>NW_027271023.1:2155000-3355000 GCF_040938485.1 Diadema antillarum
CAAATATGGACTTATCGGTTTTTGCAAACAAACTCTTCATATATATATATATATATATATATTCCAGTGTCGCTTTATATTGTGAACCATTTGCACGATATCAATTTTGTTGTAATTATAACAGTAGTATACGGACAGTGATGATACCAGCAAAAACAATAAAGTTACCCATCCTTTGCTTTATTTCTTGTTCTTACTTTGAATTTGATTTATATATATATATATATGTGAGATATAAGAATATATATATATAAATCACATTCAAAGTAAGAACAAGAAATAAAGCAAAGGATGGGTAATTGGCGGTATCTGATACCCCTTTTTCGGGAGTGCGTCTTCACTCATGTGCACTTGTTTTAGCGTGTGGAGATGGGCAGAAAGGGGAGGGTGTGTGAGAATGGCATTCCCTTCCCACTCAAATGAGATTTTGTATTTTCAGAACTGAAATTCAACGATCTAGTGCAAGCTTTTGCAAGAGTATGACACTTGATCAAAGTCACTTTTGATGAAATTGAAGTCAATTAAAAAAACAAAAAACAAAGAGGGATAATTGTAACAGTAACCGTTCATTCACCTGTCAGCTGTGCAATACTTTTTAAAAGCAAGCACCAGTGTCGCTTTACATTGTGAGCCATTTGCACGATATTAATTTTGTTGTAATTATAACAATAGTACGGACAGTGATGATACCAGCAAAAACAATAAAGTTTCTTTCTTATTTCAGTTACCCAATCCCCATTGTAAACGTCCTTGTTCTCCATTTACCACACTGTCCCAAGAGAGGAAGAAGAACATTCTGTTTAGAGGGATTTAGGAAGGCGAGATGGCCGCGAAGAAGAAGAGGAAGAAGAAGGAGGAGAAGGAGGAGGAGAAGGACCATGTTTAGGACGAGAGAGTTGATGATAATATACTAACACTCATAAAAGATTTTCCCAAAACAATGCAGAGGATGATTGTACATGCCCACCCTGATATGTCTCTGCTCTCAGCGTTCTTTCTTACGTATTACGGCGCTTAATTACCTGCACTTCTCACAAATTGATATTCTTACTAAACATTTTGTTTGTATCATGCATTACCTTTTGTTGGATGGAAATAAAGGGTAAAGGTAATAGAATATAATTCATTAGAACTTTCAAGACAAGTTACTCCGTCTCAGCTATGCCGCAAAAGGCAGTAGGCATGGTAGGATGTCTCACCATTAAAAGCGCTCGGAAGGTTATCTGTGTAGCTCATTCTTCGCACTCTAATTGCCTGAAATGAGCCCACTTATCACTGCATTTCTTGCGCCGGTGGGACAAACGTATCAATGAAACGAATTACTAGTAATGCGTTTTAAGAAATTATAGAGATCAACCTTACCGTTTGTCGCCCAAGGTGTGTTGAAGGTAGCTAAGAGTCACTATTGCACCACGGAGGCGTTCTTCCCTGGCTCCACGTAAGATGAGCAGACTGATTACGCTTATGTGTAGCATATCATAAATACCCTGGGTGGGCACGGTATCACGGCATGAGAAGCACCTCATTTCGATGAAATACTTTTATTGTAATAGAATGGGTGAAGAGAATTCTGCGATCTCATTGGTTAAGAGCAGTGCGTTAATTTTCACTGGCTTTGCTTTCGATATCACAAAGCTCTGATCACTGACGAGACTATAATCCATGTGAGCATGCTTGCTATCATTGAGAACTTGTCGCGTATACACATACTTGTGACTTTCCCCGCTTGTAGGAAGATGAGAGGTGCTTGAGGCCATAATTTCAGGGTATTTGCCGTATTTTGGTAAATCACTAGAAACAGTGAAATGCTTATTTCTTTGCCTGTAAGTGTGTTTTTCTTTTCTCTGGCACTGTTTGGTTAGGGGGCGAAGATTTGTCCATCGCTCTATAAAGCAGATCTTAAAGCTACTTGGCTAACCCTTTTGGGTTAAATTTAGACAATCTATTTATACTTATAATAATGCACACATTTCCCCTTGTATGTATACGCATTTAGACATGTGCATCGTTTGCACACTTAATGATGGTATTACTATAGGATAGGTTGAAGTGAGAGCCAGTATTTTAACTTTTACGAGATTATAATAGAAACCGCTGTATGAAATGCTATTAAAAAAAGCGTACAATTCATAGGGGAATTCAAAGTTTTTCGATGAAAATGGGTTTCGAAATGGCTGAGATATTCAACAACAAAGTAAAACTTAGCGATCCTTATAATAGATGGGCCCACCTCCCATCAGAATCGCTTTCATATCAGGTTTCTCATTACAAGGTATTTCAAAAGATATCATAAAAAGTAGCAAACCTCAAGTCCCTTCTCAACCAAAGCTATACCATCCCGTATATACTCATTCCTCTCAGTAAAAAACGTGATGATATTTCACGATCACTGTTATAATTGCTACAGCTCGCAAACTTTATCTGTAGCAACGAGATCAATACTTGGCAAGAAAATCACGTAAAACAAAATCGATTGCGCTTCAGAATTTAATCTTCCTAGGCCAGCGAGATGATACTCACCTCCCTGGCCTAACTGACAAAGAGAGAGGGAGAGAGAGGATTGATGAATAATATATATGCCCATAATTACTCAGATGCCTAAGTAGAAAGGACATAAATGCTTTATGGATGCGCCAATGAGTCTAATTTTTCATTGGCACATATAGAACGTTCCCGAGAAATGATCTTCGCTGCTAATGGTCTGCTGATGTTTTCGTTTTGGTTAGTTTTCTTTCTTCTTTATTTTTTCCGTCATATTACACCATGTGTGTAGTGAATCGTATAGCATCCAATGAAGTAGTTCGATATATCATGATATAATATATACAGTGTATATGTTATATATATAATTGACAGCAAAACTTGCACATAGACGTGGCTGATGTTGGGTTGCACCCATTTATTCAAGCTTTCGGGCGAAATGCCCTTCTTCAGGATCTACATGTACATAGTCAATGACAACAACGTATAAACAAAATGGCAACCTATATGTTGGATCATACTAAACTTAACTTATACCTTCAATATTATACATTCCAAAATATTCTCAACATATTAATAAATACAAAACATACATAATTGCAACACATTTTTTAACAAAAAACAAACGATCATACTATTACTAAATACAATCTCGGAACAAAACTTACTGTATTGGTGCTGAGTGCGGTCTTGTGATGTTGTCGGTGTAAAAGTTATGGTCGGGTGTATCTTATATGTGTTGGTGTGTTTGGGGGGGGGGGGGTTCTGTACTGAGGCTCGTTCTCATTTAATCAGTCAAACACTACCAATACTCAATTTTTCAACCATCCGGCAAAATAAAAACTTCAAAGTTACAGTTACAATTTCTACATATTAATATACTTCTTATAATACATACATACATACATACACAATGGCGTACATAAATAATTCATACACGTAAATCTATATATTTGTCCAAATACCTATACAACTGTACTTACATACACCCACATTACTTTAACAACAATTCAACCTTCCCAATAATACTATATCATTATTACATTACATATGTCTACATATATTTACTTAAATCGCTACTTAAATTCTTAATTCCTATCTACCTAAAGAATATTCTTACCATCTCAAACAACAAAATACTTATTATATGCATTTTAAGTTATCTCTACTCATCAGGTATCTATGTATTATACATTCATATAACATCTACTTTAGTACTTCCCAATAATTCAAATAATTAGTTACTACTCATTAACATACATACACTGCAAAAAGTCCGGTGTTAAATAGTGAACACCGAGCTGGTGTTAAATATTCGGTGCTCATTTATGGTGTTAAATTAACACCTCCGGGTGTCATTTCCAAATTTTAAACTGTTTTTCGAAGAGTTTCTTAGTAACTGCACTTCTTTTTGATTTTTAATTTAAACAAGACGATCAAGAATTTTACATTAAAATACTAGATTTTTGAAAAAATGTGAAAATAAATTTACACCACAGTAACACCAGCTGGTGTGGTCTCTTATTGAAGCTGGACGGGTGTTAAACCATTGATATTAACACCAACAAATATCAAATCAACACCATGTGGTGTCATTTTTGAATTAACACCAGTACAGTGTCAAAATAACACCAGGTACAGTGTCAAATTAACACCACGAAGTGTCAGGTGAACACTTTCGAACACCATCACAGTGCATTTTCTACACCTGTGGGTGTGGTCCTCTATTGAAGTTTGATCGGTGTTAGATTTAACACCCGTGGTGTTAAATCTAACACCGATGTTTTTACAGTGTACATACTTACATCTACTTCTACAAACTCATACATATGAATTTCTGACAATTAATTGTGGTGAATGAGGTGTTGTGAAGTGGTGGTATTATGATTCCATATTGACTCCGTTTGGGTGGAGGGTCTTTAACTTATCAATCCAGAAGGATTCTCGGCGTAGTGTTGTGTTGTGTGTTTTGCTTTCAAATTGCTTCGATGGCTGTGAGTTGTAGGTTGGATAATGAGTGTGAGGGCAGATTGAAATGTTTGGTGTATGTGATGTGGGGTGTGGTAGTTGCGTATTGCTGATAGTGTGTTGTTGATTCTTGTGTACAGTGTTGTTTCTGTTTTTTACTGTTTATGACAGAGCGAGCATGTTAGGAGGTATATGACGCATGTGGATTTGCAGTCGATGTGTGAGGAGATCTTGAATTGTCTACCTGTGGTTGTGCTTTGGAATGTCGTAGCTTCTACGATGTGTTGGTGGAGGTTGCATTTTCGTGAGTTGCAGCGGTAGAATCCGTTAGGTTTGCGAGGTTTGCTCGGGAGGGGTGTTACGGCACATTTTGGTAAATTTCACATTTTGGTAACTGCACAATTTGGTAAATTTACCAAAATGTGCAGGACATTGACGGCACATTTTGGTAACTTTCTGCTCCTCCACAATCATCACAAAACAAATTGCAAGTGCAGTTGGTCTTTGTCCCCACCGAATGAGTTCGGTCGATAGCTAAAGGCCGTGTCACACCTTTCGGGGCAAGCTACGCGGGCTTGTTGCGAGTAAGGTTTTTCCAGCACGCAGGAAAATTATCTCGCCCGTAGTTGCTCATCCAGCAAGTAAGACACATGCACAACTCGCCCAAATCCTTGTCCGCCCTCAGAAATTGTCCGGTATGCTGGAAAATCCTCACACGCAACAAGCCCGCTAGCTTGCCCGGAAAGGTGTGACAAGGCCTAAACATGCATGGTTACGATTAAAAAGGATTTGCGTGCGCACCTCCGAGCGACTACGGGTGAGATACGTGCTTGGTGCTGTTATGTGCAGGTCATCTGCGGGGACCTCCGGGTACTAAAAATTGTTCTTCGCAAGTCGCACGCAAGGCTTGCTCGGAAAGCTACGCGGGCTTGTGGCGAGTAGGGATTTTTCAGCACGCAGGAAAATTTTCTGGGGCGGACAGGAATGTTTGCGACTTTCGTACTTGTATCTTATTTGCTAGACGCGTGCTAATTACCTTCTACTTGCGTGTATTCCATTTGACCTGCGTGAGAACTTTGAAACCAATCCGTTTTCTGTTACGAGCGACTTACGGGTAATGCGAAGTACCTACGTTGGAGTTGTCTGCAAGGTGCTGCCGGTAAGGGTCTCCTACTGGTGTTCTGCGTGTACCCCCCGCGTCTCACTTGGAACATAATTTTTGATTTTGAACATGCTCAAGGCCTTGTCATACCGTATCTGGGGAAGTTTGACTTGCGGGGAAGCAAATTTGCTGCCCGTAACTCTCCGCAGGTGGTCCGCACCTGACAGTTCCTACTGCGTATCTCGCCCGTATTTGCCCGGAGGTGCGCACGCAAGTCCGATTTACCCACAGCCAAGTTTAGAGCATGACCAAAACTTTTTTCCGGGTGAATCGCGGGGATTGCCTGCAGAGGTACTTGCAGAACGCCAGTAGGAGGCCCTTAGCGGCGTCAAATCGCAGGCAGCTCCCACGCAGGTAACTTCGCAGTCCCTGTATGCGGCCAAATTAATGACATTCTTTGGGTTTTTAGTTCAGTTACCAAAATGTGCAGATTGTCCAAAATGTGGAGGCAAATTCACTTTTAATTGCACATTTTGGTAACAGTTAATCCCGTCAGGTGTAGGTGCGCTATCGGCACATTTTGGTAAATTACCAAAATGTGCAGTTACCAAAATGTGCCGTACCTTAGTTACGGCATATTTTGGTAACTTGCACATTTTGGTAATTTACCAAAATGTGCCGTAACAAGAGGTCTTTGGCCCGAACTAAGAGGTCTCTTATTGTGCGTCCACGGCGGAAGGAAATTGTAGGGGCCCGGGTTTGGGGAGTAATTTCCTGGGTGTTGTCACATTGTTGTAGAGTCTGGTGGTGTTTGTGCGTGATGTGGGGTAGTTTTGCGGTAGCAGGTGGGAATGTGATTGGAAAGATTATGTCCTGTTTGTGTGTGTCGTCTCCGTCTCCGTCTCCGAGAAGTTCATCACGTGGTGTGTGTCTTGCCCGTGTTATCTGGTTATGGACCATTTGTTTGTTGTAGCCTCGTTGAATGAAATGTTGTGCGAGTTGTTGTAGATGGTAGGTGGTGTTCCAGTGACTCTTTGTTTGAGCATAATATGCGTGTGATGCGTAGGGCTTGTCTGTAGACAATACCCTTGAAAGTTGAGTGACAGGATGTGGGGAGGAGGTATGTGTGGGTGTCAATGGGCTTGGTGAAGAGTTCTGTGTGAAGTTGTGAGTCTGCATGTTTTAGTGTGACGTCGAGAAAGTGTGTGGGTGAGGAGTCAAATGTGAATTTTATGGTTGGGTGTAAGTTTTCCATTTTCTCTTGTAGTGATGCGAGGGAGCGGGGGGAGCCGTTCCATATAGGAAGAAGATGTCATTAATGTAGCGTCGCCATGAAGTTTTGAGGAGAGGAGGATTTGCCGTCGATAGTATGCATGTTCTACTTTGCCCATAAAGATGTTGGCGTATATATATATATATATATTGTAACAAAGTGGTGTCATGATAGTGCGTGTACGCACGTAGTCTCAGAGTATATAAGTACGGACGGGGCGTGCGTTTACAGCACGCGGTATGAATAAGAGTCTGTACGGCAACTGACAAATGGGAGTTGCGTTCTAGCCACGACCGGGTAAGGACAGTGTTTGGGTCGTCCGTATACAAGCAGTTGGTGAGATTGCGAAGGGCTGTGGGCCACCCCGCGAGATACTTTCCTATGTGTTATTCGCCCCTCTCCGAAAATAAAGGCAAGTAAAGTGCTTGTGACATATACAATTCAATTACCGCGACAATCACCGGTGCGTTTATTTGAGATATCTTTTACGTACGAATGCGGTGATGTATGAGAGAGAGTTGAGTTCTTCAAGTATGCCAAGACAGGAGAGTCCCGACCTCGATCACAACGGTCCCGGTTGTGTTACATTTGGTGGCCGCGGTGGGATCTGTCAGGCATATTGAGGGATTTTGATTGTATTCATAGTTCATATCGTTTGCAAGATTTTCCGATCTTACTCAAATTTCGTTATTCACTTCATTTACACGACGCCTAAAGGCGCCGTCACCGACATGAGCAATCTACTGCGTTAACTACAAGTCGCCGTAAAGCCTAGTCACCTACGTAGTACGCAAAGGTGTCTTCACCTCTACATTGCATTAGACGTATTCCCGTGAGGCTCGCCTGGAGTCACTTCACCAATACGTCACCTGCAGGCGCCTCTTCACCTATGCACACCACCTGCAGGCGCCTCTTCACCTACACTTCACCTGCAGGCGCCACTTTCACCTACACTTCACGTGCAGGCGCCACTTCACCTACACTTCACGTGCAGGCGCCACTTCACCTACACTTCACGTGCAGGCGCCACTTCACCTACGCGCCACCTGCACTAGGCGCTACACCTTTACCAACACGTCACCTGCAGGGGCCACTTCACCTACATGCCACCTGCAGGCGCTACAGCTGTGCCTACACGTCACCTTCGGGCGCTATAAATTCATCCATAGACGTCCAGGGCAGGAGTTAACTCTACCTACAGGGCATCCTCGGGCTCACAGGTGCCTTTGGTACTCCATCGTCTTCAGGTGTCATCATCTCATCGCTTGTATACGAGTATTCCAGTTTCATTCCAGTTTCGTCAGGTTGCTTCACTACATTTTCTGCAGGCGCTTGTACTTCTACAGCAAGAAAAGCAAAGCCGTTGACAATGGCGGAAAATTCAGCTCTGGATCCTCAAGAAGAACTTGACATGCTGGCAGCAGAAGTCCAGCGAGGTGATGAAGAATTGCAACACTCTCGAGATAAGACTCAACTGCTGCTGGAACAAAATCGTCTCCTACGCGAAAAGCTGGAACGATTGGAATTGGAGCAATCAACCGTCGAATTTCCGAGGGTACGTGAACGAGAACGGACACCTGCTGTGAGCATATTTGACGACGGTGTCCTAGCGGACGAGAGACCCATCTCTCCGTTGTTTGAACAGCACCGAGGACCTCCCGTTTCTTCTCGCGGTTGGGAAAAGACATCGACAGGGTTAAGGATACCGGCACATAGCAGACGACCGCAACCACGTCAAGCAGACAAACCTCACCACATGGAAAGACAGGTTTCTGATGCGACAAGAGTAGTTGCACAAGAAGGGAAGCTTGACGAACCACACTTCGCACACACAACACCTTCAAAACCTAATATCATTCCGGACAGGTTCGATGGGAAAACTCCTTGGAATGAATATATCGGCCATTTTGAAGCATGTCGAATGGCAAATGCTTGGGATGATGCCCAGGCGAAAGTGTTCTTGGTTGCCAGCCTTAGGGGGCCTGCCCTGAAAACCCTCGGCGGGAAGATCAGTGAAACATCAGGCTTTTCATATCACGAACTGGTGGGTCTTCTAGAAAAGCGTTTCGGTCCCGGACAGCTAGCCGAGAACTATCTACTTGAACTGCGATACCGCCGTCAAGGGCCAAGAGAGACAATTCAGGAGTTGGGCCAAGCGGTAAGAGAATTGTCCATGCTCGCCTATCCTGAATTACCGGAGGAAGCACAGGATCGTCTTGCGAGAACCCACTTTACGGAAGCAATCGAGGATCAGTCTGTCAGAGAGGGAGTCTTCCGTTCCAAGCCTACTTCATTGGACGAAGCCATTCAGGCTGCACTGGCGACCGACAATTTCTACAGATTGGAGGAACAAAGGACTGGAAGGAGATATAAACAATCCAGAGTCCTGGAAAGGAACTCATTGGCAGAGATAGACGAGCTGAGACAGGACCTGAAGTGGATCAGAGAAAGACTAGAGTCCAAACCACAAGCAAACAGGGAGTGGACAGGACAGCCGGGATGGAGCACACCAAGAACAGATCGGAGGTGCTTTAAGTGCCATGAGAAAGGGCATTTCCAACGAGACTGCCCGCAAAAGACAAGAAACAAGTTGAAGGAAGAACAGGTCAAAAATTCGGGAAACGAGGATCAGCCGACTCAGAGGCCCGAGAGGAGGCTGGATCAGAATTAGGGGCCAACAAATACCGTGACACAATGAATGAGTTACCAACAGTCCCAGAGATACAACCAACTGTTCGAACACGACCCGACGTGGCTCGCAGTGGCCTTTTTGTTGAAGTGGAAGTACGGGGTATCAAGACTATGCTACTGGTAGACACTGGTGCTACCGACACGATATTGTCGTCCACGCTATATCACCGTATTCCTAGAGTAAAAAGGCCACATTTGAATACCAACCTCTCAGGAGATAGGAACGCAGATGGTAGTGAGCTTTCAACACTAGGAAGTGGTTGGATCGAACTTCGAATAGGGGCTTGTATCTCGTCATTGCAAGTTGTTTTCGGTAACACTGGCCAAATCGATGGAATACTCGGTATGGACTTCCTCCTACAAAACCAGGCAAGTTTAGATTTGAAGTCCAAGGAATTGAACCTGAAGGTCGAGAAAATCAGATGCACCAACGGACAAGGAACATCGTTCTGTGCAAGGGTAGTAGTTGGGGAAACTACCAGAATACCTGCTGGACACGAGGCACTAATTTCAGGTCACGTGAGATCTATCAAGGTCAGGACAGGCCTTGGTCTGATTGAGCCTGCGCACAATGAACTAGCTCGGAAAGGAATATTAGTGGCACGTGTACTAGTTGAGGCCGACGATACGACCCTGCCTATCCGAGTCTACAACCCAAGTTACAAAGAATGCGTTGTTAAGCGAGGTACCCTCGCTGGATTCATCACTCCTGTGATTGATGTTGAAGAGAAACAGACACAACCCACAGATGCCGGAATGATTGAAGAGGTGCCTGATCATCTAAGAGACCTCTACGAACGGGCCAAACAAGGAGTCGAAGGAACACACCACAAAGATATCGCAAAACTCCTATGTGAATATCAGGATGTGTTTGCAAAATCTGACGTAGACATCGGGCGCACGAACAGAGTGCGACATGGAATTAACACAGGGGATCACCCACCTCTCAAGGAACGCCCCAGAAGATTTCCTCCAAAGGAACAAGATGAAATCGATCGTCAAATCAAACAATTGCTAGACACTGGCATGATCGAGCCTTCTGATAGCCCGTGGGCTTCCAATGTTGTATTGGTGAATAAGAAGGATGGCACGAAAAGGTTTTGCATTGACTACCGGCGTCTAAACAAGATCACGATCGAAGATGCATATCCCATTCCAAGAATAGACGATTCGTTGAATGCCCTTGGAGGATCGAAATGGTTTTCAACCCTCGATCTTGCCTCGGGCTACTGGCAGGTCGAGCTTGACGATGACGCGAAGAAAAAGTCGGCATTCGTTGTGAGAGGAGGTCTGTATTGTTGGAACGTAATGCCCTTTGGCCTTACGAATGCGCCCTCCACTTTCGAAAGGCTGATGGAGCGTGTCTTGTCCGGGTTACACTGGGATCTTCTCTTGGTCTATTTGGACGATATCATCGTATATGCCAAGACCGTCGAAGAGGAACTACATCGTTTGGCGACAGTCTTCCAGCGCTTGAGAGAGTCCGGTCTAAAACTCAAGGCAAAAAAGTGTCACTTGTTCAAGGAAAGTGTCCTTTACCTAGGTCACGTCGTTTCAGCCCAAGGAATAGCCACGGACCCAGAGAAGGTCAGAGCGGTTAAAGAATGGCCAACCCCCACTACTGTGAAGGAAGTTCAAAGTTTTTTGGGGCTTGCGTCATATTACCGCCGATTCATCGCAGGATTCTCCAACATCGCTCGCCCTCTACACAGACTGACTGAGAAAGGTCAACCGTTTACATGGACCGAAGCTTGCGAGGCTGCTTTCACAGAGTTGAAAGCACGATTACAAGAGGCGCCAATCTTGGCGTACCCAATTCCTGACTGTGAGTACATCTTAGACACTGATGCTAGTAACGAGGGCATAGGAGCCGTGCTTTCGCAGGTGATCGATGGGAAGGAAAGAGTCATTTCCTATGCTAGCAGGGCCCTTAACAAAGCCGAGAAGAACTATTGTACAACCCGCAAGGAATTACTGGCTGTCGTTGTCTTCCTGAAACAGTTCCGGCCATATGTTTATGGCCAACGGACGACAATTAGGACGGACCATGGAGCTCTCACCTGGCTTCTGAACTTCCGAGATGTCCAAGGCCAGATGGCTAGATGGCTCCAAGTCATCTCAGAGTATGACCTTGACATTGTGCATCGTGCGGGGAGGTCACATGCGAACGCTGACAGTCTTTCCAGGCGACCATGCAGGGATTGTACTCAGTGCGATAACATCAAAGGGGATTGTACTCAGCCAAACACAACACATAAGGAGAGCCCGGTACCAAACTCAGAATTCCACCAGCAGGTAAAGGCAGTCCACGTGGAGCCCTCCATCACACTCTCTGATTTCAGAGAAGCACAACTTGCAGACGACACGATCAGATGGGTGGTCGAGTGTAAAGAAAAGGAGGGTATCCGGCCAGACTGGTCCAATGTCGAATCGCAATCAAACATCGCAAAGTCATACTGGCGTATGTGGGACCAATTGGGAATGATACGAGGCGTCCTCCATCGACGTTGGGAATCCGACAGTGGCGATGTCATACAGTGGAAGATTATTCTTCCAGAGAAGCACCGGAAGCAAGTAGTGGCGGAACTGCATGCCGGTCATACAGGAGGGCACTTGGGGTCTAAGAAAACAATCGCAAAAATTCGCCTGAGGTATCACTGGCCAAAAATGGATGCAGACGTAAGATCAGTCATTCGTATGTGCAACACATGTGCCAGCAAGAAGTCTCCTGTCAGAACAAGACGCGCACCTCTACAACAACGATCAGTCGGGATGCCCATGGAACGTGTTGCCTTGGACGTCGTTGGTCCCTTCCCAGAAACAGAGAGAGGCAACAAATATCTGCTAGTTGTAGGGGACTACTTCACAAAATGGGTAGAGGTATATCCCATCCCGGATCAAACAGCTAAGACAGTGGCTGAGAAATTTGTCCATGAATTTGTATGCAGATTCGGAGTGCCGCAGGTATTGCACTCAGACCAAGGACGAAATTTCGAATCTCAAGTGTTTGCAGAGATGTGCTCTATCCTGGGAATCGACAAAACTCGCACAACGCCGTACAACCCGAAATCTGACGGGTTCATAGAAAGGTTTAACCGTACGCTCGTATCCATGGTGTCCATGATGATCGACCCGTCCAGAAAGCAGCGTGACTGGGACGAACAAGTTCCCCTGGCCGTATTTGGCTATCGATCCTCACCCCAGGAATCAACAGGAGAGTCACCAAACATGTTAATGTTAGGTCGTGAGGTACATCTCCCCATTGATCTTACTACGGAAGCGACCAGAGTAGACGAAGAAATTGACCCCGAAATGAAGTCGGACTATGCGTACGAGCTGAGAAAGAAGATGAGAACAGCACATCAAAGAGCTAGAGTGAATTTAGCTAAAGCAGCTAGACACCAGAAACGGACATATGACAAGACAGCAGAAAAGGATGGCTTACAAGTAGGGAAATTCGTGTGGTACTTCAACCCCGCAAAGACAGAGGGATTGTCTCCGAAACTACAGCGAAGATGGAAAGGGCCATATCTCGTGACACATAAACTCTCCGACGTCGTGTACAGACTTCAAATGAAACCCAATGGCAAAATGGTAGTTGTTCACTCAGACCGGTTGAAGCCTTATCAAGGGGAACCGTTAGAATCCTGGATGGAAGAGCCGGAAGTAGAAACAAGCTACCTTCCCGGCGAGAAGGATGAGACAGAGGAAGAGATCAGAGAGGATGTTCCGACGTCACCAGACGCCGAATTGGAAACGATACCCCCTGACCAAGAATCCGAACCGAATATCTCCACTCCAGCGCCTAGGCGAATGCCTATCCCGACACCACGTCGAAATCCTCCAAGGCAGAGAATGGCCCCAAAACGATTGGGTTTTTGAAATGTGATGAATAAATGCGATGTTTGTGTTCCTTTTAGCTTACAAGTATAATACGTAGGTTGGGTTTTTTAATTGAAGGAACCAGCCTTGGTCCTTTCTTTTTGTTTTGATGCAGGTTCCCACGTTTCACTATGGGTGGAAACTTCAAGTGTTACACGTGCCAACAGTACTTCGGCCACCACCGAAGTCTCCAGAGACACATCGAAAGTCAGCATAGGCATCCGAGGCGTTTTGAGTGCCGCGAATGCAACCGAAGCTATGGAAGGATCGACATCCTCCGCGCCCATGAAAAGACACACCGCGACATGCCAGCAGAGAAGAGTCCAACGGGTAGAGGGAGGAGCCCCCATAGGAAAAGTCCCCATAGGAGGACCCCCAGAAGCCGGAGTCCGCGGAGGAGAAGCAGCCCACTGCGGAAGACTCGCAAGACTGGGGAGCAGAGGAGACTGGGTCGGTCTACAGCGACCGGATGACGGATGTGGAGTCCAGCTTGTGATCGGAGTGTCGCCCATTACCCGGCAATATGTCGAAGAGGGGGGCAAAACACCTCTGTCTGGCAAGGCAAAGGGGATGTGGGCGCAACGAGAGGCGGAACAACGGGCGGCGGATAGCACATCCGAGGATGCCACGGAGTCAGATGGCCCCGGCGATGTGCTTCCTGTGCTCCAAACTGACATCAGACGCGTCCAACTCGGGAAAGACATCGGGAGCCTTGAGGCGCATCGCATGTTGATGGGACTGCCTGTTAGAGTAAGGGAGAACAGTTCCTACACATGGTACGGCGCCCAGGGCATGAAAGTATTCCAGGAGGAAAAGGAGAGGGAGTACAGGATGGTTATGCACAACTCCGCTGAAATGGATGTGCCACTCACCACAGACGACCTGGAAGAAGAATGCAAAGGGAGGGTGAAAAGCATCAAACAAACAGTGAAGAGGGAGACCTTTCAGGAGGGAATCCTCGTCTGCCAAGAGGAAACCATCACGGACTTCGAAGTGGACCTGGAGGCCAGATTCCTGACAAAGGACTGCCATTAAGTTCAGCGTGTTATGAATTTGAAAAGCTGTAGTTAATTTTACTCAACCTTATGATTTGTGAATAGAGAACACAATAGCCTTTTCGGAGTAGCGAAATCGAGAATAAAGTATGTTTCAATTTGTGTATTTTCTCGGCCAAAGTGAGACAATATAACATGTTCTATCATGACAGTATAGCAATGATAAGGATTGTTTAAGTCGTGAGATCAGATACAAGGAAAGTTGAAAACGTTAATTATTTGTAACTGCAATGTTTATGCTGGTTAAGTATTGGAGGTCAGAGAGTTATGTCTTAAGATACCCTCTATCACAGAACATTACAGGTCTGAAGGAAAGGGTTGTAACTGAAGAGTGTTTTCTTAGCTTTTTGAGTTAGAGTACTGATTGAAAAAAAAAACAAGGGATAAGTAACTATTAAAGGTTAACGAGTATGCATTCCATGTAATATGACTCTCAAGGGAATAAGTACATTCCTGTGTAGTGGTTTTCTTTTTCATTGGAGTTGGGCGTAAGATGGAAATTGTTGATAGAGTAGGAAGTTATAAACTCCATCTTGTTTCTTTAGCTTTGAAGGCTGACTTCTTATTGAATATGCGGCTTTACACTGAGTCGTTACCAAATGTTGCCACAGGTATGAAAGCCATATATCAGGTGGTGGTTTTGATATTTGTTATGTTTTGCACTTAGTAAGATAAGTGATATGTATAGACTTACTCAGTGTGTTGTCCCATTAATGAATGACTGTTAAAGAGCGAGTTGGTTTTGAAGAAAGAATAACATCTTGTTTGGAGGAAGTTGTGAATTATGTATAGTTATACAGAAAGAAGCCAGATACAAAGGCTGTCAGATAAAAGTTGTTTCACTGACAGGGAAGTAGTTTCATACCATCGCTTCTGTTATCGTTGTTATTTCACCGTCAGAGGACTGACTTGTTTTAGAGGGGGGTAGTGTAACAAAGTGGTGTCATGATAGTGCGTGTACGCACGTAGTCTCAGAGTATATAAGTACGGACGGGGCGTGCGTTTACAGCACGCGGTATGAATAAGAGTCTGTACGGCAACTGACAAATGGGAGTTGCGTTCTAGCCACGGCCGGGTAAGGACAGTGTTTGGGTCGTCCGTATACAAGCAGTTGGTGAGATTGCGAAGGGCTGTGGGCCACCCCGCGAGATACTTTCCTATGTGTTATTCGCCCCTCTCCGAAAATAAAGGCAAGTAAAGTGCTTGTGACATATACAATTCAATTACCGCGACAATCACCGGTGTGTTTATTTGAGATATCTTTTACGTACGAATGCGGTGATGTATGAGAGAGAGTTGAGTTCTTCAAGTATGCCAAGACAGGAGAGTCCCGACCTCGATCACAACGGTCCCGGTTGTGTTACAATATATATAATATATATATATATATATATATATATATATATATATATATATATACTATATATTAGCTTTGTGAAGGTTATCCTATCAAACCATTAAACAGCTTTAATAGATTGTGCATCGTTCTATCCACTATGTTTGAAAATGCTTATCATCTACCGAATAGCCCGGTCTAGCTAGGTTTAACTGGTAGTCTGATTTCCAGACACTTTGTCAATTGGACTTCGCAGCCTTATTTCAAAGGCGCAAAACCACCTAAACTTGAACCAGTTTTCGACGTTGGGGCGTCAATATCCTGTACAACAACGTATCACGAGCAGAGGGTCTGGAAGCCGGACTAGTTAACAGGCTGCATTGTGCTGACTACTCCAGTAATATTCAGAGGACACATTTATGCTCACAAATACAAAAAACCGTTATTTATCCATTTAACAAGGTAAATAGCAACCGATTATCATGCGCACAGACAACCCTGATTCATCAGATGACAGCGATGATAAAGCGAAAAACAAACACACAAACACAACAACAACAACATGTTCAATGACCATGTATGTTCACAAATGTAGTGACTAGGAAGAAAAGGTGGTATATATTTGTTTATTCTAAAGTAAAACAGACACACTTCAGCCCTCCGCAGAGACTAAATGCACCACGATTTATACATATGTAGCTTTCTCAAAGTGTAGTAAAAATAATACACTTTCGTGTAATGTACTTCGTCCATTCGTTATATTGCATAATCACGGAGATACGTCTACAATAATACTCTTGCCAATGATACCATACAGATTTAGTAACTATCAAGCTACATTATATTCAATATATGTATTTTTTTTCAACACAAAACAGGCATACAAGTTTGATTTGCAACAATCGCATGCTAATCAGTGTAAACTACAAATTGCATGGTAAAATATAAATGGTTGAATAATCAAATATGGAACTCCTTGGAAAAAAATTATCGTATAATCGTCAACAATCCGCCAAGAGTATGCACCATTAGTACAGTCTACCCCAAGCAACAATTTTAAGACTCATATTAAGTGTTCACTATAAGAAACATCTACACTGCGGCTGCCAACATCTACAGAGCAAATTGATTAAGGTTGCAAAGAACGTGAGGCGCATGTGGGAGAGGAACAGGGGTGCTATACACGCTTCTCAGTAGATGAAACAATTTCCAAATTAAGCCGGAGACTTCCACACTCTCTTGCCAAGACATGAAGACATGAATTGTTCAGCGACCGTCTCGAAAATCAAAAGGACTTGAGGAATCTCTGCTCCACTAAAAACACAAATCTGGTACTGACATTTTCCCATTGCCTATTAACTGCGTATTTTCTACCGCTGCGTTGTTGCTGTTGCGATATATTGTCCGTCACGGAGAAACACCGATTGTTTAGTGTTTGTGTACTAGCCATGTGAAAATTATGGGCATAAATACTTCGGTGGGTATTCGAAACCAGGACCTCCTGACAGGAGCCATATGCACTCCATAGATGACCGAAATCCCGCCCGATAGGCAGTGATGCTTTTGATCAAAGAAAGCAGCGGGCACTGCGTAATCTATTCAAATCAATGATCCCTGCGACGATATGTTTTTTATTGCAAATGACAGGCAAGTTGTCCTTCATCCACGTACATACTACAAAGACATAAAGCATTTAGGTAGTGTTTGTCTCTGTTGTTGCAGATAATGAAGACAAAATGCACATAACTCTACAGGCTGTGGATATACATCACTCAAAAAGTTTAACGTTTGCAAGTTCATAGCTCTACATTTTAATCAAGCTATATAGATTCATATCCTATGCAAAATACAATTACTATGAATAGCTTCACGGCTCCTAATTAGCAAATGTGAGAAGTCTCCGTGCGTGACTAGTTTGAGTATGCACTTACTGGCTAATCTATCAGCGCAATAACTTGGCGTCAATATGTAAATACAGTGTACAACGTACAACCGTGCATTATAAAAACAAGAGCAGACGGAACTATACTCCTTATTATAACCAATCATAATACCAAAGAAAATCATTAATGAACTTTAAGAAACAAATTGAACACTATGACAATTTAAATTCCACAGCGAATAGTACCAATATCATTCAATTACGTGACCATGCATGCATCACAAACCCATCACATGCCTGCCAGACATGGATTTATAATTTAGCGCATTTTCTATTAGGAGCACACTCTATGCAGCTCTTAAATGACATCTAATTCAATGTACATGCAGGGACATTCGAAACCCATCTGAAGAATTAAGAAAAACAAAAACAAAAACATGTATATACTCTGGAAAAATGTAATGAGAAAAGAGGCTTTGAAGTTATTAGGTCACTAAATAGTCAAGTCCTTAATTTCACCCAGGGGTGTGCTCTTTACAATGAATAGAGGAAGAAAAGGATACAAGCTCAATGGGAACCACTATGAAGGGTTAATAAAGTTAAGTGAAAGTTTGTACGTCATTAAGTGTATTCTATTCATAACGATGTACCTACCCGTCCTAACTTCAAATTCTATAGCGTCATCCTTTCAAAACTTATTAGGGTTTTAAAAAAAATTGTTTGAAGATTTTTACGAATTCCGCATATCTGAGAGAAGTCAGACGGACACAAATTATCCCAGAAAAAAAAAACAACCACAGCCATTTTCCATTCGTTTTATGATCCTTTACCTTAGAAATTTAATTATCAAAAAGAAGAATGGCTTTTTCAGCACATAAGAAAAATTATTAAAATTGATTAAGTTTTCTCTGTTCCCCTATTCTGAGTCCTCACGGAAAATCAGGTTGTGCGACTTTTTGTTGGATTTGTCATGCACGGTCACAAATATACAGTGTAAAGTATGTTACAAGAATACAAAAAGCAAATGCTTCTACAAGGTGTCCTTTACATTTTTACATTGGCTTATTTTAGAAAAAAAAAAAAACAAGAGGAGCGTTCACATTTCCCGTATACTTCTAAGCACAAAAGCACAATAGACAGCGTTGACATCCGCCATGCAGCTCATTTTCACCCACTTGTGATTTCCACCTAAGAAAAAAAGAAAATCTGGATCTAGACAGTGATCCGGATCATGGCCAAAATTTAGTCATCTGTTCCTTGTGTCTTAAACACTTTTTTTCTACATATATATATATATATATATATATATATATATATAGACAAAAATCCTTCAAACCCATTCAAGACTTCTTTAGTAATTTTGAACACAGGCAAACAAACGGAAAAACAAACCCCAGAAATGTTGATTTCCTTGAGGTAATTATATCTGATTTATAAATATAAATGGACCTAGAGGTTGTTTGCGAATAAATGAATGAGTGGAAAGGATAGGATATAAATCATTGACACGCATAGACAAATGAAATGTCGTATTTGACATTTTGCCTACAATATCATAAACGGTGAAAGGAAGATAGTATACATGACTTAATATTTGGCCCTTGTAAGTAATTAATTCATATTGAAAGTTACATGCATCAACAGTAAAATTACAAGAAATACTAAAAGTATGGTATAACCTTGCAGATGATAAGGAAGAAAATACTATATGACCTCCTTGGCTTCATCGCCCAGCGAGTTTCAGGTAGTCTACTACAGTACATGTATAGCATTCCATCGCTTCAGCCTCAGCTTACCAGTAATACAGAAACCTTTACTTTGCAGGTCCTACTATAAAACATCAATAAGTGCACTGTGGTAATACCCACACTGATAAAGTTCCCACACAGCTTTGAGTCTTTAGCGAATCTCGATTCTAAACCCAATGGCTTTTACTACACGAAAATGAAATATCTGAAAAAAGGGAAGAAAGAATATTCTTTGTTTGTTCGTCATACACGCGGAGTTGCCAAAGCGTCTTCTTATTTATTTTTCTTCTTCTTCTTTTTCTTGGAGAAGTGGATGTGAAGAAGGAATAAAAACGGTTTTAGGCATGTGCTTATCAAATCGATCTCGTGTTGTCAGATTTTTCACGACGTTCCTAGAGTCCACTAAAATTCAAAACACAGAGACCTATAGGACTTGATGCAATGATGACGAACGACACATGGGGGCGCCATTTTTCTTTCTCTAGGCTGCGTCTTAGCGAAATCTAAAGCTCCTTGTTATTACAACGCAGGGAAAGAGGAGAACGGTCAACTCGACCGTCGTCTTTAACAACCGTCCGCGTCCCCAATCTAGAAGCTCCCTATTGTCCGCGTTATCAACGGGAATATATGTACATTAAAAAGTAGACAACAAAGCATGTGAAATTTTCCTTCAGCATAATGCGCATATCTGAAAGATTAAAAAGACGTAGCTACTGAGGAAAGCCTATATCTCACTGGACGTGTACATGCACATTTTACATAAACGTTTGAAAGAACGCTTCATGTGAAGGCACAAAATGTTGTTACGTATGACAATGCTTGAAAAAGTAGTCCAAATTCTGTACATGATTTTAAAATTATATAAAAACAGCAAAATGTGCGCTGTTAAGTGATGAAAAAATAGACTTAGTAGTCACTGAATATGATCAGAAATCGCATTCTGGTGAGATTAAAAAAAAAGAATACATTGTACTCAAGCCACGTTTTACAGGCCTACTTGACTTCAAATATCCTTTGGAAGCTGCAGAAATCTATGGAACTATTTTTGTAATCAAATTATTTTCATTTTCACTCATCAGTTTTCCCCGTAGCTATGATGACTGAATTGGGATAGACAAGTGGACACCTCAGCAAGTGACCGGGCATCCTACAGTCTTAATTCCTAGTATCTGTTCGACATTAGTTCGGTTGGAAAGAGAGGCCTTTTCACCAAGTGATCCCCTCATTCAACATTTCCTAGGACGTTTGGAAACCGTCTTTTTTTTTCTTCTTTCTTTCTTTTTCGTTATGTATAAACGCAAAGTAACAACATTTGTGGATTCAATGAGTTCAGTATAGTTAAGGCAATTTCTTCAGAGAGAGTTTAAAATGCAGTTGGGCGGTTTGAAAGAACAACTACCTTATTAACGGCAAGTAGATAGCACAAACGACTTGTCGTGCAGGCGAATAAATAGCTTAACTTCGTTCTACATCCATGCAAAGGGTTATAGTACTCGTCAACCTGTTCATCCAACTACTACTGTATTGTAGGCTATTTTGAGACTCAATTTGGCGTTTCATCCCATAGGATTATGGCTGTCCCTGCAGCGGCAGGCGTTCTTCTTGCACTCGAGCGCCCTCTGTTGGTGATTGCTGTGGTTAAAAAAAAATGAAGTTGATCAACGACTCGATATCCAAGCTGTACATCGAAAATAATGCTATCACAGGAAGGACACAAAAGACGAATTTTATCTTCTTTTTCTTTTCGTACAAGAAAAAAAAAAACATCTTATTCACTTAAATACCCAGGTACAAATAAAAACAAATAAAAGTCATTCAACGTGATATGTAGTATAAAATACAAGATATAATAGCCAACTGCAAAAACTCAATAATTAATGGATTAGATTCCGGCTTATACAGAATATATATATTTTTTGTGACATGTAACCATCTTGAGTTGTTCTTTGCTTGCTTTTATAAATAACAAAATGTGGAGAAGACAGTTTAGATACCATGCACATGGTTTGACAGAAGTAAATACTCGGGTGGGTATAAATATCATAGGGAATATAATGTTTGACGTTTTGGAAACTTTTTTTTTTTCAGTAAAATAGAGCTCACAAGCCAAAATAATGCTACGTGCATGTAGACCGATATATGTAAAGCGTACTGATTACAATTAGTTGATTCAAATAGTCATTACATGTGTATCAAACTGTTTGTAAAACTCAGCGTTTCATAATCATACAGCCATATAAACATGATGTTTATGAATATCTTACCTTGTATCGATCACCTTTGCCCTTCCTTGATGATATCTCGTTGCACAGGTCCTGGGCAAAAATGATAACAATAATAATAATAATAATAATAATAATAATAATAATGATAATAACAATAACAATAACAATAATAATAACGGTGATAGTAATAATAATAACAAAATTCAATTGATGTTGCAAGGTGAACTTTCTTTAACACTCTATTTTATAAAATTCATACAATGCCTTTCCACGACCACGCAAAACACGTATACGACGAAATCTCTAAATTCATTTTTTTAATCAATACATGTACATCCAAATATTTTGGAACTCGAAACAATTCTGAAATTACTTACATTGTATTTGTTTGTTGCCTCCTGCATTTGGTGTCCCACTGTCATTGACTGGAAGCAGATGACAGCGTGAGAAATACAGACAAAAATAATGGTCATTTACATAATGTTGAAACAAAAGTCGTGAAAGTTATTATGGATTGCATAAACAAGCAGTATATATACAGAATATATTTACTCCAGTCTCTGTAGTACGGTATTCCATCCCCAAGATCAAAATCGTGTAACTCTTGTTCTCTACTCGGAAGAATATCTAATTAATGACTTAATTGCAACTGCGTCAAGAAAAAAAAACCACTTACCTTCTTTTATCTGCCCAAGTTTGAATATTGGGAAACCTACATACTCCTAACGCCTTTTCACGGTGTTGGAGGATGGGTTTTTTTTTTTTCCGGTTTGAAATACTATCCGCTCATCGACAGGAGAATAGGCATGAGTCTATATAGGAAACATGCACGTAGCTTGCTGTAACCGACATTATACCCTGTTTCATGTGGTTTCAGGATAAACATTCTTAATGAGATAACTAAATGCTTGCATCCAATTCAGGTCGATAAACTGGAGAAGCCGTGTCGCAACATATCCTTCCTATATAGATCATACGCTAGCGACAAATGGGGAAGAGTGAGAGAGGGGAAAAATGTGTATTGTTCATTGCCTTTACAATATTATTCAATGATGCTATCAGTGTGAGGACTTACTTTGACACAGGACAGGGCGATGAAGACGATGTTGACAAGCACGGTGACCACACCGAGCACGATCATACAGACGTTGTCGAATATCAAAGCGCTGGGGCCAGCGAATGCTGATACCGCAGCGTTCTGGACGACGACCAGACAGAGGAAGACCATGCACCACAGCACGTAGTAGTCCTAGGATTTGGGTGAGGGAGAAAGGGGAAAATAATCACGTAGTCTGTGTAATAGACACGTTACATTCAATGTCTGTTTTATCATTGACATCACACCATGAAGTTACATCAGTTCCTGCAGTTGTCTTCTGTTATAGTAAGGTGTTCTTTATCCAGGGCAGGCTCTTCAGTGTTAACACTGCTCTACCAGAGGGTCTACCATTATTGGTTTCCATGACACACTTTACTCCTGTGGCATTTGCTCTCACGAAATATCTGCACCCTAGGCCAAACATAAATTGAAGGGTTTGTTTGCAAAAACCGATAAGTCCATTTTTGAAGATTTTGAAGTACGATCTCTGTCATAATGTACAAAATAATACCTTTTGAATGATATATTGGTCATTACATATAAAGGTATATTTTTTAAGTTATGGTCAAAAGAAGCAAAAACTTTCTCATTATTCTCTTTATTTTTCTTGACCTTTAATCGCAAATATCTCCATTTGGCAAATATGGACTTATCGGTTTTTGCAAACAAACTCTTCAATTCTACCCAGAAACTTAACTCTAATCCTAATCCTAATCTTAATCCGTACACAAACCTAAATCCCTATCTGAAAGCCTAACTCTAACCCTAAGTATTTGAAAAAAATAAGCCCGGAGCAACTGTCGCAGGAGCAATAGTCGTGTCACCATTATTTTCACCCTGCCGATTCCAGGTATCCAGTTATACACCTGGGTCGAGAGGGACGTGGTTGGTAAAAACATCTTGTCCAAGGACGTAAGCACTGGGTGGGAATCGAACTCGGGTCCTCCGATTAGGAGTCGGGAGTCTTATCTACTTTGCCACAGCACCCCCATCAAGTAATATGGCGATAAGAAGAGTGATATTACTAAAGACGATGACAATGTAGCCATGATAACGACAATCACACTCACCCCCTTTTGTCACATTTTCATTGAGGGCAGCAGACAATTTGTGGCACAGGGCGCAGCCATTCTATGAGCTCATTTTGAGACGGGTGCGTTTATAAGATTTTGCGTGCCTAGAATCACTGTTTTGAAACACTGTTTTGAAACAGTGTTTCAAATCACACTTTCGTCAGGAGAGCGTTTATAAGATTTTTTCTCCGAGCGTGTTGGGGCTCTCGCTCAGACTGTGCCATTGCGCAACTCACTCTGCGCAGTTTTTCCTCAGCAAAAGGTCAAACAGGGTGCGCGCAAGGCATTGTGACGTCACATAAACAGTGTTTGCGATCGCGGTTGCGTTTATAAGATTTTTGAAACACTGATTCTACAGAAACACTGTTTGTAAACGCACTATTTTGTGCGTTTACAAACAGTGTTTCAAAACACTGTTTCAAATCACGGTTAGCGTTTATAAGAATTTTTTTCGAGCTAGAATCACTGTTTGGCCAGAAACAGTGTTTCAAAACACTGTTTCTGGCCAGAAGAAAAATCTTATAAACGCACCCTAATCAGATTATGGATGAGTTATATTACATTGTACCGCTGCCGTAATTGCTATCAGAACCACAGTGCTTCTTCTATTCCTACTGCTGCTGCTACTGCTGCTACTGTTATCATTATCATTCCAATTGCAATATATGTCATGGTGCAGTAAAAAGAGGTATGAACAACAACAACATTTGGAAGAGGAAGATGAAAAGTAGAAAGAAAATTCTCGAGAAACAAAGTTGATAGACGATGAAGAAAGGTATACACATTAGTGAGTTCTTCAGAACTACATACGAAATTGTGATGACAAAGGTAAGGACATCAAACACAAAAATATAAGACTTACGAGGAGCGTCTGGTATGATGTGTTGGGCAGACTCTGGGAGACAACGAATTTGAAAGCCACAGCTGTGAGAAGCAGGGTGAGAGTGACGCTCAGCCGGTCCTCGGGCGCTTCCCGGTCCACGGCGAAGGATGTGAAGGCGAGTGGCGTGATGAGAAACTGGGGATATGGATCATACGAGCAGAGGGAGATCATCAGAAGTTTGGAAGATGCTTACACACAAAAGAAAACAGACACATACTCGGCCTTCCTGTCCAACTCCCATCTCTCTGCGACTTGCTGCCTTATGAATATGCGCTCTTAAATGTTCTTTTTGCTGTATCCTCCTTTCTTACTATTACTCTTTCAGTTCAGTTTAGAGCTACTATACAAAGCTCCATGGTTTCACTTATCATGAAAATAAATATGATATTCAGTTTCAAGTTTGTTGTATTTTCCACTTGTGCAAAATAATGAGGTCACAACAACAAACGCAACGATCGGCTCATCAAACTACTAAAAAGAGCAATCAAGAGAAATCAATATAATCGAATTTAACAATATACGAACACGCATCCGAACGTATCTCAAGGCACACAATTGGATGAGACCGTTATCGATAAGCACTTTCACTTGAATGTTTCTAAACGATGTATATAATACCTTATAAGGCTCCCTTATACATTTTTTTTTTTAACTGAGGAAACCTAGCACATACTTTACGCACAAAACTTGAACGTCAATTATTATTTAATATCATTTAGCCAAAGAGGGCGAATCAAGGGGTATATGATGAAATATAGCAACGAACATGCAAAAGCAAAACCAGGCAATATTCAACCTATGCATAATGTAGGATATCATTCAAGTACCTACGTCGTAAGACCTCCCTAATAATCCTTAGGAAAATGAGCTTGTGTTCTTGATGATGATTCAAATTATTAGTATCTTGATATTATGACGTTGTGTACGTTTTCTTCGGTTTTGCTTTATCTTTAAAACAAAAATAATGCTCTTATTCCTTCACTTTCGACGTCAATACTATCATGATTACATTTGTTTGTTTGTTTGTTTGTTTTGTTTTATTTTATTTCATCACGGGATAAAATGCCCTCGATCAGCCAGATGAGGCTGTTTTTCAGAGAGGCCGTGAGTACAGTGTTACAGCAACAACAAAAACAACACAACAATTAACAAATCAATCAAAGTAAATTAACAATTACACAAAAACACATAAAAAACAACAAGCATAACATAATGAAATACATTACAATATAGCAGAAACTAGATACCAAGAACAAAAAAAAGAAGAGGAATATAAAGGTAACCACTTAACACAAACGCTACAAAAGAGGGTGACACAAACAAGTTCACGTAAATTCAGGCAAGTTAGCTCAAACATAGTTATGAAATCCACACTATAACACATACTCTAACATTCTTTCAAAAGCCTTCAAATTACCGAGTATTCTAACATTTTCGGGGAGACTATTGAATATTATAACACTGGAATAAATGCATCCCAATTTCATGAAATTTGTTCTGGGTTTTGGAAGTATAATAATATTACGTGAGTTACGTAAATTATATTTATCTATTTTGATAACTACTTTTTTACAGATAAATAATGGCAATAACTTGTGTAATAGTTTAAAAATAAATATTGCCGCGTGTTTTTCCCAGCGATTCATAATTGCTTCTACGCCAGATAATTTATATAAGGCTCGACTACTGAAACGATTATCTACTAATAGAATGGTGCGGAGAGCCCTCTTCAGCAAAACACTTATTTGATTTACTAGACTTTTACTGGCGTTCCTCCACACAATTGAACAATAATCCAAATGGGGCTGAATTAACCCTTTGTATAAAATAAGGGCGGTGTCTTGCGGAATATATGGCCTTATTCTCTTGAAGCAGTACAACGCAGAAGAGAGTTTGGCCTTTACATTGGCAATGTGATTGTTCCACGTCAGGGTGTCGTTTAAGGTCACACCTAAATACTTACAGGAGCATTTTTGTTGTACGCAAAAATCATTAACCGTAACCTTAACGTTATCAAAGAGGTGTTTTTTCCCGCATAGGTGTGACAATCATGTATTCACACTTTTTCTCGTTTAGCAGCAGTCCATCGTACCTCAGCCAGTTCGTTATCGCCCTTAAATCATGATTTACACACTTTTCTAAGTCATTGGGATTGTTTGATGCGTAGTAAAGGCAAGTGTCATCAGCGTACAAAGAGACAGTACAATGTTGTACAACTTCAACAATGTCATTGATAGTTATCACGAACAGAAGCGGTCCGAGGATACTCCCCTGGGGAAAGCCACACGTAACGAGACGTTGTTCAGACATATTTCCGTTAACAACTGTGACTTGCTTCCTAAGCGCCAGATAATCTTTGAACCAGGCTAAACTGTCGGATTCTACACCGTATTTTCGCAGCTTCTCAATTATCACATCATGAGGTATTAAATCGAAGGCTTTTTTCAAGTCAAGTGTGATGAGTGCAACTGCACGCCCTTCATCTAAAGCCTTCCGGATAGTTTCTGTAATTGTTACAGGAGCAAGCAAAGTTGAATACTTAGGGCGAAATCCAAATTGATTATTTGTTAAAAGATTATTTTCATGAAAATACTTGTATAATTGCTTAAAAACAACCTTCTCGAGGACTTTCGAAAGGACTGGAAGGACCGAGATGGGTCGATAACTTTGTGGGTAGGTCATGTCGCCCTCTTTGAAAATTGGCGAAACTCGAGCTAGTTTCCATGCTTCTGGTATTCTACCCTGAGCCAGAAACAAGTTTAATACATGACATAATGGTTTCACGATCACAGGCAGAGTATCTTTCAACACACTTGTTGGTAAATTATCTAAACCGGCTGCCTTATTTCTCGGAATTGTATCAAAAGATTTCATGATTTCACATTCGGTGACAGGATCAAATGAAAATTCGCACGTTACTTGTTTGATGTACTGAGCGGAACTGCGATAATCTTCTTTCGGCAAACTAGACTTAAGACGTTTTGGCGCATCCACAAACAAATTATTCATAACATTGGCAATATCTTTGTAGTTATGAACATCCTTTCCTTCGGATTTGACATGGTGCAATACATGTCCCTTTCTCCTAGGTAACAGTGTATGAAGAAGCTTCCAGAGAACGGACGAGTCACCCTTATTTTTCAAAATACTTTCATTTATATATTTTCTTTTACATTTACGAATCAAAGAAGTTACACGATTTCTCAATTGCTTATATCTATTCCAATCAGATATTTGTTTGGTCTTCAATGCTATCTTTTTACTTTTATCTCTTTCAAACATAAGCGACTTAATGTCATCATTCATCCATGGGGCTGATTTCTGCTTAACCCTTCTGCGTTTCATTGGAGCAAATTTATCTAATACAGTCACATATTTAGAAACCATCATCTCGTAGGCGGTATTGGTGTCTACTTCACAAAACACTTCATCCCAACATTCACTGCGTAGCTCATTACAAAATGTGTGAAAATCCAGATTTGCTAAATTGCGAGAGTTAACATATTTATGATTTGATGTGGCTGTTTTCACTCTACCAATGGCTGATACCACCATATAATGATCACTGAGTGTGATTGGTGCTACGTCACAATACTGCATATGTTCATGGTTAGATGAGAACAGTAAGTCAATGGTTGTAGCAGAGAGTGGTGTAATTCTAGTGGGCTTTGTCACAAATTGTTTCAGACCATAATCTGAGGCAATGTTTAACAGCTTCCTAGTATGATTAGATAACACAGGCTTCGTTACATCACAATTCAAATCTCCGATCACAATATAATCGACAGATTTAGCATCTAAACACTGAAGAATATTTTCAAATTCTTCAAAATATTTCACTGGAGCATCTTTCTAACTTTTCACATTTTACACTTTCAGCCCACATGCATTCTTAACTCTCAAATCCTGCCCTATCCTTTCAAGCCTATTCATAATCACTGTTTAATCATTATGAGACGACCTAATGTTTGAAAAATTACTGTTCACGTTTAGTCGTACATTCTGCTATGTTGGTGCAGTGCGATTATCTTGAATCTGTCGGAATCATTGGCTTGATTAATTTGTGTGAATTGTCGACTTCACATGAGTTTCGCTGCGACTGCACTCTGAGAGCGGTGGATATTGGAACTTAGAGGTGCGCCCAACTTACCATGATCAGGGCTACATTCCACATGTAGTAACTGGGTTTTCTCTTCACGTTCACGGTGATGTTGTAGAGGGGGTACGTGTTGACCGCCCCTGAGCTCATCTTCTCTTCCTCCACTGGGGCCGCATCAACGTGCTTCATCAGCTCCCACTCTTGGCCGCCTGTTCAACCAACATCCGGGCGAGACATGAATGGTGACTTACCACGGTACACAGTTACACAAACCTTTCAAGTATAACGAGTGGGGGGGTTAAGGGGGGGGGGGGGGGATCATCCCACAAGACCAACACCCACGAGTCATACAGCCCACGAGTTCGACATTGAAAAGAGGTCCAGGAGTCATACAGCTCACGAGTCATACACCCCATGAGTTCGACACTAAAAAGAGCCTATGAGTTCGACACACATAGGTAAAACAGCCCACGAGTTCGACAGATACAACACGGGGCTTAATGTGTCGGTCTCGTGGACCTTTATATAGCTTAGTGTCGAACTCATGAGCTGTATGACTCGTGAGCTGTATAACTCATAGGCTGTATGACTCGTGAGCTGTATAACTCGTGAGACGTATGACTCGTGGATGTCGGTGTCGTGACGTGCACCCACGAGTGGGATGAAGTACACTATGCTACCATGGTTATTTGATCAACATTCTATCATAATGCCCTTTCGCTTCATATATTAGTAGAAAATCAGCAAATCAAAATATATAAAGACATATCATAATACCCTTTCGCTTAGAATATTAGTAGAAAATCAGCAATCAAATATAAAGACAATAAGGTGAAGAAAATGTAAGGCAATAAAAACAAAGATTTATTCATGAGAAATCACAGAAGATAGATAAAGACGCAATGGGAGAATGAACAGAAATAACAGGACGAGTGTAAGAGGGAACGATTGGATAGAAGCAAGAAAGAACCACTTTGAGAGGAAAATGGGTAAAATACACGAAGGAGGAGGAGCGGGAGAAAAGAATAGTAGAAACAAGCTCTATAAACAAACTGAAAAATGGGACTCGTGATGTATGATTGTTCAGCCACCGAGAGACAATAAATAAAAAAAAAAATCTCGTTTCTGCAGTGACTCATTCAAGGCAATAATCCTGTGATGTGCATAGGATTTATGGCCTTTTCCTTACCTGTGAAAGTATCTGTTCTGACGCTGTCCTTCTGAGTCATATCCTTGCTGAACTCGATCACTCTCTTTGGCCAATCCGACATGAGTTTGATCGTCAGATTCTAAGAAAAAAAAATCGCATCAAGAAAAGAAAAAAGCCTTATCACTTTGAATACCATCTGCACTATAATTAACTTCTCAAGTATGAGAGATACCATTATTCCTTGACTACAGATTTATACACATAAGATGAAACTCATCCTGACTACAAAGAACAGCGAGCTTTTAGATCTGAGACACAAGGGAGCTTTAGATTTTCGCGACGGGGACGATCAGAGGAAAGAATAAACAAAAAAAAACCAAACAAAAACCATACGAATCAAACAAATATGTACTGCTCATGAGCAAATTTGCTTATTACAATCTACCTCGCGTCGTCCAAGTTTGGACGGGGGTGGGTGCTTTTTTTGCGTCCGCTCAAATTCAAAACGCAGAAAGCTACTGGAATGATCATAACGGGGGCGTCATTTTATTTTGTATAGGCTGCGTCCTCACGTAATCTAAATCTACCTTACAACACAACGTAGGGCGAAACTGGGAGAACGGCTTAATGCAATCGTCGTCATAAATGCCCGCCTCCGTCGCAAATCTAAAGCTCCCTACGAATGTTCACGACGCGCTTCCTCCATGGTTGGATAATGGGAACAGTTTGCAGGCGCATTTGTTGAACATTGTTTCCCTTCTTTTTTCCTAATTGCGGCATCTTTGCTTTTGCGTCGCAGATCTAGTGCTCGTTAAAATGGGCGCCACAAATTGCAATCGGCTGCTCATTCCAAATGCGCATGCGTAGACGACATCACAGGATCTCATGGATTCACATGAAAGCAAAAAGAACCTCCTTGGTAACAGTTCGACTGAGCATAGGTGAATTATAATCTTAGTCATGTACAAGGTCACGATTGGTCAAGACAAACGAAATAGTCTTTGTCCACCATTTTCCATTTTAAATGTGTATGTGTTGGTTCAAACAAAAACAAGTAGGCCGACCCGTCGAATGGATTCACAACCAACCCTAACGCAAAATTTCAAACAAAAACAAGTAGACCTACACAATTCTAAGAACGTCCCTTTTAATACCGTATTGAGACCACTACATCCATTATGAAAGCGTGATACCGTGTTACAACTTTGCTCGTACTTGTACTATCTCCGGGAGGGCGTTCAAATCTATTCATTTTGAAGTTTGGAATGAAGGCTGCTCCCGTTCAAGATTCGGGTGTGTTTGTCAATAAAAGTCACCGTTTGCCAGTTGAAGTCACCGATAGATTTATAAGCTCTTCCAACCCACCTGGTAGTCGAAAGGGAAGTCGGTCAGCTTCATGACAGACTTGAAGGTGCCCTTCATCCTGATCGACAGCTGAGCGTCGGGAATCGGGTCTGTCTCGTCATCGTACGGCGACTTGAGTCCCACGCGGTGCTTCACCTCGTACTTGTCAATGCTGACGGCGTTGAAGAAATAGATTCGGGGGTCCCAGTGTTCGCTCCAGTCTATCTCCTGCAGATAAATGAATCATCAAAATATTGTTCATGAAAACAATGCAAATGAATACAAAGATGGCGGATAAACAGAATTCACCCTTTTCGTGCCAAGAAACAAGCATAGGGGAAGAAACAATCTTCGAGTACATGCATAATATGATCGAATTGCTATCCCTAGTTACGATTACAAGACGCTGCCAGGCAGCATGCATTCTTTCAATTGATCTATACGTCTTCAATCTGGTTTCTCTGTCTCAAGCACTGGACGACGCAGTGAACGTCACCACGAGAACGGTAAATAGCAACCAAATGACGAGCCCAGACCTTATGCTCAATTATCATATTAGCGCCCCTGTCTAGGGTCATTACCTTCTGGGCAATTACCCCAGACCCTTCCCCTGACCCTAACCCTAATCCTTATCCTGAACCTAATCCCAACTCTAACCCTAAAACCTATCCGTAATCACAATCTTTACTCTAACCTTATCATAAGCCAGTATTAGCCGGGGGTAATTGCCCTGATAAGAACGCCTAACGGTAATGTGACTCGCCAAGAATCCTGCTGTAATACTCACGTCAGCTTTGAGCCCTCTGATGCTTGGTTCCTTCCACTTGATGGTGAGGGCGAGCTCGCAGTTGAATTCCTCCCTCAACGTGTCGATGTCGCCGAGAGTGATGATGTTCACACGGACACGAGCGTACACCTTTTAAGACAGGGCGAGAGGAGAAATCTCATGACCACCTTAGCTAAGACACAAATCAGAGCACTGCAATGGTAATTTTCTTTTAATCATTTCTCCTGAATTTCATTAATGGCATATCAAGCGATAGCAACTATTGTTGTTGTTGTTGTTGCTACTGCTGTTTTCGTTCGCAATATCACGGTACCAATTACAAATGATTTACATTGTAGCGTGATACCTACTAGTATTTGAAATCATTTGCACAATTATTGGTGTTTATGGATTCTAACAAACACATAATATTAAAAAAAAACAGCAACAAACGAGGATTTATATGAACGTGTCAGTGAAAAGGTGTATTTTTCTAGGACAGAGCTAATCCCATCGCACTTGAATGGCATAACGATATTACATACAGTACAGCTGGTTAGTAGTTCAATGACAGTACATTATAGTATTAGGCCTATTCACACAGTTCGATTAAAATCCAAGATTCTTTCGCGATCACAAAATGGCGCTCCAAACATAAGCTCAATTACAAACAGTGAGTTTATTGCATTTTCGAAACATCGAGCTGATGTGAAAAGGTCTAAATCAGCTCGGCGGTTTTTTTTTTTCCCACGGGAAGTCACTAATTGGATCTGTCATCTACATCATATAAGACAGCAGAGGTTGGCCACAAGTAATGCATCCTGGGCTGTACAGTACCTCCAAAGAAAGAAAACTGAAACAGGCTACACGTCTTGATCGCGTGGTTTGCTCGGGTATCGGCACTGTTTTTTCGTTTGTTTTGCTGCCATCTACTGTTTAAACACGTACATTGTACAGCCTACCATGAATGGGTGCTTTACACAGAACTCTGTGGCCGCGCTTGCAATGCAATTATCAAATAATATTGAAAACAACATGAATGGCAATAGTTGACAAAAATAAGAATATCTACAACATGATTCATCCAATTCCTAAGAATGGTAATAATGAATGACAAAAAGATATAAAGGGAACCTCAAGAGGATTATCAGGTTGATTAAAGATAATTTCATAAGGACGAAAAAAAAACCACCTTTCAGTAAAATGTACATGTCCTAAAGTACAATCAATGTTTGTATGAACTAGAGTCAAGTGGGAAATCATGTTGAAAGTTATGTGCCTATATGCATGTAGTTAACCTTAATTTTGAAAGATGAGTGTTTAAAATGAGATGCAAAAGGTTTAGAAATTACATGCAGTGTTTAAAACATTTCGTTGTGGGTATCAAAGTAACAGATTCCCCCCCCCCCCTCTTCATTTTCGCCCTGAAAGCTACGAGGGCGTGTGTGCTTGTGCGAGTGTGGGTGGGGCGGGTCGAGTGTGAATGATGAGCTCCTAATGTAAGTGGGTGCCGGTGTGTCTCGTTTGCATATTTGTGGTACAAGCATGGAGTAGGTTCATGGTACAAATATGACCAGCCATAAAATGAAAAGCCATTCTGAATTGTGGTATAATGGAATCAGATTCTGGAAAAAAAAAAGAAGAAGAAAAATTTAATGGTGCAAGCGCAATTATGACCCGGATAAAGTAATGCGTCAACATCATGATTATTAACAGAGCGATTTTCTGTGATATAGTTTTGTTACATCTGGGAGTCAACCCGTATCAAATAACACTTTTTGAGTAGTCATCTCATCGTCAGGATCGTAACCAACTCATATCAAATTAAAGATGAACTTTGAAATCGAAAACAAAGCGATAATGCGTCCTCTCCATCCAGATAACCTCTCCCAAAGGCCCTGCAAACAAATAACACAAAACAATGTCTCTGGTATTGTTACCGGACCAGAGTAAAGTGCAGTAGGCCCCATAAGACTGACGTGTGTTTTCAAAATTAAGTCTCTGAATATTACACATTGTATGCCTTGAAAAAGAGAAAAATAAAGGGTACACGAAAGAAAGGGCAGACAATGGAATGTATACAAGTACCCAAGAGCAGTACATTGTAGTGATTTTGTGTCAAACCTACAATAAATATTGTGTACATATATAGCTGAACAGTGCCCGAACTGATGGATGAGTTTAGAATAGAAACCGTCTCGGCGTCCTCTGCCAAGTTGTGATGCTCCCTATTAATTTCATGGTCAATGTTATGTAACACTTGTATTTTACCCGGTAATCACTCATTTCCCTCGTGGGGAAAAAAACAGATCCCCAAGCCTCACATGCGCACCATCATCTTACACTCACCGTGGAGCCACATACACTCAGACAAACAGGGCAAAATATTATCGTGTATTTAACTTCCGAAGATTATGGTTTGTGTGTGTGTGTGTGTGCACAAAAGTGCTATCGTTTTAATCATTACAGATATTATTCTATATTCCATTTTCGTGCTACTGAGATTCATTCAAGCAATTATCTTTTTATGCTTTCTGTTAGAGCTCGGTAAAAATGCTTCATGATGTCCTTTGAATTGACTCATTGTTGAATTCTGTAATGTTTTCATTTTCTCATTCAATATAGTGTGCCATCATGAATTGGTATAGAGTTCCCTCCTTTGCCGGAGGCGGATCCAGGATTTCTGTAAAGGGGGGGGGGGGGGGGCGTGACTAATATTTCTGGTGCCACTTCCGGGTTTCATTTCATTTTTTTCTTTTTATTTCTTTTGTTTTTAACGAAAAATAAAGGGGGTTGCGCCCCCCTCTGGATCCGCCACTATTTGCACAGAGCGAGTGGAACATGGACTCAACGTGACTTTCAAAATAATCAACTTTTAATCGAATTGTCTGATTTGATTGCTCCAATTTTTCTTCTTGCGTTTGTTGAATCCAGATAAACATTTTAAGAACACTTTCTCTTTCAATCATACACTGAAACTTTCTCTGAGGACGATACAAGTCTATTAACGTATGACTGACGTCATTATGCGGGGAATTTGATGGTAATTTTCAAGGAGATAATACCATCACATTACCCGACGTAGAATTGGTGACAGTTCATGAATACAATTATATTGAATGAAATCATGATCGGAAAATCAATCAGAAAAAAAAAAAATCTCCAATTGTTTTCAGTTGCCTTCATTTCGCACAGAGGTAGAACTTTAACTTGAAGAGTTTTATCGCAAGATGAGTTAACCTCATTCTTGTTAAGTTGAGATATTTGTGATTGGCTGCTAAAAAAAAGAAAATAATTAGAAAATACCGGATATCTTTGATCATACATGTAACTTCTGGAATATTCCTTTTTATGTCACAAGTGAGGTATTACTGGAAAGGTTTAATTTTGCTCTATCTGATGACGGACTAACTTTTAAATGTTTAAAAAAATGGCGCTTAGCTCATTTTGCAATATGCAACCTGTTGTAACTTCACCATAATTAGATACATAGCACATAATAATTATACACACACGTCCAGTACTAAACGCAAAGATTGCATCATATAAATCTTGCATGATTCTGACAATCGCGTCATGTGGAGAGTCCATTATTCTATTTTCCTATTTACCCAAGTTTGTTTGATGATATGGGAAATTATCCATGACATTCGACACTATATAATATGATAATAACCAGGGCTATTTAACGTACAGTCTCAATAAAGAGCTTAATGTTCATTTTATGATTTCCACTTCCGATAAATACCAGCAGTCTCTGATAATGACTGTCATAATATCGTTCATGTGATCTTGTACAGCTCCACGTCATTTATCGTTGCCAGTATTGACTACGTGCATTCCCTTTGTTTCATTCCAATTAGAGATACACATGATCGCCTTCTCGTATTCTTTGTTTAACTTTCATCCCCATCGAGTTGCCAATTTTGCAAACATTATCTGTTTCAATGGCTTAAGAAGAAAGAGACCGACCACTCTCCCCCCCCCCAAAAAAAGAAGTAAAATTAATAAATAAATAAATAAATAGATAAATAAATAGATAAATAGATAAATAAATAAATAAAATAAATAGATAGATAAATAAATGAATAAATGAATAAATAGATAGATAAATAAATAAATAAATAAATAGATAAATAAATAAATAAAGGCTTATCACAATTGCACAACTTCCTGGTAATAATCCAGGATTCTCGAGCAATATCACTCGAGGCAGAGGAAATTAGTCATTAACGAACATTGCTACTTAAATGAGAAAGACAAACATAATCATCTACACTTACATAAAAAGGGAGGAATGTATTTACATGTCTCATTATCTAAGCTCAATCCTAGCCAACCTCACAAAAAAAGTAAAAACAAAAAACAAAAACAGAAAACGTGTCTGCATGCAGCCAAACCCGAAGAACTAGATTCGTGTAGGTGTATATCTTTCCCCCTCCCAATCACACTGACTAAGAAGTATACGTCACACTATTCCAAATACCGCATTTGCTTCCTTTATTTACATTGTACATTGTACAATGTAGGCGAACAACCGGATTCAGCAAAGTGCGGCACAATCATCTAAGCAGGAAAGCTATCATAATCTGTCAACTTAGATGGGGGTTATCTGAAAAGGCGAACTACTTTATTCATATTTCCCGTTCTCTTTCTTCGCTTGTTTGGTGCTTTTGTTACATAACTACATCGTGTTTACATCATCCCGTTTGGAGACTATAAGTGAGGGTCATTGTTACAACAGATTGACGACTTGCCCTTCGTCGAGGTAAAGGTTCTTGTTAAATGGTTTTCCCTTCTCTATCTCTCTCTCCTTTTATTTGTCATTTGTTTGTTTGATTGTTATTTTGCTAGCTTGTTTTTGTGGTAGTGATGCGGATGACATAAGATTGTGAGATTCTGGGGACTAATGCTGTGTAGCAAACGTGGTACGCTTAAAGATAGTAGTGCCGGAAAAGGACAATTGGCTTTATATACTGCAAGAATAACTTGGTAAGAACGAGAAGAAGAAGAAGAAGAAGAAGAAGAAGAAGAGGAAGAAGAAGAAGAAGAAGAAGAAGAAGAAGAAGAAGAAGAAGAAGAAGAGGAAGAAGAAGAAGAAGAACTTCTTCAACTTCTAGAATATAAATTCTTCTACAGAATTTGATTGCCTCACCTTCTGGTCATCGCTTCGCTTTTTGTGAACCACCTTATTTGGCTGATCCCTCCCGTTTTCCTCGATCTTCTCCAAACACTTCTCCATCCTCAACATGGACGACATCACCTCCTCCATGGTTACCGTCGGCGCCATCTTGCCTATAGATAGTCTCTATCGAAGATCTATGCAAAGACACAAATAAATATTTACTTACATTACTATATCACCACAAATCAACTCGACTTGGGGTTTTCCCCTTCTCAATACGCTCACTGTCTGCGTGCAATGCTTATAGATCTAAGTTGTAGTTTCACTTCGCTAATTTTTGTTATCATTATTGCTATTATTACGAAAACAACATCAAAGTTAAAATTTTGTTCGAGCAAATAAGTGTACGGCATGCGCATTCTACCTTGTTCATACTTCATTGTGTGACGTATACACTATAACTTAGTCTTCTTGATGACTCACTCATTTTATTTTGTATGATTAGCTCGATACAACGAGAAAGTAAACAAAGTCCTCCCCGGCCCCTTCAGACCATCCAACACTACTCCTACGCGAGCTCAATAACATACATGTACGTAGTACATGTAGTATACAAGTAAGAAAAGGCAATTTCTTGTCAGACTATACACCGAAAATGTTTGATGATTTCAAGAAATTATAAAATCTACGTTCAACTGAACAAGTGACATTGCTTTGCAAACGTAGATACATGTCGTGTCTCACAAGTCAGTAATTGGTGGGAGTCACGTACATAGGCCTTGAATACATAGGTTATAAAATTCCTTCACAGCAGAAACATACCGAGCGTAAGGTCCAGAGACAGGGAAAAAACCGAAATGAAAAGAAAATCGGACGGGAATTCAAGTGTGTCATTACATATAGCATTCGACGTGTTCAGAATTTTTCGCATGTCAAGTTACAAGTATGTACCTACTATAAATGAGACTTTATTTGCGGTTCACGAGTCAGATTCAGATTGATAAAAGCTGAATTTCATTTCATTTCATTTCATTTCGTTTTAGTTTTAGTGTTCCGCAATCTAATCCGTGTATTATTTTGCTTTGACCATGAGCAACAATTCAATAAAACCTTACTCTCCATGACGGGCGTATATTGGTCAATTCATTCACAGACTGTAGAATCCATTATCTAACAAGCGCTGGGTATATCAAAAAGTCACTACATTAATATTAATGCGGGGGCATCTATCTCGAATCCTATCATTCTCTGCGTGTGTGGAGGTGTGGGTGTGCTGAGCACTGCATATTGGCACGTGCAAACAGAAAGTAAAACCAAAGGCAAACAACACAGTTTACATTTACTGTATGCTTATAATTTTCTACACTAAACTGCCTCACACCACCAACATTCAGAGAGAACATCCTATAGGGTATTTTGTTTAACTTGAGCACAGCTTATAAAAAATTGAGAGCTGGTTTCTTGCATGTATACAGTTCATGTACATGTATTTCATATTGATCAGTGAAATCAACACAATTCAGAAGGATGGCTCAGAAATGCATTCAACCATGATTAGACTATCAATGCTACAAAATCTACTTACGGCTTTCGTGATATGGAAGTTTTCGATACCAATTACCCGACTTTCCAAAATGCTCAGTATATGTACGCATCTTCATGAATTTCTTCTCTATCTCTACAGTACATAATGCATCATCGTTAGAGCCTATAAAAGTCTATCATAATAGGCAAAAAATTGCAGATAGAGTACCTACACAATGTGTGTACGGCTGTATGCTGCATGATAGGAGCTAGTTTTACACAATCCACGAGGACATTATGATGAACAACGCACCTGTATGTTTTATACATGTAATCATTATGTCCTGACCTTTGATTTCTTTTTCACAGTCTTTAATTTTTTTCCAAGCAAATGACTGCCGTAGACCTTATCATTATGATTATAATTAATATCTATATACTCTCTAAAAAAAAGATCGAGTGAAAATATTCACTCTTGAAGGAGTGAATAACAGAAAAGAGTGAATTTAGAGTGAAATTGGAGTGAATTTTGAGTGAAAATGTTCATTTTCACTCATTTTGGAGTGACCTCAGGGATCGCTCGAAGATTTTGGAGTGATCCCTGACGTCACTCGAAACGAGTGAAAATGAAAATTTTCACTCAAAATTCACTCCAATTTCACTCTAAATTCACTCTTTTCTGTTATTCACTCCTTCAAGAGTGAATATTTTCACTCGATCTTTTTTAGAGAGTAGACCTGCAGTCTGCTAGACACATAAAAGCTTGATGGGATGATGTAAAAGGTCAAAATTTTCCACAAGTCTACTGTTCAATTTCAGTGGGCAAAGCCTGTATCTATAAAGCGTATTACATTTCTTTAGCACGCTGCTGACAAGCATTGCTTGGTACACTTTGCTACTATAATTTTCTGTGCTGTCCTTACACAGACTAAAAATGCATAGTCAGGAGTCTAAATGTACATATAACATGTACAGTGTGTTGTTGTCTTTCGTAGCACGAAAACCTACAACTAAACGTATATTTCTTCGTGCCGATAGTAGGCCTATATAGTATATATATACCGTACGTTGAGCTTGAGGTCAGTTTGCTCCGTTTGAGGTCTATCACACTAATTGCAATATGATGTATTCACTTCCCTGTTGACTAAATTATTCCGCAAAATCACAAAAATAATGGAATGATTTTGCTAGCATTAAACATTACAAAACAGGACTATTTTTACAAAATCAAATGAATCAGACAATGAAGAATGCAGTGTGGCTATTATGTTATACTCTCATTGCTCCAGCATTCGGATTTCCAGATCATCAGCCTGAATTATAGAGAGACATTCTTCGACAAAATATTTATGATTGTCGTCTCTATACAAGTGACAGTCGAAATGACACGCATTTATGGACAATCATGCATGTGACAAGAAGCAGTGAACAAATATCTTTCACTTTCGCATATTATATTTCAGGCACGTCCTGCGATACTGCTGTCACTCCACTACAAATAGCTTTAGTATACTCGAGTTTACCGTGCGACAGCGCCCAGGCGTTATTTCAATCTGTGTACGCCCTGTGCACGCCCTGTGTATACAACCTTCGTTCGAAGAGACTCGGTATAACACTGGGATGGATGGATATACGTAGCATATGAGTGGTATCCAAGCGATAAACATCGCGATATCGTATGATGTGGGCCATCGCTCGTATCTACAAGCAGAAATCAAAATAAGTAGGAAACTGGCATATGGATACGATGTAATTTATCGCCCCATAGTTACAACAAGGCTCGAAATACTTACATGTTATTATGAGAAGACAGAGAAGAACCGTTAACAATAGTTACCTTCGTCTCCCCTCGACACATGAATCAACGCACGGAGTACACGACTTGCGTACACTGTTATTATGCGTGAAAGTCGCTTGCGCTAGATCCCGAACAGTCAATCATTGACTAACAAGCTGTGTAAAGTACACTTGACGCCTGGGTGCACCTTTTCACATCAATCAGCAACAAGAAAGAAATATACTAGTACCATGGAGGTAGAAAGAGGAGCTACCTCCATGCTAGCACTCAGGGAGGTGGAAAGAGATTCTCCTTCTTATACGCAAGAATGAGAAAACGTACGAAACTGCGTGGAGGAGAAACGGATAGTAGAATAAAAGTATACTGTTCTTTGGAATACTGTTTGTTGCAACAATCAAGCAGAGGAGCAAAAATAAGAACAAAAAAAAAGAAAAGAAAGAGGAGAAGGTTCTCCCATCTCCCTGTTCAGTTCGTAGGTGTGTGGTTGTAGAAAGGAGATACATTTTTAGGCCTATTATAATGATAATCCATAATATTATTTTCCCCTTATATATTTCTTAGTACATGTGTGGGTTCGCATCCCTACGGGCTATAGTAAATGTCTACTTTTGTGTGCCCTGACCCTCATGTTGTTGATCTCCGTTAATTTCATTTTTATTATTTTGTCTAACAATCATATACAGTACAGTGTATTCCTTTGTAATGTTCATTCTGGTGGTTTTTTTTTTCTTTAGTTGTTTGTTTCATGTTTGTAATGTTTATGGTCTGTATGCTATATTCTTTACCTGGTCGAAAAAATAAATGAGTAAACAAATGAATAGTAATAATAATAATAACAATAATAATGATAACAATAATAGTAACAATAATAATAATAATACTTATAATAAGAATAATAATAATAATAATAATAATAATAATAATAATAATAATAATAATAATGATAATCGTACTGTCACTGCAGTCATTTTCCTTCGTCAGTGATTTGGTGTCGTCTTCCCTTCATCTTATTTTTTTTTCATTCACCTTCCTCTTTCTCTCCTACTCCTCAGTCTACATTCGTTTTGTTTTTCCTCTCCGTCTAAATTCTCTTGAACCCTTTTTTATCTCATTTTCTCTTTGTTTGATTTCTCCTCTTCCCATTTCCTCTCGTTCTATGTTTACGATTACAAAACCACATAAAATCAAAGAGCCAGATCGCATTTCGCCCAGTAGCACGACAACCAAAAGGGTATTTACCCGATTCAATATAATACTAGAACACAGTTGTAAAGTTTAAAAAAAAAAAGCTGGCAATCTGTCCAAAATTTCTGAATTGTTATTTCTCTTTCTTACTTTCTTTCTTATTCTTTCTTTCTTTTTGTAGTTTTGTTGAAATTTACGTTGGACAAGAAGCTAGGCTACAACAGCCTGCTATGTCACAGAATAGGGAAATGATTATATAGAAAACATAAAGAGAATTCCACAAATTTTCATTTTCATGGAAAGCACGCATCCACTTGGATTGTTACTGACCTGACAAAGTTAAAGAATAGTACAATTTTTCTGCCTTCTGAAGGAGGTATTACAATGAGCCCATTCATTATACAAAACAATAATCAGATATATTGGTAATCTCTTCATACATGTGTAGTTTCTTTATACCCATTGATGTTTCTGATGCGATCACTGAACCCACACATTTCGATTAAACACGAATTTATCAACATGTGATGATCAAGGGGTGAGCTAAAAAAAGCGGCAACCAGAGCCAGAAAATAATCATTATATTGAACCCTCCCAAGGCCTGATAACTTAATAAAACCATATTGAAATAATAGCTTACGAATTATTCTATAATATTGATGAGTTCTAGGTTTCATTTTTTTTTTTTTTAAGTTAGTTGGATGATACATGCATCTTCAATGGCGTTCATTCCGTGCAATTTCCAGGTTGGACAAGCGCTCCTGAAGAGTCACACGAAAGTTTATTCGTTAATAATCGACGAAGAAACATTTATAATCAACAGGATATCTAGCTGAACTTCACTGTTCCAACTGAAGTATCTGTTTGTTTGGGGTTTTTTTCTCTCTCTTTTCCTTAAAGGGATGATTGGTTGAGGTGAGGATTCAGCAATTTTTTTTTGCGAGATATTTACAATTCACTTTATAAAAATTAATGTTCAAGAGGATACATTAACTCTTAGAGGAATCCCAAGTTTTCGGATGAAAACCTATTTTGTAATGGCTTAGATATATCCACAGTCAAGTATTAGGATTGCTTTGTTTTAAATATCTCAGCCATTTCATTATCAATGTTCATCAAATAAAATTTCGATTCCTCTTACATTATTATGCTCTTGGATATTTCATATTACTTAGGAAGAGGTTTCTCATGATCTCACATAAAAAGAAAAAAGTTGAAAACCCGAATCAACCATAACTATAATCATCCCGTCACGCGTCGTTATGTGGAAGTGCGCCATCATGTGGCCTCATGCACTACAGTCTTCAGCTTCTTGAGGGCACAGGGCCAACACTGGTCAGTTCTCTCCTCTTAGTGCATAGACAAAAAGTCATTTTAAAAAGTTGACAGAGAGACGGATAGATGTCCATCTCTCCATCGTGCTCCGGAGAAACGTCATCATGCCCGTTCACGTGACAAATGATGATATCAATACTGCAACTTATTGACTAATTGCCCGACATCGACATCAATGTAGGGCGATTTTTCAATCAGTTGCAATAAAAACACCTCGACGGAAGAATTTCAGGACTTTGAATATCAATACTGTACTTGTTACTACGTATGTATCATGATGATAGCACTTGGCAGGACTCATCTCTGAGATCCACCTAGGGATCTCCGTTTTTAGGTCGAGCCTTTTCTACTTTTTCAAAGTTTGTGAACTTAATCATGCGGATTAATGTGCATAAGGCCATGTTAAAGCCGAAGGTCATCAATGATTTTAAGTCAAACAAAACAGTCGAGGTGATTATTGAAGTTATTATCTCACAACCCTCATCAGTGAATTTCTTCAGTCTGCATACAAAATTGCTTTTGCTGAAGAAAAAGAAAATACATGTAGAATGAAACCTTAACCTCTAAGCCCGGTAATAATGCACTGAAGACTTTTTTTTTTTTTTTTTTTTGCTTGTCAGCTGAAGAAACCCATAATAAGTGACACCAGCTAGATGTTGCGCTGAAGGCCTTTTTTTTACCCGCTTGTTAGCTCATGAAACCCGAAAGTGCCCCCCCCCCCCCCCCCACACACACACACACTTTTTAAAATGTAGCACCGGCGCGATGTATTTCACCACCTACTCTGATCTGCAGAAGATGATGATTGGACATCAAATGAAATTTAACAAGTTTTATAATCATTGTTCGAGTCAGATATCAATTTTGTTTTAATTTGTTTTTCATTTCTTTTTTGCATGAACTGACATTACTGTACATGTATCAGTTTTATCAAAGACAACCTCAGCAAAGTGGAATGTCGGCTTTTGCAAAGGCAGCTAGCAATAAATTGTAAACATGCACAGTCACATCCATTCACTGTTTTGCGAGTCCACAAACTACTGCGAGATGCCTTTGCAAAAGGCATGGCATTTAAGCCTCTCTGTGCTAGGGACTTTGGAGATTGTGTACATTGTACAATGCTATGGGATTTTCTGTGCCAATCGACACTCCAGGCACACACAGGCTTACAGAAAGCAATCAATCAACTCCAATGGCTTCCCATAACATCCTTCACAACCACACTCTGGCATTAGTGACTTCCCTTTGTTTCAATGCACCACATCCTCATTCTTCTACAGCAAAGACTACAAGACAAGCAAGCTAGGTATTTGAACGTCAGACTCTTTGACTCATTCATACTCCTTTATTATCTGCAAAGAAAGACGAAAATGATTCAAACTGTCGAGCTACAGCTGTAATTACGGTACATATGCATCAGAGTAGGAATCTTTGACAACAGAAATTATGCTGCCATCATTACACATTGAATGGTTGTATGGAGGTAAGAATGCTCTGGTACGAAGCTTCTCAAACATATCGAAAAACAAATTGTCTGGCCCTAGGCAATGTCATTGACTGATAAGTACAATCTCTATGTGCCAACCTGACACTGTTACTGCCCTGAACTATTATGCATAGGTAAGGTGAGATGGTTCAGTCTGTAGGATGTCCGCTTTGCCATCACGTGGCTTGGATAATAATACCATAATACCTCGATGTCACTTAAATGCTATAAGAACTTGATTGGACCATTCTGGAACAGTGCAGAGAAAATGACAGGCTAACCATGATGTACAAAATACACATTAATCTTACTCATCTTTCGGCACAGGACTATAAATGATATCAAGTGGGTTACACGTGTACATCCCAGTTGACGAGAGCTACCCAACCACATTCCTATCAAATACCATACTCAAGAACTGAGTCACATCGCCATTCGTTCTTTCCAAGAACAGTTAGGAGCTGGAATTCCCTGTTCTCAGAAATTGTTTCAGCGCCATCTATGGGTGCATTCCGTAACTGACTTACGGTTGATCACAGTGGCTAGTCTTTGTTCTTTGTATTTGTTATGTGCTTGTAAATATCTGTACATAAACTGTATTATACTGCAAATACTGTGTAACACAGTCTGCAAGAATCTTCAGCTTATTGAAGGAGGTAGATTTAACCAGGAGAAGAAGAAGAAGAAGAAGAAGAAGAAGAAGAAGAAGAAGAAGAAGAAGAAGAAGAAGAAGAAGAAGAAGAAGAAGAAGAAGAAGAAGAAGAAGAAGAAGAGGAAGACTGGAGGTCCACTTAGTCAAGCTGAGAAATGCTGTTCTGTCATGTCATGCCCTCTAAGAAAGTCTAAGTACTAAAGAGGCAGAACACCCTAACCCTTAAATAAAGAAGGTCCCATCATATTTGAGAGAGCCTAATCTATCAATCACACACATCATGTAAGCCATCCTGCTCGACTTTCCCTTCTTTGCAAAGAGCAGATTGAAAACTCAGTGATGTGGTCCAGTCCCATACACATGCCAAAAAATGGCTCCGTTCGACACAGAGACAACACGAGTAGGCATGGATCAAATACACATCATGCCATACAATGGCCCCATTCGGCATACAGACAAGCATGAGTGGGCAAATGCATCAACCCATTACACATCATGCCCCTGGTCTGAATGACTGCTAGAGAACTAATGGGAATAGAGCAAAGTAGTTGCTGCTGTTGGGACATGTGCCATTATGGGGTACTGCCCAAAAGAGAAAGGTCTACACTGACCTAGTCACTGGTAAACAGGCCACTATGCTTTCTGCATACACATGTAGATCAGTACTAGGAGTTGCATATAGGAGTTGTTGGTGGCTTTACTCTCCGCATTACACAAACAAAATTGTATGTCCAATGCGGTTATGCTTGCTACAATCAAACCAGATGCAAGCAAATAATTTTGTCATCTAAGAAAAAGAAAGAAATAAAAAATAATACCATGTATAATGACATCATCGTCCAAATAATGACAATGAACATGCATTGAGCATGCAGGATTTCATATTACAATGTAAAAGGCAATCAGATAACCTTATAACAAAACATTATTTTTTTAGAATATTACCCAAATGAAAGAAACCAAAATTCAACATATTATGTTCAATCGTGTGGTTAATTCCTTTGGTACCTGAGCACAAATCTCGCACACAAAGCACTTAATTAAAGGCTTATTTTATACGACACACATTCCAGGATGTCCTGTGCTATCTTATGAAAACATCAACAGCACTAGCAAACACAAAGCAATACCTTGGCTTGCAGTAAGATATGCTTTGCTATCTTCAATACTGAAATGCATTCTTACTCTTGAACCAGTTCTGGACTCACTATGTGGGTTCATCCATGTCGATCCCTATTTGTATACTTCACATACATTTCTATCTCTGCATGTACAATGGATAATCACTCAGAATTCAACAGTTGCATGCACCAAGTTGGTAAATGAAAATGAATATATATATATATATATATATATATATATATATATATATATATATGTTTTTTTTTTTTTAAAGGTGATGGACTAGGCAAAAGGTGGCATGAAAAATGTATATTATATAATATCATATATACATTTTACACGCCATCTTTTGCCTAGTCATTCCCTTAAAAAAATAAAAAAATAAATAAATGATAGCCATACTAGTGACGGTTAGACATCGTATTCATGCCATGAAACACAGCAAGTCTCTCCAAATCTGTATATCAAAAGCAAGCTCAATTGGGCCCACAAAAATATTGTGACACAAAGATGTTGATGCCATGAATTAAAATTCAGACAATTAAAGCTTGTGTACATACTATGGGGCAAAAGGAACAATGGTATAAAAACAACCTTTATTTGCTAAATCTGCACTTCATCCTAAAGAGTTGCCGATTTTTGACATGACAGTCGTTATAGCAACTATGAATCTCGTGCATACTGGCTACTGTGGCCACTACAAGCAAATGACAAAGGAAAGGGTCATTAGAGATTAGGATATTAGGTATCAGGCATCACAATGACAAGCTGGCTTCCTACAAAAAAAATTTGCAACTCTGAAACAGGCAGAAGATTCTGCTGTGATCATAGATTGGAATATTATCAGCATGCAGATAAACTCTTTTACTCTCAAAATATCTACAACGTAGGCACTTTCTTTTTTTTTCCAATTAAAAAAAACAAAAAACAACTGCTATTGAGCCAATGACTCAATTTTGGACATTCATGATGACAAAAACAAATCAAAGATCTTGTCTGGCAAAAAGTAGCAGTTTCTACATTTGTAGCATATTCATTCTGAGTAACTTTTCACTGAACAGAAGTAAATACAAATTCTTGTTAAATGCACCTGATCTACATGCTCTCAATTCAAAATCTGCACTCTAAATTCAACATTTGTGCTGACGACATCCTTACAAATTGTATACAAACAAACAAAAAAATACAGTTATTTCCCTGCATTGGTGCAAACCCCACTATAACATACCAATGCATGGTGAAAACAAGTATTATGGGGATTCTCATTCATCAAAAAAATAAATCAACAAAAATGTATCATGCAAGCTGACCAGCTGCACTAGTTGGTATATTGCAAATCTCTGTCCAATACATGCAAGCCACCGCAACAAAGTGATATTCATGCTTGGACACTTGAAACAGTAACATCAGACATGCTTTAGTTTTTGGGCACATAAAGCCCGAGTGGCCAGTGCACAAAGATCCAACGACGACATTGAACAAAGACAAGGGTGTAAGGTTTTTAGCAATACCTGCTTTCCAGGAGCAGTTCATGGTAATCAAGTGCTTAGCACTTGTATAAAAAAAAAGAAAAATGAATAAATAATAATGAGCATGCTTGTATAGCCCACCTCAAAGATCTCAACCATGATTTACATGAAGTTTGAACTTTGACACATGAAATGTAAATATCAAACAAACAAGGTACACGTACCTCATAATGCAGGGAGCTATTAGTTCAGCCTGGTCCCTTACCACATATCAATGGTCCTATTTTTCCACAGTACTTTCTTTACTGATAGATAACTCTGCAGACCCTGCCATTACATTCTTCCAAATGGAAATGGTCAGTTAATATGAAATTATATTCCAGTGTCAATGGAAACAAGTTTTGAACAATTCAACCCATCCAAAAAGGCAAGAATCCTAGCAAGATTAAAACTCAGGATCTCCTTTTAGAAGTTTTGTCTATCCTACATGCCATAATCCATGGTGAGCCCTCCGAATCTACAGCATCAAACAATGAACCTCCTATGAACCTCCTATGCTATCATTTACATCATGTAAACAGAGAGAAGAGTTGTGTGAAAAAACAGCAATTTTCTCCCCCCCCCCCTTATTAAACATATAAACAAATAAATACATGAATAAATACGCAGGCATTGTTCAGACAGCATAGGCACAGTGTCACAGGAGTGCTTTGGCTCTTCACAAATATTAACATGATTGAGGATTGCATATCACTTTTACAGATTAAGAACACACTATTATCAAAGTGTTACCACAATTTACATATCTGACATTTAAGGATGGATGATGAAGTTGTTGTACTAAGGGCAAGTGGCATTAAAATCTCTATGTGTCACATTCATACGTCTGACTCTGTTGACGGCGTGCCAAGTTCATATTCAAAGTATTCTGCTTAAACACACAAACCTGCCCAAACCGATCAATAAATTGCCATATGATAACATAATTGGTATCCCGGGGTACCAAATAAAAATCAGCCATTTTGTTGAAAAATTTATTTTTTTAAAAAAGGTTGTACAGTGGGTTGCCAAAAAGTGGAGCTAGCGTGCACTAGCCACTGCACTGCACTGCACAGTACTGAAGCACACGCTATTGATAGCACAGCGTGCCATGCATGCATAGTATAACATGCAGTAGCACGGGAATGACTATGTACACGCACACACAGAGCATGCATTTTTCTGCGGCTGTCCTCGAGTGGACGTGAGGTGGCGCTACATAACGTGGTACCCCAGGGTAACGCGTGATGCATCATATGCCACAGTGCAATGAAAGCGTTTCTTGCGATTCCATTCCTGTTACATGTAGCTTGAGTATATGAGATGACTTTCAAGTAATGTTCCCTTCTGGATTTGCTGGTAAATTCTAAGTTTTCATTGCTGTTTTGTGTGTAAAAGTCTTGTCTCCACAATGATATACTTATAGCTTCTAGCCATTTGAAAGAAAAACAACAACAACAACAACATGATTTGTCATACAATTTACATCAAAGTAAAGATTGGCACTTTTCTCCACAACTTTTGCTTACTACATGTACATACGGTATCCAGGGTAACACAAATCTACAGAAGTTGCATAGATTTGAAAAACAGACTGTTTCCCCAAAGCATGATTATGTTGTTGTCTCAGAATAATGTGGCACACAAGAGGCTTACACCATGGCACATAAAGAGATAAGTAATCTGTCCCTGACTAAAAAGCACAGTGACAAACACACTGGAGGCATCATGACTATGGCTGACTGGATGATAATAATGACTCACAGCATTTGTACACTGCCATATATCTATCTATATACTGTCATATATAACAAATTAAAAGCATTCAAGAGCGCAGATTCCTCAAAAGAGTTTACCTTAATAGTAATTGAATGTCTGGTGAAAAATGTGAGCTGTAAGTGAAGCTCCAGATTGTCAATTTCACTGAGAAATGTTGGGAGGGAGTTCCATAGGCAAGGAATAATAGAGGAGAATGCCTGGTATCCGCATCCCTCGAGATGTGTTGTGAGAATCTGGGGAGCAAGACCTCGTTTACAGTGGCGGGCCAGCCTATGTAGCGGTATTCCGTCCCGAATTTTTGTGCATTACACTTCCTTGTTGAGCCATGCCTGGAGAGTAAAGTTTAATTTCACATGTTATCTTTTTATGTCATAGTGGCGCTCATCATGCAAACGGTTTCCGTTTTTTTCCAGCGATCTCTACAGTACAGCCGAGTGGGTTTGGCCACACATTTTGGTCCGCTAGCATTTACATCAACAAAAGGCGGGCCTCAGGCTGGCCTCGCTTTTGGTACCGCATTTCGATTTTTGTGCATTTACATCAAAATGAGGGTCAGCCTTTTGCCCACTGTAAACGAGGTCTAAGGCCAGATGAACAAAGGCCAGGGTGAGAATGACACCATTCAGTCTGGGATGATGGATATATCCTGGGGCCTATCCTATCAAAGAATAACATACAAGTGTACTGATCAAATCACTTCTCCTACATACAGTGTTTAACACATAATCTTTACTATATAAAGTGTTATGTAAAATAGCCATAACTTTCACAAGACAATGGTTACAACTGTTACCTGTTATAATGAAGTCCTGGGGACCGGCAGTTTTCTTTCGTTATACAATGTATCAAAATTCTTTATAACCGGACAAATAAACAAATAAACAAATAAACACTGTGATGCACCTACTTGATGGTCTCTTTGACACAAGAGGGATCAACAGGACGTCAGACTCAACCATCTTTGATAGGTCCGTTTTTAGGGCATCTGTATCAATTATTGATAGAAAAGCATGCCAGCAGGTGTTAAGTTTAGCAAACTAAGAATATCAAATACAGAAAAGGACAAACACACTGCGATGCACGTTGATTGCCGGGAGCAACATACAGGCTTCAAAAATGATTTGTTGTTCGTGTGTGTGTGTGTGTGTGTGTATGTGTGCATGTATGTTTCATTATTATTGCAAAAGATGTTGTCATTATAAGTTTCTGCAATCATCACAAATTCACTCCAACTTTGAGGCAGAGAGATGATCTAAGAAGCTGTCCTATTGTCATGCATGACAGCATCCCACTTTCACACATTCATTGTCCAACAAATTCAAAACTTAGGGATACTGCTCTGTAAAACATCAGCATCACTACTACATACTGCCATTTCATACGTAAGTACCCACTGGATAATAGTAATTATGTCATGTATAGAGAGAGTACAAAAGGTGCTGTGTTTACTATATCATACATATCAGATAGCTCCACTTCTACTTACAATTACAACTAAACACAGAGTCAGTAGCCCTCCACAGCCATTAAAAAGTTTACCACCACACCCATGAATATGTGGGGCTAGGTTAAATAGTACTGCATTGTTAATAACTGCTTCATACCAATTTTACAAAAGAAGAAAGAATGCACATCGGGGAGGTATGCCTATGTCTTTTTGTGCACCATAATCACAAAAGATAACTTTGAAGGATCCACAAAGTTCTTGACTTTATATTATGCCCCTTTTAGATGTGTATCCTTTAATGTCAGTCAAGTTGCATCTGGATTCCAAGCTTCTAGCCCTGTTCACACGAAAAGGTAGATCATGATTGCTTTACCATGCAACACTATGAAGAGGTGGTAGCATGTTTGTTCTGATTGTTAACATACAGATGACACTTAAACAAAATGTAGTCTCTTCAGCTGAGATGAATGGAACACTGTTACCACATTGCACATGACGTACGTCCTCCAACACACGCATGGAGGCACAATCGACAGACCTGCTTTAAAGCTTTGGTTCATGCAAGAGTCTTGCAGCTCACATATTGATTGGGCCAGTCATCATAACCTGTGCGCCGCGGCTGAAGCATTGGAGCCGCCACTAGCTTGGGTCCCCTCATGCGGAGACACAGTGGCGTTTGCAGAATTAGCCTCCTGTGAGTCCTGGTGTCCTCTGGGTGTGCTCCACTTGGCAAAGCCCCTGTACTTCAGCTGCTTGGCAATGTTGATATCCTGTCAGAGAGATCAAGATCAAGGAAAGATCTTGGTGAGTACATACAGTTACTGTATTGTTATGCCATGACCAGCATCACATCCTTACTGGCATTTTACCCGTTGAGGACAGTTTGATTTTGCTACAGCACGCATTTCCCATAGACGCTTGCCTGAGTATACTCGGGATCGTCCCCAACGGGTTAATACTTAAACTTCATCATCATCAGTATTAAAAACTCTCACATCACTATCATAATTATCATCACTGTAAACAGTGAGAGAAGGTCATAATCGTGCAGTTCATGTGCAACGTCCTGGCTGAACGAAGCTTTATTCTGAAGACAAGTAACAGTCAGACAAATTGCCCACCCTGCCTCTGCAATGGGGTCTCCTAGGGCTGAGTACTTTGTGCTATGCTCTTCATCTGTCTGGCAGACTCAACATGGGATATCAACATCAACACCATAGGCACAAGTGCCTTGTTACCAGTGTATAGGGCGGCAGAGCAAATTTAGTAGTGCCCTCGAGGAAATGCCTGTAAATTCCTGAATTTGGCATTCTGGCTACAGCACAAAGAATTCATCACGTCATCCTTTCGTTTCTTGGTCTAATGTCGCAGGGAGTCATCACCCCGCACCACTCACATTATCTCCTGTGCAGTCGAAGAGATCCACGCACGGTATCGTCCCTTCATCTGAGCTTTGGTAATCAATGATCTTGGCCATCAGTGGCTTCCACTGGGCGACAGAGGTCAGCGTTTCAAAGTGTGTGATTGCATCCTCGGACCACTGGTCACCTGCAAGCACAGACGATGAATTGGACGTGGGTAGAGTCTACAGTTAGCCCTTGCTGTGCTTTGTTCACCAAATGGCACACACACACTGCAGTGTTTTCTTCACCAATCAGTCACACTACATACCTGTAGTTTTGTTTTGCAAAATATTTGTCTGAAGTTATATTATACCAATAAATCCTGTATTCAAATTCATCACCCCATCCCCTCCTCCCCCTCCTTCCTTCCTTCTTCCTTCTTCCTCCTCCTCCTCCTCCTCCTCTTCCACCTCTGCTGCCACCACCACCAAGACACTGAAATAAAATTTTGATAATCACCACCATAACTCCCACCCATAACATCAAGTGTAGCCATACATTCATCCCATGGATCTTTGATTCACATTACCCTCAATACTGTAGAAGCTGCTATTTTCACATACAGGCATTTTCTCGAATGAGGTCACAGACATTTTTGCAAGCTTTGCGTTGCTTTGCGATTTGACATCGAGGCACCAATGCCTGTCTTTTCACTCCGCCAAATTATGCCATCAAGATCAGGTGGCAATGCTTTCGCATGTTGATAAATTTGCAGTCCAACAGTGATTCGGAAAATTTGTGACAATTAAATCTTCGCATAAATATTAACAGCTTTACAGTGAATGTTTCTGCAAATAACCACAGGGCTAAGCCCCAGTTGTTTTTGTTACAAGACAGGTGTAGTTAATAGTAGTCTAAGAACTGCCATCCTCGTCAAAACCTTACCTATGGGCTGCACACCAGCTAGAGAGAACTCCACTGCTTGAAATGGAAGACTCAAGAAATCCCCTCTACAAAAACAAAGAAATAAAAAAGGCAAAACAAAAACAAGGATTAAGGAATAAAGGGGTAGAGTGAGTGAGTGTTAAGGTTTCATAGGTGGGGGCAAGAATTAAAGTGCATGGAGCTTTAAAATCTGGTGTTTGTATCTATTTCTTCATTCCACATTTCATTTAAACCCATTTTCTACAACATTCTAATGAATCCAGACAATGCAGGCAATGCATTACATTTCTTTGTGCAGTCTCCTCTTAGATTTTCCTTTCATGTGGAACTGGAACCCAAAAGGTCGCAAAGCCACTGATCCGCCGACAGCTGTTATGATGAATTGCTTCAGGTTTATGCATGATACCATGTAAAGGTCGTCACTCTAGAATACAGCAGTTTGACCAAAGAGTTCACGCCTAATTGTTATAAACTGGCGAGTTGTACTGCTTCAAGTGGTCATCAGACACACCAACAGAAGTCAAGAGCCATCACATCAGCCGGGGGATCTTTGTTTTTTAAGAGCTCTTAGATATTTTGGCACAACTCGTACTTGACCCAGTACTGAAACTACAGCTTCATGATCGACTCTTCATCTTTTCATATGGCTTCATGTTTTGCAGGATTGAGGAAGAGAAGGCAGCATTCAAATCACTATAATACAGGATTAATCTTCCCAAGGAGACTAACACCTATAAATCCTTTTTGATCATTTATTGTAGGTTTGAAAAGACCTTCAAATACTTCGACTTAACAAGAACAAACAAACAAACCACAGTTGGATGATCATACGTAACATTTGTCAATTGAAGGACAGCAGGACCACAACCCATCGGTTGTGGTCCTTAGCGTTGATTCACAGGTGGGTGCCCCCCAACTCGCTTGGCCAATAGTTCTGAATGGCACAGCTTCTGTGCTTTTCAAATGAATGCAGCCTCTGTTGTACCCCTGGGCCTGCATTGTATCAGTGCACTTTAGACCGAGTCACAGCCTTGCAAGCAAACAACATGTGCCGTATAAAACCGCTTGAGAAGCCCTTTTTTTTCCAACGCTACTGTAAAAGTGGAAATTTTCGTGGTGTTGATATTTTCGCGCATTTCGCGCAACCAGAAACTAGCGCGAGAATAAAAGCACGTGAATATTTTAGCTTGCTATACGGTCCTGTGCGTGATGTCTTGATTCCGCGGATTTAAAAACACGCGAAACTCTTCTCAGCCGGCCAAGTGCGAAAAATTAGTCGCGCGAAAATATCCACTTTTACAGTAATTAAGACAGAAAACCTACTTCAATCTTTATCAGGTTTTATGAGTTCGAAGTGTTACAAAAGTATATGTGACCCTGCATCACAAAACCAACAAAAAGTCGCCACACATGGATTTTTAGTTTAAGGGCAGATTCTGAAAGAGCAGACTTTAAGCTTTGAAATGATGTATAATTCAATTCAGATGGACTCCCCTAACCCATCTAAATACTGGAAAGAAAACACATTGATCATTTAAGTTCTTGTGGTACCGTAATGTGTTACACCAAGAAAATGCCAATGATATGTAGTGGTAGCTGATTAGCATAGTCATCGTTTCGACTTAACCCGCTCCCTACGGGTACCTGGTTACTTGTGTGTTAAGTCTATGGGGATTGAAGAATTCAGTATGGAACGGGTTAAAATATGACCATGCTTACAATGGAAAATTTTGAGTAAATACATGATTTTTCAGCCAGATGTATTTCTTTCGCGTCGGGAAAATCCGTGGCGAGCGCACCCTCTGCGAGATGTGTATGGATCAAAAGTCTCATTGGTAAACCACACGTGTGTATGCTATTGAATCTGCGTGTATAGATGCGGTTCCAGTCGCATTGTTCCGCTTGGATGCTGTCCTGCGGGAAGCTGCTTTCATTTTGTCCCTCAAAGAGGGTCAGCTTTCGTTCGACAGTCAAGTCTTTCATCCGTTTGTTTTGGTGAACGTTACTAATCGGCCCCATGCTAGCATAGGAATTGCGCGCGAACAAAGACCTGCAGATTTCAATAGAGTACCCACTGGCGGTCCGCTTGGACAAAAGAAGGATTAGTAGGCTTATCCTTCTCAAGTGGACAAAAGACACTCTTCCAGGGCCCGGGACAGTTACTTTAGTTTCAAATACAGGATCTGGGAATAAAGGACTCAGATTTGGGAATGAATTACTGAGGCAGAAAGAAAAATCGCTAAGACAAAATAAAATGCTAGTATCTTTGGAATCATACAATTTTAGAAGGCAATTTTGTTATCATTTGAAAGAGGAGATGTTGCTCTAAAATTTTCTCACAGAGTGAAGGGGGCGTTCTTTTGAAGAAAAACACGGCTGACTCTTTTTTTCCATACTACAAAAAAATTTCTCAAAATTTTTTAATGTATGAATTATTTCTGCAATATTGCAGGTTCAGATAGATATTATGGCAAACTGACTACATGACACGAAAGAACAAACATTTCTTGATATATGTTGTGTAGAACTCAATTCAAAACAGTCAATAGTTTCAGAGATATGGCAATTTTAAATTTCATTGTCAGTCCAGTTTCGAAACGTTCTGGCATTAGGTAAAAACCTCTGGCACGTTAGGGGTTTTGGGCCTGGCACATTAAGAGTTAAAAGTTATCAGACTTGAAATTGAAGAGTTTGCTAGGGATTTCAAGAAATGAAAAGGGGCATCTAAAACATACCTGGTACCAGATCCTTCTACTCTCTCCCAAAAAGGGTTGTACAAAAACTCCTTAAAAAACACTTTCTTATTTATGTTCTGATTTCCAAATTGAAGCATAATGTAGAAGAAGGATAGCTCTTTCAGAAAACATGAAAAACTCAAGATTGACTCGGTTGACTCATTTCACCTTTTTTTGAACCCTCATGTAAAATCAAGGGATGCGACTTTATGTTTGTTTTGTGGCGCACGGTCACATATTGTGATGCATCGTGTGAATTTTCAGAAGAAAAGGTTCAATGGAAGTTATCATTGCTATTAAAGGACATTATATATGTGCAATATTTTCCTTACTGTATGGCGGACAATCTTGCAACAAAAAATAAACAATGAGCAAACGTTAATGGCGATTTTCTCTGTATTTTGTTGTCACAAAATTCCCATGTTTTCCGCATTTGATTTGAAATATCTCAGGATAGAAAGTGTGTCTTTTAATGGATCATACATCATATTAAAGCTTCTTAGAGACTGGCGTAACTAAATATCTTGTTAACCCGTTCCTAAGGGGAACCTGGTTTACCAGGTTAACGTGGTAGCAACTGATATGGTTCCCAAAATGAAGACAAGGGTGCCTGCTTCAGTGACCTACATCGTAAATTCATGTTTCTTTGTGTTAAAATGCTCAGAAAAGTGGGTTTGATAAAAAGATCAGAGTTTATTCTATCAGGATTTGTTCTCCTGCTGTTTAAAACTAGAAATGTCGCTACAGCGACTGGTTATACCCCCGTCAAACAACATTTCATAAGCTTTGGTCAAAACAACATTTGATAAGCTTTGGTCAAAAAACTGAGGAAGTAGTTAAATCCGCAAGATCTTTCCTTGATCTTCTGCCATTAATATGCCGTTACCATGGCAACGTACTTTCGGGTACTGTCGAAACATGCGTCTTGCACATCTACAACCAAAGGCACACGTCTGTACCAAGTTTCATGGAAATTGGGCAAAAACTGAGGAAGTAGTTTGCAACACAAAATTTTCCATCATTTTGGCTCATAATATGTGAGCTGTTACCATGGCAACATACTTTTTGTTATTGTCAAGAAATGTGTCATGCTGACCTATATCCTAAGACAAACATTCAATATGAATTCCATGAGAATTGGAAGAACACTGATGAAGCAGTTTTGCCATGAAGCATTTTGCCCTATATTTTACCAATAACATGCCGTTACCATGGCAACGCACTTTTTGCCACTACGGAAATATGTGTCTTGCACATTAACATATTCAGATGAACATCTGTACCCAATTTCATAAAAATTGATCAAAAACTGTGGGAGGAGTTCGCGACGCAAGATTTGTACCCATTTTTGCCCATAATATGCCGTTACCATGGCAACGTACTTTTGGGTACTGTCAAAAAATACGTCTTGCACATCTACAACCCAAGGCACACATCTGTGCCAAGTTTAATGGGAATCGGTTGAAAACTGAGGAAGTAGTTCGCGACGCAAGATTTGTACCCATTTTTGCCCATAATATGCCGTTACCATGGCAACGTACTTTTGGGTACTGTAAAAAAATACGTCTTGCACATCTACAACCCAAGGCACACATCTGTGCCAAGTTTTATGGGAATCGGTTGAAAACTGAGGAAGTAGTTCGCGACGCAAGATTTGCAACGGACCGACCGCCCGACCGACCGCCCGACCGCCCGACCGCCCGACCGCCCGACCGCCCGACCGACCGCCCGACCGACCGTCCGCTGATTCCTATATACCCCCTTCAAACTTCGTTTGGCGGGGGTATAAAAAAGGGGGTTTTACAGTATTATGTACCTTTTCCTGATTTAGTTTTTCGCTTGTTCTGCTGTAAACTCATACGAACATGTACATAATGATCAAGGCTGAGATCAGTTAGAAATGCGGGTTCGCTGACCCCGGTCACCTCATTCAGGTACCTGGTTTCGTGTAGAACAAAAGATTCTGAGAGCTCATCAGCGCACGCTCTATTCATACCTCGCACCCGATCGATATTTCCATTGTTAACGGGCACATGTAGTTGACCGTAGAAAGGGGGACACAATGAACCGCTTGACTGCCTTCACACAGCTGGGTTACCAACCTGTGTGCCTCTCTGTCGACGGGCGAAAAGAATCTCGTTTGGGGGCATTAAAGGCACTCAGAGAATTGCGAATGGAACAGGTTAAAAGAAAATTCAAAGAATCTGACTTGTGGCTGCTCTTGATGTGACGGGTCACATTTATGGAATGACTTCATGTAGTTCATGAATGAAAAAAAAAAATAGTTAATCTAGTACGTACACCATATGAAAGGGAGAGAGAGGCATGATTGGCCTGCATTTGGTATGGTGTGGGCGCTGGCACTACACTCAAACAGAATTGTGGGTTATGTTACAATGTTATTACCTCAGCAAGCACACATCAGATCTGGCCACAGCAGCACAGTCACCGAAGTCCACGTAGTACACATCAACCATGTCGTTCTCCAGCAGGCCTAGGACCCTGGCCCGGTACCAGGACTGATCGTGGGCAAAAGGGGAAGCAATAATGTCGCCCGCCCTCACAGCATTAACGGCAAATGACTGCGTGGAGATGGAGACAAAAATACTAGCTCAGCAAATAAGGTGGGTGATGATTTCCTCCTCTCTAATAATAATATGTGACCCGCTACGACAAAAAGGTCCTAAAGTCGCGCACGGTCGAAGCCGTGAAAATCGTGTTTGAAGTCAGAGCATTAAAAATTGGTCAAAACTTACGATTTTCTGATGTTGATATATTATTGGAGTCTAACATGTCTTCTATCATCTGTCGAAATTTTGAAGCAAAATGATCAAAGGGAAGACCAAAAAATAGCGTTTTTCTGAGCCATGTTTTTTGTCGTTTCAACGAAGCAGAAACTGGTTCGAAAATTTGGATTGAGCGCCACAGAGAGGTTCCGCCCCTAACAACGACCAGTGTGATCTCATTGGTCAGTTTGCTGCTTGCTGCTAACCAAAGCGTGAAGCTCGCACACTGCCCAGTCGACTGGTGCGTGCAGGCGGGGTGCGCTATGCTCAGCCGCTTCTCACACCCTGGTCACTGATTGATTGGTGAGGAGACCGCCGACGCTGATGTGCTTGAATGAACTCTTCGGGGGTTGCTAGGGCTTACCTTTTATTGTCCAGAGGTGAAAACTGACTTGCGTGTCCCTTGATCGCGATTGCGTCGAAAGGAAGACTTTTTAGGGCACTTTTCTCGAAACAGTGATTTTCCAGACGTCTCGACATGCTTTTAAACATCGATATCTCCGCAGCCGATTATTTTTATAAAATGTGATATATATCAATTTAAAGCAGAAAGATTAGGGGATTATATGATGCAAATTTCAAATAATCAACCTCGCCCGACTTTAGGATCATTTTGTTGTAGCGGGTCACATATTATTATGTACTGTAAAAAATGATTCGCGGCATGAAAAGTCATGAAACGTCGCGACGATAGCTTTTTGCGATTGCGATACATCGCACGGAACGTCGAGGGGGGCCTCGGAGCCCCCCCCCCCCCCAGCCTAGTTAGGGTTAATGTGGAATCACCAGCTTCTGTATGGACGTTTAAGGCATGCTCTGTTCACAAAATATTACTATAACCACAAAGCTTGAAGGCTTGCTTTACCTAGTGACAAATAATGAATGTTTCATAGTGAATTCCTATATATATGAAACTTAATTGGAGGGAGCAGGTACAAATGAAACAACTTGTTATTGCACTGAAGGAAAAGAAACATCCATGAATTCCAATACACTACCAAAGCGCTCGATCTTTTGATTCTACTAAACAATAAAACAATCAAAAGATTGTCTAAGACCCATCTTCACATCCTACGGATGGATCCTTTTGTAACCACACCCTTTTTCTCTACATCTTGCTTATTCCATCCGCAGATATAGCAGTGGAACCCATGATCAGAAGACGATATGTGACTCCCCACAATAAAAGGATCTGAAAGTCGCTGAGGGCTAAGCCAAGAAAATTTAGTTTGAAGTCAGATTTATCATCAAAATCGGTCAAAACTGTTTTTGGCATATAGTCTAATGTTTCGTCTATCATCTGCCCGAAGTTCAAAGCTAAATGATCAAAGGAAAGTGAAGAAATTAGCATTTTTGAGGGCCATGATTTTCTGACTTTCAAGGAAACAGAAACATATCCGAGAATTTGGATTTAGGGCCACACAATCATTTTGCCCCCAGCATTATAGCAATGAGGAACTGATCTCATTGGTCAGTGCGTGGCATCCTGGTTACTGATTGGTCATGCGTAGACCGCTGGCGCTATGCTCGAATGAACATCGAACAGGTTGCTAGGAGCATACCTTCTCGTGTCAAGAGGTGAAAACTGTCTTGCCTCCCCTTGGTCATGTTACAAATTGTACCTTCAGAAGGAAAACTTATAAGGCCGTTTTCTCGAAATGCTGATTTCCTAAACCACTTTGCATGTTCTAATAAAATCATCGATATCTAGGCATCCTAGTGCTTTTATGAGTTGTGTTATATACAAAATGAATGTGGAAGAGTAAGGGAATAATGCCATACAATGTATTATTTTCCGAAAATTGACCTCCCCCGACTTTCGGATCCTTTTGTTTATAGCGTGTCACATATATCCAATGTGAGTGGGATAAAGCCATCTTCTAGATTCAAATAGGAGAGTGAAAGAAAATGCCCAGTATGTTCTGAGCTACTATGACCATCATGCATTCTTCAAGTCACAGGTCAACAAATGAAAAAAAATTATCTCAAAAAAAATGGAGGAAAAAAAGGTACACACCTGTACCTCTCTTCAACTAAACTTCCGGCACAAAACCCCATGTCAAAAATGTAGAGAGAATTCCATATAATTCAGTATTTCTTCTGAGTTGAAAAAAAAATAAAAAATTACACCTTCCTGTCATCCTGACACTGAGGGACACATGTACAGAGTAACATCAGTTCCCATGCAAAATAGAATTGAAGATTACGGAACTTAAAGACAACCATCTCAGGCCTACACTACCTTATCATTTTCAGCAATCATAATAGAAAAAAAGCAACATAAGTTTAAGAGAAAGATGTTTGTGATCAGCATGTGGTTCTTAAATCATAGAATTTAACCTGCTGAAGATAAGTCCCGAGCATACTGGGGCAAGAGTCTGTGGGATATGTGCATTGTAGCAAAATCAGCCCGTCCTCAACAGGTTAATTTGAAACACAAGGCAAGTACAAAAATGTGTTTCGCCCATTCGGGTAGAAGAAATCAATGTTTTTCTAACTCCCAGAAGTTCATTGACCCCGCCTATGACCTTTGACCTTGTGGTGACCTTCAACTCCCAAAGGGACATTTACCAGCCAAGTTTGGTCACAAACGGACATATACATCAAAAGTTATGAGCCATAATCGAAACATGCCATAAAAACTTAACATTGGGCCCTACAGTTCACCGACCCCTGCCTGTGACCTTTGACCTTGAGGTGACCTTCATGTTTGGTAAAATGTGTAACTTTGTATAACCACTCTTCCCTCCAAGTTTGATTGAAATTGAAGTCCTCAGTAGAGAGTTATTCAAGTTTTTGTAGCGTTACGGACGGACGAACGACGGATGGACAGACGCCGCAGGCGATCACTTTACAGTAGTCTCCCCTCACAGCCGCTGGGCTCGACAAAAACCTTGGGCTATGTCCTATGCACATCACTAATCATTAAACCACTCATCACAGACTCCAGACCTACGTCAGGAGAACTTTAAAGCTTCCTTTCTAGACATCTCTGATGTCAATAGGAGGATTTACCGGTTAGAAAATTACATTACAAAATTTCGTTTCTTCTCAGTCTAAGCCTGAACACTGTTAGAAAAAAAAAAAAAAAATCAGCTGTTCAAGCAAGTCCATGTGTCCAACCTACCATTAGAGGGAAGCCCTACAGAAGTGAACATATATATTGTCGCTGGGGCGACAAGACCTCGTATCTACAAAATGTCAAATGTTCAGGAGAGCCAAAAAACATGGCGGCCAAAGCACTATAGCGAATGGGATAGCCTTTCCTTGGACATGCCATGGTGGCTTCATTTTTGGGGTAAGACAGTTAGGCTTTGGACAGGACATCTCTTAACCGATTATTTGACCATTAATGAAAAAAAGTCATTTTCACCAAAATTGCAGATACAAGGTCTTGTCACCCAAGCGACGATATATATATATATTTATATATAGAGAGAGATTTTTCTTCTTTTTTTTTGAGGGGGGGGGTTATTCCTCTGAGTCTGCAAGCAATCCTTGGAAAATGATGACATTTACTGGCACACGTAAGTGGTGTACATAACAAAAACTTGAAGCAATGGCATATTGTGCACATTCACATGGGACAACTCAAATTTCATAAATATTTGACTGCAAAATGGATGGATATAACAAAAAACTAGATATATCGCTACGGCTACTAATATGCCTCCGCCATAATGCATGGTTCTCCTAATAGGTCTATAGTACAATGTCTTGACAATGTGTGATGACAGTTTCACACAATTGGCAAAATATTAAAATGACAGGTTTGACACAAATGTGCTGAATGTTCACTTTCCTAGAACTAGGTTCAATTGGATGAATGATTAAAATGTAAGAGTGCAGGTATTTGGGGAATTGATGATTTTTACTTGACTTTTGACCCTTTTATAAGTTTATGCATTGAGTAATTTTCAAGATATTGAGAAAAAGTATAATTTCAGTATCAAATGGGAAAATAGCATTATCTAAACCTGGTCTTTGACCTTTGACCTCACAGTTCCAAAGAGAATCACTGTTAGGTTGAACATGCATAAATATGTAAGTTTCATGATGATACCTTGAGTTACTTTCGAGATATGGAAGAAAAAGTGCAATTTAGCACTTTCACTTGACCTTTTACCTTTTGACCTTTGACCTTTAGGCAAGAAACTTCCCCCAAAATATAGATTGGGTAATACATGCCATACATCAAGTTTAAAAAAAAAAAACTTTCAGGCATATTGCATTTTAAGGAAAGTAGTGATATTTTGAGGAGTTGACCTCGACCTTTGACCCCCTGACCTTTGACCCATGACCCCCAACTTCCCTAGATAATCACTGCCCATCGGTACAAGCATATATACTAAGTTCCATGAAGATACCTTGAACCATTTGCGAGATATGGAGAAAAACATGAAATTTCATTTTTTTTTTCACAAAATAACCTGTGACCTTTGACCTTTGACCCTGTGACCCTAAAATCCACACAAAGTATTATCCCCCAAGGATATACCCTCATACCAAGTTTGATGTAAAACCACCACACGGTTCTTGAGATATCAACAAAAACAAAACGGGACAGACGGACGTACGGACGTACGGACGTACGGACGGACGGACGGACGGACGGACGGACGGACGGACGGACGGACGGACGGACGGACGACCCGAAAACATAATGCCTCCGGCCACTTCGTTGCGGAGGCATAAAAACCAACTAAAAGTGGTATGCAGTTGTGAAAATGGCCAGTAGATCTACACAAATGCTTAGCCATTATGTATACAATGAACTCATATTTACAAGGGTTGATCATGTTTACACCTGGATCTACAGAGACACACCAGGTGAAACACCACATCTGAAGATGTTCCCGGCAGGATTCAAATGCGGGATACCTACACGTGTACTCCGCAGATCGATCTGTACTAGCTCCAACTTTTATATGTGCTGCCGGGCAATGGGATTTGTTCTTTAAGCAGCATCCATACGTGTGTCTGTCAACAGCATTTGATGATTTGTAATCACCCAGGACATATGGATCAAAAGTTATGAGCCATAATCTAAACGTGCCGTAACAACTGAACATTGGGCCCTAAAAGTTTGTTGACCCTGTCTGTGACCTTTGACCTCGTGATGAACTACAACTACCAAAGGGACATCTACCAGCCAAGTTTGGTCACAAACGGACATATACATCAAAAGTTATGAGCCATAATCGAAACACGCCGTAAACACTGACACATTGGGCCCTAAAAGTTTGTTGACCCCTGCCTGTGACCTTTGACCTTGAGGTGACCTTCATGTTAGGTAAAATGTGTAACTTTGTATAACCACTCTTCCCTCCAAGTTTGATTGAAATTGAAGTCCTCAGTAGAGAGTTATTCAAGTTTTTGTAGCGTTATGGACGGACGACGGACGGACAACGGATGGATAGACGCCACAGGTGATGGTAGTCTCCCCTCACCTATGGTGGCCTCGACAAAAACCTTGGGCTTTCTCCTACGCACATCACTAGTCATTCAACCACTCATCACAGACTCCAGACCTATGCCAGGAGAACTTTAAAGCTTCCTTCCTAGATATCTCTGATGTCAATAGGAGGATTTACTGGTTAGAAAGTTACATTACAAAATTTTGTTTTTCTCAGTTAATAAAGAAAGCCTGCTGTTTAAAAAAAAAAAAAAAAAAAAAAAAAAATCAGCTGTTCAAGCAAGTCCATGTGTCCAACCTCTCATTAGAGGGAAGCCCTACAGAAGTGAACATATATAGAGAGAGAGAGAAAGAGAGAAAGAGAGAGATTCTTCTTCTTTCTTTTTTTTGAGGGGGGGTTTATTCCTCTGAGTCTGCAAGCAATCCTTGGAAAATGTTGACATTTACTGGCACACGTAAGTGGTGTACATAACAAAAACTTGAAGCAATGGCATATTGTGCACGTTCACTTGGGACAACTCAAATTTCATAAATATTTTGACTGCAAAATGGATGGATAAAACAAACAAAAAACAACTAAAAGTGGTCATGCAGTTGTGAAAATGGCCAGTAGATGTACACAAATGCTTAGCCATTATGTATACAATGAACACATATTCACAAGGGTTGATCATGTTTACACCTGGATCTACAGAGACACACCAGGTGAAACACCATATCTGAAGATGTTCCCGGCAGGATTCAAATGCAGGATACCTACACGTGTACTCCGCAGATCGATCTGTACTAGCTCCAACTTTTATATGTGCTGCCGGGCAATGGGATTTGTTCTTCAAGCTGCATCCATACGTAAGTCCGTCAACAGCATTTGATGATTTGTAATCACCCAGCTCAACCCAAAAAAAAAGAACAGGCCAAAAAGCCCGGCCTGGTTAGGGTTAAATCCTCTTTTCTCCCTTTCCTACAAAACTGCACCTCTGAACTCTCTTAGTATTTCAATCACTTTTTGAATGGGTTAGGATGGTCTATTCTAACAGCTTACATACCATCAGCCTACTCTTTTAAACTACGTAGAAAAGTGGGAATTCATTTTGGCCTACAAAACTTTTTTTGTGGGTTTGAGCTGTGCAGTTTCATTTGGTAAAGGTCAACCGTCCTTACCTCTTGTGTTTCGGGCTTGTTGTAGAACTCGGTCATGTTGTCTTGGAGAAGGTCCAGCTGCTGCGCCTTGCTGTTCACCATCTGCAGCCAGAAGTGGCCTGGGTGCTCCACTGCTGACATGTAGACCGTGAAGAAGTCTTTGCCCTTAGGCGGCTCCACCACAGACGTCTCCTCCCGATTCCAGAGGGTCTCCGCTACTGGATACATGAGGTGTATACAGGAGGTGCACTTACAATCCATGACAAAATTGGGAAATGCTCCATAAGCATTGCCTTTTGAGGGCTGCCAATATTCACATAACCAAATTTTAGAGGGTAACCAGGGAGATACTTGCGTTTTACATGGCTCCCAAGAGAAAGGTGCAAATCATTTTCTTTTCAGGGAAGCTGCTACTTTCTTGTCAGGGCAAGAAGAGATTAATTTTTCAGGGACTCTCCCTCAACACCAGGTAGACTTAGCAGCCCTGCTTGACACATTTCTGCCATGATTAGCTGTCATTATTTCACTGTTCAAATGACAGCATTATGGCATAAATGAACTGGCGAGTGATCTGAGGTGCAGTTTAAACTGTTAAAGGCATACAATATCTCTCATTTGTTTGATTGACAGGTAACAAATACCTCAGTTCTCTCTGGTCTGTGACATACACATAGTCTACTCCACATTTATGGTGTGCTAGATTCAACAGAACTGTACAGCCAACTATACATGTTTACATTATGAACATCATCGCCCAATTTTCTGGTCCTTTCAGAAATGTCACGATCAATATCCTGAAGAATATTGGCACAGATGCACAGACTTTTTCCCGGCTCTTGTTTTGTGGTCACCACCTTGGATGCGTGCTCTGACTTGCTTGCTTTATACCTGCTTCTTCCAAGGGTTCTTCTGTTGGTGGGGCGGCTGTTTCGGGCGCAGCTTCCTCAGGGCCCTGAACGGCCACACTCTGCTTGGAAGGCTTTCCTGTGGGTCTCTGTTTTCTCTTGGCGGCGGCTTCAGCCAACCTCTGGTTATAATCTTCTACCTCGGCTATTTCCTCTCTGATCATATACTGCATATTAAGAGAGCAAAGGGGCATCATGTACTTTAATTCACACTACTCATGTACTCACACTAAAGACAGCACTGAAATGTGTAATGTACTTGTCAATTGTAGTCCCGGCCCCTGGGTACCCGGGGATGGCCGGGACTTGCATCCCACTTTCAATTTTCGGATGTTACACCACCCGCCAAGTCTCCGACAGGTCGGGCAAAATTTTCACAGAAATCCCCCCCCCCCCCTAAGTCCCCGGTAGACCGGGCAAAATTGAAGTAGAAATCCCCGGCCAATTCCCCGACAGTCCGGGCAATATTTGTGCAGAAATCCCCGGCCAAGTCCCCGACAAGCTGGGCATATTTGCATAGAAATCCCCGGCCAATTCCCGACCCTCAAGGCCCTGTCACACTGCCCAAAAGTCGCATAAACGCATGAATCACACAAGAAATTTGATTGTGCGTGCTTGTCCATTGAGAATTTTTGCTGATTTACGCAATGAAAATCACCGATGAATTGCACAAGAACTACGGAAATATCACTCAAAAATCACTAAACCACGCACTTTCAGCATATAAGCACTCAAAGGCCCCAAATAGGGCGAATTTGTGGTTGTGCGCGACGACTGAGGTCCACGGAAAATCATGCATAATCTGCGCTTTATCACCAATGAATTGCGTATGAATCGCGCATGATTCGCACATTATGAACTTGATAGCGGCAACATTTTCGTAAACGATCACTGATATTCCATGCATATTTCGCGCATTGTTCACGTAAGAACAACGCAAACTACGCAAAAATTACATAAACAGCGCAATACTGCGTAAACTTTTACGCAAAGCCGAATTTCGAGTTTTGAGTCTTTGAGGCCCTGTCACATTGCCCAAAAGTCGCGTAAACGCATGAATCAAATATTCACGCCTTTTACGCGATTTGCGCATTTCATGAGTTGTCTGACATGGAACATTCGTAGTTAGTCAGCCGATGTGCGTCGGATCGGCGCTTTACGCGATTCCGGGTTTTGAGCAGCTCAAAACTCTGCTTCGCATCAAAGTATACGCAGTATTGCGCTGTTTTATGTAATTTTGGCATAGTGTGCGTGGTTCTTACGCGAACAACGCGCGAATTATGCGTGGAATATCAGCAATTGTTCGCGAAAATTTTGCCGCTATCGCGTACACCGACGACTTTCCACTAACGATTAGCAGACATAAATAATGATGCATGTTTCGCGCTTGTAACACCAGCGTACGTATCACTGAAAATCACTGACAAAAAAACATTGGCGTATTAAACAGAACACACAAATAAGCGCATGTAATACTTATGAAATACTGATCGATGAATCACAACAACTCACGTAGCCTATAATTGGCGCTATATTAGCGATTTTTGCGTGATCTTTCCGTAGTTCATGCGCAATTTATCTGTGATTTTCATTGCGTAAATCAGCAAAAATGGTCAAATTCTCGACGGACAAGCATGCAAAACCAAATTTCTTACATGATTTATGCGATTTAAACGCGACTTTTGGGCAGTGTGACCGAGCCCACATGGATCGCGTAAAGCGCCGATCCGGCGCACACCGGCGGACAATATGAAGGTTCCACGTCAGACAATTATTACAAATGAAATGCGCAAATCGCGCATGTTTCGCGCAAGGCTCGATCTTTTTACATGATTCATGCGTTTACGCGACTTTTGGGCAATGTTACCGAGTCCTCAATAGCGGGGAATTGCTAGTCAAGCGAAATTTTTACGGTCACATTACCGTCGTACTGGAAATGGTACAAATAACGCGATGCACGGTCAACTCTCAAGCAAAATCCGGCACAATCCCAGCCAAAATTCCCGCCCTAAATCCCTGCCATTTGGTTGGAGCGAATTTCCCCCGACAAGCCCCGGTTTATTCCCTACCCACCGGGGCAAAATAAGTAAATCTCCCCCGACAAATCCTGGTCCATTCCCGACCCACCGGGCCAAAATAATTGAATTTCCCCCGACAACACCCCGGTATATCCCCGACCCACCAGGGCAAATTGAGTGGATTTCCCCCGACAAAGCCCGGTCTATTCCCGACCCAGCCGGGCGAAAAAAATGCTGAAATCCCCACCCAACTTGGTTGCAAGTCCCAGCCATCCTGGTACCCAGGGGCCGGGACTACAATTGACAAGTGCATAAAGTGTAACTTTATTGCTTTAGTATTGATCTACCTGCAAAAGAGACACAGCAAAATTAAAAGCATATCACATTTTTTTTGCTACTTTGGCTATAAAATGATATGGCACCATATGATGATAACTACAGTAATTGCTTGACTTGCCTAATGCACAAATTCATCATGTGACCACTTGCGAGATGGGAGAAAGAGATTCAATAATAGATTATTCTACACACATTGCTCACATAGAGTGGTAAATTTATGTAATTGGTTAATCAACATAAACTGCCAACGCATTTTCACGACTACGAATTCTAGTTCTATAGAGCAATCATCATGACTAGCAAATATTTTCCTTTCTGGTCAAGACATCCCCTCCCCATCCTTCCTCTCCCTTCCTCACATTCACTTCTTAACTTTCTTTTTTCTCTCTTGATGGGGACTACTAGACCATGGATGTACAAGACTGACCTCTGCAGTGTCCACCTGCAGCTTGGAGCCCCTGATGTAGCATGACCTTGTGACCTCTGGCTGGGTGGTGTCCTCTGCCATCCTGTCGATCTTCACCCGCGCCCCACTGCTGTTCTGGATCTTCCTGATGTTGGCACCTTGACGACCTTCAACAAAAAGTGGCACAGATTGATCGATTGGCTCTACTCAAGACTTTGTGGACATTTTGTTGAACACCTGGACAAACTGGCAATGCAATATGACATAAGTGCATACTAATATTATTAAGATTAATCTACATGCTTTCTGTTTCTTAACCCGTTCCTTCCACAATTGTCTGAGCACTTTCAATACCTCCAAACTAGATTCTATGTGCAGGTTGAAACAGAACGGACAGATTAGTAATCCACGGGAGCGAAAGCAGTCAAGTGCTACAATCGTACACGTAATCCCTTTCGATGGTCAACTACATGTGCCATCGAACAATGGAAGTATCCATTGGGTGCAAGGTATGAATAGAGCGTGCGCTGATCATGGGCTCACAAACTCTTTTGTTACACACAAAAGACTAACCTGAATGGGGCGAGCAAAAAAAAAAAACAAAACAAAACAAAACTTGTAAGTTTGCATCTTCAAACGTTGATGTTGTCACCATGCCTACCTATGATTCTTCCGACAGCTTGCTGTGGAATCAGGATTATCTTGGAGATAATTTCGGGCTGGGATGCCAGGAAGTCCTGAATGAGTTTCTCTGCCAGGAGGATGCTGTCACGGTTACCACTTATTCTGAGATGCCTATCGGCGTCATCGTCTCGCTTCGTCTCATCCATGAACTTCACCTGAGCCCCGCTCTCTGCTTGGATCTACAAGTATGCGAGGAAAAATTGCAGGAAATGAATTGAGAACTGAAATCAGAATTGAGGCATCACCATGTCCAAGACTTAGTCTTGCAGTAAAATTATATCTTATGTATGTACTTTGAGTGCCAATTGGTGGAGGAAACCCTCAAGCATTGCACACACTGTCAAGGGTTAAGCAACAACAGTAAAGTGGACTGGCTCCCACTATAATGGGAGGACTAGAAGTGGGCATGTATTCTACCACAGTAAACTTTTACAAATATTTCAATTAAAAGTCCTTTTTTGTTCAATATAGAAAAAAAAATGAATAGATTTGATTTGAGTTGATTTATTGGTTTCTGCATTATCCCTGTTCATGCCAATACAGTACAACACATACATATGTACATGTGCACACATATTGTTGATACCATATACAGTATATATTAGTTGTTTACAAAGTAATTTTGTTCCCACTTCGTTAAAGGGATGGTACAGTATTGGTGGAGATGAGAATTGGGCTTTTACCTTTTTGCGAGATACAGTGCACTCCCGTTATAACGAAATGCTCGGGACCGGCAGTTTTCTTTCGTTACAACGAAATTTCGTTATAACCGAACAAATACAATATACAACGAAAACAAGGAATCCACGTATATATATATCATATTCTGTTTGCTGAAGACTCATCATACACTGGAAAGCTATGTGAAATGTGATTGGATAACTGTATTACAATAATAAACGCAAGTTCCCCTCAGAAACTGTGCGTGACACATGGAGCGAACACACAGTGGTGTGAAGCGTTCACCCATGCAGAGACGCTATAAATGCTTGTTCCGCTACGTATTTTCGAAAGCAATGCGCATTTCGTTATAGCGGAGCACATTTCTTTTGTTTTTCTTTGCCTGTGGCGCTCGGAAAAGACTTCGTTATAACGGAAATTTCGCTATAACCGTGTTCGTTATAAGCGAATTTTGTACCATAGACTTTAATGATGATAATTTTGGGACCAGAAGATTTACTTCGTTATAACGAAATTTCGTTATAACCGTGTTCGTTGTAACGGGAGTGCACTGTACCAAGAAAACACTTATGATATAGTACAGAGCATACCATTTTAAGAGGAATTCAAAGTTTACTTGAAAAAAAATCGGTTTGGAATGACTGAAACATCCAAAAATAAAGTAAAACTAAGCGATCGTAATAAAGTGTGGGTCCCATACTTTATTAGAACCACCCTTTTTTGGATATCTCAGCCATTTCAAAACCAATTTTCATCAAATAAACGTTGAATTCCCCATAGAATTACATGCTCTTTCATATTTCATACGAGGTTTCTCATTATCTCACAAAAAAATGTTAGAAACCTGAAATTAGGTCTCAACCAAAACTATACGATCCCTTTAAAACAATGTGTTACAAAATGTATCAGTGATACATTGAATAATACAGAAGGACTGCAACTTAAGCCTAGCTTAATTTGCTTGCAGCCCTTATTCACAATAGATATAAAAAATAGAAGGGAGGGATGACTTGCGTAGAGATAGGATAGAAGAAAGGGGAAAAGAAAAAGAGGTTTGTTCGCTTTCATCAAGGTTAAGACATAGTTATGTCACCTGGATCATTGATCAGCAAGGCACAACAAAATATTATCTCACCCAGTTGCAGATGAACAGTTTTGTATGCCAAGTCACATGGTTACGTAAAAGATATAGCAGTGCAGCAATATTTTATACACAAAGTAATTCCATGTATAGTGCATTGTACATAGATATTGGCACACTCAATAATGCAAACGAGCTCAAAAATGCACAAGTTCTGTGTTTTGTTTTGTTTTTTCCTTCTATCTCTCTCTGCACCATCTAGAAGGCAGACTAACTTTACAAACTTTTTTTCCCCCTTTAACAAATTTCTCAGCCTCATACTGTTTACCCTCATTTGATTACCTAAATCCTCCATCTTGAAGTACAGCAAATTCAGCTCAAAGAGATTACTAAGGATCTTGAATCTTAATCTGAAAGAAATTGGTTGATTTCTTTATTTTAATCATGTACCACCCACTGCCTATTGTTTATTTTCAATAAAGCCAGAGTTTCCCTGCTCTAAGCTTTTGCTGGCTAGGTTCTGAAATTGAGAAATACTGTAGGGTAAGGGGTAGATTATAACAAATGATTTGGCATCACTGCTAATGTGACCCTGCATCACAAAACCAACAAAAAGTCGCTCGACAAGGATTCTTAGTTAAGGGCAGGCTCTGCAAGAGCAGACTTTAAGCTTTAAAATGATGTATAACTCAATTAAAATTGGCTTTCCTAATCTATCTAAATATTGGAAAGAAAGCACACACTCTGGAAAAGTGTGTACTGAGAAAAAAAAAAAAGGCTCCGAAGTATAAGGTCTATTCAAGCACTTAATCTTACCGAGCCATGCTAGCTGTGCAATGCACAGGAATAATAATAATAGTTTAGTAATAATAAAAAAGATTATGTGTAAAACGCCTTCACAGCAACAACATACAGTAAAGGAATTATAACTGACGCTGAAACTGAGCATGCTCTATTAACACATTCTGCCCATGACTAATGCAAACTTTAAAAGGCAGGAGCACCATTCTTTCTGAAGTTATTATAGTTGAAAGTGACGATTGTGTCAAGGATTTTTAAGAAAAGAAAAGGGGGCTCTAAGACATACCAAATTACACTATTCTGCATAAAAAAGAGTTATAGAAAAACTGCTCAAAAACACAATTCCCCATTCGTTTTATGATCCCAAACATGATAATGTGAAAGAAGAATTGCTCTTAAAGAAAACCTCAAGATTTACTGAACTGATCTGTTTCACCTACATGTACATGTATTTTGAGTCCTCCCATTAAATCAGGGTGTGCAACTTTTTGTTGGGTTTGTGATGCACGGTCACAAATCGTGCACATGGCAAAATGTTGTTACCCTATGTGCACTCCCACACCCCCTAATGAAAATCTGCCATGCGCACAATGGAATAGTCTTCATCTCTTACCTTGCGGATGTTACACCCATCTCTTCCAATAAGAGACCCAACTTTAGAACAGGGGACACTCATATCAATTGTCTGCCTCTGGGCTGTGGCAAGATTCCCCGAGGGTTTAAGTACATCATCTGGATCTGGGGAGGATAAGAAAGAAATTAATAAGGATCAGACTGTTTACATCTCATGGTCTTAATAAGAAAGAGCTTAAATATCTGCAAAACTGGGACACTTAAAATTCATAGCAGATTTAGCTGTCTCGGCTTTATGCTGTTGAAGGGTTGGATGCACCTGTGAACTTGGGCCCACTTTATGGCAAAGGAGGTATTTCACCATGAGTTTTGCCGGGTGTTGTGGCGTGCGCCTGCAATCCAGCTACAGTGCTTTGGAGGCAAGGGCGGGGATATGGCTCAGTAGGTAGTGCGTCTACCTTCACATCCAAGAGCAGCGGGTTCAAGTCCCGAGTCTCACGGAGCAAAGTTGTGTGTAAGCATTCCGCCCCTCTAGTAAGAGGCAAAATACTCTGTCCCTCAGATACTGTAGGATATTAAATAGAGGTCCCGTGAGTGTGTTAGCCACAACACATGCACGTAAAACATCCCATTCATCACCAAGAGCAGGGTGCCAACCCTTTAAAGTGGTCCCCCAACCCATCCACACAAGAAAACAAGCGAATGATGCCGACCCCTCGTGGTTTGCCCCAGGTGACTAGCAATAGTCAGCAGACGGTATCAAGCAGGCACACTGTGCCATACGCTTGAACGAATGACCATGAGTTCACATGAATTACAGTCAATTTTAGCCATTAATTGCTTACGGGCTTACGACATGTCAAAAATTTGCAAGCTTCACAGGGAGTCTGAGGTCCTCAAAGACTTTTTGTGAAAACAAAACACTAACTTTGCAACTCTCTCTGCCTAGGATTTGCTTTATGTTAATGATGTTTCCTAATGCTATGGGAACATACGTACATAATTTGGAAAGTGCAACAATCATCATAATCATAATCATAATCTCAAGCAGGAAGCAGACAAAAGATTCAGACCAATGATGTACAATGTATTATCTTCAACTACCCCATGACACCCCCCCCCCTCCCACTTACAACTGTAACTTTGAACCCTTCCTTGCTTTAGTCAATAATCCTATAATAATCCAATAATAATAATAAACTTTCCAAGAGGGTAATTGCACATATTCCAACACCCTGTGCACTGACCATCTTCTTTCTTCTTCTTGAGGAGGAGGTACAGCAGGACAACAGAAACGGGCAGAGCGACTGCCAGGGCCACTTTCTGTCTGGTTGTCAGCTGGTCCATCCTGTCAAATCAGCTATCTGTCACAAAAGAATCAAGAAACGGGAGCAAGAAGGCTACAATGAGCATGATATATATCAAGCAAATGCACCAGTACACGCAGAGGACATTCTCTTCTTTGCTTTGAAACAGAACATAATATATCAAAGTATAAGTTGCTTTGTAACAAGTTCCACGAAACTACAATGTAGGATGGCAAAGGAATATTTGAACAAGCTCATACAATAATTTAAAAAGTTTAGTTGGTCTGAATGTTGATGAGTCAAACTTTAATACAGCGAGTAAAAGTAGAGTAAATGGTAACAGTTATTAGCTGAGCAGTATGCCTACTCTGCGGAATACCCACCAGTAATGTGTAAACAAAGAAATATCCAGCAGAACGTAGCATTGCCAATTTGCATGACCGACATAGTATGTACATGGAATCTGCATTCCAGGGCTGTGTCAGGGAAGGGGGGAGGGGGGGGGGTGGGGTAATGGGGGCTATTCTGTACATACATCACATGTATTTACAGACAGCTGTAACATTTTTTCATCAACACTTTGTGCAATCCAGTGTGGTGTTGAACATAAAACATTCAGCAACGCTGCACGCTGGCTCTGGTCCAACGGTCCCTGACCAGTAAAGGTCACTGTTGGACCAGTAACTTTTTCAGGAATGGACCAGTAAAAAATGGAAAAACTGGGTACCGACTGGTCTGACAGAAAGGTCGGACCAGTAGAAAAATGGGTTAGTGTGCAGCCCTGCATTCAGGTAAGATTATGGTCCTATCAACAAACAAAGAGTCCCAGCATAAACACCAACAAGTGATGATGTGAATGGCAGTTGTAGTGAGTATCAGTTGTAAACACTGTCACTCTCATATCAAGCAGTGGCAAATTTTGCAACTCCAAAAATGAAAATAATAAAAATGTGGTAACTACATGTAATTGTATTATGGTCAACAATCTCTTCAATATCTCTGCTCTGGAATCAGCTCTCTAATGATATTGGAGAATGTTCATCACTAGATCAGTTCATTGATTGAAGTCTCATTTGTTTGTACAAAGTAATTTTCATTTGAGTAAACTACTTATTGATGTGTTTTTTTAGGTTGATACAATGATATAATTTACCTTTTTTGTTTTTTTTGTGTTCTTATACATGTGTCTGTCTTTTCTCATTTTTCCAAAAAAAAATTGTTTATTATTACAATCATCTAGAATCCTCACAAAAACCTACATACATACAAGTTTGAATAAAATCCAACAAGATACATATTGTGGCTGATAGAGCACATACAAGACATGTGCCATGGTATCTAAGTCAGAACACTGAGGGCGCCATCACCACAAACTGTTTGTGTCCTACATGTAGAATGACTACCCGTACATCTCCTTTCCAGTAAGTCTGAATAAAATCCCTTGAGTAATAATCAAGCGATTGCATAAATTGACAACCATTTTTGTAAATTTTGACCTGATCAGGGTGACCTTTGACCCTGTAAAAGGTGGACCAGAAGGGGCAGCATTACAAATGTAGGTATACCTGTAGGTGTCTAGATTTGACTACCTGTGGTGATACAATTTTCATATAAATTGACCCCAAAAAAAAAGGAATTTAAAAAAATGTTACAAAAACACAGCCCAGCAATGAAAAATTTTGTGTATTATAATGATGGAAAAAGCGAGGGCACCACCACCAAAAACGATAGTCGTCTTTGTTTTACCATAATGCACCTTCATGCCAAATTTGAAGATGATCCATGAAGAACTGCAGCCAGTAGAGCGGAACGGAAGAGCACTCACAAGAAAATGTCTGCGGTAGATGTAGCAAGACAAGGCCAAATCCATAGTATCCTCTGACCACAGGCCAGGAGTATACTGGTAAGTTGGTATTGCAATAATATCATTCAGGATGATGATGATGATGATGATCCACAGCATTTGTATGGCGCCATATATCTGTCACAGAAACATTCAAAGGCGCAGACTCCTCCAAGAGTTAGCAATTAAATGTCTGGTGAAAAATGTGAGTCTTGAGTGAGGCTTTGAAGTGATCCAGTTTGTCAATTTCACGGAGGAAAGATGGGAGGGAGTTCCATAGGCGAGGAGCAATAGAGGAAAACGCCCGGTCTCCGTATCCCTTGAGATGTGTGATGGGCACCTGGAGAGTGAGGCCAGATGAACGAAGGCCAGGGCGAGGCTGCCGTCGCTCAATTAGAGAAGACAGGTATCCTGGGGCCAGACCATGAATGGCCTTAAAAGTGAGAAGTAAGATCTTGAAATCAAATCTGTTCTTAATGGGAAGCCAATGCAGCTCAGCCAGGACAGGGGTAATGTGATCATACTTCCTCAGCCCGGTGAGCAAGCGTGCTGCTGCATTCTGTACTGCTTGAAGTCTGTTCAAGGTTGCAGATGGAAGGCCAGCTAGGAGACTGTTACAAAAATCCAGTCTTGATGTTATGAGTGAATGAATGATGCTTTCTGCTGCTATCCTTGTAAGCAGAGGTCTAATAGCTGCGATGCTACGAAGCTGGAAGTAAGCAGTCTGGCATACCTGCGAAACATGCCTATCCATCCTCATAGACCCCCAGGTTACGGACGTTATCTGCAGGAGAGACAGACACATCACCGACCTGAAAATCCATGGAGACAATCTTGTTTCTCATTTGTGGAGAAGAAATGATGAGGCATTCAGTCTTGTCATCACTGAGTTTCATGAAGTTCTTCACCATCCATTGTCGGATATCTGACAGGCATTCAGTCATCCTCGTAGCTGCTGCTGTTTCTTCAGCTGCCACTCTTGGATCGAATGTCACATAAAGGATCTCATACGCAATACTGAAAAATTTATCTTTTATGACTGTACTTTTAGCTATATGTAATTTCTGTCTACTTTCAGCAGAGACTTGCGCTGAATTGGGCATTTTAACAAGTGTAGTGGCTTTTCAGCAGAGTCTCAGCTGTTATAAATTTCTAACTTTCTAGGATTTTATAATTTTATATTACCTCCCTTACATATCACGAGCAGTGAAACAGATACACAGGATATTGATACAAACATATTGCTCATCCCATGATGCAGAATTTTGCATCAGCCTGAACTCGCTGCAGAACAACACACAGGTATTTTTCACATGATCAAGAACTGACCTGAACAGTCGCGACAGACAGCTCAAACTAAAATCTCCCCTCAATTCCATCTTACCACAATACCAGATAATGCATTAAGTATTCTTACATGGTAGTGCAGCTGCAGTACAGCATGGCATTGCGTGATAATAACGCAGCTAGACCATCTAGTCAGATACAAGGTCCCTTGGCCCTGGTGGTCCCACCTATTCACAGTGAACGAGGTGATCACCTTTCTGCTATACAATGTATACAATAATAACACAATATGGGATGTTGAATAAATCATTGTACTTGCTGGGATGTTGTATGTCATTGGTGGGGTGGACCAGGGTCCCGTTTCATAAAACTTGTTACCTGTATCAGTGTCAGTGACAACTGCCACATATCTGACAAATTTGCTCTTAGCCAATCAGATGCAAGGATTTCAGTAGCTTATAACAACTTGGACAACTTGTCACTAGAGATTTATAATGACAAGTTTTATGAAACAGGGCCCAGATCAGTTGTCATGACAACCCAACATCCACCCATAATATGGCAGAGTTTTGCATGCATTGCATCGATTGTGCATACGATACGATGAACTAGAAGAACTCACGTCTCAAACGTTAGATCTATCCCAGAACAAGCACCAATTTCCGTGGCCTACATTTCTACAGAAAGTGTAAAGTACAGCAGCTGCTGTATAACGTTAGTATTTATACACACGCACGACCTGACTGATGATGTTGTTGTTTGTATTTGGAAGCACATGTCTTAGTTCTGCCAAATGTGAACTATCAAAATCAAATGCCATGTTGCGCTAAGCCTAAGGCCTCGATCGATGAGTATAATAAGTTTTATGAACTACATGAATGAAGATGCCACTTGTACATCCTACGAGTATGAACATGCCACTTGTCACATCCTTATAACATTATACAGATCGTGATGATGGGATGAAAGTTACACATTATTACAGTAGTCATTGTAGCCTTAAAATACAATAATAGTACTAACGTTAATTAGTAGGGCCTAGATGAGCTGGAACTCTACTTGACTTGAGTGGCCTACACTGCATTACCGCCTTCTCCACTGATCAGGCATTGATTGAGGCCTAGTCTAACGCTTAACATTGTTAGATGTCTATGTCAAGTTAGTGTTATAACGTTAGTTAGACATTCATTCACACATTAGCAGTCCAAGACCAACGTTAAAGTCTAATTAGGATACCTTCAAAACACAAATGGAAGACGTCAAACACCCTTCGACCAACTAGACATCTAGAAGAAACTTGAAGGACGTGAGCTGACAGTCTATGTACAAGTGCACAGCTTGTAGAGCTGAGAGTTAAATTCACCAACTGAAACAGGCAGTTCAGCACACCATTTCTTTATCGGTCAGTCCCGTACCCACGTGTATACATTGTATGTACAGATACCGTATACTAGCTAGCTAGCAGACTGCAATAGAACCCCATGCAATGATCCACCTCGCACCAGTCCTACTGCAAGCAGCAGCAGCTGTGCGATCGGACCGTCTGTGCTGACTTAGACGCAGAGGGCGCACTAGAAGAATGATAGACTAAAGTATCAGAACCTGATGCACAATGTTATACCGGTAGTCACATAAAAAATGTACCTTTATTATGTAGTGACCAATATATCAGTTAAAAGGTATTATTTTGTACTTTATGACAGAGACCGTACTTCAAAATCTTCAAAATTGGGCTTATCGGTTTTGCGAACAAACTCTTACCCTGTGTTGATGATGATGCTGATGACGATAATAATGATAATGATAATAATAATAATAATCATCATCATCATCATCATCACCATCATCATCATCATCATCATCGTAGTCATCATCATAATCATAAATATAATCATAATCATAATCATAAAGGACATTATATTGCCCAGCTACTACTCTACTGCACATGACAAAGTCATAATCATAACATACATAATGCAAAACATAAGTAGCATTATTCAAAAGATGAGTTTTTAACCTGGTCTTAAACTCAGATTACTGTAGCTGCAAACAGGGAGATTATTCCATTAAAAGATGGCTGAGATTTATCAAGTGACTAGTCCTTTATTTTTTCCTAACTCCTCTGCGCTCAGCTACACTGGCTGTTTGTTTGTTTGTTTGTTTGTTTGTTTGTTGTTGGTTTTTTTTTGTGTATTTCAAGTTGTTTGCAACGCTATAGTGGTCTGGGAATCTTACGAATTTAGTTGCAGCGGAATTTGAGTCATGACATGTCATGTCAACTTATACACATTGATTTGTGGGTGTTTAGTAAAATAATTTAAGGAATTTCTTCAATGCATTTCAAACATGAAGTAAGCTATAGATAAAAATAATATGTGTATCTACTCGTTAAGACTCATCGGGTTTACTGATACACCCTATTTCATTTTCTTTATTATAATACACACTGTTTGTTCTATTGTACTTGTTTATTTAGATATTAAACATTGTCATCTGTAATATGATACAGAATGCTTTTTATTTTGTAATTTTTACATGATGAATGAAATTAAAAACGAATGAAGGGATAGCAAAACGGCTATACCGCAAAACTCAAATTAGTTGATCACCTTATGGTGTCAGTGGGGCTTATAAGAATTTGGCTAGCACTGGTTTTAAGGATACATATACAACCCGTTTAAGGCCACTGAGATTCCTGCATAGTCGCATGAACTCCTCGGTCGTCTGGCCTGGCCTGAGGGATTGGCATTTGCCCGCGGATTTGGCTCTCTCCCACCCACGTTGGCCGCCAACCAGAGACGTGCCTCGACATTCATTGAGGACGCTCGATTTGGAGTACGCCGACGAAGAAAATAAAATATGATGTCTTGCCGGTTAGACAAAAATAAGAGACCAGCATCACAGCCCACAGACTGAGCAGCCATGTTGTAGGCCTATTATGCGTGCGCGTTTCGAAATCCAAAACTTCGGCCCAGCAGCGGCGGATGTGTAGTCGTACACTCAGGTAGATGTGATGATGATGGATAATAGGCCAAGGTTAGCAGGAAAGTCCCGAATCTTTGTATTTCATGAACAAAATGATCATTTGCTGCTAAATACAATAAAAAAAAAACAGTGGAGATTTGAATTCCTGCATGTGTTGTGTCAAATTGTCTCGTTGAATGATTATGTGGACCTTAATTCGTTTATTCATTCAAGTATTTTATTCTTCCATTTCCAGCAGAAACACCAGCTATCTATCAAATATTTTACAGAAGTTGAATGCATAAATTACATCAAGATGTATATTAAAAGAAATGTATTAGTTTTAAATTATGGAAAGTATGCGCTATCATCTGCAATGTAATGGACGAAAAAATAAATGCAAGTCAAACATACTATTTAACTAAGTCAAAATAATACAAAAACGAAACGCCGTGAAGCGTATTATCTAATTCATGTTCAGCCTCTGAGCTAGAACATGCTTACATTATACCAAACCTTAATTTTCGAGACATTTTTTTAACCTTTAAGAGGGGAATGGAAAGTATTCTTTGATGAACATAACTAGTGGCAGCACAATATTGCAACACATTACGTTGACTAAATCAAACAAAATGCTTTATTTTTTAAAACAAAATGCAGTTCTAGGCCATTTTAATTTTTGTACCATGCAGGGGGCGAGGAAATAGTCTAGATAATCTCTTTATCAATTTTGTTTTATGTGTACATGCACTTCAATTACGTCAGATAGTGCTTGAAACATAAATGTTTGTCTATTTTTCACATTTAAAACTTATTTGGTGAAAATTGATTTATTAAAAAAAATATATTTCTTTTTAACCCTCCTTGCTGACCACGTGCAATCATCGAACATCCCTAATTAGCCACACACTTAAATGTATTGTTTACCATTGGTAGCAGTGATTTTAAAAGAAATATTCGAATTATCACAATCATTTGATGATTAATCTTGTGTAGGTCAGTTGTATCACAAAAGCATCCGTCCATAAAAAAGATTTTGCGGGAAAGCCTAAAATATAAAGAGATATCACTATTTTTCTCAATACACCCTAAGCGTGGACGGTTTATTCTAGAAACAATATTCTATATGATAACTGTTGTTCACATTTTGCATTTTCAACAATACTTATAACATTTTGATTATACTCAGTGGCGGATCCAGAGGGGGTCGCATCGGGCGCGCGCACCCAGTATTTTTTTTTTTTTTGTTAAAACAAAAGAAATAAAATTTTGTAAAGGCGCCTCCCTTTCGGAATTCCTGGATCCGCCCTGATACTGATTAACATTTCACATTCTTGGTTGTTTTTATCCCTAAGTCACATTTCATCATTATTTTGGAGCAGTAAAGCTATCATTGGCTCTATCAGCAAATGGTAAATGCTTCCTCTGTTGTGTTTTCCATCTAATCTGCTGTGCTGGTCTTGGGCACGATTTTCCCTTCATGTCAACTTTGGCAACGCAAGAAGGTGATTTTTCTTACACTCTGTTGTTTTCCCCCAGAGCGTATACGAAGTAAATCTTATAGAGAGACAGGGGGGGGGGGGTACTAATATCTCATTTACTCTCTAAAAAAAAAAACGAGTGAAAATATTTACTCTAAAAAGAGTGAATACAAAAAAAGAGTGAATTTCGAGTGAAATTGGAGTGAATTTTGAGTGAAAATGTTCATTTTCACTCATTTTGGAGTGACGTCAGGGTCGAGAGACGACAGAGTGATGCGTATTTTCACTCAAAATTCACTCCAATTTCACTCGGTATTCACTCTAGAGTATCACTCGATTTTTTTAGAGAGTAAATTGAGCGTAATAAATGGTAACTATACTCCTAAATTTCATTACGTGAATCCTCTTATGAGGATAACAAATCTGACCACGTGACACGTGTTTATGAGACAGTGATATAGGTAGCAACCACACACGCACATTGGAGCGATGATAACATCATAGCCTCAGAAATTTCACGTTTTTCTTGAGAAATCGACCGAAAGAAATGTGTCCTTTTCATCATAATAATAATCATAGCATATTATGCTATAAACGATTACTGGTGGTAAACGGGGTGTAGTAGGGGGGGGGGGTGGAGAAGGTTGGAGAGGGAGAGAAAGAGTGCTTTATTATTGACTTGATGTATAGCACCCGGCCCTCCATCCATTCCCAAGCATCATTACAACACTGACAGTTGGCAAAACTACGATTGGACGACAAAGAAGCCTGATACCATATGCCGCACATTTTAGGTGGAAACCGTTTTAGTGCACAACAGACAATGTGACCGATCTTGATGAATTCACGGAAGAGAATTTCTATCGTTTGTTTCCGCTGGTCAATCACAGCCTGCGGCACGGGCAATGCATTAAAGAAATATTATTATATACTGTGCACCTTCTTGAATATACAACCAACCAACAAAAAGATTAACTGAGCACGCCTGTATTTTCATTGTACGTGCCTTCCGTCGGAATAGATATGCAAATACTTATCCTTACTTCTTAGGAGCTTTGGCGGACTAGACATGACGCAGAATGTTTCTTGCAAAATTATTTGACAAATGAAGTGCATCACGGCCTCGAGGTAACGTTGTTGCCGGGCACCTGCGTCATTTCGTTCTGTCATAATCCCTGACGTACGGTCTGTGCCAAGACGGTGAAAACGGGCTTGACAAATGACGTCGCCGAAACGTGCCCTGTGGATATTGGGGAATCGTTTACATGTCGTCACACATTATGAATGTTTCTGTTCAAATTGTCTTAGCTTTATATGCACGGATAACTAATGGGCGATGCTGTAAACATCGAAATAAGCTACTTGGTCCTCGAAAGTCCTCGTTCCATAGAATTACTCTGAACTATTTGAAAACGATTTGGTATTCCATGACTACAAGAAAATTAAGGTCTCTTAAAGTGGTCATATCAATTAGCATCCTGCGCTAATTGGAGGCAGAAGCTGACTAACAACTTACTGATCAGTCAAAGGAAACCAAGACCCAAAGAGCAATGCGGATTGAGAGAAAGCAGCAACATTAGTAGAACACATCACTTAAAGTTTGAGGAAAATCATACAACCGATGCAAAAGTTATGATTTTTTAAATATTGGGGTTTTGGAACCATTAGATCAAGAGACTTCTAAAGAGTATGATGTCATTTGTAGAAAACAATTCAAAGAAAATAGTTTATAAAGAGAATTCCACGAAAAAAAAATCATCTTTTATGAAAATTACACATTCCATCAACTTGACACTGACATATTAAAGGTAGCAAAAGTTGTCCCTGCTTTCTGAAAGAGGTTGGTCAATATCTAGTGCTCTTTCATTTCGCTAGAAAAGTGAAAGCATGTTGAATTTTATTTTACTAGTAATTTTCTTCATATTGTTGTCCACACTTGACGTCATGAACTCTAGTAGTCTCCTGATCCAGTGGTTCCAACACCAGAACTTTAAAAATTCATAACTTCTGCATCGATTGTCCAATATTCCTCAACTTTCAATGATGTGGCAATAATTACGCTCTATTAATGTTGCTGCTTTCACTCAATCCACATTGCTCTTTGGGTTTTGGTTTCCTTTAATATTGCGAAGGTCCTAAACACACTGGGCTGTGGTACAACCGCATCATTAAGTTATCACCAATTTCTCCTTGTTTGTTTGTTTGTTTGTTTGTTTGTTTGTTTGTTTGTTTGTTTGAAGATACCTGGATAGCCCATATTACGCTACAATATATAGCTGGGCATCTATGGGGTCCAGTTGGACTCGTTATCTCAGGCGGGACCACTTCACAGGGTTAAACACCGGCTTCTCTTCGCTATGAATAACAGAAGCGGGATCTTTTACGCGCATAAGTTGTGACTCTCATACACGGGCCTTCCATTTTATATTAAGGGACAGAGTATTTTGCCTCTTCCAAGAGGATATGGTATGATTACACACAACATTGCTCAATGGGACTCGGGAATCGAACCCGGGTCCTTCAATTAAGTGGATCGTGAGGCAGACGCGCTTCCGACTGACCTAACTAACCGCCCTTAAAACTCATTTATACATTCGACACCTGCTATGACGAGATGAATTGTGATATTTCGTGGAAAAGTCATCTGCAGTGCAAGCTGATTGAATCAAAAGAACACGGGAAAATAGAGCAATAGTACTAGTATCCAAGCACTGTTCATTTACCACCAATGGCGAAAGAGGCCTTCCACTATAGCCATATTAACGTCGCATCATAGTACAGATATCTAAGTCGATACTCAGTACGATTTTCTCATGTCATTTGGATGAAAAATTAATGTTCTTTGTGTTGCAGAATACGTTGGAAGATTATTGTAAAGGTCTAAACTTCACCTAATGTTCAAAGAAATACAGGTCTTTTGACATAAAAGAAGAAGAAATGTGCGTTTCACACTAAAGACAAATAAAGCTTTCGATATTTGATCGAATAAATTGTCTTCACGATGTTAATCATGCAATTTAACATATTTAAAGCAGTTAAAATGGATCGTGGAATTGTATACAAACAATGATTGAATATCTTAATGTCATGTATAACATTTCCATATTTACCTGTCTTCTCTCTCTCTCTCTCTCTCCTTCTCTCTCTCTCTCTCTCTCATTCAATTCAATTCAATTCAATTCAAACTTTATTTCATTTTTCGAAAAGAACATAAACATTTCACTTTCTTTGGTAACAGAGAATAAGGTTACATATTATATTTACATATATTATTATTTATATTCTTCTTTATCTTTATGTATGTCCGAAAACAAATTTTATGTATATTTTATACATGACAATAAATTATCTTGAATCTTGAATCTTGAATCTTGAATCTTGAATCAAAACATAGCAAATTGAGAAAACATAATTGTGGAACCTTGGGGTAACAAATAATGTTGTAATGAAAATTGACTGAAGTGATATAGACGATATAACATTACACAAAATATCGAAAATGGAGGGACCCACTAAAAAGGCAATGCTTGTAGAATGTGGGCCCCTCGGGTACAGAATGTCAATAGAAAATGAACTGATTCAAAAAGGGGAAAAAGATTTGGAATAAACTCAGATTTTAAAAAAAAAAAGGTCTGGAAGCCCAATAAGAAGACAGAGTAACAGGCAGACACACATGCACAGGCGAATGAACATTAAACGACACTGGGACGACAAAACTATAAGGGGACTTAAATACAAGACAGAACGAGACAAGACTGACATAATAGGAAGAAAATACAACGGACAGAAAGGCAAAACAGATCCAGCGATCCTCGACAGAACTATATCGAAAAAATAATGGGATGCGTGGAAAGAATACGGGAATATGGAAAAATATAGAGAAATAGATGCCGAAGTAATACAAGTAGAATCGAATCTACTCTGTAAGTGTCTCAGGACATCAGGGACGAGAAAATATGTGACAGCATATCATTGGTAATCAAAATTCTTCGAAAAGAAATTAAAATGAGCCAACAGGCTGATTTAATTCTGTAGGAACATAACATTGCAATAAGAAAGACTTTAATCTCCTCTTAAATGAAAATATAGAGGGTGCAATTTTTATGTCATTATTCAGAAAATTCCAATAAGTTGAGCCAGTATAGATAAGTGTGTTCTTACCAAGAATTGTTCGTAAAAGAGGTAAGTGAAATTCATTGGAACGTCGAGTGGGATAGTCATGGAATGATTGATTTCTTTGAAACATATAAGAATCGAAAATGGAGGGGAGTGTTGTTGCTGTACGTATACATAAATTGCCCCAGATTAAATAAATACAAATCTTTAATTTTTAGCAGCTTATTAGCGGCAAATAACATATTTGAGTGGGAGGGTATGAAAAGATAACTGATGACACGGAGAGCTTTCTTTTGAAGAAGGAACACTGTATCCAGTAGGTTCTGGTGAGTGTTGCCCCAAACTAAAACACCATAATTAAGATAAGGCAATATCAATGACGAATATAACATAAGTAATGATTTTTGTGGAATATGCAATTTCATTCTATTTATAACACCTATATTACGTGAAATAGTGTTGGATATATAATCAATATGTAACTTCCAGGAAAGTTTGTCGTCAACAATAATTCCAAGGAATTGTATATATAGACATGTATATGAGTGTACATAATCATATACATGTATACATTGTGTAATAATAACAATATATATATATTCAATTCAATTCAATTCAATTCAATTCGATTTTATTGTCCGTTTCTGGAAATTTGTTTTGTTTGCATGCATATCCGTTACATCGATATATACAATGTAAATATACAAAGCACATAACATATACAGGTATACATACATGTAGACAATGATGTACAGCAATGCAATATCATTGTCAAAATACATAACATTACAGAAATATTAATCTGTATGAGTCAATATTGTATTGGATGTGGTGTGCATATGATATATACGGGTGTATAAATATGTGTCAATTAATAATAACTATATAAGAATATATAGGCCTATAATCATTAGACATACATATCATATACAGATGTATCATGTGTGGGCGGTGTGTGTATGGAAGGAGAGAAAGACAGAGTTAAAAGAGTATACATGTGTGAAAGGGGGCATCTACGAGCGAGGAAGCAGGGTGTCCAATTTGGGAAATTAAGTTCATTTTCCTTCCCTCTCTCTTCAATAGTAAAAATAAATTTAGATTGCGCAAGCAATTACTTCACAATGAAATAATCGCATGCGTTGCCGACATAGTCCTCCTTGCGTAGGCCAGAGGGCACGACACGTAAAAACATTACAAATTTTCAGTGTCATTCTTCAGTAGTGAATTGATTTCTTGCGACACTCTCGTCTCATATTTTCGCTCTCATCTCCAAAATGATGTTTAGAAGCAAGACACAGCGGCGTCTTGCTGGCACGATCTTTGAAGGCAAAATTTGGTTGAATCCGATATCGCCCCCTCATGATTCGTACGCCCCTCGATGTATAGTGTAAATCGAGAAAACAGCCCAGTGATGAATGTTAATTGAAATAGCGAAGCTGCGGTGTCACGAATCGGCCCGGTATGGGTCAAGAGCCCCTGATAGCGCCGATGTCTCGCGGAAATGTGTCCCCCTCATGGGGTACGGTTGTGGCCGCATCTACCCACTTAGCGACGAGTTATCTTGATCGGCAATCTCATTTGAGGTGGGGGCGCGATGGCCGGTCTCCTCATGTCTTCAACAAAAATGACTGCAGGGTCTCCATGTTTGTTTGGCATTACGTGTTACTTTCTTCCTCTGTCAGTCGCACTCTTCCCCCACTACACCAGGGGTTAAATCCAAAGTTCTCTTCTCCAATATTGAGTTTTAATCCATATTCGGGAAGTTTCCCTAATTACTGTCTCTCCAGCACGTGGCGCCTCCGACTAAAATAGAATCAGATGAAACAATGTAAAAGGGATCTCAACTCGATGGAGTGACATCGCTTGATCCCGGCATTACGCATATTTTAGTAGGAATAAAGTTTGAAAAAAAAAAAGTTTTTGAAACTTCACTTCAAGAGAGTGATAAATATTCATAATATTCCAAACAGAGACCAACACACGTCAATGGCAAGAGTCGATTAACCCACTTATACGCTTTCTTCCATCCAATTGTTTAGCTATTTTACTATCACGATTACTTCAGATCAGCAGAGAGACACAAAATACTTTAAAAGAGTTTCTAGAACAATCAAGCTGTAAATTTGTGATCATGACAAGTACACATCATGGAAAATGGTTGTGCAAAATTTTGAACTTAGGGAGTGATGGCGTTGTAAGTTGTCAATAGGTTTAAGAAAAATGGATGTCAAATGGATGTCAATTCATACATTATTCTTTCAGGAGAAGATCAGTCCGCACTTGAAAAAATGCAGTCTAAAGATAATGCACCATACACGAATCTTCTGCATCTGTGGGTTGCCATCGTTTCTTGTTCTAATGGTTTACGGTGTTATACAATTTATACAGTTACGGACAAGAAGGGAAATAATTATGAGCTATATTGTTAGACATGACACACGCAGCAAATTTAAGTTCCCTCTGATTGGACATAAAATGAAGGTCCCTTATGTGAAAGAAAGTGTTCATCCTTGTGGTAGTTATCCGGAGGGTAGTTGCCAAGGGGGGTAAGTGCCCGGATACGGTTTAACACTAGCGTGATTTCACAGGTTGTGCTATTTGAATTATACCAAGTAGGTTCAAGAGAATGCAGTCACAACTGTCTTATTTCATTAAGTATTTCCTTTGAGCCCATTCACCACTCGAAAATATTTGAGGCATGTGCCAAACTGGACCTGCCGCGCATATAGGAAGACAATCGACTCGTATCTCACTTCATGATCACCAGTCACTTTCTAAGGAAGATATGTACTTGTGATGGTAGTTATACCTTTTCGCTTTTCCTACTTATAAAAGATAAGTGAGACACGGGGATGTGCGAATAGAAATTGGGTAAGAAATGATGAAATAAAAAAGGAAATTTAATTTACGCTACTGGACATGCCCAGGCACTTAATCTGATAACAAAGAATATACTTGAAGATTATTCCATTTCATCGGAATTATGTTGAAAGTCATAAAACCGGCTTTCTAGGAGGGTACAGTTTCAAACACGTTCATGATACAGCTTTAATTTACACTTTTCCATTATTTCTGGACGGGATTGACTTCTGTTTTAACTGCTTTAACATTGAGTGAGATTTCATTTTATTCAATAGATAACAAGCAAAATATAGTCAACATTATGTCAACGCTCAAATGGATCCTCAGATTGCTCAGCAAGACGGCAACATCAATATCGATTATCAAAGGCACAAATGCACCTGTTGAATTCTTTTGTACGTCGATAAAAAACTGACAACTGTTGAATATTTACAACCAGTTGAAACTCCATCTCGTCATCCTCCTTGATTATACGTTGCAATGTCATTTTGTCCTGGTGGAATAACATAAATATAGCTTAATTTATCCTTCGCATTTTGTACTGTACATAATGCTTATGATGGATTTTCTGATTTACCTTGTGTTACGTTTTGTTGGAAGAAAAATGAAAATGAAATAAATGAATTGAATTGAATTGAATTAAATATAGCTGTTTGGTAAAATAGCAAAAGCTTGCAGTCGCTGTATTGCCACGTTGAGAAGACTTCGTTGTTGTATGTCTTGGTTTGTTTGTTTTTTTCATTAAAATATAGTTGATAAACGTCAAAATGTTCCACTTGAACTGAGAACCTATCACAGGGGGAGGGGTTTTTACATCTGACCCCATGAATATAATCCATGCATGTACGTGGTCTAATCCCATGCATATATATGTACGGTCATCAGATTCGTGCAACTCAATGACTATTCCACTATATATATAGCTGAACTCTCTCCTTATTGTGACGACACGGCTGTGGAATCTTATCCGAGTTGGCTCCTTCAGTTGAGACTGATTCTCCTGAAGTCTAGATGTGGGTCTTCCTTTAATACTCGTTGCCTGCAAAAATGGGCCAGTGAGGAGAGAGTGCAAGAGCCGAATCAGTGCTGCTGTAGTTGGTTGTGTATTTTGCAACAAACATGTGAAGCTTCGTCAAGTATGGCGTTTTGTATGAATAGTGCGTTTGCTTTCAAGTTTCATTTGGATAATTAAAGATTTGATGCTGTGAATCTTTCGTAATAAGCCTTGATCCTTTCCATGCCAGGGACTTTAGACAATGTGTATACATAGTGCTATGGGATCTTGTGGCCCAATCAGCAATCAAAGCACACAATGGGTTAATGGTATAATGATTGATTAGAAGTTGATATGACAAACAGTATTGATTAATAATATTCAATGAAATGACATCTGGTCCTCTTACATTATTCAATATTCATATGTTAGAAACCCAGAGATGGCGTAGCTATAATAACTGTCAAGACATTATCAGTACTCCTGGATTATAGTTTTTTTTTTCTTTTACGCGCACAGCATGCCCTTTATGTCTGCCAACACAACTACGGACGCACAAATCTGACAAAGTTATAGTGAGTGTGTAAACATGCGTGTAAAAATCTGTAAAATATCAAGAGTGTAATGTTACATTCATGAAGTTACCATACTCTTTTACCTAACGGATATCTGTTTTCCTTTCCGTATAATAACATAAAGTACGATATTATTGTTTGTGAATCCAGATTGTAAAAAAGGCATCTTTTAAGGGGAAAATAACATAACCATGACGAATGTTGAAACATAACCTCCGTATATACAACCTCAGTAATTTTGACACCACGGAATATGATTATACTAGCACCCATTGGGTTAATATCGCAGACCCCTGAAAATAAGTTCTGCGAATTTGATATGTCATATATCATATTTCTCTTATACCGGCATTATCTTCATTAAAAATACCATCATAAGAAAGCCTGAGTAATTATCTTTCAAAATTTATGACACCTCATTTGTTATGATTGGATGTTACTGGAATGTGCATAACAGCTGAGTATGGGGATAGATCAAAAGTAAAAACATCGCAAGGATTCTGCTATTGATAATGTATTGTTTCGATGAAAAAGGTCACTGGAATAAGCAATACTGACATGTGAGCACTTTGAAAAGCTCCCATTTCCTAAATATTAGATTTCTTTTCCTTTTGATCAACGTTTATGTACAAGTTTAATCTCCAGATACTGTTTATACTGCCTGGAATCTAATGATAATCTCTAGATGCACTCTTTTCGAGCACATGCCTTTCTTGGAAAGGCAAATGGGCATTATACTGTTTGACATTACAGGATTGCTCCATTCTGCAACATTTCACATTTGAACTTTCATCATATTCAGTCGAACTGTGCTTTCCAGGAGCACAGAATATAAAGAGGTGAGTTGTCTTTGTAAAGAAAATTAATCAGGTGAAATGGTGAAGCATTAAGGGAACTATGATACATCAAACTGGAATTGCAGGACTGTGGTTTGTTTTTTTGTTTGTTTGTTTTTTTTTGGGGGGGGCGGGGGTAGGGGGTGGGGGTGGGGAGGGGCTTTAATTGTATAGCTTGAGAAGTACAATCGGTGTGTGCAGCAAATTTGTCATAATAATATCGGCTCGCATTATTCCTACGCAGAAAATTTTCTGCATTCTTCAATGCAGAAAATTCCCAATAAATTCATTTGAATTAAATTAAATGCGTTGTTTTGAACGATTGTGTCATTTTGGATGAATATCATTCATGCCGTCACGCTGCAAGAATGGAAATTCTTCCGCTCTTAGATCAGTAGATTACTCACACATCACCACATTAAAGGAGAACTCCGGCTGGTTTTCAGATTTTTACATGAATTTGAACAACTATAAAATGGTTATACTACATGTGTACACAGTTTAATAATCTATGATTATGGGGATAAGGAATAAGAATGGTTTCAAAATCTATAATAAATGACTTTGAACAAGGATGATGACATAACACCTTCACCATAAGAATGCTTCCAAGAGTGGGGACTCAAAGAAGCAGAACAAAAGAAGAAAGCATGCATAAGTTCTGCACAGAATAAAATTGCATTGCTGCATTTCTGAAATATATGAACCTCCTACTCATGCATTTTTATGGTGTGCCCCACTCATGCATTCTTCTGGTGAAACTGCTACCCTGTTCAGTGCAATTCGTTTTGGGTTTTAGAGTATTAGTTTCTCTGCTCAGGGGCCACAATTAACTCCACAAATCTAAACACGAAGGTGTCAGTTTATGTGCTGCATGATGTGAAATTATGAAAATCACTTGGACTTCCCCTTTAAGTACCATTTCTCTCGGATAACGGCTTTTCTATAACCCTCTCTCGCCATTAAAACAAGAACGTTAATTTTGCAGGACAAACTGATCTTCACACAATAACTGCACTGGATGAAACAAGGGACAAACCTAGCAAAGACAGTGAGAACCGGCGCGCCGGCGTATTGTCCCAAACGCATTCATTATATAACTTATGCCCCCCCCCCCCCCCCCCCCCCCCCCCCTCTATTACGAACAAACCCAACACGTTGCAAATGAGGCGTTACCCCATTTTTGAAATGTTCCGTGCTGTCTCGGCGTCATTAGCATTAACAATAAAGTTACATTCCCCATGGGAAGTTCAACGAGGCGTTCAGGCCAAACACATTGCTTTTTTTTTGGGGGGGGGGGGAGGGGGGATTTGGCTATATACATTCTTATGGCACGAGAATTCTCAGCAGTTATTTTCAGTACTATATACATTCTTATGGCACGAGATTTCACAGTAGTTATTTTCAGTACATAGACATCACGCATGTGTTACGTTCAAGAATATGTAACACGAATGTAAAACTGTAAATTTTGTAGGCTTCCTCTGGATGTTTTTTTCTTTGATAAATGATTATCTAATTATGCTAAAGAAACACTGATTATGCAAAGACAGAGTTATTAAAGATAATCAAAAATGGCAGGGACAAAAGTCTTCTCTTACTTTCATTAAAAAACCTGTTTGGCACTTCGAAGGAAAATAAAATCATAATTCTCTTCAAAGTTAAATTGGATATGCTAGCTACCTGCTGTTGGATTTTTTGTTTTGTTTTGTTTTGCATGATTGTTTGTTGTTTTTCTGGCCGTGAATTTTTTTCCTTCAATTTTCGATTTTCCATGGTCAAAATGGGGCATTTGTCTGCTTCATCAATATCATAATTATAGTCATGAAAAATTCAAGGCAACGTTTGTAACACTGTGCAGTGCATTTCCACCATAGAGGCGGGAAGTTTAAAAATCAGATTTTTCAATAAAAGAGATAATGGGTTACGCTTCAACGTGCCTTCTTTAACCACCATTCTAAGAAAATCATGATACACCCGAAATGAATAATGACTATATCGACAAAAAAGAAGAAGATGATACTTATAATACTATAACTACTGTAACTGCTGCTGTCACTACACGTATTGCTACCACTATAACTACTACTACGTCTTGTTCTGCTACTGCTACTACTACTTCTACTACTACTACTACTACTTCTACTACTACTATTTCTTTTACTACTACTGCTACTACTACTACTACTACTACTACAACTGTAAAAACAACATCTACTACTGCTACTACTACTACTACTTCTACTACTGCTACCACCACTACTACTACTGCTATACCACTACTACTATGTTACTACTACCACTACGACTATACTACTATACTGTACTACATGGCTGCTACTATACAACTAGTTTTGTTTCTACTGCTGTACTACTACTACGATCTCTACTATTATTCCTACTACTGATGATAATGATAGTACTGATAAAAATCAAACGGGAATAGATAATGCTAAACATGACGTTAGTTTATCCAGGTTAGTACAATGATTGTTTATCCCACATAGAGCCCAAATATGGTGACCTCCACCATTGCCACGCATACATCCTCATATACCTGCATAAAGCAGACATATTGGAAATATTCATTCATTTATTTATTTTTCCCATCTCCAACAGAACTTGTAAACACATTTGTTTTTCACATAAGACATTAATTGAGTATAGAAATATGTTTTACATTACAAAATATGATAAAATGAAATTCATGGATAAACAAATGATAGGGTGAAAAAAAAAGTTGAAAGAACTGAAGTTGAAGTTTAGAAAATGCAGAAGATGGGGAGGAATGCTGAAGAAGCGATGATTGTAGGGTGCATACCCCCAAACATAGTAAAACAATAATATTATACATATTATATCTTTGATCTTCTACTTTGTACAAGAAACTAAATTTACAAAATGAATTACCTAACTACCCTAGACAAACACCCAGACAAATCCAAACACCAAGTCGCTGTCATGCCGAGAATAGAACAGGAAAGAACTGACAGAGAGATAAAGAAGAAGAGATATATCGGAGCTATCCAAAGATGCTCGGACCGACCGGGATTCCAAGCATTGCCAAGTCTTGGATCTCCATTTTTGTTACGAGCTCGATATGCTTATAACGGTACCCAGACAAATTTTCTTGTAAAGGGCTATCAATGGTTTGCAAGACAGTTCAATGGCGATGTCGGTTAGAGAGGATGGGGGGGGGGGGGGGGACAGTTAACTAAACCATATCCGAACCACTTTTTTTATATAAATACTTGTGGTATTTTTTGTATCATTGTTGTGAGTATTAAAGTTACACGACGTCCGGACAGAGGACTGAAAATCCTGGCACAGCGCAGATGTATTTGGCTGACGTCACCAGCATGCAAATACCCGCCATCCACGACTCGCGAGTGAAGTACATGAGAGGGCGAGAAGAGGGACCGGTGGAGGGGTTGATGGATGACTTTGGACCGAGCCTTGATCTTTCCCAAGAAGAATCACGGGGGCAGGTTTATGGCGAAAAAGCTGCTAGTGAAGCAAGAGACATTTTTTCCCCCTGCCGATTCGCCAAGTATTCATCACGTGCATTAAACGGTAGTGTTCGATCATGACACGCTGCTTTCCTAATATTCCACAGGTCAATGTGGTCTTCAGTCTACAGACTATAAGGAGTGGAAGTTTGACAGAACGAAATAACGATAGGGGAGGGCAGAGAGTCCTATATAATTGCCAATGAACTCGTGGGTTGCTGATTGCTTTCGAGTAACACTCAGAATGTCTGTAGAGGTTGCATTATAGTTACAATCATGATGGGGTTGAAAGCGAGGTGTATAAAGCTTAATGGAGAACAATATGACCTTTAATTCCTTTCATAAGAAATGAGACCTTTCTCTGTGTGTGGGGGGGGGGGTACGAAATGAGAGCTATATGTGTAAATGACCTTTTTATTCAAATGGAGCTTGATGTGGCTGTTTTTGTCAAGGTTGTAAAGGCAAATGAATTATGCATGTGTACATGTGTTAGTACTTTCGTCCGCTCGTTAAGAGTGCGTTTATGTCCTGCAGATCGGTTATGTTTGTGACTTCATGTAGTAAGCAATCAGAAAAGGCCACGAATATTTCATACCCTCTTTGTAGTATTCACAACACCAAACAGCTGTTGTTTAGGCCTAGAGGAGGAATTGTTCTCGTGAATAATAAAGCAATCAGATTGCACTTCATTTACATGAGTGATGTGTAACGGCACACACAATTGGCTCAAAAATGAAAACGGTTAATGATAAGGGTTGTTGCTGCCACGAGAGGCAGTTACGACAGAAAACTGGGCCTACTTTCTTCACCAAGTTCCAAACACTCTACTAGTGAGAATACTAGTATTAAACCTCTCCTGCCTCTCGCGCTCTGCATGCCACATGACATGCAAAAACTTCATTTTCTTTAGAAAATTGCCTGCCCTCCAAGCTATTATCTTCTTCATCAGTCATACGATTATTTCATCCTTTTCCCCTCTCACTCCCCCCCTCCTCCACTTTTCTCTCTCCCCCCCCTCTCTCTCTCTCTCTCTCTCTCTCTCTCTCTCTCTATTTCCATGTAGAATTCTTTGCTATCATGCTTCACCAAAGATTCTACTCGCTTCGCTTGCCTATAAGTCTGTGAGGTTTATTAGTAAGGGAACCCAGCCCGCGCTATGACATCGGTGCAGGAGTGCTACACTGGTGTCTTGGTGAGGGTTCACGCTTCGGTTTGCTTATCAGGTGAAGCAGCATTGCGTGTCCTTGGAGTCTTGAACAGGGCATTGACATGCAATCCCTTTGAACGAGGTAGGCTACAATACAAAATATTATAGTTACACACTAATCTTGTTTGTTTATGATCTGTGACACAAATGAATATTCAATCCTGCTCCAGCGATTACTTGTTTATAACGAACCACTTGCCCGTCCAAATCTCCAAATCGGAAATCAAAATCGGAAATCTCCACAAAGTAAACATGTAGGACCCTAGTAAGTAGTCTGCCGACAACGTCCACCTGCTTCATACGACGGGCGAACATAGATTTGGTGTTCTCTGGACCACTGAAAACTGTGCTCACCGGCCCGGCGGTGCGAGGCAGTGGCGGAAAAAGAACAGTTTACTACACGGGCCGTAGAACGTTATTTTCAAGCAGTCAAGGTGTGTCTGTGTGTGTGTGTGGGGGGGGGGGGGGACACTTCGGTACCCGAGGGAGGAGACAATATCTGAACGAACCAAGAAGAAGAATCTAAAAACGGAACCTATCGAAATTCATGGGTGTTGTGATTTTTTTTTTTATTTGACACCTCCAGCTTCCCTTTTTTTCTTGTTTTTTGTCGTTTGTAGAATATGTACATGTACACGTGTATGTGTGTGTGTGTGTGCGCATATCATACAATCGCGGTGTATATTCATGGGATATTATTATGGACAATATCTACCAAGATCCGGCGAACTACTGTCTATAACGACCACATTTTGTTTCCCCTGAGCGATCATTGTATAGATAGGCTTCAACGAATAGATAGATGCATCGTGATTATGCTAAAAAAAAAAAAAAACCAAACGACGTTAAGTTTCAAAACATTCAACTTGGCTCTACTGTATTTCTATGTTAATGATGCCTTGAAATTGTTTGTAAAACCTAATTTCCCTCAGCAAATCTTATTTTACCAACGTCAATGTGTTGTTGGTGCACTTTCGTCCCTATATTGTCTTCTTGAAAAAAAAAAAGTTGCAGAAATAACTTTAAGTTGAAAAAAAAAAATCTAAAACATGGAATTCAACCCGGACTGAGGGACTACCGGTGACTGCCACATTTGGGCAGCATGGTTTGCGGCTAATCAGTCGGATGCAACACGGTGAACGCCTTTAAAAAACACGAAGTCTGTTCAGTGAAACCTGAAATCAGTGCAAGGGGCCATCAATATTTTCCGAAGGTTATTTGAGAACAAAGACGTGGGATTTCTCATCTAGTCTATCAAACTGTTAAGAGCAGAGTTATAATGACACACAAACACACACACACACACATGCAAAAAGAAACCTCACCATGTTAAGAGGACATAATGACACACGCACATACAAAAAAGAAACCTCATTATGTTCCTAAAGTAAGGGCCTTAAAAGGCATTTACAAACACAAGTTAAGTCATAAGGACGATGCAGCATTGAACTCGATATGGCATTGACATCCAGTTATCAGCTATGTTTTCTCCCATCATGCACTTCACTAAGCCTGCGTCCTTCAAAGCATGCATGCTAATGGACTTCCTCTGCCACTAAATGATGTATTGATCATCTTGTAAATCGTTCACAAGCAAGAGAGTGGATGGGGGAGGGAAAAGAAAGGTTATACAAGGATGGAAACCTTAAAAAAAGGAAAGCGTACAAACTTTGTGATTAAATCCCTCTGTGGACAGTTTTTTTTTTCTTGATGAGCTCGTGTCATCTTCAAAAGCCTCAATGTCACCGATTGAAATGGGTGTTATACTTAGTATATTCGATATTTAGATCTCCGTTTCCAATTTTTTGATACTGAGACAACACTAGGCCTAGTTCTAGTTCGCAGAACAAGTTATTTTGAGAATGTCTGCAGAATTACAGAATAAGATACAGGTGGTGCTTCTCAGTATCTGAAGGTATCCTGCTACTGTATATCTAGCCATATCTCACAAAAGCCGACTGTTGTTGCATGGTTATGCTATGAAGCTGTCATTATAGGTACCCCACTAGATAATGATGGCGTTATCCTTTACATCATTTTCCCTTATGGGAAATAACTTGGCCTATGGATGTAAAACATTTTGTATATACAGCGGATGTATACTGGTATGTCGTGAATTGGTGCGATTGTGTTCATTTCAGACGGACAAAAGAACTTTCTTCCAGTTGTATTTCTTTATTTCTCTCCGTCCAAAGGCGTGAAATATAATTGTATCAGTGTATTCAATGTAATGATGGTCCTTGTGTAATTGTAATGGTAAATGTTAACATTTTTGCTACTAGCATTGTAATATGATCTCTGATATTTAACATCTTGATATTATTGTACTTTAGATAAAAACATTTTCATAAGACGGGGGGCTCAGTTGGTAAAATATCTGTTAAAGGCTGTTCGAGGTTAACAGGGTTCGAAGGTTTGGATCTCCTTTTTAGGAATACAAAACTTAATCGACTAATACCGCAGTGCACCCACTTATTATTACCATCATCTTCATCGACGTAGTCGTCGTCATCGTCATTATTGTTATCATCGCTGCTCATAGGTAATTTTGCCCTGAGAACTAAGCGGAAGTTGATCTAATCTCTCAGTACCATGTATCCTAGTGTCACCGTCTTATAGATTCATTTTACGACAATCGTATGGTTGATCGATGTTGCGTTTGGTACCGCCCTCGGCGCGATGCGAGAAAAAATAGACGTCACACTTGTAGTAATCGAAAATGGCAGAAGCGGTGACAGACAAGCCACATTAACGATTCTCAAGTGATTTGCTACGTGCTTGTGTGACAAATCAAAATCAATAAAAGGAAGTTCGAAAGCCGAGAATTAATTGTTAGAGTGAGAGGGCTGAGCAACGGAATCTTTGAAATTATTTTCAACGTTGTCAACATCAACAAAGACAAATGTGGAAAAAATTACGAAAAGACATGGCTATGTACACCCGGGTAATTTTGGTAACCTGAAAACAGTTAACTGTCAGTATCAATCTAACTAAGCATAGTGACGTAAGCAATACAGGGAGATGAAGTCAATTGATTTTTAAGTTAGTATGCAATTGAAATTAGTGTTTAGATACTAGGTGGTGAGCCAAACGTAGGTATTCAGCACAAATATTGTAAGATGAGTACAAATGTTTCAGATATCTCTATCATTATTACCTATTTAAAGTAGTTTTACTGGGCAGTTGCAGTTGGCATTTTGATTGGTCGGGAAACCACCAGTTTCCAGCGGGCAATATTAGTGGGTATTTTTCTTCTTCCAGGTTTCGCCATTATCTTTACATGTAAACACTCCGGTCAATATCACCAAGAGAAAATATGCACAAACCGCTAGCATCCGGGCACTTGAGCTCCCAGTGATGAAAATTTGCTGTTGATGAGAGTTTCTTGCGGAGCGGTTTCGCGACGAAGGGTAAATTCCCGTAGGTTAACGACTAGGGCAATACAATTCTAGTTCGGGTAATAATGTCGTATCTCCCGCAAGGCCAGTCCATATTATATATTATTGCCCGTATCAGGCATCTGAGCTGTGGTTTTACGAAATTGTATTCCCCTCTTACTACGCGCGGATTGCGCGCCAGCAGGGAGAAGAGGGGTAAATTTCTTATATTCCCCTCTTTGGCAAACGTCTATGGGATTTGTGTTTTAAAAACGAGGGGAATATAGCATCCGGGCACTTGAGTTCCCAGTCAGGAAAATTTGCTGTTGGTGACAGTTTCTCGCGGAGTGGTTTTGGGACGAAGGGCAAATTCCCATAGGTTAACAAGTAAAAATAAAGGACGATCGCTGTTACTGTGAGAGCTGGCCGCTGTTTCTACGCGCGCCGCATACCCGAGTTCGCTACAGAGGGCAAATTCCCATAGGTGAACACGTAAAAATAGAGGACAATCCCTGCGCCTGTGTGAGTTCGCTGTTATACGCCTGTGTATATAGGGATGTAGCGCGCAATGCGGTGTAGAGCTCTAAACGGCGTCGAGTGGAAAATACATTGTTGCCGTGAATTTCGAAGTTGTACAAAGTTTACATTGTAATGATCTATTTTACTGCTCAAGATGCCTTAAATGGGTTATAATAATGATATGGACTGTCTACTTTCGGGGGATACGACATTAATCGCCCTCACTAGAATTGTATTGCCCTCGTCTTCGACTCGGGCAATACAATTCTAGTTCAGGCAATAAATGTCGTATCCCCCTCAAGGCCAGTCCATATTATATTAATGATTGCATTGCATGGAAATTACTGCGAGCACACTGCGCATGCGCCTACGACAGCTACTTCTCTGCCAATTATACGCGGATTTCTGCACGGGGGTGTCCCTTCTACACTGAACGGGTTCAAATTTAATCAAAACGCGTTCTTGGATCCATAGCATATATTGAGCACAAACGATTCTCAGGAAATAGACAGCATATATACCGTGTAGGCCTATACCTCTTTGTATAAATTGTTGAGAAACGGAAAGCTTATTTAATCTTTTAATACAAGATGGCATTCACCAGACAAGCATTTACAGAATGTTTTGAGCTTTTCTCAATTTGTAAACAGACCTAAAAAATAGACGGGCCTGAGGCGTCGCATGTGACGGCGATCTAGGGTAGATCGGAACATAATTACATTTCAGACTATCAGGATTAAAGGCTTCCAGAATGAAGCGCAGAGGATTGCGATTACTCAGTGTGAAATTCAGCAAAAAGTAGGTTGTTAATTTGGAGGATCAAATAAGAGGGGAAAGGGATACATGTTCAGGAGAAATTATGTCTGATCCGACTACAGACTTAGACACACACACACACACACACACACATACGCAAGCAACAAAGAAACACATTTTTGCACTCTCTCTCTCTCTCTCTCCGTATATATATACAATGTATATATATATATATATATATATATATATATATATATTATATATATACATCTATAAATATATTCATTGTTCTTTTCATTTTCCTTCTGTCTATCATACCTATACGGAAATCTATACATACGCTCATATACACACGCACACACACACCTTACAAGGAGACGACAGGTCAATATTATTGCATTGTCGGACAGAGATGCATTTTCCTGCCTTGCCATCGCGGCACGTTTTCTGCCCGGATTTTCCTCGTAGTATTTAAGATGGCTTGATCTCATCAGCATTCGATTCCTTTCGCACGGACACTTAACCCTACCAAAACGGTCGATGCAACACCGAGGTGTGTTGTGAAACCGTCGAATCACAACCAGTTCGTCGTCATCGATCGGCGAGCGACCAGGAAGGAAGTCATCGTACGTGGGATTACTTTCGATTCCTCTGCTGACGGTTCTTTATACATAGGGACTATCGGCATCGTAGGAGGATGGGGGAGGGGGGGGGGAGGGGTCGAGGAGGAGCGGGGTACGAGAGTTGGAGAACCAACGTTAAGAACTTGTCAGTTGTTCTGTGGTTTTCTCGCTGCACACTTAAAATCTATTATGTGCAAAGAATTTTATGTGTGTGTGTGTGGGGGGGGGGGAGTGGTGGTATTTGATTATTTACAGTTTACTTGGCATTTCTGCCTTTGTAGATCTACAAGATTAGAGCACAGAGATCGGGCACTTCTGACATTCATTTTTCGAAGGTATAGGTTAAAGTAGGTTACCTACGAAAAGAAAACATGTTAATCATCAAATAGCGTCAGTGTTTTGCGTGCTGCGCATGCATGGGCAATGATAAGTGTTATTTATTATAAAAAAAATAGACGATGGATTTGTGTTTTCTAAAACTGACCATGCTTTTTAATGCGCATTGATTATAAAGTGAGCAAAAATCATCCTTGCAAAAACATTATCAATAAGCAGGATTATGCTATTTCAATTATATCATTTCAATTGTTATCTCAAGCATCCTATCACATTTCGGTTTCTGTTCGTACTTTTCTTCAGGCTACCCCCGCATTCGTAGGCAGTGTAGATAGACTTGCTGCGGCAAAGTACCTAAAGATAATGTATTCAAATAATCCGTGATGCAACATGAAGAATCACCAAATCCATGAAGTTTGTTTTCTGTATTCAACATCCTTCACTCACAAACATGATGAAATGCCATGAATTTATAAACATCTATTGTTTTACTATACGTGTATAGGTTGGGCAATTTGATATTCATAGGTATCCCATTCTCGAACAATCCATTACGTTTAATGATAAGAAAGAAACAAACCAGCAAACAATCCCACTTGTAACTGCAATTATTCTTCTTCCTCAGGATTTGTTAAACATAGGATGCACTCTTATTTCGTTTTCCCGTTCACATGATATAGTTATGTCTGTTTGCTTAGTGTACCCCGTGCAGATGTGGTGTAAAAGGTGTGATAGCAGTGAGCATTGAGAACTGAGAAACATATACATCTTTTTCCTTTCCCTTCTCTTTGTGTTCATCTTGTAGCGATTGATATTGGTTACCCATGGAATAACTGGAAACATACCAACAAAAGAAATTAGATTTACCCGATTCTTCTTTCTCCTGAATATCACTGTGGATTGTGAAAGGAGCAATTTCTAATTGAGCCTACAAATCTGCAATGTACAAAGACGAGGAATGATTTCATTTCGTTTTGTGTGTTTGTTTGTGTGTGTGTGTGTATGTGTGCGTGCGTAATTATTCCACTCCAGATAACATTATACAGAAAATACATAAAACATCTAAAATGCATGCATAAGGCATCATCATCGGATTAATTACAATCTAAAAAATGGATAACGAACAGAACTTTTATTTCTCTTTGAGCTGAGAATTCCTGTCCTCCCGTGTGTCGTCACATATTGTATTGTGACGTAGTCACTTCATTACCGTGGGTTGTGCACGACGAATAAAAGACAAAACAAAACAAAACAAGTGGTTCCTTCCGCAGCATTGGCCTTTATAGGAAAACGCTCTTGTGAATACTAGTGTAGCAATGAATAATGTGATTCTTTCGGAACCTGGATTTGGAGTCTAATCAATGACGTATTATCGATACGTCAGTGAAGTGACGTACTGGATGCGACTACCAGACTACCGTTTCGCTGCAGAGCAGAGGACGAAAACGGATATACTGATGTACCGCAATAACATCACAATGACCAATGTATAGCCTTTAACAAACAAATTAAGTCCACTACAACTGGAAGAGAAGAAGAAAATGATTTAAATAACAGCAAATGAAAAAGAGCAAAAATCCCAAATCTAATATGAAATTCTGCCATGGTGATATGTAATAAAAAATTCAGAAATAGCAACATTTTAATATGGCATAGATTTTTAAAGTGGATTCCAATTTTAGGACGGATAAAAATAGAAATAATTATGACACCCTATATTAGGCTACAGTTACCGTTTGTTTTCTTCCTCTAGCATGTCTAGAGCACGTTGGGAGACTGGTTTTAGAAAACAGGATTCAAGTAACAAATGTACCGATGAGTATTTATTTTCACTAAGTTTATTCTTGGGACGATAAGAAGATATCATGTCACTTCAGTTTATACTATGTAAGAAAAAGAACAGAAGAAATCTTATCTAGCTGCAGAATATTAGGGAAAATATATGAAAATGAGAACAATGAACTACATGAAAAACGCCATTATGTCGGGTATCAGAACCTTCTTTTTTCTTTTTCTCATCCGGTAGAGTTTACAAAATATTTTGATCAGAAGTGCAATCATTGGCATTATTGATTCGCATTTCCTTACTAATTCAACATACAGACAAAATTATCTAGAGTGAAGTTATTTTTCTGGAAAATGTATCTGGGGAGGGAAAGACGAAACTTGTTCTGATGTTCAATCTTTGAAATGTCTCATGGGCTTTGGACAGTTAAGAGAGGGATAAAGCAAATATTTGTGCAAGTCAAAAGGCGTCTATTCCTCGAAGCCCCAGAAACACTTAAGCTGTGACCGTGAATGTTCTTCTAGGGAGATTCTGCATAATCTTATACATGCTTGGTCTTACAGGGGGATCATTGTTTATTATCATGGTATGGGGTCTTATAGACTGCCCCCCCCCCACCTCAAAAAGAAGAAGAAGAAGAAGAACAAGAACAAGAACAAGAACAAGGAGAACAAGAAGAAGAAAAAGAAGAAGAAGAAGAAGAAGAAGAAGAAGAAGAAAAGAATAAAAGTTGTTTGCTTCATTTGAATATCCCACTAATATCACTACATGGTATCTACTCTCCTATCATTTTTTGAAGTAATTTATGGAGTCTTCTTATGAAACGACTGTTTACAAAGGCAATGACTTTGATATGCTATGTTTAATTCAGCGTTCCTTCTTTGCTACTATCATAGCGAAAGCCCTTTAATGTTTGGAGTCTCTAATCTTTGGAGAAAAATTTCCAAACAGCATCTGAGGACCAGAACCTGGTTTGCCAGACGATCTGGGTCATGGGGAAATCACGTATAACAAAGCAGTTAGTTTGTTCTGACGCTCCCTTTTGGTTTAGTTGGGTAGTCGGCCACCGTGTTTAAATCTTCACGTCCAATTTCAATCCGTTTCTTTTTCTGGGCTCCGTAGGTGCCTGTTTCCCAACTGGGAAATCAAAAATATCGGCTGAATGTAATGGCCTAAATTTACGACCGATAAAGCAAAAAGGACAATCAAGACTCACCAGGGAACCAGCAAAGGGAGGGGGAGGAAGAGAGAGGGAGAGAGCGTGAGAGAGAGAGAGAGAGAGAGAGAGAGAGAGAGCATGCATGTACTCACTCTGAAATTTGAGTGTAATCTACAAATAGCGAGGGATATTTCCTTTCGGCTTCCTTGTGTGATGTCACAATGCAGCGTCGGGATCCGCCTCTGTGATTCCCCTTTGTTTTTTTAATCGTTTGTATTTGAACCTCATGGGTGCAGTAGCAATTCACGTTTGTAATCCAGAGTAATGGACTGGAATTTTATGGCTTGCCTGGATAAATGAAAAGCTTGACATGCTTTATTCTAGGAGGAATCGCGGAACGTTTGCAATGTTTTCCCCATTTATACTTACAATGATCCAAACTTTCTTTAAATCAGAATTTAATACTTATGTTATGTGTTACATCAATATTACTTTTCCCGATATTCTACTGCTTTTTATTGCAACTATTTAATTCTCTCTTCCCTCACTATTTTGATTTGAAATATTTTTCTTCATGGTCAAGTTCCTTTGACAATTATCGATAATGGGGTAAAAGTTTTGCAGGTCATAGCAAACGCATAATTTTCAGGATCTTATTACATTTCACTACCTCTTCATAATTTTTGGATGTTGCATGGTTACAATATAAGTCGATGAAAATGTGCAATATGACGATTGTGAAATGGCATTACACATAACTTTTAAGAATTTTTTTTTTTTTTTTTGGGGGGGGGGGTGGGTAAATCTTGCACACTTGCAAATGTAGATACCAATAACACTATGCAAATATTATAGTTATCATAGTGATGCGCATTTGTTTTTCTATGACCATAAAATAGAATTTTCTATAATAAACATTTACTGCAACAGTTATTATTGTTGTTGTGGTGGAGTTATTATTAGGTGATCCGAGTATCCTCTCGGATCACCTTCTGTTTCTGTACGGATTCTTTCTTCTTCTTTTTCTTATTTCTCCCCAAAAGTTGTGCATCGATTAGCTCAGAAAGTCCTCTTCCTATCAATTTCAAACTTATACCATATATGTATCATGTCCCAAAGACGGCAATCAAACTAAAATCAAAGTGATCAGTCGACCGTGACGTCACTATGACGTCATTATATGAAAACACATTCTCAATCATATCTCATTAATGGAATAGAATTTTTCAATGAAATTTACGTCACATATATTTCAACTTATGCGCATTGTACTCATAGTCTCAAAATTCATATTTTTCTCTTAAAACGTGCGCGTACGCGCGCGTTGAAATATTTGTATGCTCAAATCGAGCTGAATTTTTTTTGCACACGTTTCAGACCATTTGGAGCATTTTTTGAAAAATTGAAAAAATGGGACGGACGCGTACGCGCGCGCACATATTCGCACACACAGCTCATATGCAATGGAAATTTCCCGTTTTTTTACACTTATCGGATGCCTGAAATGTCAAGGAATATTACTACCATGTTTCAAGTCAATCCGACTCAATATGACGTCATACGGGCCCGTCAAAGTTGAAATTCCGCGCGCGCGTCTATGGCGATATACAGTGCAACGATGCCAAAAAAACGCCAATTTTAAATCCGATTTTACTCGTCAGGATGGACGGTAACCTCCCATTTTCTTTATATATTCTGAAAGCTGATGAGTTGGACATGTTATTTCATGGGTTGGCGATGCTGGCAAAATGATTAAAAGATATCAAATTTCTTAATAAAGTAAAAAAAGTAAATTTTCAAAATGACGTCATCAAATTTCAAGTTCACTCGAGCGTATCTCACTAATCCTTTGCCAATTTACACCCAAATTTCAGTATGTTGTAGCTTATTAAATGATCTTTCATTAATATTCTTACAACATTTTGATTGGATGACGGCATCACCTCGTAAAAATGGATTGAAAGTAATATTGTCAAATTTGACCAGTTTACGTGTTATCTCTATGGGAGAGCAGTTTTTCTGGCAGTGAAAATTGACATGACTGTCTTTTTCGAGCACTAGCTCACTTATGCTTCAATGAATTTCTCCCAGATTTTAGTATGTAGTAGCTGAGACTTTGGGCTATCGTGAATGTGCCCTCCATTTTTTCATACGATGTCGGCATCACGTCGAAAAACTTGGTTGAAAATGGCACGAGGCTTCGATGCAGCGTCATTTTGCGATATTTGATAATGAGTAGATATTTTGATAATAGTAGATAATTTGATATTCATAATGAATATTCATTATCATATTTGATAATTTGATATTCATAATGAGTTCGACACTAAGCAAACAAAGCCCACGAGACCGACACATTAAGGCCCATGTTATATCTGTCGAACTCGTGGGCTGTTTTTACCTAGTGTCGAACTCATTGGCTTTATTTGCCTATCTGTATATTGTCGAACTCATGGGTGTATGACTCGTGAGCTGTATGACTCATGGACCTGTTTTCAATGTCTGACTCATGGACCTGTTTTCAATGTCGAACTCGTGTTCTGTATGACTCGTGGGTGTCGGTCTCGTGGGATGAACCCGTTCCGCCGGCCCTGGTGTCTCTCCGAACGCCAATCTCAGCTGACCCAACTGCAGCTACCTTTGTCACGCACTACCCTGGGGGAGAGAAACGTTGTACTTCTGCATCTCCACTGCTCCTTGTGTTGTTCTTCCTGGCTCAAACAATGTCCTGACATTCAGGCAGCAATTCTTATCGGTTTCCTGGAATGCATGAAATAAAAATAAGTTTTTACATTCAGATGTGTGTTTTTGGACTTGGACATACAATTTACAATTAAAATAATCACGTATTTGACAGGTATGAATACTTTTTTTTTCATTTTTTAATATTCCGTGTCTTTTTTATTGCAGACTAGTAATTTCACTTTTCATCAACAACAAAATACTTTTTTTCATGTAGTTATTGGCTCAGTGTAATGGTTTAACAAGAATGCACGATTCCTATTATTACATTTGAATATTTTCTGTTTGCCACTGTTCTGCTTGTGGAGACTGCTGCACCAGGAAATATAGCAGATAATTTGCCATAAATGCTAATAAATTCAGCAATGACGGTCATATCTCAAGAGCCATGCATAGTTTTCGAGATTTTTCCTTATTTGTCCGTTTGTTTTTAACCATTGGACACAATCGTTGATTTCCACCAGTTTCAAACTGCAAGGATGCTATAATGACAGTGTGAGAGAATTAATTTTACAAAATACAACTATGAAACAGGGAAATAGAAATTGGAAGGGAAGATTCAACCTCAGGCCTTAATTTCTTTAAATGATATATGTTATACAAAATATGCAGTCCGCTAAACACTCTAAGGCAAGATATCAACCACTTCAATATTTGAAGGGTTTGTTTGCAAAAACCGATAAGTCCATTTTTGAAGATTTTGAAGTACGATATCTGTCATAAAGTACAAAATAATACCTTTTAAATAATATATTGGTCACTACATATAAAGGTATATTTTGAAGTTATGGTCAAAAGAAGCAAATATTTTCTTATTATTCTCTTTATTTTTCTTGACCTTTAATCGCAATTATCTCCATTTGGCAAACATGGACTTATCGGTTTTTGCAAACAAACTCTTAATTTGCACAAAAACATAGATATCTTGAGCATTCATGTTCATGTCTTTTTTTTTCAACACATGCAAAGGATATAGCTATGAATGAATAAGGCCCATAAACATTTTGAACTTTGTATCCACTACAAAAGGGTGAAGGTACAGCTCTCGATGTGATTGGTTTCAAAGAAAAGATATAAACCCTCTAGAGCACTTATACAAAGGTTAAGCTGTTGGTAATTAACGGTAGCTGCTTCCGCCCTGAGGCACTCAATTCGCAAGCTTACGCCAGAGGACATGCATGCCATGGACAGACCACTCCGCTGTATTTCAAATTCTGTATACACCCATAGGTGATAGGCGAGATGCATCTGAAAGTTCTTCACGACACGCCGTATTCAGACGAAGTGACACGTACCTGTCAAATTACTGTCTATTGAGGGCCCCATATTGTTTTCGACCAGTATCGGGTGAAAGCGACGTGAGGAATCAGTCATACTGATACCCCACCTCAAATAGGACCTCACTAGACAAAGCGGACGTTCTCCGCTGTACAATCTTCCCTGTGACAAGCTTGGTTTTGTATAACAGCTCCGGGACCGATTTTACACTATACTTGAATGAAGTATTGACCCATGCATGATCCGGATCCATGCGAGGTGAATGCGATCAAATGTATCTTTAAGATGTCGGTGGCTGCTAAGGAGAATTTACAGGTAAGCTTTATTACTTGATTTCCTATCTTTATACTCTCCCCTCCTTTAAGATGAAAAAAAAAATAATAAGTTGGTTTGTTGTATATTCTGCTTTTTCTCAAGTCTAAAGAGTTCACAATATGACGGTTGCCTTTCTGAAAAGTGTAAATTAATCATCAGCAATTCTGTCATTACACGTCGAATCGAAGTTTGATGTTACAAATTTCACACATAACACACTTATTGTATTGTCATTGGGTTATGATGATATATTTTATGTTTCAATTCATTCCGTTGAGAAGGTATCAAACTGAATCGAGATTTTAAAAATGCAAGGAAAGGAAGTCGATGAGAAAATGTAATTCCTGAATACTTCCATGCAATATATGGGGAAAACGAAACAGCAGTAGCTGTGCAGTGTTTTTGCCGTATCCGATGGCTATAGGCATTCATGACTATAATCATTTGAAAACATCGGACGTTGTCGGAAACAAGCGACAGAGAGAGAGAGATAGATCATATACATAATTATTCACATAAGACAGCACAGTGTCCGAGTGCACATATTATGGTTAATCAAAAAAATTATGGTTAATCAAAAAAAAATTATGGTTAATCAAAAAAATTCGGTGAGTGATACCGCGCTCTGTTCGAGTTCATGAGCAACAATTGCGCCTCAGTAGAACTTCATCAACAGTTTATGTGCTTGGATACCAAGCGACTTAGAAGCAAGCTTCTGACACTGCAGTTCCCTCTTGCCTCCAAATTATTCAGTTTCATTGTTCTTCACTTTTTTTCTTCCATTTCGTCTTGTGATTGATAGAATCTCTTGCAAACTATGACTCCTGTATTTCATCGCGGGCATGTGTCGTACAACAATATAAGATATCACGCACAGACAAGATACGTATCATCACCCTATCCTCACTCTACTGAAGACACGCTACTCTGCCTGAGAATAATAAGCCTTTGAACTTAACTTTAAAGATTTTTTCGTCCGTGCGTTTGTCTATAAATCGATCACGAACGTGAATTGATTGGTAGATTGAGTCAAAGACAAGACAACACAACACAACCTGTACAATCTTTAAGAAGGGGTTCTAATACTTGATATATAATGTCGTACAAAATCTTCTTGTCATTATTCTTTGCATTTAGATCATCGGAAGATCTTTTGTGAGATTGAACGAAACACTACTTTACAAATTGTGTTGTAATATAGGGCTATAACATACCCGTAACAGCAACTTTGCTATGATCATGCATCCCATACAGTAATTGCGACCCCAGTTTAAAAGCTGCTCGCTCGAACAACACATAGGGTTGTGTGTATATAGGATGACTATTGCACTTGCCTGGTAAACAGTTCCAGCGGAAACTATAGTTTCTTTATACTAGCAACATTTTCCCCGTTCTCTTTTATCCAATATTTACGGTAAAAGTAAAGGAATATCTTGAGGACGACAAAGGCAAAATACATCAAAAAACGAGCATTCATAGAATCATACAATATACGAGGTATGATTACATTAGAGATAAAGACCAACTTGCATGCGATGTGTATTTAAGATAGGGAAATAAAAGGTAAACAGGTTGGAATGTATGCCAGCATTGCCCTCTGATCCCGTTTATTGAAAAAATCGATATTGTCACTGGCACGAAGAATCAATAAAGTTCATGTCATTTTTATCTATACGTCGTATCACGCTAGATACACAAATATTTCTGTTTGCCTCTATAGAGTGAGTGAGGGTAAACTACAATGAAGGACGCAATCTCCTGAGCTGCGTGTTGAGAATGTTTTAGACTGAATGGGGGCTGGTTTTAAAAGAGCGAGGTACTACTTCGAAATCTAGTGAATTAATCATTATCGATTTCTCGTTACACGTTACCATAGCATTGAGTGGAGACCACTGTGATAATATCAACGTGATAATCGGCAGTTATTGGCATCACTGATCGACGCAACTCCGCAGTGTATGCAGTAGGCCTACGTATACTGGTCCTCAGAATGGGTTCTTGATAAAATACTTTAATGATGCACGTGGGAGACTGCACTTTCTTTTAATTAATCAAATGAAAAAAAGGACAATACACAAAGTGTTGATTGGCGCTGGGACTGGTGAGTCCAAACTAACTTTTTTCCTTTATCCAAACTGATGACAACATGATCGTATTTGGTTTCATTTTGATCTTTCAAACGATTGAGTGTGGGTTTTGTGTCTGTGTGTGTTTATTATGTGTGGAAGGGGGAAATAGGGAAGAAAGAATGCGCATAATCTTCTACATTGCTACTTCGAATGTAGGCCTATTCCATTGAGCACTGCATCGGAGACCACTCAAAAAAACAAACAAACAATCTGACTTTGATTTTTACCATCATTTTCTTTTTTTTTTTTACAATGATCTATTAGAACTTATTATGAGTTCAATTTTCTAAGCAGATTTACATTGAAGAATTAGACTATTAAACATCAAAATGGTACGCTATTATTGCTGTATTTTTCATTGTCATCATTATCATCACTGGGATTAGAAACTATATAGGAGGTACCAATTACCAAAGTACCAAAATGCGTCTGCTATTCATCTTTCTGTTTTCGTTTTTGTACATTGTATTTGACAAACGTATACACTCATATGAATGTGTGTGCACACACAGTCCCGTCTCATACAACTGTATTTTCTAGAGGTAAAGAAAAGGAGAGAGAAAAGGGGGGGGGGGGGTGTGAGAGGGAGAGGGAGAGAGTATCGACGCACTGGAGAAAGCGTTTTAACACGATCTTTGCCTTTGCTTTCGAAGAGTGCTAATCACTCAGCAACAAGAGTATAGAACGTTCACTGAGTAAATACTTCTACCTGCTTCCAGGCTAAGAATCCTTGTAAGGGCTCGGGGAGACAGGGATGTCATTGTGTTTCAACAAAAAGACACCCTTACATCCATTCAGAAGAACATGGATAGCTTAAGAGGAACTAAGTGGGGCTTAAACGAGTGAAAAAATACCCCGCTTCCCATCTGCAAGCAGCGTACTGTATTATAGTCTGCAAAGGTTGTTGTATGCTTTTCCCTGCGTCCTTCAAAATCAAGCAGTTTGAAAATAGGGATTGATCGGTTTGTAAACGCGTTTGCCAGTGTTGTGGAATCAAGAGGAGTTACAATCCATAATAAGTTCGCATTATGGCATCATATTTCATCGTGATCCAAAAACATTTCGATAGAATGCTATCCTGGCTCCCATAAATGATGTTTGTTTGTTGTTGTTGTTTTTACAATTGGTGTTTTGTTTATTTTTTGCTTGTTTTTTCTTAAAACTCTCCCCGATACTGAATTATTTTGCTATGTTTATTGTACACTGATGTATTGTGGAATATTGCCTATATCGCTATGTAGTGGCAAGAAATGAAACATTAATATTTTGTCTTACTTTAATTTATAGTTATTCATTTGCCTCAAGATGTATCAGTTCAAGCTGTTCAAAGATCAACCCACTCGATTGCCTTTATACGAATAATACAATTCTTAAAGCGTTCTAAATGTTTTCTGTATCAGCTGTGCTATCAAAACGTCGTATATTCACTTATAACTGAATAAGTAAATGGATATGCATCATATGTTACCTAACATTCTCATCGAGAGAGAGGATTTTAGTAATCTCTGGTAAGTCTCCTTGGTAATTTGCGGTTGACTCTATAAAGGCATTATTTACCATTTGCAGATGAAGCACAAACCCAGCTTTAGTGCTTCAAATAGTTCTAAAATGAGAGTTAGGGATATAAAAATATCCAACGTAAAATTGTTAATCAGTATAATCAATGTAAGGTGTTGTTGAATATACAAAATGTGAACAATAGTTATGATAGAATAATGTTTCTAGATTAAACCGTCTACAGGTATGGTTTTTAGAAAAAAACTAGTGCATGATATCTCCTTAAATTTTAGGCTTTATTGCGATTTTTTTTTACATTGTAGGATGTTTTGTGATACAATTGATTTACACATATGCATCAAAATGTGATAACGCGAACATTCTTTTAAGTCACTGCTCCCAGTGGTAAACAGTACCTTTAAAGCCTCACGTGTCCACCACCTATATATACCGAACAAGTTGACCATATGAAATTGCCAAGATGACAGAGCGGCGATAGTCAATGAGTCTATCTCAGATTGAGACTATCCAGGCCCGTAGCCAGGATTTTTCAAGGGGGGGTGCGGTCACTAAAAAAACGGACCTTCGGTACCAATACCAATGATGACACACACACACACACACACAATTATATATATATATATATATATATATATATATATATATATATATATATTCTTTGGACGACCGAACTACAAAAGTTGTATAAGAATTTGCGCGCGAAGCGCGCCGCAAATTGTGAATTTTGACTGTTTTAATGACGTTTTAAAGTCTCGAGGAATTTGTATTTTTGTCTGTTGCATGCAATCGCGTTACGGTATTTCATCTAGGAAATAGTAAAAACTCATTTTGCCAGGAAGTTGCAAAGTTTAATTGTGTTCGAGACTCTGCGCGCGTAGCGCGCCGCAAAATTGAGAATAGTGATTTTCCTGGTGTTGTTTTAACTTTTATTTTTTCTATTGTATACCCGCGTTAGCAGGCCTGAAGCCAGGATTTTGAAAGGAAGGGGGGATTGCGTTAATTAACAAAACGGTCCTTTGATACTGTCCCGGGAGGGGTAGCGACAATTAAAAGGTGGACACCATGCTCATACATGGACTTTCAAAATGGCCCCTAAACGAGTAATGATCATATGATTTTTTCGGGCCTTAAAAACAAGTATTCCTTAAATGTTTCCTGCACCCTAAAGAAGTACTTCATCATGATTGAACAATATACCATTTTCCCAAATTTCGGCCTTTTTGATACCCTTTGATTATATACGCTCGTACATCACACTTTCCATCTAATCCGTGAGAAAAAACGACCCCTATTACGCGTTTTCTTTAGCGAGTATGGTCACGGTGTCCACCTTTCAGTTGGAGTTTTCCATCCCATTGGATGCTGTTTGGAAGATGAAACATTCACTTTACTATACAGTATATCAGCCGTTGGTATGCGAGTTTGTCAAAAACGAAAATAAATAAGAAAATTTTTAAAACAAAATGAATTTTAAATGTGAATCATTTATATTTTGCCTCCTTGTGGTAGGATATTTCCAGCATTTCCGAACTTTCAAATAATCATTTTAGATTTAATAATATTAAAGGTAGTAGATCCGATTCGCAAAAATCTCCAATATCAGTCAAATGTCATATTAACCATCATGCTAAGAAGGTTTTCTTTGTGAAATTTGGAGGTCAGCGAAATTCAAAAATTAAACATCCGTTAGCCATTGGAAGAAGTTGAGTGCAAATTCAGACCTCAGGCTTAGTGCTCAGATGTTTTCCTATTTGATTTGATCTGTCTTACTGTGCACACTAAGATACATACTGGAATGGTTATTTCTTATTTATTAAATTATAGTAGCATATTTGGTTACTAGCTGTCTCTAGGCATTTTCGAATTTGGGCTGCAAAGAGATCTACTACCTTTAAGTTAGAAGAGAGATAAGTAAATAATGATAAAATAAACAAACAAAAAAGAAAGAGTTTCTTTTGTAATACTGTATTCTGACAAACTTTTTACTTGACCATTTTACTTCATAGCTCAGCACTTTCCATTCTCTCTCATACCCTCTTACCCATTACATTTAAATGAAATACAACTAAAATGAGTTTGCGTGCCTGCATAATACTCTTTGGAAATCATAAGTGAAAATGTTCTTAGGTTTTGGCTCACTTTAAAATGAGAACCAATAGAACTGTCACAACATGAGAAAATGTATAAGTAATAATCAACACTACATTTCCGAATTTGGCCTGCAAAGAAATCCGCTACCTGTAAGTTAGAAAAGAGATTAGTAAATAATGATAAAATAAACAACAAAAAAGAATGAGTTTCTACCGCCGTATCCAGAACAGAGCCTGAAACGGTGCAGGCTCAAGAAATCGTTTGTACTATAAAAAGCATTAGATTATGCACGGAGATCGTACAGTTACTTGATAGATGATCTTTTCTCGAATGTTGGTACTAGCAAAAGGGCTAGAAAAAGCAGCTATTATAATTCGTTAGGCATGCATAATGGCCCAATGAGTGTTACAAGAGAACTGGAGTAAGACAGGCCTTTCATTTTGTTTTGTCTCTCCTGATCGTTCGTAAGAAATGCTAATTCATGACCACCTTTTCACAATTTGATTGGAGCATGCATTCATAATGGAAAATAGTTGACATAATAATCTATCCCCAGGCATTATCATGCCAACATGTACTTATATATACATGTACTATATCTTTGTGAGACGTAGATATAAAATGTCTCAGGTTTTCGATTATAGTAATTTCGAGGAAATTTCTTTAATTTTTATCATATATGTAAACTTGAGGCTATTAGATTTTCATCCACTTACCTCTGTTCCTGTGAAAAAATGCAAGTGTCAACCTCAATGTCATCCACGAATCGCACGTACTCGGGCGGCCAGTGGAAAAAAAAAAACACCGGTCACACGCGCCAAGGGCCATGGCATGCAGTGCCAATATAATAATAGCTCGCACAAATTGATACATAACATTTGTGTTTGTGTGCATGGGGACGATCCGATGGTTCATACAACAAAAGGGTTTCGTACAATTATTTTTAACATTGTTAAACGTACTCTTCCACATTTACGTAGCATATAATGTGTCTTTATATTTATTTGGATTGTTATCTTGAGAATTGCTAAAAACCGTTATTATGAAAAAGTGGACCTTTCAGAATTTGGGGGGGGGGGGGGTGCGTACGCACCCGACGCACCCCCCCCCCCCCCCCCCCCCCCCTGGCTACGGGCCTGCTATCAGACATTGATCTTTAGTGAATACTGCCGTACCAATAAAAGTGTTTTTGCCCCTCGCACACCGAATTGTTTATCTAGCAATCGTGACTTGAAGCTGGACTATTTGAACATGTTCCGTCTCTGACGTAATGTGTAGGTCTTCTATTTGCACAAGCCCGAGGAGGATCAATATACAGGAAAAACAACCCCAAAACTCGCGTATTTATCACAGTCATATAGTCTGCGACGGGGGTATATAGTACTATTGATTTTCGACCTTTTGAAGTCTAAAATCGACGAAACATCATTATAAAGTTTAAAATATTCGACCTTTGTCTCGTTTGTGAAGATGGTATGCAGTGTACAAAATGGAGTTTTGGTGTACGCTTCGTTTGACGCCCATGGCAACCAGAATGATGCATTCTCTCGCCTTGTTACCAGGTTACGACATCGGTATAAAACCGCTACTGAGCTGCAACCATGAATAATGCAGCGACTTTCCCCGAAGCTTCATCATCGAACCGTACTTTATGAACAAGACCCCTGCAGTACCACTCACATAACAAGCCTCTGTAATATGTCCCTTCATCGAGATTAAATTAGTCAAAATAGTACATACGAAGTGATGAATAAGGCCCTTCCACATTGCAAACGAAAGGGAAAAAGTCTTTCCTTGACATTGCAAACGAACTCTCTCATGCAGTATTTCCGCCTCTTAAATGCAGATGACATTGTGCGCATCAGGTGAAATCTGACAAGTGAAAATGAGAAATTGAATACACATTTCTATATAAACCTTGAAAACAAAACCGTGGGGGTTGCATCGAAAAGAAATAAGTATTATTCATTTTGAGTTTTGTTGTGCTTTTTGCCGAAATCTTCTAGGCGTGTGTGTGTGTGTGTGTGTGTGTGTTTGTGAATGTTAAAATACATGTATAATGATACTGCTACGTACAACGTTTCTTCTGTTGCTAAACATTCAAGCATTTTTCTCGTTTGAGCAACAATCATTCTGGAGACATCCATCTGTCAGTAAAAACAACAACAAAAAAGTATGATTGTCATAAATTTCAATATTGTACGAGGTGTACCATTGCTTTTAAAACAAAATGTCAACAATGATTATCATGCCCTTCCTACTCTTATCATTATTTTCACGCACAATCAAAATGTGAATGTATATATTAGGATATGATGTCGAATGTGGATACGTGGTTTGGGTGAAATTAATATCATTTTGAAATATTAAACAAATCACTAACAAACAACATGATGTCTCAAAGAACTAATGCTGCCAACTACCTATTCTCTCCATAATTGTTTTCACAGACCTTTTTGGTTGAATCTGTGCTCGTATAGAGGCTGCCAGAAAAAATGAATGGCGGCGGCTCCACGTGTGCGGGTCGGCGCCGTGAACCTGGCGGAGGTGCGTCTCGAACAGCGGCGTGTGGCGGCGCTGTTGAGGGCATCGGGACAAGTTGAGGTTACATTTCCGGTAATCAAAAGACATGTTTTATTTTGCTTTTTTCGTGTGTGTGTGTGTGTGTGTGTGTGTGTGTGTGTGTGTGTGTGTGTGTGTTTTTGTGGGGGTTCGTTCGTTGTCGCTTTATTCACCTCACCGTTTTCTTCGTGAACTTAACAATCGCGAGTACTTCAATCAATGCTTCACTAATGAGATTCACATTTTTCGCAAGACATTCAATCACTACAATGACTCTCTTTTAGGGCGGACGTCCACTTGGGCGCGGACAAGCTCCGGAAGGGTTGCGGAAGCAAATTTTGTTATTTCGGCATCCTGTCCGCGACAGACGCAGAATAACTTTGTGAATCGGCTTGTCCTGTGACATTCCTAGGACTGTCCGCGGACTGTCCGCGGACTGTCCGCGGACATTCCTAGGAATCACTCCGGAAGAGCGCGAAATACCTCGGAATATGCTAATCGTAGCCGGGCAGCGCGGAAACATCTAGGATTACACCAGGAATGAACGCGGACAATCAGAATGCCTTCCGGACAACACAAGTTAGGCATGCGGACAAACTGCGGACAATACCAGGAAAATGGAAAGGTATAAATTTGGCGCTGACTTTGACTTTTCCTCATTTGACTGCTAGCCGTCATTGATGCTCCTTGTTGTGCTTCCGCAGTAGCGGCTGATATTATATTAATATGATTGGTCAATATTATTTGATAAATGTGACCATCAAAAGTCGAAGAATAGGATTGTCTGCATGTCGGCCGACTACTCATTTTTTTTTTTTAATTTGTCTCATCTGGGAGAACAATTTTTGTCTCTGCCTACAGTCACATGGATGATATTCGCAAACTTTTTGAACCATATATAGCATATTATATATATCATATATATAAAACATACATAAAAATGTAAATGTATATACTGATACATATATATATATATATATGTATATATAATCATGTTGATAAGGTAATCCACGTGTGGCCAAGATAAAAAGATAAGTAACAAAACTGCAACAAAGTTCATGCTGTATTCACTACGATTTATTTCTTCACAAGAAATAAACCGTTGGTGAATACAGCATGAACTTTGTTGCAGTTTCGTTATTTATATATATATATATATATATATATATATATATATATATATATATATAATTATATATTCTTTATTCCCTTTTTTAGACCTGTGCTTTATCCATCGTGAAGTATATACACGTTTTGTCTGATACTTCTGTAGAGCATGCCAAAATGATCCTAATCATTATTTGTTTTTCTTTCTCTCATTTTTACCCTTGTGCATCTCTAACCCTCCCTTATTTTGATCACTTTTGAACATTTTCAAGTCCGAGATTTTTTTTTATGCTTAGAGCTTACTAGCCTATTGTCAATGAAGTGTAAAAATGGGGAAATATTTGTAACCTACTTTGATTAACTTTTTTTTTGGGGGGGGGGGTTCAGCTGGGCTGTCAAATTGGACAATCGAGTTTATTTGCAACTAAAACAAAAAGAGAAGAAAAAAATATTGGGTAATAACAACTACGAAAATCATTCAGGTAAAGAATATTTCTGAAATGATTTGTGATGCTTAATGTGTACTTAAATATATACACTCAGCAAAAAAATAAAACAAAAGAAAGACAGAAATTTAACACTTTTTCGAGTTCATGATTTATTGCCTTTTCTCTCATTTCACTTGAATTTTGAAGTGACAGAAAATTCTTCATTTTCCTCCATCCACTTTAGCTTTCATTGGTATTTTGGGCTTAAAAGATATTACATTGTAATGAGACCACAGGTATATCTTTGCAGTTGAATTCATGCTTTTTAGTGTGATGAATTTGTCTTTTGTGCTAATATGTTGTATCATTAGAAAGTATTTACGTATGAATAACAACTTGTTCATGTTTATATAATGCATTAATATTTAGCCAAAAATATTATGCATTTTTTTCTGAGTGTACTTCCACCTACTTTTGTGATTTTTCAGCTGGGCTGTCACATGGGACAACCTTGTTTGTTTGCAAATAAAATACGAAAACAACATAAAGGGAAATGTACTGTAGTAAGTAATAGGAACCAGGAAAGTCACTCAGATGAAAGATAATTTCTGAAAAGATCAAATCAAAACAAACTTACTAGGAAGTTAGGGGGCTGATTTCACTTCTTTCTGGTTGCTTTTGGCACAGTCTCTACTCCCTTCTTCTTTGTCTTCTGGTACCGGAAATTCCTTAGATTTACATGTTCTTCATCACTAGACGAAAGGTGTGCCTGTGATGGGGATATTTGCTCATTTGCTCATTTTGCGTTTCATTGGCATGACGCTCGCCGAAAGTGTCGACATTTTCGTGTCTGGATCACAAAATTTCCGCATCGGTTCCGGACACTTGCATATATAGATCCGCATCGGCTCCGCGCTGTCCTAAAACATTCCTGGTGTCTTCCGCTTTCATTCGGGAAGCTTCCCCACACCGCGGGATTCTTTCCGGAGGGTGTGCGGAAGGAGCGGAAGGGTTCCGGACAAGCGGGACATCCTCAGGACATCGTCAGGACAAGTTGCCGAAGGTGTCAGGAAGTTCATTTCCGCGTCCAAATTTTGGTCTCGATCAAAATTTGGACGCGGAAATTTTTCTCTCTCCCGAAGGTGCGGAAACGCCCGGACATGTTTAGGACAGTGAGCGGACACGTTCAGGAACGTGCGGACAGGTTCCCGAAGGAGTGCGGAATACCAAATTTGCATTCCGGGGCTTGTCCGCGTCTTGTCCGCGCCCTAGTGGACGCCTGGTCTTAGGAGTCTGCGTCTTTCCATGGCTTTAACCCATTGAGGACGAGTCCCGAGTGTACTGGGGCAGGTGTCTATGGGAAATGCGTGTTGTAGCAAAATCAAATCGTCCTCAACGGGGAAAACAGACAATTAAATAGCGCCGTATACACGAATGCTATGAATCATCATCAGCGTCATCTTTGATAATGTTTGCCACATTAAGTTTGCAGTATTCTGCCACATATTGACATAGGAACTCGTGACAAAAGTGCCACATCTCGTAAATGAGGAAAAGGCATTTGTCCTCTCAATAATGACCACGATGACACTTTTGCAAGAATGTCAAGACTATCATGAAGAGAATTAATGACTGGACGTCCTAACAATTGCTGATAAATAGGCACTATGCATTCATTAACTGATAACTTGCAGATACCGTGTTTGCTTACATCCTTGAGGCCGACGAGGTGTTAATTTCAGATTGTGAAACTTGGTTTTCTTTTTCTTTTTCTTTTTTTGGGGGGGGGGGAATTACTCTACAAAAAGTGAAAAACAGTTTAGGGCCTAATTGTCTGCCGTAATGACCATGGCATCTGGATTTTTATACTCAAATTGATTTAGTGAGATAAAAATAATCAAAGTAACACCTCTTTACACCTCATGATGTTTGTCAAAGACTATGATATCAGATTTAAGGAATGGAAGTGATTATGTCCAGGAAGACTTTGAACTATATAGTTCGTGAGTTTGACCGCACACCATGTCCTTTTTGACATTGGGTATTTAAATATTTTGCACTCCGATCTCTTATCGTATCTTATCACAGTTGCAAAGATTACAATTTGGTGAAAATGAAAAAAAAATGTAGTCCTATATCCATGTGCCCATATCGTACCCATTATCGTAAACCTAGATCATGCACTACGTATTAACTTTTTGATATTAAAACTGATCCAGACAATGTTATTGAGTAGTGCAAGATTGGCAAACTTTAATGCAGAACGTTTTCCTTTGTTAATTAATGTTTTGGTATTTTTGGAAATTTCAAAGCAATAACGTAACTACTATTAGTCTGCATAAGAAGTCATATAAAGCAGCCATCGTCCCTCCTGTGCTAGCTTGTTACAATCGTGTTCCATCTCTTTAAAAAATTGAAGCGACAATGAGCTATGCACGGCTTCTACGAACAAGCACAATTAACTACAATGATGTTTTAATAACTTTGTTTTTGATGGTGTATACTCTCTACTCGCTTTATTTCCTTTCACGTATGATATCAACTTGTATTAACTAATTTGTTTGCTTTCCCGCACTTTAAATCTTACAGGTGTACGAAGGCATCCCCGTCCGTGATCTATATAAGAGCAAGTTCTATCGTCAGTATGAGGCCGCCAATTCTCTTGTGGCTAGTCACCCGCCGTTGGGGCGGCCATTAATCCGGCCCGCCGAGTGGGACCATAAGGGGTCCAATCCCGCGGTGTCTAAATACAGCGCATCTCATGGACACTTGGTTGATGTGCAGCATGGAACTGGGGCTAGGGATTCGTTCGGTAATGGCACAGATAAACGGAGGTCACCACGGAAGAACGAGACAGGTTGGAAAGGAGTGTTGCCCAGGACGGGACCGCAGGCATCAAAGGACTTGCAAGCGGTAGACTCTGGGCGCAACGAGAAGTCAACTTTGGGTGTAAATTCGAGATTGCACAATGGGGCGCCGTTCAACCAACGGAAAGCCCTACCGAACATCAGTGCGAATCCAAGGCATGGAGAGGGAGGAGAAGCCAAGGTTGCGTATCGCTTGCAGAAGCCGAGTGATGACCAGTCGTCATCCGAGCCGACGCCACGCCCGATCTTGCAGTACAATCACGGAGTCGCGCGGCCAACACTCCCAAACCTTTCACGATCCGCCTTCTCACCGAACGGATGGCAAACGGACAGTGATGATGTCGATGTGGGCTTGCATATCGACCATCCTATCGGGTCTCGCCATCGAAAACGGAGACGCATGACTCGAGGGAGTAATTTCAATAAAAGCGATCAAGACCGCGTTCCATTCAACAGTCCGCCGCAGTCTTTGCCCTCGTCGAAGACTGGGTCACGTGCTAGCAGAGGCAGCGACAGATGTACAACAAGCAACAACCACAATAGTAAGGATCGCAGAAGGGCCCAGCGTGAAAGCGAAGAAAGTGGGCATACAGATGTGAGAGAACATGACGAACCTGGAACATCAACTGGTATAGAAGCTTCTGAAGTCAAAGACGAAAATAAGGCTGATACAAAGAATACTTACGACAAATTCCCGGAGGCGGACAAAAGAAAAGGCATGTCAACAACAGGCGACAATGATCCTTATGGGCGAGCATACGTCCAAGCGCTCTCCATAGCTCGGTACCGAGCAATGCGAAAAGATCCGTACTATTTCAACCAGAGGACCACACGATCATTCACCTTCTCTTACTTTTGTAAGAACGAAGTATGTACGTGTGGCAAATGTCCGAAGAAAAAGACTTCAAAGAAAAGAGGAAAGACGGGGTTCAAGGCAATATTTGGTGGCGTCAAATTGTACGATTACTTCAAGTGGCCCAAATAGGGAAACTATCAGGCAAAATAAAATGATATAGCAAGCACAATAAGACTTCGCTTTATAGGCAAGATATACAGAGACTTGCTTTGCTAGGACAATCATGATGCAGCTTTCAATTATTATTGTCGACATTTCCAGCTTGAATTTGATAGAAATTTTCATTTCAGCCATTGTGATTGGTAACACGGTGAAGACTATAGTTTCTTTAAAGAAAGATTTGTTATCGCTCGATTTATGTGTGTGTGTGTGTGTGTGTGTGTGTGTGTGTGTGTTGATATGTGATACCAAAAGTGTGCAATCGATTTAAGACTTATACCAAGAGCCGCATTATCAGAGAAAGATTGAATTCGAATCGCTCTAATCAGTGCCAATATAATGCGATATAGTTTACATGATACTTTGAATATTGTTTTTATCCCTGTGCAAAACGAGCATCAAAACCAAAAGTAGAAAAACAAAAAATTTCCACTTGGACCAGATGTTTTGCTCACTGCCCACCACGCCCTTCCACACTCATTCTTGTGAACAAAGTTAGCAAAGACAGTACAGCGGTCGAGTGGTATACTAATGCGTTAGTAAAATGATCGTGCGTAATTTTTCTATTCCATATACATAGTTATGAAGAGTATGATCGCAAAATGGGTTTAGCGCCATTTTTAAGCATTCCATGTAAAATAAGTAAATCATCAGATGTAGATCAAAATGAAATCTTTCTAACAATAGGCCTACATCACTTGTTACATGATAAGGAATATAATGATATGAGTTATGATATGAAATATCCAATCATTCATATCGTTTCCTTTGTTCATAGCTTCAATCTAAACATCTCAAATTAACACGAAAGGAATAAACTCGTTTTGCGATAAAATTCATAATTTATGAATAAATATGCTATATCATAATCATAATTACATTTCATTTCAGTGAAATAAGAATATGAATAAAACAAAATATGAATGAAACAATAAACTAACAAATATTATTATAAACTCAATATACTCAAGATATAATTTCATATAGAGTGTACTCCGATGAATGTTTGAAGAAATCGAAATATATAAAATCATTCATGAAAATGCAGTATGTTGCTATCAAGGAGATAATAACACATTCGTTATTTCTTAGGAGATGAATACGGGCTGCTAAGGAATAAAATAAAAGGAAAGACATTGGAATCCATGATATCATACTATCATATTTGTACGTACAGCTTGTACACTGTGTAATGTATATGCTTCACTTGTATTGCAGAGTGGTATCGTTAGTATCTGGTAGTTACAGGTTTATGAAGTACAGTACTTCATTTGACATAAAACACTTGTATGTGCTTTGATTTTATATTAATTTCAATCCCTTAGTTTTCATATTCTTAAGTTGACCACACATAGAAGAAGTATTCTGAATAGCAACTGAAATTACTTTATTTCTTCTTAACGATCATCTATATGTGCGATTTAGGGCATGAGCTTATAAGTCGTATTTGCTGATGAAAACTTAGTTTGTTTTTTTTCCACAGCCTTTTTATATCCGCGTATGTCAAAATCTGCATTAGAGGTGGAATTTCTCCTTCAAGTGATAACTGACGATTGATGTCGTTGTTGTATACCAACTATAGTTTATCTCATGGTTTGCATTCATCATGGCGTGTGTAATTATGGTTATCATTTTTATCTTGGTTCAGTGAAATGCATTCTTGATATAATCTCGAGATGAAAAGTATATTCACGGAATTATAATTATTTTCGGCGGCAGAAATTACACAAGGTGTCTTTTAAAGGTGTTGATAATCATGCATACTAAACTTTTCCGGCCCGAAGCCACCGCAACACTTTAGTGTCAAACAACTTACAGAGATAATAATTATTGTCAAGTGATAACAGCATCGTCTCAGTGGTAACAGTTCGTAATCCGAAGGGACGTACTCCCGAAAATGAAAAGAAAAAAACTGTTCGTTTTTCCGAAAATTAACGACAAAAGTCGGATTAACTAACCTAAGGAGTAGTGTCCTTTGGTCATTTTCGGAATAACGAACCTTTGAAATAACGTCATGGAATAACTACAGCCAGAAAACCCCTTTTTAGCATTCCTCCCCATCTCCAGCATTTTCAAAATTTCAGAATGCTTTTTGTGGTTTTTCTTTTTACCTCATCAACGGTATATCCACAAATTTCACTTATATTTTGTAATGTCGATAGATGTTTTATATACAATATGCATTATCTAATGTAAATATATATATATATATATATATATATATATATATATATATGTATATATATATATATATATAGCTGCAACAAAGTTCATGCTGTATTCACCAACGGTTTATTTCTTCACACTTTGTGAAGAAATAAACCGTTGGTGAATACAGCATGAACTTTGTTGCAGCTTTGTTACTTATCTTTTTATCTTGCCAACACGTGGACTACCTTATCAACATATATATATATATATATATATATATATATGTATATATAGATATAGATGTTTAATGTTTCCATGTTTTGTTGGAGATGAAAAAATAAATGAAAGAAAATTAATGAAAACAACATGCTGCCAGACATATTTAATTGCATTTTTGTTTGTTTGTTTTTAATCTGTACCCTGTGTTCTCTGCAAATATGAACTTCAATGAATTCATGTTTGTTGAAAGAGAGAAAAAAAAGCCTGTATTTCGATAGGTAGAACAACGACGACTCAGTGGGAGGGGGTGAAAAGCGTTTGTTACATACATTGTATTCAGGTGCGAGTTTCTTTACCTTGTCTCCCTCTACAAATCAAATTTGTTAAGATCGCAACTGCTGATCTGTAGATTAGATTAACAAACATGTCGGGGGAAAAAAGGAACCAGTGGGACTCGAACCTGTCATCTACTGCTTTCCGGGCAGCGACACTTCCACCAGGCTGTCCCTAGTTGCCGGCAGTGACACGATGAACATGGAACAAATACCCAAGCTCCGAAATTCCGACATTGTTATGTTAAGTAGTCCAAGGCGGACAAGGCATATTAAATGAAAGAAAGATATGACTGTTCTTCTTGCCTCAGATTTGTCTCAGATTCATAATGCAAGTATAATACACTATACACATGAAACACAAAACATGAAAACTAAATCCCTAATGAAAAATGATTTACAAGGCTAGTACAGAGAGAGTCTTCAATAATCAGAGATAAGTAAAGAAAAGAAGAGCAAGGAAAAGAAAAGAAGAAGAGAATAAATATGAAAAAGTATGACCCCCCCAAAAAAAAAAAGAAAGAAAAAAAACACCGGGTATGCGTATTACGTTTGGTACTTGTGTCTGTTTTCTTTTATTTATTTTGAAATGCATATATATATATATATATATATATATATATATATGTATATATAATGTGTGTGTGTGTGTGTGCGTGTGTATTATTTCAATCATGTCTAAAAAAACCCCTTTATGATTAACAACAAAACAAAGAACCATGTTAACATCAAATACCATTATACCATATAACATAAATTATACTTCACCTGGATTGTTTTATGTATACAATGTAGAAATGAATGATACTCCCGCTGTATTGAAGGAAATGTTCCAAAAGAATAAAATTAAGCGTGCCTATTCAACCAGGCAAGCAACTAACGATTTTTATCGTCCTAAGAATGGCCTATAACTAGTTTTGGCAATAGAAATTATTTGTTTATCGGTACTAAGCTATGCAATTCTTTTCTAACCATTCATTGACACAAGCACGGAGCTTTGATAGCTTTAAATTTCTTGAACGGTATTAAAGGGGAAATCCAGTCCAAATATAAGTTACTCTGATAAGAAAGAGTAAAATATTACGAGTTCAAAGGTATAGTTTTGATCAAAATCGGATGAAAAATACTAAGTTTTGAAGTTTCGCCATTTTTTTTTTTGGGGGGGGGGGCAGTTCTTGAACAGTTAATATGAATATGCAGATAGCAAAGTGAGCATGTCATTCCTTCACATACTTACCATAATAATGTGCATAAAATTTTGAAATGTCAAGTTTTTCATTCAAACGCAATTATGCCCGAGACTCTCCTATTCTCATTTATGCAACTGATCACTATTCTGAAGTCATTCAACCACGAATAACATCGTGTTTCAGACTTCAATGACAGAAACTTTGCATTTTCGTCATGTTTTGTACTCGATCAATGGAATATTGTGAGGGTATGACATGGTTAGCTCACTCATTTGCATATTCATATCCACCGTACAAGAACTGTTTTGCAGAAATTAGCAAAACTTCAAAATTTCATAACTTCCTTATTTTTCGTCCGATTTCAGTCAAATTTTTACCCTTGAATTCGTAACAGTATACTCTTTCTTTTTAATCAGACTAGCTTATATTTGGACTGGATTTTCTCTTTAATAATTGGTTCACGCTGCGGTAGTTTTGTATGCCTGTGTATTTTAATCACAAGTGTTTTCTAGTAGTATTTTCAAAATGTATACTAGGATGATAATCTTTTGTTTCATTCATACTTTTATGCAACATTACACGGTAAGCGCCTTGTACATCTACGTAATCCTATACTATGTTTTCATATATTCATACAAAGAGCTCATAATGTTGTTTCTTCCGAAATTGTTAAACTAATAAACACATCTTAATTTTGTCTGTATTCCGTAGGGGGTCTACATTTCACATGCACTGCTTCTTAAAAGTCTCCTCTACATTTGAAATTGTATGCAAAAATGTCATGATATGTTGTATGTAATATACAACGTCGTGGAATATGAATAAATTTCATTTCATTTAATCTCATTATAACAGTTGTACCGCGCAGCCTTGAGAGAAGACTACGAAAAGCAAGGGCTCTGTTGTGTTCTTTGCAAAGAGATTATAATCTCTTTGGTTCTTTGGCTGTGCGTGCGTGTGTGCGTGCGTGCATTGCCATTTCAATGAAAAACGTATTGACTTCGACGTTCGTTCATTCTTGCAGCAAGCTGGGCAAACTGCTTGGGCCAAGTTATATTTGGTGAGTGCTATCATTTATAGATATCAAGAATTTTCAATTCCCTTGTTTCCATGCATCTGATTATTTGCTCTGTAACTATATTAGGAAGCAAAAATTCTGATATGAGAAGAACAGCGCTTAGCGAATAAGAGTACTGATATAATTGCATTTTATTTTGAATTCCGCACCTCGATACATTATGTACATTGTGCAGTCCCACATATTGAATATTTGGTGTGTGTCCTGAGAACTAATTACCTGTAACTGTATTAAATAGCTACTCAGTCAGCTCTCAGAAGCAGTGTCCAGTGAAGAAACGTAACACAGCTACTGTTGGATTTCTTGCTCTGTAGGTCAGTGCATCCCCAGCGACCTATGAATAACTTATCTACCTAGATTTCTAGATGTGTACTGTCTGTATCTTTCTCTCTTTTTTTTTTGTGTGTATTTTTTTCTGTCATGGTGAAAAACCGTGTGCAATGTGTTCACAGACATGATCACATATGAGTTGCATGCTAGGGATAGGAGATTCATGACATCTTTCTCAGTTCACACTGCATGCCCTTGCATTAATCACATAAGGAAGATGAAGAAAAAGGTGTGTGTACAACAGGTCGGACTACATGTACATGTACAAGGTTTTTCATACTCATGACTTGAGTGGAGATAACTGCGACCAGCCCCAACGTGCAGTGCAGCGTGTTGGGGCTGTGCCGTTTTCGCATTCAGATCTTAATGTTGTACAAAACGGGTGCCGTTCCGGCGCTATATTTCCTTAATTTTTCAACAAAAACTACTAGGAATACTTACATGGGTCGATTAAACCTAAATGATTCAAATCGGCGACTGTTTGATGCATTTCGTTACTTACACGTATGATGCAGAAAATATTGTCTGATAAGGCGAATTATCTTCAGCTCACCGATGCTCACTAACGTTGCATGCTAGCCTTTTGTCAAGGCCCTCTCGCTGTAACGGACGAGCGAAGGGACGAGCGAAGCGAGTCGGCGCTTCCTTACTCGGCTGGGCTCTCTACACCATACAGCAAGAGGGCCTTGACAAAAGGCTACGTATTACTCGCTACATGCGTATAAATGGATATACAGGCTCAAAATGGTAGCACGGCTCTCCAACTAGGGCAGGCCGCTTACTCCTAAAAAATGTGGAAAATTTTGCAGTTTCCAGATAAATTGGTGAAAAGAACCAAGGCAATGGGGTAATGTATATTTCATTTTTTATCGTCACTGTGTTTATGATAGAATTTAACCCATGATTTATTTGTGAAGTCGCCGTATGTGGCAATAGGGAGTTGTTCGTAATTCTCACTTTAGCGAAACTGCGAGGTAGCTGCCAGGACCCCGCCGCATCATAGCGGCGCGGTCTCCGGGGCTAGAGTGGAGATAGCTCACGCCTGGAACCTGGTAAAAATACTGTACCAGCCACTACAGTTGCTGCCTTCCAAGGAAGCCACCTGGCCCTGCCCACCATCAGAGTGCTGGAATCTAATAAGTTCCTGGATGCAGTAAACTGCAGGAGCATGATTTGTGCTTGCACAGCCCTGGTTTCCAAAAGAGAAAATTTGTCATTCTGTACGCCTTCTCGTACTTAGTGTCAGTCCACATCCCATCCCACTTTGTCTTGAAGAAAGCACAAACAAGAAAAAATCTGCAATAATATTCAACTACTGGTTGGTTCACTTCAGAATGGTACATGGGCATCATTCTAAAAGAAGAAAAAGATGCTTCAGGGATCATCTCATCAGGGTTCACATTAGGGTGAACGTTTTTGTTTACATGGGCCCAGGTGGATTATCATCACCATCAGCATGCTGTTGATTCAACATCCATGGATACACTTTATGTTATGTGTGCATAGCTCAGAAGAGTTCTCGGCCGTGGAAGTCATAATGGTGTACATTCTATGTCATTGTTTGTCTCAGGTATTGGTCATTGCATCTAAGTTGGATGAGCGATGGATCTCACTGAGGGATCAACCAACCAATCTCTGATGTCTTCAGCCTCAGGCTCTGGGGGTCTCTTCAACATCACAGGCTTTGAGGAGGATGTCTCTAAAGATGACTCTCAGCTTACTGTGGAAGGAAGGTATGTGTACATGTGTGCTGATATCACACATTCCTGTCACTAGTTGTTAGATACCATTCGAAGATACAACAGTATGTATGTGTATTAAAACGTGTCTAAATACAAATGGGTAGGAACTTACACCATACACCTGTTTTTAAGAAAAATGTACTGTAAGTTCTGTTTTTAATGATGATGAATTTTAGCTTGCTATCCATCCAGGGATGATGCAAGCAGATGCAAGTATAAAGATCTGGCATCTGCAGTGTTGTTTGTTTACTTTGTTGACTCTTTTCAGTCAGTGAGGCATACTGCCAACAGCCATTGTGATTTTGCCTGCATTTGCATCCTCTCCTTGAATGGAGAAGAAGAAGAAAAAAAAAAGGAGAAATCTAATCATGATTCACTATCTTCCAGTGATCTCCAGTCTTTCTGATTACTGCTCCTTTGCTTGAATATCAATTTTGAGATGTGGAAGTCGTTGAACCCTTTCTTCCATACATGCACCCATTGAAGGTTTTTCTAATTGATCAACTATGCATATTTCCAGCTTTAGTCAGTCCAGCACACCAAATGTCACTGGAAGCCTGGACCAGTCACTCAGTAATCCGCAGATTATTACAGACATCTCACAAGGTAAGCACAAAATGTTCATCTGAAATATTTTTCGGGATATCATTCATGTATTCACTCCTCCCACTGGTGTACTCTTCCGATCAGCTATCAGCCATTATGAATAGCTTACCTTGAAAAATTACCTCAAACAATGTTTTGACTGGCTATTTTACATAATTGCAAAATACATGTTTTATCATACGTGAAAAAAAAAATGTAGTGTCCATAAGTGACATGTCAGATGTGTCATGTATAAACTGTATGAAACTTACAAGTGTAAACTTGGAGAAACCATAGACATTGAAAATAATTGGTAAGAATTTTTTTCACTTATGAATAGATCCTTGTCAGCTCCTATCTAAACCTTAGACACTTCACAACAGCACATTGGAGACTCAGTCTAAAAAGCTAATTTATATGAAAGACAGAGTTGTTTTATGTTAAAACTTCAAAGAGCTACTAACTACAGTTGACATCGAGTGCAAAATTTTATTATTATGCTAAAATTCACAGCATCATGAATTTAGATGTTAGTTTGGTGTTTAATGTGTCCAACAGAACCTTGAAAGAGTGCTGTGACCCTGATAGTAAAGTTCTCTTCCTATTTCATTTGATCACAGTGGACATTCTACAGCAGGATGCTCCTTCACAGGATGCCACGGATAACAACAAAGATGCAGAGGTAACAGTATCATTCATGAGCATGCTGTACGTGTGTCCTCGAAGAAATATCATTTGTATCAGAAATACAGCATCATGCTATAAAGTCTTTGTGGATGCATCATTTGCAGCACACTGCACGCATAATGAAGAAGTAAGAATCAGCCCTTTGCCTCCATGCTGTTATCCAAAAGAGTAATGTCTGTAATCATCCTTTAGAAACTGTAACATCCGCTCAAGTTGTCAGATTTTTCAATTTTCATATGTCAGAGAGTAAAAAACAAAAACAAAACAAAAACAAAACAAAAAACAAAACAAAACAAACGACATACTGTGTCATGAATATAGTTTACATTGAAGGTGCAAATACAGTAAAGGAGGAATGATCATTAGAAATGCTATGCCACCAGTACTATACTGTTAGATCAGTGTTGCTGCCTTTGATTAGAGATCATATGATTAAGTATGTCAAATATAGTATTTTGAAATTACAGCATAAATAAACCTATGGAGAGGCTCTCCTTTTCTATGTGTTCATAAAAACATGTTTTCTCTTTCTCTTTCACTCCTTCAGACTGCGTCGAAGGGTAAAGGGGGATGGCCAAAGGGTAAGAAGAGGAAGATGAAACCCCTGAGGGACCACAACGCCCCACGGGCCCCCCACACAGGCTACGTGAGGTTCCTGAAGGAAGGCCGCGAGAAGATCAGAGCAGAGAATCCCAACATGAGCTTTGCGGAAATCACAAAGCTGTTGGCAGGCCAGTGGTCCAAAATGACCCCAATGGAGAAGCAGGTTAGTCTGCTTCTTTGGATATACATCGCACATTTGTTTGTAAACAATTTTAGGAATCTCTGATGTGCCATGGTGTAAACCCTGTGTGTACCACATTATTACCTCCGCCAAGGGAGAAGGTTGTGTTTTCATTACCATTAATTTGTTTGTTTGTCCATGTGCAAAATAACTCAAAAAGTTGTGCATGGATTTGGATGAAACTTGCAGGAAATATTGAGAATGACACAAGGAACAGATGATTGAATTTTGGTAGTGATCTGACATAGGGATTTTATGAAGGATTTTTTATATTTCGGCAGGTAGGGTCAATGAACTTGGGAGTTCAAGCTACATGTACGCATTTTTGAGGTTTTCACACAAGCACAAAAGTGCTTGCTCTAGTTTCTGCTACACGCAATGAGCAAAATTATAGAGAAAATTTTAAGCTGTTCTATGATATAACTTTTATGACAAATCTGTGATTATTTTTTCTTGCAAATGACCAGGGCCCCGTTGCAAGAAAGTTGCAATCAATTGCAAATAATTGCTAATTTTGAAACAACCATTCTGATCGGCTCAGGGTCTGCCCTATTAAGAAGACATGCATGCAACAATGATTTTGATTGGCCAGTGACAATCAGTTGCAAGTTGCGTTTAAACGCAAAGTTTCTAGCAACGGGGCCCAGGTTACATAATTGCACAGGCATGACTTTTGCACAGCACACAAAACATTTAGAGAAACATAGAATTTACTCAGAAATTTTCATTTCATTGCTCGGTGGCATTTGGCGTTTTATCGATCGGTTTGGGCAGGTTTGTGCATTTGAGCAAAATATGCGAACTTTGTACGCCATCGACTGAGACAGACATGTGAATGTGGCATATCAGATAAGCACTGAGTGTGGGGTGAAGTAACATGAAACACGTGTTGCAACCAGCTGGTTTTATAAAGTGTTGCGTTGAAGACCGTCACAACACTTACCTTGATCATGCTCATCTACCCGTAAATTTTGCTCAATCCTAGTAGGTTTTTACCCACCATGTCCCTCTCGACCTATTAGTGTATCACAATACATGGCCACGCAAAGGTAATGATAATCACAGGGTCCTCTAGTAGAGCAGTTGTAACATTGCATAGGCTACTGTGGAGAACAAGCACCATATTATTATGCCTTGTAGCAGATAAGCAGAGAATTGGCAGTATAGAAGATTAGGAGTGGTTGACTCTGCCCTTGTACATAACAGTGTAATATACCGCATAAATTTTGCATGATATGATCATCTCACTGTGTTGCATCACTCTCAATCCATCCCGGTATCAGCGCTACCTGGACGAGGCGGATCGGGACAAGGAGAGGTACGCCAAGGAGCTGCAGCAGTACCAGCAGACGGAGGCCTTCAAGGCTTTCACCAAGAAGCAGGAGGAGCGCAAGCTGCGCAACGAGATGATGGAGGCTGAGGAGTCCCAGATCAATGGCTCCTCCATGGACGTGAGCAAGGGGGTGCTTCTACTGTCTATGTCATAGGCCACATTTGAGCTCTAAAAAGCAAACTGCAGCAAACCAAACAATACCGTACCCTACCATACCATGCCAGTTTGGAAGCATTTGATGGAGAAAGCATACCTTATGAGTGACTTTCGGACTTGAGTCAGAGGGGTCACACATTGTGTGTGGCAACAGGGTAATGCACCTGGTGTGATTACATGTATGCTACATACAGTTTTCCTGAAAAGAGAATTAACTCTTTGCATTATGATATAGTACGTGTGACGCGTATTCTTCTCATGCCAACTTCAAAGGTACTATATGATATGGTTTAGGAGCACATCGAGAAGTGGTCCACTTTTGGCACAGTATGATACAATGTGGTACACTTTTGGAGTTTTTGAGCTCTCCTCTGTTTTGGGTATGGTACGGTACGGTACGGTACAGTATGCTTTAGGAGCGCTCAGATACACCCATAGTCATAGGACATAGTTGATTAGTACAGTAGTCTCCTGTATAATGGGATACAGTTTAAGCTTGTATTGGGTGCTCTGCTCATTTGACGCGCAGGTTGGACTATCAGTTATGCATGTTATGTTACCTGATATTAAATGTTGTAGGCATTTAAGATTAAATGGGCATACATGCTTAAAGAATGCTCTGTTTTCATAGCTTCCAACAGAAAATCTTCAAAATGCACTTGAATATAAATTCTTAAAAAAAACTCTGACATGCTGAGAAGAGATACAGCCTTTAATATTTTAGCCTGTTGTTCATTTTGCAAACCTCAGTTGATCTTTGAAATTCACTAAAAGAAAACTAGTGAAAATTATATGGCAGATATTTCACAGACTTCATTAAAAGGTAACTGACACTGTGTATTTCAGTATCCCAATACACATTGAATTTCACCCTAGCCCAATACAATAAAGACCATTTTTACTAATGCTATTTACCATGGAAACAACAAATCAGCTGTCAAAATCCTGCGAATTTGCCAAAGTAGTTGCAACCATCTTTTTTTTTCTTTAAAAAAAAAAAAGTAAATGCTACAACATTTAATAGGCAGCGGAGCCCTGTAAATGCAGCTGGCATCAAAATAACTGAACTTCACTCTAGGATTACACCAGATTGCAAATTAGGGAAGGAAAATGACAGAGTTCATAGAGTGTCCCATTTATTCCGAATGTAGGTGGATTGCTTGTCCTCCTATGATATCGTTTTCCTGTATGTCTATTGTTGCATTACTGTAAGTAAAATGACACCTCTTATTAGCTGCCAGTACATTATGAGCTTCAAAGTGCTCGAAGTGCTAATGATACGCTGTAATCTTTTCCTGATCAGTCTGCCAAAATTAAACTTTGCTCTCATATTTTTTTTTTTAATGAGCTGTAAGAAGCTTTCTACTAAAACCAGTCAGAAATATCTGTGAGAGGGACTTTCACAAAGCTGTTTTGATTAAAAAATCAGCGTAGTTACATGCAAGCAATATGGCAGAGAGAGAAACATAGAAACATATTCATTGGTATACCTATCAGGCAAAGCTATTTCCATTCATATGTTGGTTATTAGGATGCCACAAAATATCTATCTTGATTTTGTGACTTGACACCTCCATTTTATAAGCAGTGAATGACCTTTGCATTAGTCCTCTATGTTCTTCGAGTGCCGATTAGCACAGATAACTCCATAGCATTGTACACTCTGTCAAAAGCCCCTGGCAGGGAAAGAGTTAATTTACCATTTGCAGATGAAACGAAAACCCAACATTAGTGCTTTAACCCATTGATGGCAGACTGATTTTGCTACAACACGCATTTCCCATAGGCACCTGCCTGAGTATTCTCGGAATTCGTCCTCAACGGGTTAAAATAGTTCTAAAACGTGAGTTGGGGATAGAAGCAACCACTGTAAAAATGTGAATCCGTATAATCGATGTTAAGTGTTGTTGAATACACAAAATGTGAACAATAGTTATGATAAAAATGTTTCCAGACTAAACCATACTACAGTTTCGGTTTATTGAGAAAAACACTGATATCTCCTTATATTTTAGGCTTTATTGCAAAAATGTTATATGGTAAGATGCTTTGTGATACAATAGACCTACACATATGCATCAAATGTGATATCTTGAACATTTTTTAAATCACTGCTTCCAAAGGTTAATAGGACCTTTAATCTTTCACTCCTTCACAATGACTGCTATCTTTCCCTTCCAGTTCATCGATGACAATAGGGAAGAGATTCCTGGCTTTGACATCCCTATCTTTACAGAGGAATTTCTGAACTACAACAAAGGTGAGTGACTATTAAAGTTTGATCAACTTTCGAGACAGTTTTAGACCAAAAGAGAGAGATTGAGGGATGAACATGTCAAATCGTAAACTGGATAGGGTTTGTGAAGTAAAACAAGGCTCAAAGTTTTCTGAGGACATTTTGCTGCCAGCAGACACAAAATGAGACAACCTTTTCTGCTGATCTAGTAGCCAGACCATCATGTGAAATGTAATCAAATAGCAAGTTTGCTGTCTGCTTTGCAGAGTATGATCCATTGCAAAAGTAGTTTATGGATGCCCAACTTTGTAACTGCATGCACACAAATCTAAAATCTTTTGTGGTATTGGGTATGTAAACTATAGCCCAAACTTTGATGAGGAGGGGGGAAGGGAATGATTTTTAAAAAAGATTTTGATGAAACTTGCTGGAAAGTTGATAAGGACATTAGGAACAGATGATTTAATTTTGGTAGTGATCCAGATGGCCATCTGGATCCAGGATTTTTTTTTTTTGAAGGATTCAGTGCCAACGAATGAGGGAGTTCAAGCTGTGCATACATTGTACTTGAGGTGTGCATACATTATGTGCAGCATGCACAGTCAAGGCGCAGCAGGGAGCCGAGGTACCCATAGACTCTTGAGACACTACATTGGGAAATACAATGTAGGTTGATTTTCAGCATGTGTGTAGTCCTGGAAATGAGCTGCTTGGTGGAGGTCAGTGCTCTCCAAGTGCGTTTCTAATCTTACCACTGTCTCTCCTTGGCATGCAGCAAGGGAGAACGAGCTGCGGCAGCTGAGGAAGTCGACCACAGAGTACGAGGAGCAGAACGCCATCCTTCAGAAGCACATCGACAAGATGAAGGAGGCCATCGATAAGCTGGAGGCGGAGACTGTGCAGCAGCGCAACACCAATGTGGCACTGCAGAGCCACCTGCAGCAGCTGCGGGCAACGCTGACCGCCAACTTTGCCGGGGTGCCCCTTCCAGGTGAGCAACGTGGCAGTCCCATTAATGATGCCATTTAGCCAGGGTCCAGGACCCACTTCTGGGCCGTGGAAGTTCCAGGTTTAAAGATGCTATCTAGTACTGTCATAGCCTTATTTTGCAACATACAGTATGATGAGTCGAAGCTCTCGGGACTGACAAAAATGCGTCGACTTAAGTGAACTTCTACTCTCGTGAGAGTCAATTTTTTTTTCGACTCACAGTTATGTACATGTATTATTGTACATCTCTGTCAACCTACCCTGAGACAAACACTCTCCCAGGCCCATCCCACCTCCATTGAACAAAACTATACAGCCAGCCGGGCACGCACAAACAAGCTCCGCCCACTTGGCCTGTCACTAAAATAACTAGAGAAGCACTCTGAGAGCGCAGACCTCCGCCAAGCATGCAGCTCATTTCCTCCACTGATCTTGTTCTTCCATAGAAATATCAGTGATTTCCACCCATACGTACAAAGCCGCCCGATTTCCCAAGGCTTTGTTACGTCATAAACCCTCAGCTGCACGGCGTGCCTCGCCCTAGCAGAAACTAGAGCACGCACCAGCACGCACTTTAGTGCGCGCATGCAAACCTCAAATACGCGTAGCCTGAACTCTCAAGTTCATTGACCTTACCTGCCAAAACATAAAAAATCCTTCATAAATTCCCCAAAAATTCTCGGATCACTACCAAAAGTTAATCGTTTGTTACTTGTGTCATTTTCAACCTTTCCTGCAAGTTTCATTACAATCCGTTGACTACTTTTTGAGTCATTTTGCACACGGACAAACTAACTAACTAACAAACCAACGGTAATGAAAACATAACCTCCTCCCTTGGCGGAGGTAATAAAGCAGCAATTGGCTTGACCAAGGAGTTCTGGCTTGACATGGATAAAGTATGGATGTGCTGTGTGTATGGATAAAGTATGGATCAATGTGCTGTGTGTATACATGTATACATGTGTATGTATTCGACATGCGTACGGAGCGGTACAGTGTATGTAAAGATATTGAGTGTGCATGCTTACCTGCAGCAGGTCAGGGACGGGGTTCTGCGACATGCCGATTTTTTTGTTCTCCTCTAAATGTAATGAGAATGCCAGACAAATCTTCTTCGGCTCAAGTGATGTAAACTACGTGTATTTTGTACAAAAGGTACCGAATGTTTTACTTCGACACAGCCGAAATTCGACTCTCGTACTTCGGCTTATCCTCCTATTTCTTGGAGAAAATACATAGGGAAAAATCGGGACTTTTTATTTTGCTTCGAGTTAAGTGATTTTTGACTCACTTGATGTCGACTTATCCGAGGTTTACTGTATATTACAAAGAACTATAGTTGGGCAAGAGAAAAATAAACCTTAAGCAGGAGAAACTATACCGTAAGCGGGAGGCACTCGGCTAGAGCTGGAGAAATTCCAATTCGGATGGGAGAGGTGGAGATTCTGTTAAAATGGCCTCAAGGCGGAAGATCTCCCATGAGTCTCTGCTTCCGTTGTGACTTCATTTGCCTGGAATACAAAAGCCAATATTGAGAATTTACCTTCCCAACTGATACAGAGGCATTTTGAAGAGCATTACATTTTCTGCTAATCAGAGGATTTAGATTGAATATTTTGTCTGTCTTGAGTCCTTCAACATTTGATGCATATGTAGTAAAGTTCTTCAGACCAATGGCATCTCTGCACAGTGTCTCACTGCCTCCTCCCTCCCCCCCCCCCCCCCCCCCCCCCCCCCCCCCCCCGCTGCCACGTACATCTCCTGAGGGAGAACATTTTCAAGAGAAAGACTAAAAGCAACACCTATTTCCTACATTTCTAGCCATGATCACCGCCACCATCCTTCAACTCCCCCCAACCCCCCATCCAATCCTATCCACCTCTCAGTGTGGTGCATGAGTGTCTTGTGAAGATAATACGTGTACATCTTGTGTGACTTGAATGTCCAAGGCTCGAACGAGGTGCCCTCATTGACCACAGTGGACTCCTACATGACCAAGCTGCACCAACTCATCATGGACTCACCGCAGGAGAACGAGAACCTCATCACTAACGTCAGGGAGATCGTCAACAGACTGGATCTGCACGGGTAAGGGTCTGGGCTGCTGGAGGCAGTCTGGTCACTTTGTGCTGCTGCAAGCAGTTTATTTTAAAGAGACATCTCTATTATTTTCTATCATTTTAACAAACACGCTTATAACGAAACTCTCGTTACAAAGAAGTTAAAATTCAGACGCCAAAATTATTAGCTATATGTCTTTATGTACCATGTTGTTTTGCTATAACAAAATATCTATACAGTGAAAGAAAACTGCCAGTCCTGAGGACTTCATTATAATGGAGTCACCTGTAGTAGGCAGTGATCAAAACATAGCAACATTTTAAGAGTTTAGAATGCTTTAGTTAGTACTTGGTGTAAAGCTAGTTTATTTCTTTTGAAATTCAAACTTGCACTTACAATATATATGTTTTGTGGTGAATATATATATATATTTTTCATAGCTGTGAATTTAGACTGACCTATATCATATTGTGATTGAAAGAAACTGGCAGTTGCAAACCTGTATCGTTTTTCCTGTTATCTTACCAGTTTCCTGTTGTTTTCTTCATGTTTTTCTGTTTCTCTTTTGATCCCTTGTTTACTTTATATGTCTGCAGTGATGTGGATCCAAAATTATGACCAGCATGGACTCACCAGTGATATGTTTAGTGGGTGAAATACAACTGTACAGCTGCACTGATATCAAAGAGGACCTGTGAAAAAAAAAAACAGTCAAAAGAAGGGGAAGAAGATGGATGTTGCCAGGAAAAGAAAACAGCAACAACTGCAGTTTGTGATCCTCGTGGTAGAGACTCCCAAGTTCTCACAGAACACGCTCTAATGGGAGAAGAGCTACAAACATGTAAATATTAAGTCCTGCTGTAAGTAAGCTGCCTGTATGTGTATATACAATCTTCCGAGAGGATTCCAGGATTTGCCAAAAAAAAACGTCAAAAGAACAAATGAGCTGATGCCCCCCCTCGCCTCCCTCACGCCCTCTGCCCTTGGGAGTTTGTCGCCTTGGACGACGTGCTTGCCGCGGTGACAAGTTTTTTTCGCTCTCAACCTGCCAAGCGGAGTGGTAGATGCGAGGAAGATTAGGGTAATGGACAGATGGGTGTCGTGTAGCAAACGAACAATAGCTATCATTTTCACATCGATGTAGGTTTCGAATCATCCAGGATAACAACATGTACTAGTAACTCAATCTGTTTGACTGGACTTCTTTGACATAATAACAAAGACAACAATTTTGTGACTTTACTGAGTCTCTTTTTCAGCTCTTACTGAATGGCGAGCATTCAACCGTGACTAATTAATGGGTAATGCAACTGCCTTTATTGTTTAGACATCAAAGAATTTTCCGGATCACTGATTTGTATTTTAGTGGAAGGTTGTGTCGGAATCCCCCTCCTTTGTTGATGGAAGGACTTTTTCAAGGTCACATATACAGCTTCACGGACGATCTGGTTTCCTTGTCGAGGATGACATTTTCTTTGTCCTCAAAGCAATGTCCAGTGTGTAAACAATAATAGGCAGTAATATTGTCCATTCATCCATCACAGCTGAATGCTAACTAGTCAGTTGGAGCCGAAGAAGTTACTTGGGCAAGTCATGAAGGTGTTGTAAAGCTGTGTGATTTTCACAAGGAGGTCCGGTCAAACAGATTCAAGTATGCATTCTTAGTGCTGTGATTATCAATTTTGTTCACGAGATGAATGTGTATACTAAATGTTCAGTCTTAACAAGAGGATATTATCATGTAAAACTCAAATGTACACTAGTCACTGGCACCATATAGTGAAGAGGAATGCAATACAATCAATTAGCATCCCAAACCCCAAAGTGAATACATTTTCTTTAAAGGCAGTACCATTGACTGTTTTATGTTTCAATTGACATTTTTTTTTTTAACACAATGGAAATATTTACATTTTCTTCTTCTAATTTACAAGATAGACTGCCACGTGTGAAAAAGAATGTCGTTTTCATAGGCACATTAACCCGTTGAGGACGAGTCCCGAGTATACTCGGGCAGGTGTCTATGGGAAATGTGTGTTGTTGCAAAATCAAACTGTCCTCAACGGGGTAACATTTGTGACACTGCACCTCAAAACAAACAAAAAGTCGCCAGACATGAATTTTTAGTTAGGACCATATTCTGAAAGAACAGACTTTAAGCTTTAAAATGATGTATAACTCAAATCAAATGGACTCTCCTAACCTATCTAAATATTGGAAAGAAAGCACAAACTTAGGAAAAGTGTGATCTGAGAAAAGAGGCTTTGAAGTACAGTGTCTTAAGGGCTTAATCTTTACCAAACCGTGCTGGCTGTGCGATGAATGGGACAAAAAACAGGAAGTTAACCACCTGAGTAACAACAATGAAGGGATTATCAGATTAAACTGAAATTACACATGCCTCATTAACACATTCTGTCCATAATTAATTCCAACTTTCAAAGCACTAGCACTATCCTTTCAAAAGTTATTAGAGTTGAAAGTGAAGAGTGTGGGCAAGGTTTTTCAGAAATGAAAAAGGGATTCTAAAGACACACCTAATCACACTATTCTACCAAAAATGTTTGAGATAAACTGCTAAAAAAACACACTTTCCTGCCCGTTTTATGATACCAGATTTTAGCATAATGTAAAAGAAGACCCGCTCTTTCAGAAAATATGAAAAAGTCAAGTTCGGCTAGGTTGACCCTTTTCATTTATTTTCAGTCCTCGCGCAAAATCAGTGTGTGCGACTTTATGTTCGTTTTGATGTGCATGGTCACATTTACTCTTGTTCATGAAAATCCTGCCTGCCTTTAATACACCTGTAACATGTAACAAACTGTCATACTGTACAACAATATACTGTGTATATAAAACAGCAGTAGCATGTGAAAAGGGTATGAGCTGCACACGCAATAGACTGCTGTACAACTGTTTCTCTGTATTTCTGTCTTGTGATCTTGTGTATTCTTCTGTTCATTTATCCCTTGTTACTGTACATGTATAAGCTGTTACTTTCGCGAGGGTTTAATTTTTGCGAATTTCGCGAATCACAGTTTGATCGCAAATTTAACAACACGCGAAAATGACTCCATGCGCTGTGTTAACTCTTTATGTACCATGGTGGAAACCCCCTGTGTGCCACATTATTCTGAGACATGAAGATAGTCATGCTTAGAGAAAGAATTCTGTTTTTCCAATCTGTATAACTTCTACAAATTTCTGTTAAGCTGGACATAATAGTGAGCAAAGTTAAAGAGGAATGCCAAACTTTGCTTCCATATACAATGTATAACAATTCTATTTTCAATTTTTCTTTTGAATTACCAGTTGCTTGTACATTACTGTAAAGGAATGACTTTTGCACATAAAATAGTGACAGAAACTTAAAGTGTACATGCAAAATCTAGTTGGGAACACCGCTTGATAGTCATTCACCACATAGAATGCAAGCCGTATGTGAGAGGAACAAAAGCCAGAGAAACGCTTTGATTGTACCGCGGGATTAGCGATTTATCGATCGGTTTTGGCGGCTTTGTTTGTTGAGCAGAATATGCGAAGTTGGCATGCTGTCGACTGAGTCGGACATGCGAACGTGGCACATAAAGAGTTAATAGAGCATTAACGCAAGCGTCGGCGTTGATTCGCGAAAACAACGTCTCGCGAAAATGTTCGAGTAACCTCGTCATACGCGGAAATATCTGTACGCGAAAATATCAGCATATACAGTATCGGAAGAATAACTATTATTTAATAGTTATGTGTGCTGTTGCTTCATGGTCATGCTGTAGATATTTCGCATACTCTTAGATACTACCTTTCTTTCAGTTGTTGCCAATTCCTAAAAGTTTAAGAAATAATGTGTCAATGTCCTAACCTCACTGCTCTAGATGGAAAGTCAAAGTTTTCTCATGGTTTTGTCATTCAATATAACCTTTTTTTTTGTGGTAGTGTGAGGCATGATAGCTACAGGTAATCACTGCACTTGAAAAACATCGAGTACTTATGCTACATCTAATGCGGTAGACATCTTATGATGACGAATGCTAGTAAACCAAACTCTCATTAGTAGTGCAGTAATTTTTTCTTGCCATGAAGTTTAGATTCTCATGGTATTCTATTCTCTGTGCTGACTACAGCAGGCAAAGTTTGTCTATGCAGAAAGACTGCTTTGAAAACAGTAGCATCAATGTGTTTATGAACTTCTGTAAAATTTAAATCAAAGAGAATGTGCAGGTAGAATCGGAAGAAAGGCTCGCATGCAGAACCCACTGGTGGACCTCTTAACCCCTTCTGTACCGGGAACTTTGGGCAGTTGTGTACAATGCTATGGGGATTTCCATGCCAGTCAGCATTCAAAGCATTGAAACAGTTAATGCAAGAGGACATCCTTGGCCATACCCATGGTCTATTCTACTTTTCGGCAGAGACATTCTTGTGATTGCTTTGCTTGGTCGAGGTGGAGACAATTTTGAATATGTTTTGGGTCATGGTCATGGGTTATAGCTTTAGCTTAGATTCTAAGAAAAAAATAATATTACTTGTCAGAGGTTTGTCATGGAATCTGATAGGATTAAGTTTGTGTGAAAGGATGAAAATGAGAACTTGCAAAGTACGTAATTGTAAAATAAAACATTTCTTCTTTCTTTTTCTTTTTCTTTTTTTTAACAGAAATCAGCCAATGATTGTAGATAAGGCCAATTTCCTATGATCTTCAATACCCTTGGTTTTGCATACGAGCAAAATGAAAGGAAGTCACAGAGGCAATTTGCTGTGGAGTTGAAAAGTGCAGAAGTGAATGTTAGTATGTTATTTGGAATAGGCACACTCTTTTTTTTTCATTGTCTTAAAAAAGTACATTAGTGGAAGGTGTTATGTCAGAAATTTGACTGAAAGATCAGGTGTTTTTTTAAGATAATTTCCTTGAGATGATTAAGTAGCCCCTCTCCCCCTCCAAAAACAAAAAACTTTTCCACTTTGCCTTGTTTTTTTTGTTTATGTCCCAAAATATCTCCCCAAAAGTGTACATGAGCCTTCTTGCTTTCTTCTTTGTGATCGATCATGTGACAGAAATGTTACACTGCAAGATCAAACATTTGATGAGTAAGTTATAATGAGGACATGCTGTGAAAAAGGTATATCTATTGTTCAGTTTTTGTGAACATCTGGTGCACATAATGTCCAACTTGCTCTTCAAACATCATAATATATCTACTATAAACAAATGTGGGGAAAGATAGGCACTTGGAAAGAATAAACTGCAAATGGTATTTAGTCATTTCTCTCCTTCAAATGCTTATTGAAATTACGTTGTGCTCAAAGAAGGGCAGAAAAAAAATGCGGGGTAAAAATTGGTGTACATAACATAATTTCACTGTTCTCTTTTACTTTGTAGCATGCAAATTGTCATTAGTACTGCATTCAAATTATATTTGTCAGTCCTGGCACATGATGCTTTGTATTCATAATGACAGAGAGCTGTGAATGAAATGCATGTGTACAAGTGTAGTAACAATATTATTCACAGTATTAGATTTGCAATGGATTTCTGCATTCATAGCAGTTATTACAAAAATCTAGCTTTTAGTTGAGTTGATAGATTCATCACATCTATTTGCAGTTGAAAGAATCAAAGAAAAATTGTTTCACTTGTGCTGTATATCACATTTCAAGTACTTTATTCTTTTTTTTTTTGAAATCCATTTTTTGTCAGTGTCTACTATGTACTTAAATGTTATGCCACAGCCCGTTCTGTGTTTAGTTTTAGCAGCTTGTATATAATCATAAAAGTTTGTACAGATGTGCAGTATTGAAATACATGTACACCATTAGCAGTCAAACTGCTCGTCAAGTAAGTGTTCCCTATTTGTCGTTCTTTATTTTCTCAAAGTGAATCCATTGTGTGGCTATTGGAAAAAGAAATGAAGTGGGGGTGGGGGGCAAAGCTGAAACCAATGCTCTTTGTTGTGCAGGGTAAACGTTTCATCACCCTTGCACCTTGCAAACTGCCTCCGATACTGATCTAGCCCTTAGAGTATAATACTTATACACGTCTACGATCACACCACACAAACTTTAATAAAAACATGTGTACAAACAGCTACTGTGAAGCCACTGGACTCAGGACTATACAGATATGTGCTGTTGAGAAGTCACTTTCAAGGGTGGGGTGGTGGTGGTGGTGGGAGGGGGGGAGCAGTGTACCCATCATCTGTAAACGGAGAGGTACATGAATGATGTTTTAAGGGTTCCTGATTTGATAATGTCTACCTCAACTACTTTTTTCTCCCTCTCTGTTAGTCTGTACATGTATGTCTCTCCCCTTCTCTCTCTCCTTTCCAGAATGTGTTATAGATAATGTTCTTTTGATTTGATAGATATGTAGGTAAGGTTCAATCATTTACACATTATAATCTGCGCAGCAGACCTGGGGCTGTGCGGAACTTTTTTTTTTTAAAGCAGGGGGAGGGTCAAGTGGTCAGTGGTACCCCACCCCATTAACGGGAAGAATTTCGGGGCATTATGCTGGGCATTATGCCCCTGTGATTGGTTTTTGTTGTAATATATTTTTGACATTTTTTAAAAAGATTTTTGTATGTGTTTGTGTGTGTGCGTTGTGAGAGAGGCACCTGTTCAGTAAACAGCAAATTTATGATATACAATGGTGGACTCGTATTATGGAGAACACCAATACTGTACCTGCAATAATCTATTATCATAACATTCACTTTTTTGCTTCTTACAAATTCAAACATTCTCTGTTTATTTCAAGAGAGAAATGCACCTCCAGAAACACATTGATATCGTGGGGCGGTAACAGTGTACCCCTATTTAACCACCATCTCAATTTCTCCCTAGAAGTATACCATCCTCATGAGATACATGTAGAGAATGACAGAAAAAGTATGCTCCGTACTCTTGCCTCAGCTACTTCATATGTTAGGGCAAATGCCTTTGGTTCTATTTCTTCTAGTCCGGGTAAAAGAAAAGAGAGAGAGAAAGAGACTCAGAGTTGAAAAAAGAGTATTTCATCTGCTTGTAAGGCTGTTATAATCCCAAATTGTGTGTTGTAATGTTTTTCACCAGAGGTATAATTTTGGTCTGCACTGAATGGCTTTTCCATCATGCTATCCAAATCAGGACTGCTGCCTCCGAGGGTCGAGCAAGGGCTTTAATGCATATTGATATCGTGGGCATCATTCTAGCATGACTGATCCAATTACTTCCCCTAAGCGCGCTCGCCGAGACGAGACAAACCACAGAATATGAAGAAAAACAACAATACCACCAATGACAACGACCCTGCTCTCTTGTCGGCCACATTATGAAAGCTGGGATACACAAACATACTATATGCGCATATATCTTTTATGCTGTGATATGCACATGGACCATTCCTCTTGTACAACCCCCATGGAAGATGTTTGCCAAGAATGTAAAGAGTGTTAACAAAAAATGATATATACCCCATATTTGTTCTCTCCCGCAGGATCCCCTCCCATCAATACCCTCCCCCCCCCCCCCCCCCCCCCCCCCCCGCGTCACTCCCTCGCTCCCACACCACCTCTCATTTTTTTTAAAAATCTCTCTGTCTCTCACACAATCGTCATCACATCCCTCTTTCTGGTTCTGTGCAAAGAACGTAAGAAGCAGATCAACAAAGCACTGTTATCTTTCCTTCTCCTAATTCAGCTTTGGAATAATTTGCCTGTCGATGTTTAATCTGCCCCCAGTTTGTCTGTATTCAAAGAGAGACTTAAAAAAAAAAAGACACCTCCTCGCATCCTACATTGTATGCCAACTGATGATATGATAACTATGACCTTTAGTTAATGGTCAATGTGTATTTTGTATGCACAAATGCAGTTATTTCTTCCGTAGCCAATTGTGTATCATTTCAATAATGCCAAACTTGTACTGTCCTCCAAATATCCTATATCCTAGTTCACCACTCTCTTGTTATACAAGCTTTGCTTTTTTTCTAGGTCCCACACAACATGCTATGTATACATGAACCTGGTTCAATTTTGAGATTGATGTACAATACATCGACGATTTCAAATAACATGTATGTGAAAATGCCGATTATTTGAATGTTTGTAAAATGAATTGAATTGACTTAATCTGAATTGATGGAATTTTCTCCCGCAGTTTCACCTGGATGATATGGTTGTCGCTTGCAGTGTTTCACAATGATGTTTTACTGGACAGGAAACTGACAAAAATATAGGCCTACAACTAATGATCACATTTACTTTTCATTTCTTTTCCATTTAAACACGTAGTGGTAATGGGAAAATTAAATTGGAATGCCTGTAGCTGTCAGATAAAAATAAGTCTGTCTGCAAGCCATATCCTCTCCAACATACAATGTACTTGTACTTTCATTCTCATGAACTAGGACAGGCTTGAAGGCACAATGTAAATTTAGCAATTGAAAATGAAGTTACCGTGATGTATATATATATATATATATATATATATATATATATATATATATATATTCCCCCAAAGCATTCAGGAAATAATTCACACTTTACAAAGTACCCCAATCATGTTTCATCTACAGTCTCTTGTTAAGGCATAAATGGAAAGGTGCCATGAGCGCCAAGACAAAGTTATCATTCCATGGGGGGGGGGGGGGAAATCTTCTTAGCCTTAAAACAAAAATATGATCACCTACAAGGCATCCCTGGACTGTAAAAGATTGAAATGTACTATGGGCAAGGTATTATTAATACCTCAAACTGGACATTGAGTATGCATATTATAGGGAACTCTGGCCAGTATGCCAACTTGCTATAGATTGACAGTCACCAAAAGTGTAATAAATCAATCAGTTTAATTGAAAACAAGGGTAAGTTAAAAAGTAGGAAAATATAGCTTGTTTAAATTTAGTGCACCTAACTGAACAACATATGACATCGTCTTCATGTGTCTTTCACATGAAACTTTTTGGTTCAGTTTTTTTTTTTTAATATTTGTGTATAGTTGAAATAATTACATCTTTTTGGATCATGATACCGTGCAAAGACATTCTTACTCTGTGACGTATCATGAATGTCTACCAGTAAGTTATGTGACCCCGAAGAAAATAAAAATTATATTGACTTCTCGTAAACACCCAAAAGGAGAGCATCTGTTGCACATAGATAATTGGCTCAAACTTTTTGGCGCCGTCTATTAATTGCTACATTCTAGAATGGTAAAAGAGCAACAGTTCATTTCATCTGTGTGACGACTGTTTGAGAATCCAGTAGCGAAATCAATTTCTCCATTCCCTTGGGGAGATTTGTAGAATTCATCTGTTCCCGTGGATTTTAACCGGGTTAAGCAATCCACCGAACATTTTCAGCATATCTGATTGAAACTGTGCATCGACATTGCACACGAAACCCATCAAGTTTTTCTTTCTCAAGATTTGTGCTCTCATTTCAGCCACAGTATCCTCTGCTCCTAATCAATTTTGCAGCTGCTGTATGATTTCATCTCTGTCACTTTATATGTTTCATATTCAACAAGTTTTGTACGGTTCAAGGCTGTTCTGAGACTTTCCCTGGTTCCTTACGGGGGACCGTTATTTGATGAAGCACTACCCTAATTAACGACTTTACAATCTGTCTTTTTCTTTAATTGTTTTGTTTTGAAACTATTTCTTTTGGGTCCTCTTTGTTCTACAATGCACTGGAAATCACATTTGTCACCTGCATCACCAGGGGAATGAGAAGCAATCAAACTTCATCTCGCCTCGCCCATCCAAAAAGTGGCCCGGGAGTCTGAGCATCCATGTTACCCGCTGCACACTTCGATCCCGACCCATGATTGAATGTCCCCGATAACGAGGCTCCCCACAGCTGTCTAAATTGATCTGTCAGGACAATGCGCGCCCTCGTGCAGAATCATCCCCATCTCCCTCGCCCCTCCCCCCCCCCCCCCCCCCGCCCACTTCTACATCCTACGGGGATAAGAGAACATCATATTTTGCCAACACTTCCTTCCTTCCTTCCATATTTCACTCACTCACATTCCAGTCTCTTTCGTCTGTACGCTGCCCTCTTGGGGCCAGGACGTGTCTGGTAACACTTCAAACCAACGAGAACCACGGGCAACTGTCACTACTGATGCACAACCCCCATCTCTGACTGATTGAAATAACGGGCCACGAGTTCCCCTTCCCCCCCCCCCCCCCTTTGCCCAACCTTTTTTTTTTTTTTGAAATTATTATTACACTAGCAGGCAAGGGACAACTGTTTACCAGGAACTCTTTGCACGTTGCTGATAAAAATTGTCCCATATGTGCGGCAAGATATAGGCTCATATTATTTGCGCCACACAACATGTGTGCATGCAGACAGAGAAAAGGACAGTGAATTGAGAAGGGAGAGGGAGCGCCAGAGCGAGAATAAACAGAAGGGGAAAACGGGGACGGGGAGTATGTGTGAGGAAACAAAGGACAATAGCTGGTAGAAAATGGGAAGGAAAACACAAAAAGAGAAGAAAAAAAAATAGTGGAAGAAATGAGAAGCCATGATATGAGAACAAGATGAGTGTGGGAGGAAAAAAAAATGGGAGAGGAAAGATGAAGATAACTCACAAAATAAAGACAAATCACAAGAAAACAAGTGAGGAAAGAAGAGAGAAAATATGGGGCAAAATGGCAGACGGGGAAAATGAAAGAAAAATATTAAGGTCAATATGAGGGCAAATATAAGGCAGGAGGAAGACTGGAGAGGGGTAGGTAGAGAAAGGGAGAGAGAAACATATAGATTGATAGAGAGAGAGACAGGAGAGAGAGAGAGTACCAAAAGGAAATGAAAAGGATATGATTGAGCTTGATATTACACGGCCTCTAGCACTTTTATTTCGCCTGTCATCATCGGAAAAGTCTCAATATGAGCAGAACACCGCAAAGATCCTCTCAGATGACATCCCCTGATCAAGGAAACTCCACCCTCCTACGATTCAAGCAGAAAGCTGGCTCCCGTGAATATAGAGCCCTAGCTGGTGCATTATAAACATACTCCCGGAAAACTGAAACCCACCAAACTCCAAAACAAGAACAAGAAGAGAACAACAACAACAACAAAAACCACTTTCTATTTCTGATAACTGGAGCAAGTTGCCATTAAGGTTTCATACTCATTACCAACTTGGTAGGAAGATGACCATACAAGTACTATATCATTGCATTAAAGGGATGTTATAATTTTGGTTGAGATCGGGCTTCAGATTGTTTTTTCTTTTGTGAGATCATAAGAAACTACTTATGAAATATGAAATAACATACAATTCTAAGATTAATTCAAAGTTTATTTGATGGTCCTAATAAAAGATGGGACCCACCTTTTATAAGGACCACTTTGTTTTTGGATATCTTAGCCATTTCAAAATCAATATTCATTGAATAAGCCAGTTACAAAATATGAAAGAGCATACAATGCTTAGAGGAATTCAAAGTTTATTTGATGAAAATCAATTTTTGAAAAAAAAAAAATAATGGCTGAGATATCCAAAAACAAAGAGGTCATAATAAAAGGCGGGACCCACTTGTTATTAGGATCCCAACCACAACTATATTATCCCTTTAACCCGTGTTGAGGATGAGTCCCGAGTATACTCGGGCAGGTGTCTATGGGAAATAGGTGTTGTAGCAAAATCAGTCCATCCTCAACAGGATAATCATACGCACCGACACTCTTTGCTGCCATGCAATCTTGATCTGTGACTCCCGATACTCAATGCACATTTTGTTGAAAAAAACAATACACACAATGGAATCTATGAAAATTTGAATGTCTCTAGAGACATCAAATGAATCAAGTACTATCTAGAATCTGTAGAGTCACGAAATTACTTGTCGAGTTTATCTTAATGACATGTTGAATTCTAGAATTCCTCCTTTGTCCGGTTCATCAAATGTCACAAATATTCCCTCAACAGTGAACTTTGGGCGAGTCTCCTTCAGAATGCATGAAAGACATTCAGAGTTTATTTCCATCTTTCAAGTCGTGTGGCAGTGCTCTGCACTAAGTTCTTGGACACACTTCACAAAATGATACAACTATACTCTCATCCTACAGCTGTAATGGTAAAAGTATACTTGCTGAATGCTTTCTTTGATATATTTTCTGTTCCCTACAGCAATGAATGTGCCATTATGTAGTTGATTTTCCTTGAATATAAACAATATGTTGATTTGATTAATTTCTAGAAAATAATACAGATTTGATTCAACAGTGCATCTACTTTTATTACTGTCATTGTTATCATCATCATCATTATGATTATTGCTATCATCATTTTCATCATCATCATCATCATCATCATCATCATCATCATCATCATCATCATCATCATTTTCAGTATCATCATTGTTACCATTCATTATCATTTCAATGGTCAGGAAGGCAACATATCATTCATAGCAAGAAAACAAGAATAGAATATGTCCAGGCATATGATCTTGGGGTCTAAATCGAAAGAATGCTCTTGTGAATAACTGTCATACCAAACACACACGGAGTCATTGGAGTAGAAAGCATTGTCTTGTCAGTTTGTTGAGAGTCGGCCACTTGCTTCTTGCTTTGAAAGCATGGAAGCACTAGGGCGAAAGTGGAGATATAATTCCAACTCTCATACACTCTCATTCTCATTGAGTGGTATATCAATACAGTGTAAATCAATTTTCTTTCTTAATTCAAAGTGCTTCCTTTAGAATCACTCTGCTCTCATTCCTGTTCATTATCACAATCACACAACAAAAGACACAACACAGAATTTAAATTGCATTCATAGATGATTCATTCATAGATTTAATTTACCAAGTTTCTCAGGCAATGTACAAGTGATAAAACATATATCACAATATGAAGTATACGAGTATGTACAGATCATTCTACAATACAGTTTATACAAGCGCTGAATATTGTAGTTATCAGCAATCAATGTACAATTCAGCTGATGTGTACATATCCAACTGTATTTACAAAGTTATGTAAATTTCAAATTATCAATTTTTCTTTTGTTTGAGGGGAATCTGGAGACTGACAAACTCAGCACACACCTTCACATGGACTCATTCACACATACATTATTACAGACAAAACACACGCACACATATTTTTTCTTTGCCTCTCTTTCCACAGAGCAAATCTTCTCTTTCATCATTTCCACTCCCTGCCTCTCTGTCCTCCAACAGTGCCTTCCTTCTTTTTGTCTTTTTTTAAAAATCAAAAAAATCTATTAATTGTGGTCTTTTATTTGATGGCAAAATAGTTATGAGGGAAAAAATGAAGGAAGATTTTCATTTTAAATCAACCCTCAACTCTTTCAGCAGTGGAAAAAAAATCTTCAAAGACTGCTAACACCGATGGGTGCAGTCTAAGCAAATACTGGATTTTACGCCAGGGTAAACAAATGGGGTGTAAACCTATACGGCTAACATCTGGGCAAATAATCTGCTGTTTGCTAAAAGTGGAATGTCATTACAAATGCTTGTGTTACCTAAGGCTCCTCTTTGTAAAGATATAGAAAAAAAAAGAGAAAAAAACCCCCCGAAAAACACTTTGTGGGATTATCATGGTGTGTTGAAGAATCATGTACACATTTCTTCACGATATACCAGCACTGATAAGGGCACAGTACTGAGTTGCAGGGTGCTTCGGAACTATGAATTACACAGGACGTTTAAGTGGTGCATTCAAAAAGCTTATTCTTGTCCGCTTGATTTCCACTGTGTAATACGAGAAAATATTGAAGGAAATGCATAGGCCAATGTTTTAATTCCCCATAAGCTACCGTTCTTTGTGGCCGTGCAATATTACACCGTGTATTGTCTCATCTGTCGTACAAGTGCTTGCTAGGTGCACAGACTCTCATTACATTTCACAAGTTTGCAAACATCTTGCTACATAGGCAAGTGCAAGTCACTTTATTTTCAGTGCAGAGTTGACCTCAATGTCTCGTAGAAGTATGGTACTTTTTCACAGTTAATGCCATCTCTAGATAATGACTATAGATAATAATGAATATATTTAATGGCTCTAATTCATGGAATGCCAGGGTATATTGCACTCGTTAGAGCCAATATTGCACTCATCTTTAATTCGTGCATATTGACCGGTAACTCCTGCAATATTTCCTGGTATCCCATTCATTGATATCCAGTATTATGTAAATATCATTATCAATGCTAAAATCAAGCAGAAAACAAGAAAAGATCAAAATAATCATTTCCAAGTGAATGTGACCTTTTCATGTAAGATTGATACTGAATCTGCAAATACTATTAAAAAATGAAATCTGATGGGCATTCCCTGCCAATGTCTGTATTTACTTGATAACAAAGACAACAAATGCCATGTAGTTCTCATCATGGAATAACAGAGAGGTATAGTGAATTAGGCCCTATGAATGATTAGAAAATAGCAACTCAAGTTGGCTTTCGCTATAAAGCATTTTGAAGATTGCTTGAAACTGCAGACCACCTGCGATTAGTGTCTCGAAGACAGTCATTTCAATTCAGATATAAAGCACAGACTGGAATTTCAAGGGGCTTTTCTAAAACATTGGATTTTCACAGAATTCTCAATTACTTGACTAATATAATGTTCTGTGTATGCCATCTGTTGCTAACAACAACACAGAGCCCTTAACCCGTTGAGGACGAGTCCCGAGTATACTCGGGCAAGTGTCTATGGGAAATGCGTGTTGTAGCAAAATCAGCCAGTCCTCAATGGGTTAATGTCTTCATGACAAAAACATTTGATAACTAAAAGCCAAAAAGAAAGCAAAAGCAAGCCCCCTATTAAAAAAAACAAACAAAAAAAACCCCCATCAAATATCAAGGAATGTTGCTAGAGCCATGCTCTCCAAACTTTGATTATCAAACAAAATCCTAGCCGCCCCAGCTTTTAATTTTGCACACACACAAAAAAAAATTGATTTGTTAATCTCCCTTGTGATGTCATTCTGCCTCTCACAAACTGTTACAGGAGGAATGGTGAGAAATGAATATACATCTGATGATGAGCAATAGGCTACATCAAAAATCACAAGATCCCAGCGTCTGCACCCCAGCATGCGCCACTGGCTTTGGTCGTTTTGCATTCAAGGGAAGAAAACTGAAGGAAATCTTAAAAAGAGTTCTCTATAGTATCTCTCAATCTCCTCCTCTCTTCCCCGCCCACGCCCACTGTCGCCGCCGCCGTGTGCAGTCATGGGAGAAAACTGCCCGGCTCTCATTTTTGATGGCTGGTTTTTCCCTCGATCCTCCAAACTAGCCCGCCGTTGACTGGTTGTCCCCCGAGGGGCTCTGCGACACCGGCTTGTAGAATGGGTCCTTCTGGACCATGAGGTCATGGAGTTTCTGGTAAGTCTCGCACTCTCCGCTGACGCCGTTCTTCTGCAAAGGGATGGTTTGAAGACAAACGAGACGAAACAAAAATCAACAGATCAGCTCAAGCGCGATATGCACATCAACATTTCTCTTAGTCATGTATGTTCTTTGGTTCTTCAAAATATTATCTGTATGCTGGAAATCTACTAGGGTACCAAGAAGCATGGTGACAGCCGCAAGTACAGCATGCATACGATTCTCCGTTTCGGAAACCAGAAATTGTATGCATTCAATGAAATAGGGAGACCACTCGCACGGAAACACAATGATATGACCTTTACTGGCAGGTGGACATTGCACACAGGCAAAACTGTGTACACATTACCAACTCTCAGGGGAATCAAACTAGTGGTCTTTGCAAGTGAGGGGCTTTCAGACCAAGATGCTGGTTTAAACAGGCTTATTGGGTCCATTGCTATCTGTTTCATGTTTGATGTTACTCAGCACATCAATGAAACAGAAAGATTTGGATTTAAAAACATGGCTATCACCTGACCATTTCGGTTGCCATGATAAGTTTTCCCCACATGATTTCTGTGACAATGTTAACGACTTCGTTTCATTGGGATTTGGAGGACATATTGATTTTCTCTTCTCCCCCCATCAAGTCTAAAGCAGCATTTTCCATCTAGTCCTCCACAAAGCCAGGCAATTTTAATCCATTCTTTGGATTCTCATGGGCTATTGATCCATTCTGTTGGCCAATCAAAACAGCTTTTTGATAGTCAAGAAAGTATGCAATGTTAGGAATGTAAAACTCGGCAGCTACACTGAAAACAAAGTGGGCACAAGGATTTAAAACACACTTGTTGCAGAGCTTCTTTTTCTCTCTCTTTAAGAAGTTGCCAGCTTTATTTCATATCTACACTCTATCGCCTTCTATTAATGACAAGTATCAGTACAAGCTTGCAAATTAACATTCCCCTTTGCTCTGGAAAGTCTGCCGAGATCCCAAAGTTCAGCCTAATTCGAATCCCCGCACAATACGCAATTTGCGGCTTTTCAAAAAACTTGTGCTTCCAATGGGCCGATTATTACACCTGTTTTGATAGCTATTGACACAACACAGCATCCTGATAGTCTGGATACACGTAGGGAAAACACACACACATACACTCAAACACATATTATGAGTAAAGTAGGCATAGGTAAGAAAATTCATATAAATGCAGATGTCCTCCCTCAGGGCACGTAAATCCCCCAAGAAGCAAGAAAGTAATAAATATTGGGAATTAAGATACCCAAATGCACCTCATGTATTTCCTTCCCTGAGTCAACTATGCAATCTAAAGCTCTCATCTTTCTTTAAATATTTACCCGTTTTTCCCCCCTGCAATGATCTTCTGAGTACACAGAAGCAAGAAATCTCTGCAAAGTTTATTATTCCAACATGACATATTCCTTTCAACTAAAAACAACTTGACAATCACGGTTGGATTGTATAATCCTTCACAGCAGCACTGCCAACCTGCTTTTCCCCCTCACACTCTAGAAGTTGATGGTGAGATCTGGGATCTACTCCGGTACATGATGATCCCCCGAGGATTACTGACGAGGACTGTTCACATCTCTGTTAGACTAATCGTTTTTTTCTTCTCCTTCCCCCCTTTATTTTTCTAGTGCCAGATATGTGGGTTTCATGTATTCATTTTTGGAGAACATCAGGTGGAAAAAATAATTCATGAGAACCAGAGTGTCAAAAATATCCATAACCACAATCTTTAATGACAGACATATTATACAAAAGTTTTTGATGAAGAAGCTGTGATAAGAATATTCTGCATTTGTTCATCGCTGCAAACTTTTGCTAGGAAATTCTGGACAGAGCATTGCATAATTGGTATGTAAGGCCAGGTAAAAAAGAGAAAGTTAGTTTCTAGTCTGGATTTTTCGAGAGAGGTAATGTGGGAGGTCCTTGCTATTTGATATCTTACTATTTTTCTGATCTGAAGCCACTGCATGCATGGGCAATTGCAAGCTATAGCACGCGGCACTAGTGTGGTTTCGCACAGCCCTGTAGGCTTCCATAGTGATTTTCAGTCATGCACAAACTAACCCTAACCATTTCACAACCTAAAATACTTATGTCTGAGTCTACAAAGTCAAATAAAAGTTGAATATTTGCCATTGACTTTGGCACTTTTACACATTTCGGAATGATTTTACACTGCTGCTATGTATGTGCACAGTATTTTGTCACTTTTAAGATCCTATTCTTTGCTTGAAAATGTTGTCATTGTTGGGTAAGAATTCCTGTTCAGATGGAGAGTTGACTTACCGCAATGGACAACCTCATTAGCCCTTTGAGAGCCGGATGAGGACAGTGTGCTGAGGGTCTGCTGATACTGGACAGCGAGAAGTAATGCCTTCATACCTGCCTCCCCGATTTGATTACCTGTGGTGCGAAGCAAAAAAAAAAAAAAAGAATGTGGGGGATAGGAGGAGGAGGAGAAGGATGGGGAGAGGAGGAGGGGGAGAGGAGGTGGTGGAAGGAGAGGAGGAGGAGGAGGAGGAGGGGGAAGCGGGAGGGGAAGGAGGAAGAGGAGGAGGAGGAAGAGAAGGAGGAGGAGGGGAAAGAGGATTAGGAGAAAGAGGAGAAAGAGAAGGAAGAGGAGGAGAAAGAGGAGGAAGACGAGAAGGAGGAGGGGGAGGAGGTGGAGAAGGAGGAGGAGGGAAGGGGAAGAAGGAGAAAGAGGAGGATGATGAAGAGGAGGAAGGGGAGAGGAGGGAGAGGAGGAGGAGGAAGAAGAGAAGGAAGAAGAGTAGGAGGGGTAGAAGAGGAGGAGGAGGAAAAGGAGGAGGAGGAAGGGGGAAGAGGAGGAGGAGAAGAAGAATGCGGAGGGAGAGGAGGAGGTGGAGGAGGAAGAAGAGAAGGAAGAAGAGTAGGAGGGGTAGAAGGGGAGGAGGAAGAGGAGGAGGAGGAAGGGGGAAGAGGAGGAGGAGAAGAATGAGGAGGGAGAGGAGGAGGTGGAGGAGGAAGAAGAGAAGGAAGAAGAGTAGGAGGGGTAGAAGGGGAGGAGGAGGAGGAAGAGGAGGAGGAGGAAGGGGGAAGAGGAGGAGGAGGAGGAGGAAGAAGAAGAAGAGGAGGAGCAGGAGGAGTTATTATGAACAATATGCTCTGGGTTCTGGGATGCTGTGCACTGTACTTCATAAAGGAACACTCTTCGGAAGGCACTCTGTCAATATATGGATACCATTCTATTTTTTTTTTTTTTGTTGTTGTCATGAGCCTAAAATGAAGAGGACTGATACTCTTCAATGCAGATAATGTTATATTTCATCCTTACCAAGTGCCTTCTGCACCTTTTTCAGCAATGGGGAATTGAACTTCCTCACTCTTGAATGAACATCGTCTCCCATCCACACCCTAGTGACTTGGAAGCAGCGTCAAACGAGCAGCTGCTGCGTGAAAGAATAATTTGGCTCGAGAAAGTCCAATGGAGTGGATGAAAGCTAGTCAGCCAAGTATAAGGTTACCTAATGACGGAAAGAGTGGGCAATTACCAGATGAGTTTCTATGTGTTTACTCAAATTGCTGAAAGTTTTCTGTATCAATTAGGCTTCCTGTCACTGTTGGTATCATTTTGAAAGTATTATCTGTGTCCACTGGGTAGCATTATGCAGTATTTGAATAGTTAAAAAGGAATTAAATTCTTGAAAAGCGTGGGTGCCCCCATCAATGTGTTAAAAAGAAAGAGAGAGAGAGAGAGAGGGGGGATAGAGGGACTTAAGATATACAAACAATACCTGTTTGAGAAGCACGAGTCAAATGCATGATTAATTCTTTGAAGCATCATTTGATACGATGATTGGTCATCTCCAATATAAACGCAAAGTCTCCACATATCTCTCCTTTTCAAAACGTCAGCAGAGCATCATATCAGTTTGAAGGCATACAAGTCTGTTCACATCATCTGTTCATATTACCTCGTGCATCCAATATCACTTTATATACCCATCCTCTCCTTCCTTCTCTTGAAACCATGAATATTCATGAGAATGTCACATTTGAAGTATCCCCAAACAGCAATGAAGTGTACAAGCAGAATTATTTTTTTTCTGCTTGTATCTACAGAAAACACAAGCAGAAAAAAGAAAGAAAAATGAAGTAAATTGAGCCTACGTGAGTCCACATTGCAAACATCTTGTTTCACTCATTCTTTGTGTTGTTCATGAAAAACACACACTTGAGACGTAGTGGTGTCTCCAAACCCCCTGTGTGTACACAGAGGGGTTATTTCTGGGCCTGACATTGAGCACTGAGCGCTGATGTCGTTGTTCTGACCCACCGGTGAAGGGGCTGACAGCTTCTCGGTAACGCACGCGAGAAGGGCAGGAGAATCGATCCCGCCAGAGGAGTGAGCAAACGTGAGATGGATTACATCCCTAATCAATGTAAGGAAAACTCTGGAGGACTCGTGCCCGCGATGACGACGATGCACGCTGATGGGGGGAGATAAAGAGAGGAGGGGAGGGATCGAGGGAGTTGCCTACTCACGTGCAAGGTTAAGGTTGATGAGAGCCCGGTTGCCGGGGATCCAGAGCTGGCCGTCGATCGACTCCGGCTGCTCCGCCACGAGAGGGTTGATGGCTTCCAGGATGTCTGGTGACTGATGCACGGGAGAGAGGGAGGGGGGAGGACAGGGAGAAGACACATTACTTGTCAGAGTGATTGAGACATGGCATTGTAATAGATAGAAGTGACAGATGGAGGAGCTAGGGGATGGGAAGTGAAAAGGGGTGTCAGGCAATTGGGTGGTAAGGCGAGCTTTAGCTATTACCTACCAGTAAATCAATAAAAAAAAAAGATAGAAACAAAGACAGATAAAATGGTAAGTTAGAGAAAACAGATGAAAAGAAATGGTTATAAACTGGATGAGACATGGAAACATTTGAGATAATCTGGTTAATGACATATATTTGCACAGGACACTGAAAACAATGAGCACACAAATTTTCACCAAAAAATACAATAAACATAATGTATTATATTTAAAAAAAAATCTGGTTGAACTCTGCCTGGGCACAATACCCCCACCCTGCCTCTACTCTCCCTAAACTCTACCCAGTTCATGAAGGTTTAATATATGACCTCTGCTTCCACACATTAAAGTGCATGTTTGGTAGCCAAGAGAAGACATTTGCAGTGGACAAAGCAGACGACTTTATCACACAGGCGGGCACTATATATGGAGCTGGGGAATGAACCCTGTTACTGGGCGCTCAACAAGATTACGATGGTTCCACATGTAATGGGCAAGAAGGCTGGATAGGGAAGGCTCGCATTAAAGAGAAAAAGGGAATTGGGGAGGGGCGGGGATCAAGACACTTGTAGTAATTAAATGATGGAAGATGGGCAGGATGTATTTGGGAGACAGGCATTAATAGAGCAAAGGCCGCATTTATAGTTCAGTGGTGAACAAGGGACCGGGTGTTAGAGATGCTTAGTGGTGTGAATCAGAATTGAGGAGAGGGGAGGGGTGGGAGGAGACGTAGACAGCAAGAGAGGGAGATGAGAGATAGATGAAGCACACTGGTAGTGACAGCGGGGTGCAAATCTAACTGGATTAAGATTATCAGGGGTACAAGGTGGAGAAGACATTTTGGCACTATTAATCCAGTTGGTGCAGTTTGCACTGACACAGAGTACATGCCCACTCTTGACACCAAAGTGTGCTCTTCAGGGAGAAATACTAGTAACTTTATTGGGCAAGCCCACTAAAACAAATATAAAAGAGCAAAAAATGAGGGACTTGCACAAGAGAATGGCTATATACTTGTTTTTAAAAGGCAGGGTGATGGCAGGAATGGGCAAGAGAAAGATAATGGACGGTATCTTGGGAGAGAAGAAGAAGAAGTGATGAATCTGATGTAGCAATCAGGAGAATTCTGGGGTCTTTAAAGGTGGAGTAAAATGTATGAGGATACAGATTGATTGGAAATAGCCATATCAAAACAATAGCCTTAAAATATGCATAAATATATATCCATATATATGAAGAGTTTGTTTGCAAAACAGTTCAACTGCCATTTCTGAACATCTTTTAATAAAGCCAAGTACATAATCAGATAGAGTAAAATAAAACCTTTCCACTGATACATCACGTGTTACACAAGAATTAATACTCTTGAAGTTATGATTACAAATATCCTATATTTTCAGTTTCTTTTTGCTTTTCTTTTTAGCAGTTTTAATCACAAATATCTCTAATTAACAAGCATTGAGTTAACTCATGATCTTAAGATCACGCTATTCATAGAACCATACCGGCGTTTAAGTACCGGTAAATTTTGCATATATGTCTAACTTAACAGACGTAAAAAGCTTGAATGTGTTACACCGACCCAATCCATACGCGAAGCTGTAGGCCTATACCTTTACAATACCAACCCGCCCCCCCCCCCCCCACAAAAAAATACAAAGAGAAACTTAATAATTCTACCACACTATTTCTGTTAGTTAGTATTAACAGCCAAATCTCGTGGTAGAGAACAGAATGGAGCTGGTAGAAGAAGATGGTATGCAATGAGTATCTTTGTGGGGTATGGGGGGGGGGGGGCAAATGAAATGCAGATATTTGTTCATTTTGTTTCTCTCTGAGTTTTTACCTCGGCTTCACTCTGTTTCTTGTCCTTTCCCTTTGTCTTGCCTTTAGTCACCTTCATCGTTTCCGCTGTTTGACAGAAAAGGGGGAAAAAAGACAACACAAAAGCTTGAGCTGGAGTCGCAACACGAATCACATATCTCTGTATACCATAAGCCTACCATTTTTACATAGAAATATTCCTGCTGAACTCAATGTTTACACAAATATTGCAATATCTTAAAATCATTTTCTTTTTTGATGCCCCCGCTATCCGGTAGAATTATGCAGTGTTAGCTTACATTATCCCTTGCCTTTCGGTACAAATTTCCTTCTGGGGGATAATAGCATTAAGACAAGAAAATCCTGCCTTTCATCTTTACAAAGTGCATCACTTTCACTCCTTCCCAGCAAGAAAGGGATTCTAATATTTGATTGAATCCCAGGAAGTGTGCGCTTGATGATAAGAACGGAAAATCCTGTGCAATGATTTAAATACATATACACTGCATTTATTTCTTCTTCTTCTTCTTTTTTTAAATCCTGCTTTACTGGAAAAACAAAACAAAACAAAACTAGGTAATATTTCTTGATGATAGCAAATGACATCACAAACGTCTTTCTTCCCCAGATATGAACTCTTCTTTATTTTAGTACTAAAAATCCCCAGGAATCACGAGTGCGATTCTAATCTATAAAATAAATTCAGATCTGCAGAACACAAATTGCTCTTTCACTTTTGAAATTCTGGTCAGAATATTACCACTGACACAAGTTGATTGTTAATGAAACGCGTTCATAATGAACTGCAAATTTCTGACATGGGCGAACGCAGAGTGAAACATATTTTGTTTTTATGTCATCAGATTATAAGTCATCACTAACCACTGACTCTCAAACACATTGATAGACATTTGACTGTGGGAAAATGGAGAGTGCAAGACAATTCATCAAAGTGACAGTTACAACCTTTTGAACCCGTGTGTAGAGTGCAGCACCCAAAGGAGTTGATGACACAAGTGATCATCAGGATTGCATATATACAACAATTATACTGTTGGATTCACACTCACATGATGAGTGCACATAATGATGACATTACATCACCTCTCTGCATGAATGCACACAAAACACATGACTGTTCAGCGGACTGTTGAAAATCTCAACAAACATACTTTCCCTATTACAATTCTCTCAGTATGATTTTGGTTGCCATATGACTTGGGTTTCTTCCCTCTCAAAGCGTCACTCCAACTAGACCTTCCAACTTTTCTGACTGAAAAACAGGGATGATTGGTACTCAAAATTAGGAAAGAAAGAGCAGTTCCCATGAGAGCGTGTAGTAAAATTATCAAGAAAAAATAGCAAACTCCTATTGAAACAAGAGCTGGGAATGGTCAAAATTTAGATTCTTTCCACCTCTAATTTAAATTCAGAATGGTTGCGAGGTCTTGTACTCCAACTATGACAATAAGAAATTTGTGCATTTGGCTTCTACAGTCCTAATTGCACGCCTGATATTTTGGATTCCTTGATTTCTTGTAATTTCTTTAAGTTATAGGATTTTTTTAATGGTATAGTACATAAATGTGTGGCTTTATTTTAAAGGGGGTTTGATAAATCAATTTAATCATGACATGTTTACTCTATTAAGAGGCAGTAACTACAAGACACACTGTTTACACTAATAGAACCCACAAAAATTTACACTGGTGTTTGGTAATTTAGTTTTACACCGGTGTAAATTCGTTTAAGGGATGTTGTCTTAACAACTGAGAGTGACTCTGCTTGATAATTTGGCGACGCTTTGTTGGCCGGTGGTTAACTTTGCAAAAGTGTAACAAAAATCACTGGGATCGTATAGTTTTGGTTGAGGCCTAACTTCAGGTTTCTAACATTTTTTTTTTTTTTTTTTTTGGTGAGATATAATTGAGAACCCTCTTATGAAATATAAAGGAGCATGCAATTCCAAGAGAAATTCAATGTTTATTTGACGAAAATTTGTTTTGAAATGGCTGAGATACCCAAAACAGAGCAATACTAATAAAAGGTGGGACCCACCTCTTATTCCGACAGCTTTGTTTTACTTTGTTTTTGGATGTCTCTGCCATTTCAAAACCGATTTTCATCAAATAAACTTTGAATTCTTCTTAGAATGGTACGCTCTGTACCATTTCACAAGCGGAATCTTGATATCTCGCAAAAAGTCAAAAGCCCATTTCTCATCTCCACCACCACTATACCATCCCTTTATGAACCAACAAAACAAAACAAAACATGTTTTCACAATTTTGGGTGGCTGAAAAGTTCTAATGAATGACACCCATCAGAAATGTTTTTCTTTTTTTTTCTCTGCGTGGTTTCAGAATAATTTCACACACTTTATGACTTAATAGGTGACATAGAAAGAAATGAACTCGAAACGTCTTTTACCAGATGCCACCTTTTGTTTATAGTTCATCATGTTTTGTATGCATTAATGCAGATTTATTCTGCTGTCTGGTATTAGTGTCATGTCAAACGATTACCCAGGTAAAAAATTCAAAACAACACACGTGAGGAAAACAAAAAACCCTCACCATAATAAAAGTGTTAATTTTAGTAACACAGCACACAGTGTACTATGGATACACATAGGAGATTACAGTTAATGAAAATCACAGCACAATGTAGGTGAATGTACCCTAACGCTGCATAGAATGTTCGTAGGTTAAATTGTGTGATGCCAATGTAGTTGTGTTGAAAACACAAGTTGTCTATTTTGACAGTGACATACATGTATATACACACATAAATGACATGTGACACACTACAGAGGAATTACATTTTTGTATATATGCATGTAGCTGGAAAATATGTCAAAAAGCAGCGATGATAAATTCACTCAAAGATGAATGCAAGTACAGCATAGGCCCACTGGTACCTCATTAGAGATGGCACCTGCCACAAACACTGAAAAGTACAGTCTTTGGATAGGGCATGTGACATCTCACAACATGTATTTTTACCATGAGAAAACACACAGGCGGTTTCCACTCTTGACAAGATACCACTGCATGGGCAAAAAAACCCACTTACGCTATTTTGGGGAAAGTCTTTTTCATCTCAAAAACTCCCATCTACTCAAAAGATGGAAAACATATGTGCAATCTTCTACCAGGTTTATGCTCTGTATTGAAACATTATTTGATGCAATCAATGTAATAATAGAGCAAAATATCACTGACCGGTGCAATGCACCTACGATGTAGTTGCAACGGGTGCTGTTCGTTATTCCGAAGGTTCGTTATTCCAAAGGGTCGTTACTCCGAAGGGTCGTTAATCCGAAACACCTACAGTGTATACCTAGAGTTTCGTTAATCCGAAAATGAAAAAGGGTTTGTTAATCCAAAAATTTGTTTCGTTATTCCGAAGGTTCGTTATTCCGAAGATTGGTTAATCCGAAAATGAAATTCGGAACAATGAACCTTCGGAATAACGAATCTTAGGAATAAAGAGCCTTTGGAATAACGAACCTTCGGAATAACGAGCTGTAACCGTTGCAACCACTGTGCATGATGCATGAAGTAGTCTATACCTAATTTATGTGGATGCATGCGACTGATGCTTTACTTTTATTACTGCAGTGAATCCGATAATTTATAGAAGCATAAAGCACCTAACGTACGCATATCATTAGAATGCACAAATAGATGAAAATCAAACAACGAATTACTACACTTTATAATCTTTTAATCCTTTCTCGGTTTTCTCTTCAATGGAATCAGCAACACTGTTGATGCATATTTGAGAACAGAAATTAGTTTAACCCGTTGAAGACTAAATGTAGTCTCAAGTATACTCGGGCAGGTGTCTATGGGAAACATGTGTTATAGCAAAATCAGCTCATTCTCAACAAAAATTACCAATGCCTAAACTCACCTATACAAAGATGAATAAATGGAGAAAAAAGCTATTTTCAACAGAAACAGTGAAGCTACACATCAGTCACATACTTGCGTAAAATCAAACACTGAGAAAGATATGACCAGTTGAATATTAAACTGAAAGTCACATCCAATGTGGCACTCCGTGGGATATGAAAAAAGCAGTGTTGGTCTGGACAGAGTGACATCAGTTGTGGCATCCAGTACCATTATGTTTTCTTTGCTCTGTTGTCACATAACAATGGTACGCGACATTTAAAAAACAAAAAATTACATAATCCTGGTTGTTATACTCTTTCATATTCCTTCTGATGTGGGCAATAGCATCAGTACTACAAACTGTCTACTAATTGCTGATGGATATTAAAGAAAATATGAATTGTCATTTACAAGCAATGTCACTATTAAATCATTTTTTCTGAAGAACTTTCTCCTATACTTGGAGGAAAATATTTCTCTCATGACCCTGCCTGATACAACCGTAAAAGTTAAAGATGCGCAGACCCGGAGTGGAAATGAGTCTAAGCGTAAGCGCTAAAGAGGAGTCGATAACATTACATGTAGGTGTCTGTAGGAAACTTGCGCCGTCTGCCCGCGTATGCATTCAACTATCAAACCAGTAGGTCAATGTACCTTTAGCAGATAGTTATTCCCCTGAACAAGATCTGTGAACATACATGTCATGAGTGAGGAATATTTCAAGGCATAAATGTCACAGTCACATGCCACCACTGTCAAAGTTACGACGTAGTCAAATCCCCTGAGTGAGATCACTCAAACTGTGAACACAACAACTGACGAATATTCAAAGACATTAATGATGTCTTTTAGTCACATGACCAAAACTGCCGACACCTGTGGATGGCATGTCACATAAGTCAAGATGACCACACTTATGGTCTTGGCATCTAGCATTCTCTTTTTCTTAACTATAGATCAATTTCTTGTTTTTTTTGTGGCTGATCTATTGTTACATCTAAACTACCTTTCTTGCTTTTCCTTTTGAAAAGATTTTCTTTGCCTCCTACTTCACATACGATATTGCGCTCTGAAGCGTATGAGTAGGAGCCTATATTTGGCGGGTTTTCATTCCTGCTCTATAATCCTGATTGAAGAGTGCACCTTTTTCTTTCAGAATCATAATCCTTCTTCTCATAATCCTTCCTTCTTCTTGTAATAGTCATCTCCCAGGGGAGAGGTGGCCGGGTAAGAGGATACTTTCAATTCCCCGTGGAACAATTTTATAGCTTGTTTGCTTGTTGGTTTTTTGGTTGTTGTTGTTGCATTTTTCATTACAGGCTGTGTTCTCTCTCGCTGCCTCTTCCCACTACCAGATGCTGTGTGTGTGAAACTATCGCAGTCAGTACTACCATTGAGACTTACACTTGAGCAAATGAAGAGAGCATCAACGATTCATCTCTGCAAAATGACTCTGTACTCAAAGTGCACATTTGTCAGTCAATACTATAAAAAAAAATGGACAGAAAGAAATAAGTTACCCCTCCCCCCCCCCCCCCCCCCCCACCACTGACGGTGCAATTTTCTTATCTCATTCTGTGAGATGATCTATTGATTTTTCCAGTACAGAAATATCAAAACTCATTGCAACTATATGTATAATTCACAATATTGACAGTGTTTCTCATTTTCAATGACAGGCAAATGCCCATTCTCATTTTCTATTGTTTTGTGTGTTAAATGTGGAAAAAAAAAAATCTGGACAAAGAGGTGGATCTGTTGCCTATATATATCTTGGTAATGGCATCCTTTGTTCTATGCAGGTACGGCGATTTGAAATAATCCACCTGCCACATGTTACTGTATGTATCTCAAGTAAGGACTACTATATACTAGTAGAACTACTGTTACAGCTTGGCAGCCGAATTGCACGGCGACGACAGCAGTGATGAAGACGGTGGCGATGGTAACGATGTCGATGATGATAAGGCAAATGAGGACGACCTGTGCTGTAGTCTACGAACTAAAGGTCAGTTTTAACGAACTCACTTTGCATGCAAGAGTGTGTTAAATCCAAAGAGACAATCACTTTTAGTATAAAGGCACTGTATTCTATCTCCTAGTGGTTTAATCTTGGCTACTATGTTCTAAAGTTAATTAGCTACTCTGTAATATGGTCAATCAAACCCAATGATAACTATGATTAAAAACATGCAGACCCAGATACCCGATGTCAATAATGGCTATTTCATGCATGATTAGATTGATTTTTCATTAGAAAGCAAAACTTTGATGATTCGTGCAATATCATTCCATTAGAAAGAAGCATTACTTGCATGAGACAATTTGTTCTCTTGGTTTATAAATTGAAAGGAGTTAAAAGAGAAAAGGAGGCTATTATTCAAATGCATTTTATAAGCTGCACAAAATGTCACACAAGCTAAACTCTAAGTACTGCAACACTTTTTATCTTTTCTTTTTTTTTTTCTTTATCTAGAAGGACTACACGCCAAACCAAATTCCTATGCTAGTAGGTCAAATAACTATATTCTTTTGCCGGATGTACTATAAACAAAAGGCAAAAACAATAAAACACACGCAAAAAAAAAAAACACCTCTAGATCCATGGCGCTGATTCGGTTCTATTAGGCAAACGGCGTGACATCATTTTTTTTTTTGTTGCAGCCGCAGATGACACGGTTGACAAGGGTCCAACAGGAAAGAGACGGGTCAGGACAGAAGTGGGAACAAAAGGAAAAAGAAGATGTTATCGTGCATCATCGGGGTAGACCGGTGTTGGAGTGAGGGTGGCTGATGTTGGACGGCAGGAGGATTATCCAGTGTGCAGATGGGAGATAACAATTTCGAGATGGAGATGGGGGAAAAAAATGCTGTATATCTTTATTTAAACATATAATCTCCCCTTCTTTTCTTTCCTTCTTATCTTATTTTTTTTTTTTTTTTTTTGCCTTTCTGGGAATGGAAAGATCAAGGATAAATGGACGAAAAGCGTTGTCTTATTGTTATCACCTAAAGATTTTAAATAGAATGCATACATGTACTGTTTTTGCACACAAGGGACATCATGTAGCAAAACTCTTTGGCAGATGCCATTCTTCCCCCAAATATCGCAACAAGGGAATCAAAATTGCTGCGCTTAATGTCGCGAGAAGTTGAGAGGAGTAATCAGTTAGATGTCACTGATTTTAGCATTGTTCACCCGGTTACTGCAGAGTTCATCCCGGCTTAAGTAAAACTTTAAACTTTTTTGGTGACTTTCTTTTGTGGGTTTCCCCACATATTCAATATACCACCACTGCAGTATTAAAAGAAATTGGGCAAATATCAAGAAGATAAACATCTTTGAATGGGTGACACAAGGAGTCTTGGCATTTCTGTTCAAATACGCAAAATATATATGGTAAAGAAAATATAAAAATAAAAGTATAAAAATATGAAAAATATATTAAAAATCATGCATTTTGGGGTTTGGAAAGAGGTGCGTGACTTCGTGGGTGCAACGGTCAATCTCTGTCGAGGGAAGGGAAAGAACACATTTATTTCAAGTACCACAGTGCAAAGGACATTCAAATCAATACTACATTAATGTAGTGCAACACTGATTAATATAACATAGATACGATTACAAATAGTGCGGTCACATATTAGCACGCGTTACTGTTAAAATGTTAATGATCACACATATTATTTCATTTCTCTACATCATAATCACGTTAGATGTTTCTTTTACTGACGGTAAATTTTCCACTTTTTTATACATTGTACATATGAGATCATGTCATTGTCAATTTCTTTTTCGTTTGTCTAATCAATGCAATTCCACATGATGTAGACCAGTGATTAGTTGAATATGAATGATGCACAAAACAACACTGGGTACACAAAGTGGCACAGAACACATTTCAGTCTTTATATCAGAAACTTCTACAAGTAATATGCCTTCAATATGCCACATACATCGATATTCAAATATGATATGACTATTTTCTAAATCTGAATTGTTGGATTTTTTTATTTGCTTATCTTTAATTTTTGATGAACATAGCAGTACTCAAAATATTGGCTACACACCTTTCCCTCACACATCAGCGAATCTTACCCCCAATTTTGGGAGGATCAAAGACTCAGACATATTCAAATCACAGACAAATTAGTTCACAATATTAAACACATTTGTGTATCAGTCCTCGAAGAGCAAACTATTATTAAAGTGAGGTGTAAATCACATTATTAGATGAGACAGCACCCTCCTATAACAGGCAGACATAATTAATTGTAAGATTGATGCTAATTAGAAGTGACTGGTTAGCTGCCTTGCAAACAAGGCTGTCATCACATTGCAGACCGTTCATCATATTATTACAGAGAGGGCTCCGACGTGAGTTAAAAAACGACCACTGGAAACTCTGAGGAGGAAGAGGAGGAGGAGGAGGGTGAGAAAACAGAGGGGCTTGTTCAGAGGGAAAGGGGGATATAATCTGAGGGAGAAGGATGTGATTTGGGGTAGACTTGTTAAAGGTAAAGGGGAAGTAATCTATTAGGGAAAAGGATGTGATTTGGGGTAGATTTGTTAAAGGTAAAAGGGATGTAATTTATTAGGGAAAAGGATGTGATTTGGGGTAGATTTGTGAAAGGTAAAAGGGATGTAATTTGGGGGAGAAGGATGTGATTTGAGTGAGATATATGATGATTCGGGGGAGTGAATGCAATTTGGGAAAGTGAATGTGATTCCAGGAGGGAATGAATTGAGACAAAAGTCTAGAGGGGTATTAAGAAAAAAAAAGAAAAAGAAAAAAAGAAAAGACCCGGGATGATGAGGAGAACAGTTATCCACGTGGGGAGGAATCATGATGGCACACTTCCTAGAATCATGATCATTACTACAGTCCTTCAACTTCTGGATTGCTTTTAATAATGTACAGCTAGCATACACAGCGACTTCATGCATGTATTAAACTCTGTGTAGCACTGCCTTACTGCAAGGAAAAGTGTCGAGCTTCCTCAGGTCTGCAAACTACATGTAAAGTCATTAATTTGGATACTGAGTATATCACTGAATCGCTGTGACAGAATACTCATTTTCCTTTGACTTTCTCAAAATACACAATAATCATTTCCTTGCAACAAATGAATCATAATACAAATATGAAAACACGACCATGGTCACCTCTTCTTTTGATTTATCAATGCACACTCTTTTCATCAACTGTACAAAACTGTTTTGCAAGATTGTAAAAAATGCCCATCATGGCAGAATAAGAAAGATCGCCTTTAATTTGTAAATATTTTCTAATTCCTCACACTGGAATTAGCTTATCCTATGATATTAGCTGCAGAAATCTGTATACACATAAGCTTGAAACCCCCTTCAGTGCATACATTACACACTGCCTCTCTCCATTTACATAGATGCTGGATATGTTCATATCGGACAATGCATAGTGACACATCTCAGTCTATCTATAACTGTTAATGACAAAATTAGCAATGAAGATAGGAAGATTTTCAGGCGAGAGAAAAACGGGATCTAGTCAACAGTATTAATTGTTTATCCTTACAGCTGTCATGAAGCATATAAACTCTATCACACCAACACAGAGGGATATATATTACAATTTATTACTGTTAGAATCTACAATTTCAAGTTCAAGCTAATCCTAACAAATCTATGAAAAAAAAAAGAAAGAGAGAAAAACCCTCAAAACAAATATAGCAGTGACAGTGTCACTAAAATCAGACAAACAATGTGATGATCGCAGAATTTCAAAATTGTTTTTTTTTTAACATATAAAGTCCAAGCCAAATATGCAAATTAGAGAAAGTGATGTCATGAACTAACTGTAAGTCTTCCATTCGCATGCACAACAGTTTTAAATACATCTTTTTTAAAGACTGTTTTGACATAAAATTCAAGCAAATAATATCCCCCACACAATGTTATGTTATAGTTGCAAGAATCCAGTGAGAATGACTTTGAAAAGGGGAGCATAGTCACAGCTCCTAAAAAACCCCAAAACAAAACACCCCCCCCCCCAGAATATATGCACGAACCAATGACAGTGACCATATGATGCAATCACTGACTTGTCTTATTTGCATATGTGATTGTGACTCATATCATTTTGCTTAAAACATGGTAAATTCCCAACTCCTTCCTTTGCTTTTCCTTTATTTCTGCCTGGTCAGATTTTTATACCAGCCACAGATATTATGTTTTTAGCTGGTATTGGTCTGCCTGTTAGTCTGTCAAATGTTGGATTAGCATCTTTATGTCAAAAATCATGAACCAACTTCATGAATGATTTTATCTATTCATTTGTTTTTTCATTTAGCTATTTTTGCATGGAATATCAGAATTGGCTCAGGAACAAAATGAAAAATGTTGGTGGTGATCCTGAAAAAATTTGTAAAGGAGTATTTATCATGACAAGACAGAAAGGCACTACATATGAGTTGCAACATTTTGATCTGTAATTCTTCATAAATCTACATCTATATAATTGCATGTAATTGGCATTATTTATGAATCACTGCTCCTTGATTCTTCTTCTAAGTTTGAAGAAGATTCAAATTCAGGACTTTGCTTGACCTGTTTAAAGTCACAGAAAGTGGCTTGCAACAGTGAACAGGTCAAGAACTGAGTGACATTTCTGGGAAAACTTCAAAGAAATTTCTGGAATAAAAGTTTGTTTAAATTTCAGCAGGGAATTTAGTGGCTGACATAGTCATCAGTTTGACAGTTCATACACAGTGATATGGACAAGTGTTAGTAGCGAAAGGTGTGGTTACAAATTTTCTAAAATGTTCATTGCTAAAGCACTACTCCTTTGAACACCAGTGGTGAAGCAAAAGGGTATTGTGAACTCCATGGAATTTGTGCTGCATTAAACCGTTACAACTGCTTCTAATAATTATGATTGTCTTTTGCTTCTGATAGGGAGTGCGCAGGACAGCATTATTCATCTCCGGTATTAGGTGGGGCAAAAAAATCATAGTCACATGCACCGATGAAAGAAACTGAAAGGAAAAAAATAAGAAGATATACAGTGTATGTACTAGAATTGAAGGAAGAAGCTGCTCACGCATACTAAAATGCGCTTATACAACTAGAGACGAGAAGAAGACAAAAACACTGCGCAGTGGAGCAGAAATAAGGAGTGTTTGCTTGAAGAATTATGGAGGCACGATGCCGTCATTGGATAAAAGAAAAATGGATGTGAACCACAGGAGAAACAGACAGCGAGAGAGAGATGGAGAGAGAGAGAGGGAGAGAGGGAGAGAAGACAATGTGACTTTAAATCTGTTCTCCCACAGGGCGTGCCACGCAAAAACTAACATCTCTAAAACATTGCCCGGTGCCTCTCCGGAAATATTGCCTTGTTTTCACACAGATATGCCACAGAAGTGAGGTTGGTGTGGTGAAACGCAGACAGCATCCCCCGGGGGAGAGGAAAGTAACGAAGGAGAGGATTCAACTCCTCTCTCGGAGGAGGTGGAGCCATCTTTGCTTGAATCTTATTTATGTCTCCTTCCTTTTATAGATGTTACATTTGGACAGGAAAAGAAGGTAACAAGAAATTATATTAGTTAATCCTACTGACCCAAGAAAAGAAAGAGAGAGAGAGAGAGAGAGAGACAAGAAGTCTCTCAAGAGACTATTTGATAGTCGCATACCTATCATAACTGCTGTAGCACGGCCGCCACCTTTGGGGGATGACAATAAATGCAGACATTTATGGCGTTTATGAAAAAACAAACTTTTGAAAAAGCGATAGGGTCAAGGTGAAATATGAATACATTCATGCAAGCATGGTCATGATAAACGAACATACAGCAAAAAAAAATTCTTGATACAATGAGCTAAAATGAATGCGAGGTCTACTTTGGGCAAGCACACAATGTATTTTGAGCAGAAGTACTGTACAGCACGTGAGAGCTTGCTGAAAGAGAGTTTGAACAGCTAAAGCAAATCCGGCACTATATGTTCCTTTGCCTTTAAATACCTGAGGGGCATTTCATGAAGCATTTTGTCAGATATCTTTTTTCTGACGAACTGTTAGAGCATACTGAAATCCTTGCATCTGATCAGCGGAGAGCAAATTTGTTTGACATATTTGTCGGACAAAATGCTTCATGAAATGCCCCCCTGATCGCTATTACATAAGTTCCTTTGCCTTTAAAAACCTGATCTAGACTGCATGCCATATAGGATTTCACTTGCAGTTACTGCTTGATTCCACTTGACTGTCCCTAATTGTAAGCTGAGGATTACTACAAATCATATCATCCTAAATCAACACCTGATCATGCATTAAACAGATACCGAGTCAAATATAACTCCATTACCACGATTGTATACACTGAATATATTACACGTTTGTACATACAGATAGATACGTACACATACATGTATCATGAGGTAATGCATTTGCATATCAATGTCAGTAGTAAGAGATGTACATGTATTTCAGAGACAAGCAAGGTTATTGCCAAAAATCAAAAGTACAGTACATGGACACAACCTTGAAGTCGGCATTGTAAAAAGCCACTTTGTGGAAATAAGATGGTACATTACTTTTACAACTAGAGTCATATATTCATTACATCAAAAAGACATTCATACTGCAATGGCACAATACCATGCACCCCCCCAAAAAAAAAAGAAAAAGAAAAGAAAAAGAAAACGAAAAGAAAAAGAAAGAAGAAACAATAAAACATGTTTGTCATTCATAGATAAAATGATGCGCCCTCAATCACTGGCCATACTGCAGTACTTTTTTCACTAAGATTATGCTGCATGAATAAAACAAGCAAGCACATTAAGTGATTCCCTCACAACAGTTCACACTTGGATCTACTCTGCTGAGATGGTCCACATGGGGATACTTATTGATGGAGCTTGTAATACCGACGCTTGCTCCTGATCTGCGGCTACTGGTATGCGAGAGTCAGTCGGCCAATCCCATCTAGGGTAAAGCAATGCGGGATCTGCTGAAGGTGCCAATTGGGAGGTATATACTCTGGATACAAGATTAGTGGGATGAATATGGATGCTTTAAAAAACATATGTCGTGGATAACAAAATGGAGCTGCACAGGCACGCCGTCGCCTGAGTGCTGTTGACAACAATTGGGTGGAGTCAAACCACTTATGGATGATTGAGTGAGGGCACAGTTTTGACAACAGGATTATAAAGGAATTGCTACAGTTGTAAGATCCCAACTGATTCATTCAAGCGTAATTGCTATGTGGTTGACAAGATATCTAGATGGCCACAACAGGTTTATATTGTACAGTCTTTTTTTTTTGTGGTACATCACACAGTTCTTATGATGTCAGCATTTTCCTATTGTGTCGTTGATTTTTTAATAGTTTTATGGTAAAACTGCTGATAAAAGTGCATTTTTGTAACTGGCTTCACTAGAGGAAATCTACATTCTATATCAAAGTCTGCATTTTTTTTTTTGAAGCCATGCTTAAACGAGGAGTAAAATCTTTGCACAGCTTTTTAGTTCTTTAATTGCGATCTTTGCAACTGATGCTAATTCTATAGCTCACAGGAAATGAGGTTGCATATCTTGCAAGCAAAGAAAAAGAAGAAGAAGAAAAGAAAGAGAGAAATAATCACAGAGGATTTAAACCTGCCTTTGGGAAAAGTAATTTGGATGAGATATTCACCAAATTGAGGCATTGCTTTGGAAAAGGCCGAAGCTTTGTATCTTCAAACTCAATCCTTCTTTTCTTTAATCAGTATTCTTGCATACTGATATTTTTCCTTTTTCTTCTGTTCTTACCTGGCATAGATATGCTACGAGGGAATTCTGGTGTGGGAGGCTGAAAATGGAAATTTTGGTTATTTTTGTGGAGTTATTTTGAGTATTTTTGTGATGGTTGTGTGGTTCTTGGTTTTCAGTTTTATTTGTGGCAAGTTTTTTCTTCTTCTTTTTTTGTAATAAGGCAACTGCTCTCCAACTTCATAAGCTCAATTACAACACACATTTGGCCCATCTGAATTATGCAGCATTAACCTTGTATGATCAAAAACTCACACAGCTCCAAAATACTGACAAGTCATGTGATATTGCAAGTGAAATACATTGAAGCAGTGGTAGGCGAGTGAATACGTGCAGATGATGGTGAGTGCCATGTACCTCCTATGGTGCGGTCGTGGCAGTAGTTTTATCGGCAATGTGAATAGCACCTAATGCCGCTTTTTGTCAGTGAAGGAAACTCTTGTATGTCTGATCACATCGATCTAATGACTTTGTTGGAAATCTCATAGATGCACAGACCTGAACTGCACTTAAGTGAGGGTTAGAAATAGCTTTTGCAGATTATGAAAATCACAGCGTGCTGGGCATAATACTCATCCATGGATGGATGGTAACGGTGTGAATTTTAACAGTGGATCTATCCTTCATGAGGTGATAAGGTGTGAAGAAACAAGCTCTGCCGAAACAAATTGACAGAATAAGTAGACAAAATGAGTATAATGGCAAAATGTGCAGTAGTTGAGACAGGCAACAAAATAAAAAAAAAGAACATAAATGAAAGTACAAACAGAACAAAAGTGCAGAGCTATGAAATGCTGGATTGCTGTGGAAGTGCTGGAAGCCAATTTACTATCAATACTTGACAGCTACGAAATGAGAAAAATGAAAGGTACAGCTATATCCTACCAGTTAATGACATTTTAAAGCCAGCTACACAGGATAAAGGGAGGAAGCAAAACAAAATGACAAACAAATGATTGAGAACTTGCACTTGACTTCATGCACGGAGAAATCTGGAAAAGAAAGGTGTACATGCATAGTTACCAAGATTAGTGCTGAGATTCTTGGATGGAAATTTGCTTGACCAAACAGGAGATTTTTATTTCTTATCTTTTATTCATTTGCAAGCATTAGTGCATATACACTGTAAAAGCACTTGCAACCATATACAGGTACGTGTATGATAAGCCTTGTTGGAAGATTTATTAACTGTTATAAAACCAAAAGTTTTAAAGACAATGATAAGTAAAACACATTGAACAAAATGAAAGAAATGTGCCTCATCTAATTTTCCTGTAGTTAGGAAGCGTAACGACGACTTTTAAGATTTTTTCTTTCAGTGGGTGTGATATCTAAAAGCATAAATGGACAAATATCATGCATTGCGAAAAGGCAACAAATCTGAATGCTCCTTTTTCACGTGAGGGCGTGAAAGAGAATGGTGCACTAACCTATATCTCTCTCTTTCTGTCAACGCTTTCTATACAACAATAATTCTAAAAACAGATAGCTGTCAGTCTCACAACAAAACCAGTTCACACAAAGCCCTGTATGATCCACAGTCACTGGGTGCCACTACTATCTCACTGGCTGTTTGCAGAGCTGAGAGATATTTTAGATTGACATACCACAGTAACCCTCCCCTCCCCCTAAAAGAAATAATAAGATAAATATAAATAAAAAATAATAAAAGGGCAAATGCCAAAAATGTGAAAAGGCTGCCTTAGATTGTCAGTAGGCCTATATATCACATTGTCTCATCAAACTGCTTTGACACTAAAAATCATGAGGACTGGCTAGAGTTCTGAAATATTTGAAATTGGGAAGCTAATTGATGTGTGAATTGGAATTTGTTATCACCTACAGTAGTATACAATTCAATTAGCACATTTACAAGTCTGTTTTGTAGCACCCATACAAATTTACCAAGAAGCTTGGCCTGATGTGGTTTTTCAAATAAACAAATTTATGTAAAGTTGTCTGCTCTACTCGGTCATTACAGTGGGGAAATCTACTTGCAAGCATTTGCAATGGAAGTTTGAGACGGTAGGTCTGAGAGAATGAAACCCAAATAAACATGCAGACTGAGTGAACGCAGCAACATTAATACTAGAACACATCAGCGAAGTTTCATGGAAGTCAGATGATCAGTTGAAAAGTTATGAATTCTTAAAGTTTTTGTGCAGACTACCTTGTTCTATAGTTCATGACGTCACATACTGTATGTGCCACGATATAGAGAAAATGCAAAGAGAATTCCTCTTTTTTCTTTTCTTTTTTTTTGAAAAGTACACATTCCCTTGTTTTCTTCCTGACATATGTTTAGGGTAAGGCCCCCCCCCCCCCAAAAAAAAATATATATATATATATGTTGTATTGGCGTAACATGAGATTTTCAAATAGGGTTGGGCAGGCGGATTTTTTTTTTTTTTTTTTTTTGCTACCTGTATTTTAAGTGTAAAACTCATATTTAACAAAACCCCATTCGATAGAGAGGGTCTGTTGCATCCAAAGTTTGTTATATCACTGGTTTAAAAGCCGTCACGACATACCGGTCAAAATACGAACGAACAAATTCCTGGGCTAAATCACCCAGCGCCACAGACAAATCGATTCTCCAAATAATATTAAATAAAATCTTCGAACCGGACTTGCCGGTCGCCGACACGCTGTACTGCGTGGCCATTTTCCGACACCAGCTGTTGTTGTTTTTGATAATTCGCAAACCTGTATCGCGCCCTCTCTCGTTAAAAACGATGTATTTCCTCTTTTTTTTTCTGAAAAGTTCACGGTCGGGCGGGTTAAGCCAATACAACAATTTTTTTTTTGTGCCTAATATTATTCCCCCCGCTTTCTGAGACAGGTAAGTCAAGTGCTCTTTCATTATGCCAGAAAAAGTGAGCGCTTGTTCAACTTCTTTATATTTTCTTTACAGTCTGTGTATCAGCCATACTTGAAGTGTTGTGGTCTTCTCACTAAGCGATAGTTGCACCAAAATTTAAAGAATTCATAACTTCTGAACGAATTGTCTGATTTTCCTTTGATAAACTCTGCCGATGAGTTCTACTAATATTGCTGCATTCAATCTCTTTAAAGAAGTAGATATGTGAAAGCTAGAATGGCACTTTAACCCGTTGAGGACGAGTCCCGAGTATTCTCGGGCAGGTGTCTATGAAAAATGTGTGTTGTAGCAAAATCAGTCCGTCCTCAATGGGTTAAGAGTCTTGCTATAAAGATAGAGTGCTTTTTTTTTAAAACAATTTCTCCACCATGATTTCATTTTTTTCTTCAGACATACAAAGTGCAGTACAGCTAAAGAGAGACTAATGAAGAAAGAAATGAAAAGGTTTTACAGAAGTGAAAACAGAAAAGTGTGGTGCATTTCTTGCAACTGTTATAAGATATTCATCTTCGGTGTATTCAGTAATATTAAATAGGAATAAAAAGAATGTCACCCTAGCTCAGCAAGTATTCTGTTTACCACCGTAATGTCTTGTGACAAAAAAAAAAAAATAATAATTTTCAGTAGCTTGCCAAATTATGAGATCTAATAATGAATAGAAGATTTTCATGATAATGATATTATGCTTAAAGGCAATGTTTAGTACTTTTGTCTTGCATCATAAGGTCCCTGACAGGAATATTCAGCCATGTTACATTACTGTATACCTCACAGATTGCTTTAACAATCTGTGAAATGTACATACAGTCAAACCTGTCAAAGGCAACCACCAATGGGAAACAACACAAGTGGTCACTATAGACAGGCAGGGGGCTATTTTGAATTTCAACACTTGCATTCAGCATTTAAAACCGCATGCTATTCTTAAAAAAAAAATAATAATAATAATTTTCCACGAGCAGCTAAAATATGGGGATTTTTTTCCCCTTTACCACTTGTAACTTCATTAAAGTTTTCTAATAGCCTTCTTTCTGTTTGCTTGTTGTTGTTGTTTTTTAATAGGTTTTGGCGGAATTTATGCAACAAACATAAAAGCTAGTGTATTCACGGCTGATAAGACAGGTTTGACTCTATGTGTATGACAAGAATATAATGTGGTCAATATTACCAAGAATTACAATTTCAAGGAAAACAGTGAAAAAAAGGAAGAAAAAGGTCTTTTTCTTATATAACTTAACACTATACTCAAAGCATACAGAAATTTGTGTACATTGAACTCATAGGCTATTACAAAACAGACAAACTATATCTGGTACCCTGTTGAAGCATGAACACATTACATTGTTTGGTCAATCGCTAACTCACATAATTGTGAATATTACAGTTAAACAAATTCTTCATCTAGAATGTTTGAATTACTTTGATGAAAACACGAACTAGATCAAACAAATCAATTCTTATATTTGGAATGAGATGTCAATATATAAACAAATTCAAACAAACTTCACACTATCCATAATGCGATTGAAAAGACATCACCACAGGTTCATAGACATATTATCCAGACACATTTCCTTCCCACATGAAATTTGACAGATATTGGATGATGTAATAATATCATACAAGATGGGACATCAATGTACGAATGTTCCTCATAACAACCAAAAAATACAATTACTTCACAAAATATACAACAAAAAGTAATATCAGCAAATACAGACACTCTACACAATACACTTAAGATTTAGATTTAAAACATTTATGTCAAACCAGTAAGATCTTTGATAACAAATCCACCTGCTTGGCAAAAGCAAAAATGGGTCTATTTAAAAAACAAAGTATTTACAAGCAAGACATATTATCCAAATGTCAAGACATTTAAGGTATTAAAAATGGTTGCACAAAGGATTCTCTTGATCCAAGAGTGGATTGGAAGCAATTGAGATTTATACACACTTAGAAGCTCTTACCAATGACAAGTGTGTAAAATATAAAATGTACAATAATTCTGTCTGGGGAAAACTCAACATGACAAGCATGCTATGCATCTAAATGTTACTTTATGAATATTCAAAACAGAAGTTAAAAACCGCATGTCGCACACATTCTTTAAGGTCACGCTGGCAGCATGCAAAGAACACATCACAATCGTTTTATGGTGATTTTCTTAACTTCTGGAGCAGGTCATGTGACATGGTTTGGCTAATCTCCTGACTAGATGAGGCAAAATGCATAATTTTGCTGGCAGAAATTCATAAGCTTTCTCTGCAAGGGGAAAAAAGCACATCATTTTTGCCCAATTCACAGTATTTGTAAGGCAAAAATTGCGCAAGATGAGCAGCTAAAACGAAGGAAAAGAAATGGTAGTAAAATGTTAAATAACATAATCCTCAAAACAAATTCCAGTAGAGCAACATACTGTCTAAACAACTCATGCAAAACTTCAAAAAAAAAATAACAGCAATGCATTGTGTTGAAAAATTAAACCCGACAAAAACAATGCATTGTCTAACAGATATATTGCGTCACTGTCATATTGCAAACAGCAGATTACATACTGTGCTCCAAAAAGGAAGACAATAGAAGCCGAACCTAGGTCAAACCTGCTTGCAATGGCCACCTCCGTCAAATGACACCAGTAACAAATTGCTACATGCATAATTATTGAGGATGAGTTAAATTTGAGATTTTTATGTCACTGGCACGTTGCCATCTCCGAAGGCAGCACAAGATTCAGTGTTTCCCACAGTCGCTATAGATGCGACAGCCATGCACAAGTACATTGCGTGCGTGGGAACTAGAAAGGAACTAAATGCAAATGGAAAACTTTCTGTAAATCCTACTTCAGACATTCTCTGAGCTGTTTGCATGATTGCAAATGTCTTGATGTGTAACACCCCTTCTGGCACAAATGATTGCTATCATTTTTAATGTTTACACAACTTTGCATTTCCAAATAGTGGCTGCTACACCTGTAAGAATTGAAAATGGCTATCACCAACTGCCCCCTTTTTTGTTTTCATTTGAAATGAATATAGCAAAGCTCGCACTGCCATTTTCTTTTCCCAGAATAATTCCTGATTGAACGGACAGAATAACTAAATAGCCACGTAATAAACAACAAAACTGAGACATGTTGTATTGTAGAAGGCACTTTGAAGAACCACAAGATTAATTTCAGCATCCCCCTTGCTCTGAGGCATGATCGCGTCTCAAGAATCTTTGACCGAGAACCAAAGTGACATTCTACGGAGGAGATTAGGATTTTCCCCTTTTCTCTCCACGTTCGCCGCCTCATGCATTATCCGAAAGCCATTAATATGTGCTTTAATATATTATTACATGCCTAGAAGCTGTCCCCGTGAAATAAAAATGAGCCCAAGCTCAACCCTCCATAAGCTTTCAGATTTGGTGGAGCAAGTCCATCAGATAATATCACTTCTTAATGTGGGCATTTGTCGGGAGCTTCTCCCTCATAAAGTCTGTCAAAGTAGCATCGTACTCATTGTTATAGTTCCCGTGGGTGGACAGACGATAAGGGGACTCCCACATTAAGCAGAAATGCCTGTGTGATGCAAATAAAAGCTTTTAAACACTTTCCTCACTTTAAGATCAAACCTTTGCAGCAATACAAAGTTTTTTAACAGAAGTTGTATTTTACCTTTCTTCCATTTGTCATCCTTCTTCGTTCCTCCTTTCTGTGTCTCCTCTTTCTCTTTCTTGCTATCCTATTTCATCGGAAAGGAAAAAAAAAATAAAGGAAAACAAATGCAAGTATAAGACTTTTAACCTTATAACAAGCCTTTCAATGATGAGCAATGACTAGCAATTACACTTTGCATCATGAATTTTGTCATCATTTGGTGCACTTTACAAGCTTGGAAATTGCAACACCCACTTTCATTCCCTTGCCGATTGGATGCCTTTCACTAGATAATGGCTGTTTCCGTAATGCCAGCTTGCAGATACTAGGATTACGCACGTGATATGTCATCCTTCACGATGCTGTTTGATTGTCAGATCAGCATGAGAAAGCCAGGTCTTTTTTGTTTTTTCATTTGATTTTCTAAGAGAATTTCATATAATTGATGAAAATAGCAAAAAAAAAAAAAACACCTATAAAAAAACTTCATATAAAAGTTCTGTTTGCTTGTTTTGTTTTTTTCTAAATGAAAGAAAGTTTTTCTGGGAAATATCACCACCAGACGAGGGCAGATGGCGGGCAGTGACCGTCGTCTCAGGCAGATATGAACTCTCTCTCTCTCTCTCTCTCTCTCTCTCTCTCTCTCTCTCTCTCTCTCTCTCTCTCTCTCTATCTGGCTGTTTATGGTATTCCTTTCATATGGCTATATTCTCAAGTGGACACTGAATACTTGCAATATCTTTACCACTCCAAGCAATGGACAACCATCACCAACAAAAAGCAGTTTAGAACAGCCAGGAAATGGTCCTAACATGTCAACGAAACACATGTTTGAACCATTTAAAAAAATTATCAAATTTCTCCAAGTTCTTGGTCCAAAAATATATCATTATATTTTTGACATCTCTCTCTCTCTCTCTCTCTCTCTCTCTCTCTCTCTCTCTCTCTCTCTGTGTCTCTCTATCTGTCTTTTTCTCTGTCTCTGTTTTTCTCTTTTCCATTTCGAGTCAATTTTCTCACCATACTGCTGGGCAGCATATAACTTTTAACAATTTCAGAAACAGCTGTCATGCTTTTGGGATAAACAAAAATATGTGGAGACAATGTCAACGTCTAAATCAGGTCTAAATCAGGAAAGCGCAGGCTTATACTCTAAATGCAGCAGAATTCGCAAAGTAGGATGAGTACATGTATGAGGTGTAAAGTGATGTTAGGCCAAAATTGCTTGCTCCCACACATATTATATTTTGTCCTTTTACTATTCCACGATCATCATTTCTGATTTTATAGATTATTTGTCTATAACAGACGCAAATTGCTTCATATGGTTGTATGTACCTTGATTATACAATAAACATGGATTTCATGATTGAGGTGGGCATTTGGAAATCACTGATATTCATGCCAGTTTGCTTTATATCAAATCACAGAAGCATAATCAGCACAAGTTTTGAGTGGATTAGTGAATGATTAATTCCAATTAGCCAAAATGAAATCACATGATGGCGACCGCAGGAACAGGGTATAGGGCATCCGCCATGGGTTACAACTGGGAATTGCATTCCTACACGCCATTTGTTGAACATTTAGCTGTTTGCAATGAGGATTAAACTAGTTCTCTAGGTTCACCATGTACGTAATGTTAAAAGTTTCATGTGTTAATGACTAATATGTTGGCATGTTTGAGGCACAATAAGGTGTACATGTATCTCTGCCAGTCTCAACTGCACTTGCCTCTTTCATCTAGTAAATAAAAAAAAGCCAACAACAATAATCACACCAGGGCTGGCTGTGTATACATTGAGCATCTTGCAATCATGTTGCAAAGCACTTCAAAGCACCATGAAATGGTATAGAAAAAAACACACAATATTTATACTTCAAAAAGCAGTATTAAATGGCTGTAAAATGAATAGTGATTGCAACTACACTGTACATGGCTGGGCATGTATTGTGTGAACCAACATTAATTTGCAACTTTTCATGATTAGCAAGCCGCAATTCAGAATGAATCAGAAAAACAAAAACAAAAACTGTCCTTCTTTTTCTGACAAGAAAGTTATGCTTTGAACAAGATCATATTGAATACAAAAAAAAAAAATAGATTAATAAATCGTGTGAGCAACATCAGACCAAAAATACATTAGCACTGATGGCTTCTTTGCTAGTGATCATAGCATCCCAGGAGCAACCTGCAATAGCTGGAGTTGTCATGTGTCTCCAGTTTTAATGAGTTTTGCATTAGACTGCTCTACTTTTAGTTTTCATGAATTGTCATGAACTGCACATATCCACTTTTCTTTTCTTCATGGCTGATTTCAAAGTGATTTCGGAAAAACTTTTCTGACATAGCCTTCAAGATGGTTACAGTTTGTTATCCTGGAGTTGTTTTTTTTTTTTCTTTTTTTTTCTGAAGGTACGTTAATCCAAAAATTAAAAAAACGGTTGTTATTCTGAATTTTCATTATCACAAAGGTGCGTTAATAAAAAAAAGGTATATGAAATTAAGGTTCCTCACTCCGAAGGTTATCAATATCTGACAGTTCATTATTCAAAACGTATGTCTATTTGAAGATGAATAGCAGTTCATTATTCTGAAGGCTTGTCATTCAATAGACAAAATGAAGTTCATAATTCCAAAGTACATTTTCAGATTAACAAATGAAATCTTCTTCCATTTTTGGATTAATTAAACTGAGGAATAAGGAATCTTATTTCATTTTTGGATCTACAAACCTTCAAAATAGCAAACCTTATTTCATTTTCTGACAGATGAAACTTTGGAATAAAGAACATCATCCTTCAAAATAACTATTAACAGTTAACACACAACAAAAAGAAAATTATCCAGTACTTCAAAAACAGGGGGAGTATACTTCAGGGGGGGGGGGGGAAGAGGAGCTACTACTATCAGTAGCTTGTGTGAAACGATTACTTTCTCTTTAATACAAATTTACCTTGAAATCTACAATACAAGGTGCTACAAAATATTTTTTTTTAAAACCACTTGCCCACTTGGGCAAGTAGATTTTCATATTGCTGCAGAATATTTGTCTTAAGTGAATTTCACTTGCCCAAAAAGAAAGTACAAAAGATAAAAGAAATGATATATAAAATCACTTGTATGTCAAGGGCTTGATAAAACACAATCATCTGGATAAACAGCAGATGTTGGTTTGCACACTTAAACACATTGAGGTATAAACAAACTTGGTTCAATGAAATGTCGATGTTGCATTGCATTGAGACTTCTTCTTATTATACTTGTTGGAAAGTTGCCGAAATGAATTAAAATGCATTGCGCACTGAACAGTCGTGAACTTCGGGCTTCTGTATGGTTGACTTCATGGGTTTGTAGGGGGGAAAACTGAAAAAAAAAGTGGCTTCAAAACTGGGCAAGCATTTTTTCTCATTGTTCCAAAACACTTGTCCAACTTTGATTTTTACTTGCCCCCAGGCAATTGGGCAAGTGCTTATGTAGCACCCTGTTAAAATGAATATTCTTTGAAGTATTCAATATACATAACACATCACCACCTGCCCTTCAACAGCCACTTCCAATTGCACATACATGTAATGTATCAAATACAGTAATTGCACACTCAACAACGTTAACTGCTTTTGGGGCTTTGCCTTTTTTTCTTTTTCTTTTGTTGTTGTTGTTGTTGCTTTGTTGCAATGTGAAATGATTAACAAGGTTTAATCAACACCAGACAAAGAGCAAATTACTTTTTGATGTTGAAGTAGTAAAATGCTTTCTTTGGCAGAAAGATGACCAAGCTGCAGATTGTAAAGCAAGAAATAAGCTTGCGGTGTTGCTCTAGCAAAGCATTTAATCACATGGCAAGCAATGCAATACAGTACATCGAAAAACAACAAGAACTGCAAGAAGTAGCTTATATCTCCTTGTTGGCGAGCAGAGGCAGAAAGATGATTTATGTCTGACACTGAAAGGCCATTGGCAAAAACGCGAAGCGCCTGAATGGGCTTGGGAATCCTCGAAAGTGAGTCAACTACAGGCAGGGGACTTCATGTACTGATCCAAAGGGTTCAAATCGAGATCCAATTTTTTTCCTTTGGGGAGGTAATAGTTGCTTTATACTGAAACAAACACCAAATAAATGCAGCAAAATGCATAAGGAGAAAAAAATAAAAACAAAACAAAACAAAACAAAACAAAAACAAAAACAGGGCAGACAAAAAGACAATAACAAGCACTAAACAGGAAATTGAAAGCAGGTGCTAACAAATGATTTACATGAACAGAGAGACTGATGGATTATAAATAATGCTTTAAAACATTAGAATGAGTAAATAATGTAAACATAATTATGCATCAATCACAAGCAGATTTTACAATAAATCATAGTTAAGCATCATTAGCATCTTCCCAACGACCAGTTAGATCATGTAATATGGTAGCTAGAATTATCAGCATAGGGCTGCAAATCAAAAGTAATTTGGTAGTAGATCTGCCAAAATCCAAAATTGCAAGTAGTGTTAAAATCTTTCTTTTGTTTTCCACTGATGAAGCAGTTACCATGGTAACAGACTTGCTGCCCTTGCTCCTCTCCTCTTCCTTGTCTTTCTTGCCATCCTGGAAAAGGGTCAAAGGTCAATTCTTATTTCTTTTCTCAAGCAGTAATAAACAAACAGGTATGAAATTTCCCACAGTATCATAACAGGTATTACCTGTACACAAGCTTGTTATTCTGGAAGAGAATCGCTCCAGGAACATTTGATTCCGTTAGGTGATAAATATGAATGAATCTTTTAGGAGAAAGTTTGATGACTCACAAAATACATTCTCTTTAACACAAAGCTATCCTATCTACACTGACTATGAAGGTTCCAGGCTTACATATACTGCAGCCACACCACACTTTTACACAGGAAAGTAAAATCACACATTTTCTACTACAGTTACTACTCTCTCTCTCTCTCTCTAAAAAACAAAAACAAAAAAATGCAACAATTGCAAAAGCTGAACACATAATATAAATATATATGTATATATATCTATATATGTATATATTTATATATATATGTATATATATATATATATATATATATATATATATATATATATATCATGCATACTGCTATAAAGCTGAAACAATGCCAAGATGGAAAGCACAACAAGACAGTCAGCATTCACACATGATAATAGGGGAATTACTCCTAAATAGATGAGAATGACTTCTGAATTACCACAGGAAGAGTTATGTATAATATTTCTGCATAATGAAGTATATTGTACCTACATACATGTATCAACCCTAAGCCTCCCTGAATTAGGACTACTGTACATACTGAATATTTCATGAAGTTTTTATTTTATTAGTTTTTATTTTCACGAATTTCTTGAGTCAGGTGCTATTTGCGAACTTAAAAATATGCAAAAATATTAACCCTCATTCCAACATGAATGTGACAGACATTATTCTGTTCGGTACTATGCTTCACAAATGCGAATTTAACCACTCGTGAAATTTGTAGGGAAGTCCAGATTCGCAAGAAATTAGACTCACTAAACAGTATACAGTATACTCTTGTATGGACATAAGATAATTTTATTCTTTTTTTTCAAAATCTTCTGCAGAATTGGAAAACTTTGAGGCACCATGTATGAAATGCATGTTCAGCTGAACACAGCATTGGGGACAAAAAAAAATATAGTACTGTCTCAAGCTTGGTTTAGGGACAACTACTACATTATATTTAGTGGCCAAATTTCACAAAGGTAGTTTAGATTTAGTGACATGGATTATGCAAATTTTGTTTCCGTTAATGTGAAATATAACAGATCGCATACGCCAACAGACATTCGATAATAAACGCGGGCTGATACTCGCATGTGACAGGTACGCCTACTTTGAGCTTGTTTTCAATAGGTCATTGACTAAATTTAGACCACGATGGATTTGGTTTGCACTATCTTGGTGAATTTGGGCCGGTATGTTTTTGTGACAGCCTTCTTCCCCAGCCTCCGGGCCTTTTGCCCTCCCATCTGTAATCAGTTGCAAATCTCCGTCTCTGCCTTCCATCCCCTCATCCTTCTCTCACTGTTTATTAGGGAGTTTTCGCTACACGACGGGAAGACCAAGAATACGCCAAAGCAATCAACTGTGACAGTCCCCGCACTCGGACTCCCGTACCCATTATCTTTAAAGCGGTTCTGCTTTCCCGAAATAGGATGGAGGCGTGACAATAAGATCGCTGATTGGCTGGCTGGCTGGCTGGCTGGCTCAATCCTGCCTGGCATCGAGACCGAACGCTGCAATATCGTACTTTGGCCAAGTACTGTACTCGTTTTCCCCAGGACTGGATGTTTTTCAGATTTGATCATGCGCAGAAGCAAATTTTGCACATGGCATGCTCAACTACTGACTGTGTCGTGCTTGCGAAAACTCACTACTACCTCTGCAACAGAAGAAGGTTGTATTTTCATCGCCGTTGGTTTGTTAGTTTAATCGTTTGTTTGTCTGCGTGCAAAATAACTCAAAAAGTTGTGAACGAATTTGAATGAAATTTGTAGGAAGAATTGATAATGACACAAGGAGCAGATGATTAAATTTTGGTACTGATCCTGGAATTTTTCAATGAATTTTTTGAAGGACTTATTATATTTTGGCAGATAAGGTCAATGAACTTGGGAGTTCAAGCTGCGCGTATTTGAGGTTTGTATACGCGCACTGAAGTGCATGCTCTGCTCGGGCGAGGCGCCGCGCAGCTGGAAGCTGATTACGTATACAAAAAGCTTCTATATTGGGCGATTCTCAGCATGCGTGCATCGGTGTAAATGAGCTGATTGGCAGAGGTATGCACTCTCTTTCTAGTTTCTGCATGGCTTTTAAATACCTTAAAGGGACTGTACAGTACTGGTTGAGGTAGGGATTCATGTTTTGAACATTCCTACGTGAGATAATGAAAAGCCTCTTATGAAATATGAAAGAGCATGTAATTTTAAGAAGGATTCAACGTTTATTTGATAAAAATTGGTTTTCAAATGGCTGAGATATCCAAAAAAGTGCTAATAATAAAAGGCGACATGCCCCAACTGTATTAGTATCTCTTTGTTTCACCTTGTTTTTGGATATCTCAGCCATTTCAAAACCGATTTTCATCGAATAAACTTTCGATACCCCTTAGAACTGCATGCTCCTTGACATCTCATAGAGTGGTTTCTGAATATCTCACAAAACGTTAAAAGCTAAATCTTCACCTCGACCAGAACTGTACACACCCTTTAAGTTTATATCTCCAGTCTCAATGTCTCAATGTGTATGTTGCCTTTCTCTCTTTTCATCTCTCACAGTCACAATAATATGCTGTCTCTCTAAAACTTTTCTTTTTTGTTTTGTTTTGTCTGTCTCTCTGTCCACCTGTGTTTCTCCTTCTCACAACTTTTCGTCTTTTTTGTCTTCCCGTTTGAGGGATATATGTGGGACAACAGGACTCCTGGGGAGAGGGAGGCAAGCCGTAAACCTGGGGGACTGAGAGGCTTATTGGCTGCACACATCCATAAGAGGGTGCATGGAGGGGACAGATCAATGACATTTGGCGGTACCATCCGGCAAATGTCAACCATCGGAGCATCAACCCTGCTTCTTACCAAAACAAGCTTTTTTTTGCTTTTTTTTTAAATGATGAAAGAAACATTTCTGAATCGGGCATGCCTTCGAAGACATGACCAAACCCAGCAAGGTGTATACGTATCGTATGTAAACATCTAAATCATATACATAATATCTCATAAAAACAATTAAAACTAGGCTGACGCCTGTCCTTTAATATTCCAAGATGATGCTGCATCTTCAGTTGCTACCATCATGGTAGTGAGTTTATTGTGCTCTTCTCTCCTAAAATGTACTTTCACAAAACCTACTATCTTTTTGATCTGCCCTGCTTTTACTCAGCATAAATGCACGCTGTACGTCATCCCAGGCTGCCGAAAAGCTTTATTCTTACTGCTCACCTACGCTTCTTTCTGTCTCATTCAACTTGTCGATTTTCTCAGGTCATATCAGATGCATTGTATCTTATCTCAGTTTCCTTCTCATATTTAATACTCTGTCTATTCTAGTCTCTCATACCACTTCCCATCCCTGCCCCCTCTCTCTCATTTATATGTTGAAGAAATGCTGTCTCTCTTTTCTTTTGTCCCGTTTTCAACATTATGGCACCTCCCCTTTGGACAGTCTTTATATGGAATGACCTGGAGTCCATTACATGTATGTTCCCTAGCTTGTAGGCCTAAAGCTTCTTCGCAATAATCTTAGTCTATTTTCTTGCCAAATATTCCCTCCTTGGCCTTGACGTACACTCCATCCAGGTATCGATGACCGCCTCGTACAGGTCTGAACTCCGAGGGGGCAGAAACTCGGCATTGGGTGTAATGGATTTTGTTACTCCTACGCGGGAGTTCTCACTGCTCTGCATGCCCGAAGCACCAGGCGGGTAACCGTATCAGCAGCAGGGAACGAAGGAATGATGCAGGAAATCATTTTTTTTTGTGAAAAAAATTATCCCGGCTGTAACTCAAGCACCTAGAGTACAATCAGCGGACGGACAGTGAATGTGAGCTTAACATTCACAAAATCAAATCTCTTGGGTTTCTTTTCGCTCATCCTGTTTGTGTTTGTTTGTTGTCTGTCATCGTATATTATCTTCCTTTCTTTCCTTGTGGTCAACGCTTGATTTCTAGCAAGAATTCTCTGAGTTTGTGGCTTGCAGGATCTGGGGGGAAATCTGATCGAGCCTGAATATTTCCCACAAGCAGATGTGCTTAGGATAATATCCACTACTAAAATCTCCATCTATAGATAGTGTATGACGAAAGTCAATGTAATCACCAAGCGTTTGTTCAAAGAGCTTGTGCTCGAAAAGACAACTGCTTGTCCTTGTCGGGTGGTTAGTTGCTTGTCGCATGACTGCCTTTTAAAAAGATATTCTAATGGAGCAAACAAACTAAGGAATAAAATCTGATGAATAACATTCCATTTTGAGGCACATTTCTTAATAGTTGTTTGCTTTATGGTAATTATTAAACATAACTATAAAAACTGTGTAGCCTGTTGTAATTTTCAGCATGCTAAGGTGAAATATCAACAGACATACCCGAGTGTCAGCTTTCATAGAGTTAACTGAAAGGTTAATCTTCCTGGAAAAAAAAAAAAAAGATTCCTTGATCACTTGGCAAAGCTGGCGTGCCGTCCTTTTGAAGAAATGGGACAAGCTCTATGATCAGATTTCAGTAGAGTAGTAGTATGTCTATTAAAGTGAAAGCCAGAATTCAGCAGTTGGCACTGATGGTAAACTCTCTTCAAGATTTAACTTGAGGGTAACCTGAAAACCAATATTTTTGTAACTACCTGTCACATATGAGCTATATATATGTTGTACTTCTTATTGATCAACCATCTAGTATGTAGTTTGGTGATATTGAATACTCAATTCACAGAGCCTACCTTGAACTTCACTTTTGTGTTTTTCATGAGAAACAAAACTTGCACTGTAAATCAACATTATCATCCTCTTCTTCTTTGTACAAGGCATGCTTAGAGAACCTCAACAAGGAATTCTGATTTCTTCAAAGGGTCCAACCAGCCAAGGAATTGTTTTGACTAATACTACCCTTAACATAAGTCAGTAACAATGTGGGGGAATGTGTACTTTTCATTAAAAGAAAACTTTAAAAATTACATCTTGTGGAATTCTCTTTATATTTTCTATAGACTGTTTTCCAAAAGTGATGACACAAACTGTGGTAGACTTTTGATCAAACGATGGCTGCACCAAAACTTTAAAAATTCATAACTGTACAACGGATAGTCTTATTTTCCTCAAACTTTACTGAATGTGTTCAACTGATTTTGCTGCATCCACTCAATCTAAGTATATGTGGGTTTCATTCCCCTTTAAATGCTTATTGTGACAAACTTAATATAATGCAGATGTAACATATATTGAAAAATGGCAGAGGTGCTAATACCAGTATCTAAAATGTCCTGAAAAGACAACAATTTTATTTATTGTTGAAGCGTTACAAAATGAATTCTGCCTTGTACATTATAAGTAATATGCCATGAGAACTAGCTTATCCCTTTCATCTAAGACCTTTTGTAAAAGGCCAAGATCCCATTTACATCTTAATCAAGGAACAAGTTTGAATTTAACATTTACAATCTACAAGTAACTGTAATACATTAAAGATGAAAAAAAGAACAGCAAAACAACCTGAATGGAAATTGGTGGCTGAAATTAACAGAAGATTGCAAGATTGCCTATCACCGACCCCCCCCCCCCCCCCACAAAGTTGACTTAGTACACAGTACGAATGTAATAGGATGTTCAAAGGGAGCTTTGAGCATTTTACTGTGGTACAATGTAAGAAGGCAGATCTTCCAGTATTGGAATGAAAAACCAACCTTTTATTATCATCATCACTATCACTACACTCTTCTTCCATGAAAGCAATTGCCAAAGAAAGGAAAAAAAAAAGGTTGGGGGAAAGGGCATGGATTATGATGCCCTTTTGAGCCTAATGGCAAAGTTACAAAATAATTAGGAAATGCAGAGATGTTTTATATAGCAAGCAGCAAATGGGTACTATAATAACTTATTTTTCTTTTATTCATGTACCAGTCTACCCAAAATCTATAGTACTTAAAAAAAGAGACCAAGATCGAGAGACAGCAAATCAGGCTGATACCAATTGCCCATGAGCTCACTGAGAAATGGCTTATGCAAACACTTACACAAGAGCTGCTGTAATCCCATGATGCACGCTGTCATCTTGTATATCCCACAAAATGGAGGAATAAGTATTCATAGCATGATGAAGGGCAAGGATGTTAAGTGTCATGACTACCCTATAATGAGAAAGGTCTTGTCTCATTCCTAGAAACTCCTCAAGGACCTTCCATAATTGTGGAGAAAAAAAAAAGAAACAAAAAATGACTATGTACACTTTGACATCTGGGCCCCATTTCATAAAAGATGTTAGGATAACAACTTTTACTGGAATGTCAACTTCCAATAGCAACAGCCAATCAGGAAGCTGGATTCTTGTCGTTACCATGACAATCGCCACTCTAGCAAGAGTTGCTATCATATCAACTTTTTATGAAATGGGGGATTGGACTCTGTGACAGAAGAAAGCATCCCTGTGTATTCTTGCCATACAAGGATGACCTACGAATGGGAGTCGACCAACATGACGTGTGTACAAGAGAGCGATACGCAGACATACTTCAATAGATGAAAAATACAAAGCTCCATCATTGCATGGGAGACACAGGGTGGAGTGGTTCAAAGCGTCAAGATGCCATATCATTTGCACAAACAACAAAAGCAGCACACGGAACGTTGCCAGATCTCACAAACGATTTGAACACCGAAATAGAAAGCAACAATCCAAAAAGTGGCAGTACAGATCATCACATTTTTAAATGAGACAGTTATACCCCAACTTCTTTCTCAATCAAAATCAACCCATCCAGGATGAGCTAATTTTGCTACAACATGTTTCACACAGAAACCTGCATACAGTATACTCAAGACTTATCTTTAAATAGGTTGATTGCTCGTTCTACAAGTCTAACTACTGAAACAATGTAGCCAGTAGTGTTTTTTTAATCCACAAAATCACTGAAAACACTTCAAGGAAATCAGCAACTGTGGTTTGTGTGTCGTACTTGACTGAAGTTTCAATTACTGAACTCTAATTACGTCATAATTGAAGTGCAGTTCTCTATATATACTTTTGATGAGCTCAATGAAACCAAACTTTATTAAGCATATTTTGTATATATATGGAAATCATACCAAAACTGGGTCCCATTAGGAGTGGAAAGTTATGCTCTTTTAAAATAAAGATCAAACTGCCTTTTCCCATAGAGGAGACTAGATTAAGTTGTCAATCTGATTGTTGCTGTAATGAACAAATGTTTGATTTGATTACTTCCCCAGTTGCCACGTACGGGTACGTGCCGTACGTAGTACACGACCAGAATAAATTTATGTCAAAGCTCCAATCCACTCACCTCAGATATGGACATGGACAAATTTGAAACATATCTATGATATATACCTTTGAAAATAACCTAGGCAGAACTCATACACTATCATGTTCCAGGTTCACCCATATGCCCTATGTGACAAATGTGACTGTGCACCTCAAAACGAACATAAAGTCGCACACACTGATTTTGCGTGAGGACTGAAAATAAGTGAAATGGATCAACCTAGCCGAACTTGACTTTTTCATATTTTCTGAAAGAGCGGGTCTTCTTTTACATTATGCTAGAATTTGGTATCATAAAACGGGCAGGAAAGTGTGTTTTTTTAGCAGTTTATCTCGAACATTTTTGGTAGAATAGTGTGATTAGGTGTGTCTTTAGAATCCCTTTTTCATTTCTAAAAAACCTTGTCCACACTCTTCATTTTCAACTCTAATAACTTTTGAAAGGATGATGCTACTGCTTTGAAAGTTGAGTTTAATTATGGACAGAATGTGTTAATGAGGATTGCTTAATTTCAGTTTAATCTGATAATCCCTTCATTGTTGTTACTCTGGTGGCTTACTTCCTGATTTTTGTCTCATTCATCGCACAGCCAACACGGTTTGGTCAAGATTAAGCGCTTGAATAGACACTGTACTTCAGAGCCTCTTTTCTCAGTTCACACTTTTCCTGAGTTTGTGTTTTCTTTCCAATATTTAGATAGGTTAGAAGAGTCCATTTGATTTGAGTTATACATCATTTTAAAGCTTAAAGTCTGCTCTTTAAGAATATGGTCTTAACTAAATATTCATGTCTGGCGACTTTTTGTTTGTTTTGAGGTGCAGGGTCACAAATGATCTAACATCCCCCCCCCCCCCCCATTAGCCCTTAAAGAATTCAGAATGCACATGACATCTGCAAGACACATAATTCATGTATTCACGTAATGTACACATGTTCATTCCCTCTCCCACAGATTCACACGCAGCAAAGCAGTAATAGGGCGGTATATGATATGACTTGATTAATATTGTAAACCAGTACCAGGCTATGTACTTCGGTCCTCTAAAGTGAAAACGTGATAGCGCCAGAATGATAACGAAATAATGTATGGTACTCTCATTGATGTCAGCATTTTATCACAGAAGCTACTGTAGATGACTTTAGGGCGACTACTTGATACATTCTAAATGTAGCAGGTGATTTGATCTTCACGAACGAAGCTGTGGCCATACATATCAATTCTGGAAGCAAGCGAGTGTGTATCATGAAAAGGAAATTAGGTTCGACTCGTTTGCGTCTCAACGGAATTTTGAAGAACTTCGGTGTCGCTTTACCACAGCTTCGGCCCTGAAATGTCTGAGATCTTCCTTCAGCGCCCTGGCTGAATCCTGCCGAAAAGGAATACATATTCACTGACACATAACACAGGCAGCGGGTTAAAGATTGCAGTTACAGGAACCCAAGTGAATGCCATGCGCCATCACGCCTCTTTGATACCCGTTTAAAATAAAGGCATCTTGCCAATACAGGTGGCAGTCACCTTCAAGATTTTAAACGTTCGACCACAGGGGAAAAAAAAAATCCCAAGTTATGACACCATGCTATATTGAGTTTAAAAAAATATTATAAAAGATAAAAATCTTGTAAACTACCACAAAAACTTTGTAGTTGGTAGCAGCCACAACTCAATTTAACATTTCACTTTCTGCTCAGTCATCTTTATTCCTCATTTGGGGTGAGTAAAATCACCAGCAATGTTGGAAATCTTGGTTTCTTTCTATATTTAAAGGGTGTACATGTATACAGTTCTGGTTGAGGTGAGGGTTTAGCTTTTAACGTTTTGCGAGATGTTCAGAAACCACTATGAGATGTCAAAGAGCATGCAATTCTAAGGGGTATCAAAAATTTATTTGATGAAAATCGGTTTTGAAATGGCCGGCCACAACTCAATTTAACATTTCACTTTCTGCTCAGTCATCTTTATTCCTCATTTGGGGTGAGTAAAATCACCAGCAATGTTGGAAATCTTGGTTTCTTTCTATATTTAAAGGGTGTACATGTATACAGTTCTGGTTGAGGTGAGGGTTTAGCTTTTAACGTTTTGCGAGATGTTCAGAAACCACTATGAGATGTCAAAGAGCATGCAATTCTAAGGGGTATCAAAAATTTATTTGATGAAAAAAATGGCCAAGGTGAAACAAAGAGATCCTAATAAAAGGCGTAGCCTGTCGCCTTTTATTATTTTCACTTTTTTGGATATCTCAGCCATTTGAAAACCAATTTTCGTCAAATAAACGTTGAATTCTTTTTAAAATTACATGCTCTTTCATATTACATTTAGAGGTTTCTCATTATATCTCACTTAGGAATATTCAAAACATGAATCCCCACCTCAACCAGTACTGTAGAGTCCCTTTAAATTGAGTACACCACCATTATCTGCTGTTGGCACAACCATAATAGAGTGTACAAGTTCATTTTCTCAAACACAATACATGTCAAGTGTTTTATCTTAGTTTTTTTTTTTTTTTTTTTTTTTGGGGGGGGGGGGAGGAGGGATGGTTAGTGTCAAATATCAAAAAAATTGATAAAACTAAGCACATCTATTGCAACTTACAGGCAATTGTAGTAACCACTGCTGAAGCTGGGCGATGACTATTCAACTGCAAACATTTCCCAGCCATTCCTATGGTCACTGAAACTACATTGAAAGTTGCAGTGATAACAGTTCCCTTTTACACAATACAATCTTGTGACATGCATGCAGTTCCCTAAAACTCCAATTATTGTTGACTTATTCATCTACCCAACAACGATTGCTCTCAGGTGTCTTTGAAAGACAATATTACAAGGTACTAACATGACATATACGTAAATGAGTTTGTAACTATGTTGAAATTCTTTAAAGATAGAGAAAATATCAAGCAGTGACAATGCACATGCAGACTAGGGTATGCTTCCCCAAAACACCAACACAGTTTTTGCATAGGAATAAATGGCAACCAGGCATGTACGTTCACTCTCAACAACAGAGGGTAAAAGGTTACTTAAAGTCATCATAAAATGGCTTGCACGCTTTAATACGCGCCTACAGCATTCATTTCTCATACACAAACATATGAAATACATACATGTGTATATCAATATATATATACATATACGACATACATATACAGGGTGTAAATACACATATACCAGTATGTAAAGGTATGTCCATGTACCATAATACCCATTTTACGTGCAATCACCAAAGGCAATATTAATTTGATAGGGTGGGACTAGCTCACAGACGCAGATCTTACCTTTCTCTTGGAGGATTTGTCTCTCTTTTTGTCATTTTTGTCCAGATGACTCCCGCTCTTCACGCTTCCTGGCCTGTCCTTGGACTCAGCTCTCCTGGATGGGGGCGGCTGCAAAGTTTGGTGAACAGAGAGAGACACCTTTACACATAAGTTGATTATCGGACTATTTGCCGAGTGTTTTTCATGGTAAGAGGGCTCAAGATCTTGTGATTTGGGTTTCAGTGTTATTCAAGATTCCCTCAGGGATTACTGTTTAACCCTGAAAAACACTGCATGTTTATTCCAGAAAGAATCTGGGACGACTCAGGTAGACTTCAAATCAACTGTGGCCCACGCTCAATTGGCAGTGACCGAGATCCCTTTCTTTTCAAATGTCACAAGTTTGACAAAACGATGACAATAATAGTGACCACGTCAATGTGTAGGTTTGGTCACTGAGAATAATAACGTGTTTATGGTGATCATCACCAATTTCCATACATCACAAACTTAAATTTGACTGTGATCATGTTTTACTGTGCCTGTGTGTTTGATTTGCCTGTGTGATCATTTGTGTGTATTTGCAGACATCTCTAATTTATGAATTATGAAACACAAAAGATAGTACCGTACAAAATCTGTCATAATTCAAAGTTCATTAATTGACATAATATGTAAATGATAACTTATTATGAAAAAAAAAATCCTTTTTGATTCTGATAAACCAAGCATGCGCTATAATTTGGAATTGTCTAAAGCTAACGTGCTGTCACTGTTTTAATATAATTTTTCCTTGTTTTCACAACTTCACAATATTCATTACAGTAAATAGAAACTGGCTGCATGGCTATCATATCAGAACTCAAACAGTGTAACGGTATTCACCTAAAACAAAGAATATTCTTTACAACCACAAGTACTTGGAATGTCGTAAAAGAAAGATCAATATACAGAGCCAAATGAAATGAAGAAACAGATCATTCTGTGATCCTGAGTAAGACACATAACATCTGAATAGGTTTTATACAAATTTCTGTGAAATCATAAAGACAGAAATATTGCCTATATTTGGGGGGGGGGGGGTTGGTACATTGTTGTGAATGTGTGTGGTTTTTTTTTTTTTTTTTTTTTTTTGCTTTTTGTCTGTTTGTTTTTTTTAATTGAGACACGATGACAACTCACAGATTTGCCACTGCCCCGCTCCGGTGACCCCTTGTCGCTGAGAACCTTGCGCCTCTCGACAACCTCGGCGTGGGTGAGGGGAAAGCGCGAGAGCACCTCCCCGATGTAGGTGGCTGCCTTGTCGGTCAGCTCGTTACAAGCCAGGGAAAGGGACAGGACCACTCGATTCATTCTGAGACCCTGTCCAGAGGAGGATGGGGAGGTGAAAGAAGAAGAAGAAGACAATGAAGGTGACAAGACTGACAAACAACACAGAAAGGAAATGATCAATGAACAATGGAGAAAGCAATAAATAAACAGTAGAAAGTAAATGAATAAATAAATAAATGAACATAGAAAGTACCTAAATAAATAAGTATGAATAAATGAATTCAACATAGATAAATAAATGAATGAATGAATGAAGAAATGACAAAATTAATGAATAGATCAATGAATATTAAAACAAATTCACTATGCATATTAACAAATATAAAAAGACTACAATGCAGACTGAACCTTATAATCATTGAAGCTGATACACTATGTATACCCAATCCTTCTCTGCGTTTGTTTGGATAAATACACATGCATCATGTCTTTATCAAAAGGCCCGATCACACTGCCCAAAAGTCGCGTAAACGCATGAATCACGTAAGAAATTCGAGCCTTACGTGATACATGCGCAATTTGCGCATTTTCATAAGTTTGTCTGATGTGGAACCAAGTTCGTAGTTGTCCGCCGATGTGCGCCGGATCTGCGCTTTACGCGATTTCAGGTATTGAGCAGCTCAAAACTCGGCTTCGCGTAAAAGTTTACGCAGTATTGCGATGTTTTACGTAATTTTTGCGTAGTTTGTGTAGTTCTTACGCGAACAACGCGCAAAATATCCATGGAATATCAGTGATCGTTCGCGAAAACGTTGCCGCTATCGCGTTCATGCGCGAATCATGCGCGATTCATAATCAGTTCATTAGTGATAATGCGCAGATTATGCGTGGTTTTCCGTGGACCTCAGTTGTTGCACACAACCACGTATTCGCCCTGTTTGGGGCCTTTGCGTGCCTATGCGCTGAAAGTGCGTGGTTTGTAAGTGATATTTGCCTGATCATTTCATAGTTCTTCCGCAATTCATCGGTGATTTTCATCGCGTAAATCAGCGAAAATTCTTGACGGACAAGCACGCACAACCAAATTTCTTGCGTGATTCATGCGTTTATGTGTCTTTTGGGCAGTGTGACTGGGCCTTAATATAGCAAAGAAAGAGAGATAAATGATTTTCAGCTGCTGTTATGCAACCCTTAAAACTTGTGTGCCGAAGTTTAACTCATTGAGGACGAGTCCCGAGTATACTCGGGCAGGGGTCTATGGGAAATGCGTATTGTAGCAAAATTAGCCTGTCCTCAAAGGGGCTAATACTAGAGATGGCAAAACCATCAGTTTCATTGACAACAGAATGAACTGCTTTTTGAGAGCTATTTCTTTGGATATACTGTTTGTACCATATCATGCAATTCTATAATGAGTTAACTCACTACAATGTCCTACTGCTACATCATGATTGTGCTTCAATAAAGAAAGTTGTTCAGTTTTGTCTTGTTTTTCATATGAATATTTGTTTTGGTCAGTTTCGTATAATTTCAGACCTCCATAATGCTATCAAGAACTCATATTTCCTTGAAAACCTGCAATTTCTACAAGCTAATAGCTTTTCATACTATAGGTTTCCGTCATGTTTCTTTCTCAACTCTTTTGCATCTGCAATATTGTTTTTACTGTATATTTTATGAGATGTGTTTTGTGCATGATATGTATTTTGTGTTACCACACAGTATTGTTTATGTTATGAGAAATATGAAAATAAACTAAACTGAAAACTGAACGGGTTGCTAGGCTGCTTGCACCGGCATCATGTCCATTTGAGAATCTGCCCCATTTGATCTATGGAAGCAAATGCTCCTCTTATCAACTCTCACTGAAGAGCCAAATTCTAAAAAGTTTTTGCCTCAGGCCATTCTTCTTTGTGGAATTACAGAGTTGAAATACGATATATCTTCTCACAAGATTTTTTTTTCTTTTTTAATCAAAAGAAGGCCCCTCTGTTCATGAGCTGATAGCATGCTAATCATCGTTTCGAAAAGGTCATCTGACGAGAAATGAGAAATCAATCATTATATCACAAGATTCTATTGGTGCATATATGTACTTCTTACGGCAAGATCAGACTAACAAATCCCCGTACCAAAGACACTAACATACTCCTTTTATTGACCCCATGCCATTTCATGGTGATGAGAAAACAACTTTAATGGAAACTTATCCTCAAAATATCCAGGATGTCATTCCCTCCCCAGCCAAAAGGTTCTTATTCAAAGCCCCTGCATGCACACAAAAAAATAATAATAATGATAAGTAAAAAGATAAGAAATAATAAACTAAAAAAAAAAAATGGATGGAGGAGGAAATTGACACTTGTTGACTTAATCTCCTGTGTTTTTGTGGTTAGGATTTATGTCAAAGAACTTGCATAAAATCAATGAGTTTCAATGCTACTATAGGCCACTGCCTTGGCTGTGATGGATGTGTGCCAAAAGTAGCATCACAGATGTGAAAAAAAGAGAAAACACAGGTAGAGTCTGGATCAAGAAAATCTCTGCCATTTGTCACTGTTAAAATTCCCATCACAGTGCTGACTGATCGATGAAAATTTGGTATATACTGTAGGTACAAAATTTGTTTTGGGGCATGCTATGATGATCATAGACCAGTAATTTTAATTATCAAAAGAAAAAAAATGCAACTACTTTCCTGTATATCAATTGCGTGACAACCACCTTACTACGGGCACAAAATTTCTGACTAGAGTTAACTTGCTCGATTATTTAGAAGTGGAAAAAACAAACAAAAACAAAACAAACATACATACAAAAACTAAAACACCCCTGAAACAAAAATCCCTAAGCCCTAAATACATAAAACTGGTAAACCTGAGATAGCAATATCTTGAATAGATACACAGTTTCAGTCTACAGGTTGTAAATCAAGTGGAATGATTCTCTCTTCCAAATACCTGGTAATGTATTTACATGTATGTTTCATTGCATAGTGTGTTTATAAGGCAGAGTAGTCCATGCCATACTGTACTTTGTCTATCAAAGTGACATTTTCTATCAATTTGAGCCCAATCCTTCCAGGAACCAGGTATGCCCGGTTCCCAAAATGTACACAAGTGTGTCTCGATTTGTGGCCAAAAGTCATGCTTACAGTGTATATGTATTATTCTGATGTCAGAAAAAGAACTTTTAGAAAAAAAAGTTTCTGCTATCAATTCATGTAGCTATTCAGTTCTTTTTCTGTCTCAGAATGGCAAATTTTGTGTGATTTAAACTTTTCAACGTAGTAGCATGTTTGTTTCGCTGCAAAATTTGTATGAAGACGTACATGTACATGTAGGTAGCATTCGAGGCTGAGCTCATGAGATTTTGACTTTCACTGACCTTGTTTGGGGCCTTACAGTATATAACAAAAGAATTTGCCACTCCAGTGCACGCTCTCTTTGCATCTCACGTCCGATTGATACATGTACTGTATGTTGCATTGTTCGATGGCACATGCAGTTGATCGCGGAAAGGGAATACATTTGTACTACTTGACTGCTTAATTAGCACAGGTGGATGACCAATCTGTCTGTTCTTTGTCAACAGGCGAAATCTAGTGCCTTTCTCTCACGCTCTCTCTCCCTCTCTCTCTAATTTCTCCCTTTCTCTCCCTTTTACATGCTTGAGCACCAAGTCAGGAATAAAAAGAACACCTGTTTATGTCTTATTATAATTTTCTTGTATAGGAGAATGGGCAAGAAGAAGCGCAGTTGGGATTCTTATACTTACAGAGCACAAACTTGTGTGAAATTCTCAGATATGATCTCTGATTCTGACTGAGCACATTTTCATACACAGTGGTACTTGTACATATTTATACAGCCAAACCTGTCTATAGTGGCCAATCCAAGAGAGACAGGGAGTGGCCATTATAGGCAGGTGGCCATGATAGGCAGGATCTTTAACATGGCTTTTAATTCTCTGTGGGATTTTCACATATTTTAGTGGCCATATATAGCAGGCACCTGCTATGGACGAGTGGCCTCTAAGGCAGGTTTAACCATATTCAAAGAAATCATACCTTGGGATATTACGATGTAACTCTTTGCTCATACAATTCCATTGTCTTTACATCCTTACATCTTTGCCATGCTTTGCCGTGCTTCATAAAAATGCATATAAAAAGAAGACAAGCATTTAAACACACACACACACACACACACACACATACACACACAAACTGATGAGTATAAAGCCTTGCATATATTCAAAGAAGATAGTTTGGAAAGTTTGAAGGATCTTTAGAGACTCTTGAGAATGAGCGTTTGTACCTATCTCTGTAAAGTCCCTCTATTAAGAGTTTTGTATTTGAAGCAGATGACCTGCAGCTATTAAAATTGATAGTACTATCATGACGCCGGTGTCAAGAAAGCGCCGGATGTTTATGACTTTGCGAGCATTGGGCCCCGTAGAAGAGGTCTATCAGAGTATGCAGGTAATATTAGACTTCCTTTTCAAATGACATACTTTTAATTTGTTTTATATTCTATTTTAGACTGTCATTCACTTCACGTTTTGGAATAACAGATATTCCCTTATGACACTATTCTAGATGTACTGGTACTTCAAAGACCTTAATACTTATCAAAACAACCTACGAGTAACAGAATACATGTAAGTAATTTGCACTCATTATTCCCCAGGGGGGAAAAGTTGTTTTTGTACAAATTCTATGGCATTCACAGAGACCTCCTAGTTATATATGAATACACTGCAGCCACTTTGAGGTCCCACTAGAATGTCCATTGCTGATATATCGAAGTGCACTCAATGACATCTTTCCGGACACGATATGTTCAAGAAGACCTAAATCATCTCTTGCGCAAAATTAACTCCCCTCCCCGAAGGCGACTTTCCCATGCAAGCATCTGAGTCTGTTCCGATGATACGATATTTACGGAACATTCAGAGTCAAATCACACGTCAGTCAGTCTCTTACAAAAGAACAGCAGAAACTGTCAAGGACAGCCACTGCCAGAACATCACGGCGGCCATTCATCATCTCAGACGAAGTAATTACCATGCATGCAAGCGCAGTTTCTATGAGTGATCTGATTCCCATGGTATGAGAGTTGAAGGTTAATGACTAATCATCTTTCCCCCCACACACAAAAAAAGAAGAAAAATAGAAGAAGACAAACAAAGTGACATTGTACGAAGGCAGTTGGAGAGAGATGGCAATGTAATTCTTGTAGGAATATAGAAAAGTGTTTGCTAATCAAAAGTAGCATGCTTGCAGACTCTCTCTCTCTCTCTCTCTCTCTTCAATTCTCTGTCCTTATAAGCGCCACATGGTGGAGAATTTCACCGGAAAAGTAAATAATGATGCTTATTCAGCAAAGTTTTGCATCCATGTCACATCAACATGCCTCCAGAAAGATTAACATTCGTGAAGGAAATTCTCAATAAAAATTAGAAATTCTCGCAGTTATGACAAAGCATCTCACGTAAAAAAAAAGGGGAAAAGGAAAAAGAATGAGGCTTGAGAATTTTACTAAGATAAATTGTATATCAACAAGAGAGCTGTATGCAGTTTGTTAATTTAAGTTGTAATAAAAGAATGTTCAGGAAAGAAACATGCAAATGTAACGTACATCAGTCAAAAAATTATTCAGATTTACATAAAGGCTGTGATGAAATGGTACAGCTGTAGACGGCAACAAAGTTCAATGGCTTGTAAAGAGTGATAAACATACAAATTGTAATGCATTTAAGCACTGTAACACACACACACACACACACACACACAAATAAAAACAGAAATAAGCAAACAAGGTACAGTGTACAGTGTAATAGGAAAGAGATTCAAGGTGACCAAAAAGGATTTTTGCTTTGTTTAGTTTATTTTCTTCTACTCACATTTATGAGGCTTATGGCGCCCTCATCGCCAAGCTTGTTGTTGCTCAGGTTGAGGGAGAGCAGGTTTTTGTTGCACAACCTCTCTGTGGAGATGGCGTGCCCGAGTAGCACCGCCCCCTTCTGCGTGATGTTGTTATGGCGGAGTGAGAGATTCACGATTCTGCGGGGAAACAAATCCATCATGAAGCAATTACAGCGTGGTACAAATGGAGCTACTTCCTGCACGATATTAGATTCTTAAGATAGAAGCCCTATACTTAGTGGCTGTAACATTTGTTCGATTAAGTTTTTCTCTCACGAAGATAAGCTTCAAACTTTAATGGTACCTATGCAAAAGAGAATGAAAATAATATGTGACCCTGCACCACCAAATAAGTCGCCAGACATGAATTTTTAGTTAAAGTCAGATTCTGAAAGAGAAGACTCTAAGCTTTAAAATGATGTATAACTAAATTCAAATGGACTCCCCTAACCTACCTAAATACTGGAAAGAAAGCACACACTCTGGAAAAATGTGAACTGAGAAAAGAGGCTCTAAAGTACACAGTCTATTCAAGCGTTTAATCTTTACCAAGCTGTGCTAGTTGTGCCATGAAAGGAACAAAACACTGGATGTAAACCACCACAGCAACAACAATGAAGGGATTATCAGATTAAGCTGAAATCTAGCATGTTTTATTAACACATTCTGACCGTGATTAATGCTAATTTTCAAAGCAGTACCGTCACCCTTTCAAAAGTTATTAGACTTGAAAGGGAAGAGTGTGCAAAGGATTTCAAGACATGAAAAGCGGCCTTTAAGACATATCTGATCATTCTACTCTTCCCCCCAAAAGGGTTGTACAAAAACTGCAGAAAACACACTTTTCCATTCATCTTAAGTTACCAAACTGAAGAATAACATAGAAGGATAGTTCTTTCAGAAAATATGAAAAACTCAAAATTGACTTGGTTGAACCATTTCACCTTTATTCAGTCCTCACACAAAATCAAGGGGTGCGACTTTTTGTTTGTTTTGTGGTGCACGGTCACACATATATATATATATATATATATATACATTTATATCCAAGAAATTGAGTGAATGCAGCAATATTAGAACAGACCAGTGAAGTTTAATGAAAATTGCAAGATTCATTCAAAAGAAATTAGTCTTTAAAGTTTTGAATCCACCATTGCAGGATGAAAAGACTACAACATTTCAAGATGTCACTAAAAGACAATGATATAAAAAAGTATAAGGAGAATTCAACATATTTTCATTTTTCTAGCATAGTGAAAAGGCACTCAACTTTAATATCTCACTCAAAAAACAGGAGGAATGTCATAATCATATTATCCTTAACATATCTCAGTATCAAGCAGAGGGATTGTGTACTTTTCATAAAACTTTGAAATGTTGTGGAATTTTCTTTAAATGATAAATAATCACAACTATTCAGAAAAAAAATACTACTTCACAGAAGTCACACTTCTTTTAATGGTGAGTGGATCACAATGTGATTCTCACAAAAAGTCTCACTTACACTGTATGTCCACAACACCATAAAAAAAGAATTATTTTTGTGTTGCCCCAGTTGCGATTCAAATCGCTATGCAAATAATGTGGGCTATCGGTGGTAGTGTGAATGAGCCTAGATATTGCAATAAATGATATCATAATTAACTGAGTCTGCACAGATACAGTTGTACTCACATGCTCTCTTCACCGATAAGGAATGCCCATGGCTCCTCTGGTATCGGGTTACCTTCAATGCTGACATTTCTGGCAGGTAAAAAAGACAATATGCCAAGAAATTGTTGAAGAAAATTCAGTTATGCAAACCATTTACACATGATGCATTTGTACCATGTGTATTCATGCAGCAAAAAGCAAAAAGCAAAAACAAAAACAAAAAAAGACTGCTGCCTAATGAGTACAGCAAGCTGGTGCATACATACAGACAGGGCTATGAAGCTCTGCAGACCAAATTACATAGTAATACATAATAACAAAACATAATCAGTTATATGAAAAAAAAAATGTATCAAGTTTTATTCCTAAATGGAGAAATTACAAAACTATACTTATTTGTTTTGGATGAAGAAAAATGTACTATTATATAGAAATTGTAAAATAATAGTAATTAGCAACTCCAAAGTCATAGGTCCTACAGCAAACAGGTACATTCAACGAGAGACACAGTGGTCTCTTGCTCACCTTATAATTTCACTTCCATACATTTTTGCTCACTATCACCTTAAGAACTGGCAAATACACTGTATGGGGGTGGGGGGGGGGGGGGGGCTAAAATGGCCTCCAGGGTAGCATGGTGCCCATTAGTATAATTCTAAGAAATTGGAAAAAGGGGGGGGGGGGGGCTTTATAGAGGATCTCCAGTGTAGCATGGTGTCCATTTGTCATTCTGTTACTCTACAACGGCAATATCACTTGGCAAGTACAAGTGTATGTATAGGAAATTTTACAATTATTGATGCATTTTTAAAAAGATTAAATTGTGAAATTTGGCCTCCAATTTGTTTCCAGGTCCCAGGGGGCCACTCCTGGATCTTATGCAAGTACATTTACGTAAGTATACTCATTGAATCAAGATGTATTTTCTCAGAATAAATTTACTAGAAATGTCGCTACAGCGACTGGTTATACCCCCGCCAAACAACATTTCATATTAGCTTTGGTCAAAACAACATTTCATAAGCTTTGGTCAAAAAACTGAGGAAGTAGTTAAATCCGCAAGATCTTTCCTTGATCTTCTGCCATTAATATGCCGTTACCATGGCAACGTACTTTCGGGTACTGTCGAAAAATGCGTCTTGCACATCTACAACCAAAGGCACACATCTGTACCAAGTTTCATGGAAATTGGGCAAAAACTGAGGAAGTAGTTTGCAACACAAAATTTTCCATCATTTTGGCTCATAATATGTGAGCTGTTACCATGGCAACATACTTTTTGTCACTGTCAAGAAATGTGTCATGCTGACCTATATCCTAAGACAAACATTCAATATGAATTCCATGAGAATTGGAAGAACACTGATGAAGCAGTTTTGCCATGAAGCATTTTGCCCTATATTTTACCAATAACATGCCGTTACCATGGCAACGCACTTTTTGCCACTGCGGAAATATGTGTCTTGCACATTAACATATTCAGATGAACATCTGTACCTAATTTCATAAAAATTGATCAAAAACTGTGGGAGGAGTTCGCGACGCAAGATTTGTACCCATTTTTGCCCATAAATGCCGTTACCATGGCAACGTACTTTTGGGTACTGTCAAAAAATACGTCTTGCTCATCTACAACCCAAGGCACACATCTGTGCCAAGTTTTATGGGAATCGGTTGAAAACTGAGGAAGTAGTTCGCGACGCAAGATTTGCAACGGACCGACCGCCCGACCGCCTGCCCGCCCGCCCGCCCGCCCGCCCACCCGCCCGCCCGCCCGCCCGACCGACCGCCCGACCGCCCGACCGTCCGCTGATTCCTATATACCCCCTTCAAACTTCGTTTGGCGGGGGTATAAAAAGTACACTCATCAATAATGCATCTATAGCATCAATATTTCCTTTACTTCTGATTCTAGAGAAGATGTTTTTTTTTTCCAAAGACTCCTTAATATGGGGGCTTCCCCCCCCTCCCCCCCCCCCCCCATCCATTTGAAGAGATTGAGATCCTATCCCTATCACATAGGGAGTTCACCTACCAAGTTTCATGAAAATCTGTTGTAAGGTTTTCAAGGTGAAGATAAAAATGTAAAAAGTTTAATTTTATAATGCACGAGGGATGCTGCATGATGAATGATCGCAGTAGCTCATTGAGCCTTTGGCTTTGGCTCAAGTGAGCTACATTTTGTAAAAATCACTATTCGCCATACAGCTTTGACATCATAATAACCGAAAAGTTAGTGGGCACTATGCATTATAATTATGACAGTGTGCACAGGATGAGGGAGAGAAAATATGAAATGTTTTCTAAACTTAATACATCTTTGCACGCTAGAGCTGAGTATTAGTACAGTGAAATGTCTGCAAGCTAGAGTTGAGTAATTACAGTGCAATGTAGTATAGTAGTGAGTCACTTTAAAACAAAAATAATGCCATGAGTTCTTCTTTCTACATTGTATTTAGTCATGGTGACTGTGTATGCATTACAATAAATCTACTGGACTGCAGTGAAAGCAAATATTTTTAAATCCCCAACCACTACATTTGTATGTTGCACACACATTGTATAACTAAAACTGAGGCAAGAAAGGGGGTAAAGGAGGTAAAAAAGAAAAAGAGAAGAAGTTAAATGATGAATAAAGAGCCGGAAAAGCAGAGCAATGCGGTGAAACATCACACATTAAATAGGCGATCACGTGTTTCAGTCACCCTCCACTGCACATGAATGTTCGTTCCCAACTTACAATATAACTCTGCCGTTAACACCTTTGGCAACCACTTTGACCAATTTATCAATGGCATCTTGAAGCATTATTCCCACGAGGTTCCAGCATCTAATTATAACGCCTGGGCCATTCATCAACATAGATCGCATCCAACGATTGGCGACAACTGGCTACTGAACATCTCACTTTTACCAATACTATCTAGACTGTACACAATGTACCTCTACGTAACAGCACTGTGAGGATTTGAGCTACATACTGATATTTCTTTTTTAAAAAGATGAAATTTTCTGCATTTACACTATAAGAAATACACTCATATTTTCTCTTATATCACTACCCCCCCCCCAAAAAAAGATCCATATACATAGATATAGATTACAGAAATCAGAGATTCTCAGCTTTGAAGTGATATTACAACACATTTTATCCAAGTCCACTGTTCCTAACCAATTGAAATGAGTGATAGAAAATCCATAAGGGCTTTCTGCTGAAATACACCCACTCCAATCTTGCTGTGTATGGAATGAAACTATGATTTTAGACTCCATGGCAACCACTAGGAAGGAATTGTCAGATTATCCTAAAACTTGGCATAAACACATTTTATTTCTATCTACCATTTTTTTTTTCATGAAAGGATTGATGCTGCAAAGAACCCCTTGCTGTGTTCATGCACACTTAATCATGGTTTAAAACATCAAAGAAAGCCAAAATCAGTTTAAAAAATGGACACAAATGATCTCTGTGCTTTCTCTCTGAAATTATGGGGGGGGGGGGGGGGGGAGCATTGCAAAGAAAGCAGTGTAGCAGTGCAGCATTTAGGCCCTGTGTAGTTAATGATTGTCCCTGGTCATCTCTTAAAGGGGAAATCCAGTCCAAAAATAAGTTAGTCTGATAAAAAAGAGTAAAATGCATTTTTTGGGCACTGAACCACGTTTTGTTTACAGGCACGCAGCCCTGGCCAGTGGGCGGGGTACAATCCGTGTAGTCGCATCAGTGGACACGCCCCCTTTGTGGAAACCTAAATGTGTACCTGGGTAAGGTTTTCGGTGTGTGTCTGTTAAAAAGGTACCCCTTGATCTCTCCTGCGGCTTTATTGGAATTTTAGAGGAATTTTGTTCTCCAGTCGATGTCGCGGCATTGTCACAGCAAGGTCTGTTAAAACGGGCTTAAAAGACCCTTTTGGTGTGCCTTTACAACATCATACATTGTATCTGATGGATTACATTTCTATACAAGCAGTGGCTTTCAGTTTCTTGACATTTGTATGACTTGTTTCAAGTATTCAGCAAATCGTCCTGTGTTGACCTACATCATACATACTGCTATAATCTCTCCTCAGAATGTATTGTCTTTTTCAACCAATCACCACAACCCCTACTTGCATGCACATATGCTGCATCAAATGCACTTTTTCTTTAAAGAAGATTAGTGATATGAACAGCAACTCGACTTTTGTAAAAAAAAAACCCAAAAAAAAAACCAAAAAAAAAAAACCACTCACAGCTGCATTGAGCAACACAATTATCATAACATGTTCAAAAACAGACAAAAAACAAAAATGAACTCAAGTATTAATGTGAGACTCCATGGAGGCCTATATCATGATTATGCAATGATGTTTACTACAATAGCAGGTTTGCCAACTGAACAAAAAAAGAAAAAAAAAAAGAAAATACTACACTGTATGTGCTGAAAGAAAGCTTCATATCTCAGAGACAGACATTCCTTGAGGCCTTCTAGGTAGGCCAAGAGCCAACACATTGTCTTTTAAAGTGCTGTAAAAACATCTCAATTCAGATGTTAACCACACACAGACACTATTTTGTACTTCCGCCAAGGTATGCACGTGTATAAAAGTACTCAAGGCTTGTTATTCTGAGGTGTGTGGATAGTGATTAGCTACAATTGATAGTTTACAAAAAATGCATTCACAACTTCATTTTGAATTCATTCACAACTGGGGCTAGAAGTATAGACTGATTATTGATCATGGATTGAGGACAATACAGAATTGATTTACAATTTTGCTCAAGTTAGATACTATACCAATGCATCTACAGTATGTATGTGAATGGCAGCAGAAGTAATATAAGAATTGGAAACAGTGTTTCCATGCTAGACAGACAAAAGAAAAAATCAAAACAAAATGTGCAATACTATAAAAAAAAATATTACTGTGATTTTGAAAGGGTTGTTCTAAGAAATATAATCACCTTCATTTCAAGTGTAGGCCTTACTGCATTACACTGTATAGTGCCACATTTCTGTCTTTATACTCAAGTGCAAATGTTATCATGTCTGAACAGAAGTGCTCAGACACCAAGGAAATGGATGGGTTTATCATCAGCAGTGACATTTTAATGTTCAGATGGCGAGAACAATTCTTGATAATCATAATAGACAGAAGTCTAATATTAAAAAAAAAAAATTCTCATTTTTTTCCCTCACAATCTTCTTTGTAAAGCATCCACTGGTGCAGACGCAATGATCCGCTATGTTGTTCTTGTGAGATGACGCATATAAACATCACAATATTTCCCAGGCGACAATTTCTAATCCCATAGAAACTTCTTGGAGCCAGAGCTTCTGTTTTCATTAATGTCAAAATTGGTACAACCTCCCTGGATTTGTCACACACACAAAAAAATGAGATTTGATATATAATATATTCCGGATTGTTCGAATTTGAAGTTTATATTGTCTCGTAAAGTGCCTTTTATCAAAACATTAGTGAATAAATAATACCCCATATAATGTATAGTATACTGTGTTATGGGCCTCAATACACCCCTTTAAAGTGTTGAGAGCACTCCTACTCCAGAGGAAAGCACTCCATACTTGTGCCAACTGTTTTCATCACATTCACAAACTGAACGTTCACGACTGCAATGTCTTGCATGTTGGTTCATACACTGTACATGTATATGTCAGTGCATATTAAAGTACAACGTATCACCAAAAGCCTTACCCCTTATCTTACAGAGATGTTTTGTTTGAACACAAATGTGCACATAGTCCGACTTTGATTATCCGGCCATCTCTTATTTGTACTTTTCTATCACCCAAATATGTTGGCACAGTGGGGATGACAAAAATATGTGATTTCAAACTCAGTTAAAACTCCTACAAAACTCAAATGATTTTAATACTGGGTACCCATGATATTTTCTGCAGAAACATCTTCTTGAATTTTACATCAAAATGTTTCAATTTCTTTAATAAAAATAGGTCTATTCTTCTTTTTTTTTAAAAATAGGCTAGTATAGAGTACACCGCTGTTGCAGTGTACTCTACCTGCTTTAATAGCTACACTATTTGTACCGCTGGCTTGGTAGCTGTACAGGTACAAATTCTGTACATGTGAATACATACGAGTGTAAGCATTGTTTGTCCCACATCCGGCCAAATTGATTATCTGGTCTGGCGCCAGTCCCGACATGGCTGGATAACAAGAGGTCAGACTGAAGTTACAAGACCCAACAATCAACCAAATCCCACCATTGGAAAATAAAAACAAACATCCATTCCAATTTGATTCACCACTCTGGTCTCATAATTTGGAATTCACTACAACACAGCATTTGAAAATTTGCAATTTGTGAAAAGTAGGGCATTTAAAAAACAATCTAGAATACTTCTCCTCACTACATATTACATGTAGTTTCAGGTTTATTGCACCCTTTTGATCCAACACCTGTGATTTGCCAACCTAGCATTGCAATTTGTTCCATTCCTGTGTAAATCAACTCTTTCCAATCAAGTGATGCCATTACTGCAAGCCCTTGAGATTTTTACAGTGACACCTTTTTCTTTCAGGTAGCCATCTACTTCTAATTTCTGTTTTTGTTTTGTTTTTAGCTCACTTGTTTACCACTTTGTTTTGACGACTTGTAAGTCCTCTCTTTGTCATATGAAACATGTTAATACGCTTCATTTATTTGCTTTTTATTTTACATAAATATTGTAAACATTTATGGAAATAAAGAATGGTTCTTTAATCTCAGTCAACCCCTTCCCCTAAAAAGCAAAACAAAACAGAACAAAACAACTTAGCCCTAAACTATTGAAAAGTCATTATATGAGATGTTTCTATGAACAACATAGTCATCACATTTGGTTTTCCAATACAGAAGCAGGATTTTTGTTCTTTAGTGGAAACAGATGCAATGGACATACTGACTTTGAACACACCCCTGTTGATGTTACAGTGTATCTACCTCACACTAAATGATATAGATTTGTCATATGCCCAGTCAGCAATTAAAACATAACCATGGTCAGATGATAACAAAACATTTGCAAAGTTCTTCCATATGGGAGGAATGTCCTCTCAAGGGTGAACCTTTCCCAATATAAACAAAAGAAAAATTGACAGAATGAGCATGTGACAGACTTTGGCCACACAATTTGAGTACACATCGCATGTGTGTGTATGTAGTGAAAAGACTCTGAAGCATCATAACTGTGCATTACAGCAAATTACATACATGTATATCTGCATGGGCTCATTGACAATGGTACATGTCAAATGGCAACCACAACAATTTCAAGTTGAAGGTGAGTATTACTGTCAAAGTACAATGTACTTTGACCAACCCTAGTCAAACAGCTACCTTATCTCGGCAAGAATATACAAAATGTTCACTGGGCTCAAAATGCACAGTATTTCAGACCCTTCATAAGGATCATTCTGTATACGTATCCCCTCCAATGCTAATCAAAATTCATACATTGAATAGTTTGTAACAAAATGAAATGCATGTGTAGCTGTAAGTTTAAATGCAATGTACAGTAAACTGACAAAACTAAATTGTTAAACCACTGTCTGTGAGATAAATCCCTACAGTGCTGATGTCTCGTGCATACACCCGGTTCCTGCACGGAACGGGTTGATAGTACCACCTGCAGTATACACAGGGTTATACTAAATTGGTCTACACAAATACTGGTTGGTGATTGGTCATAATGCAATCACATGATTAATGCAGCAAGGACTGAAATTGTTTATGTTGCAAGCAGTGGTGATGAAGCTAGAATGAACTGATGTGTATTTGTGTAGACCATATAAATAGAACAAATATTGCCTTGTCTATTGTAATACTGTGACAGTCCATTGAGGGTTACATTTACCCCTTGCAAATAAAACAAATAAATATAGATACTAGAAAAGCACTCTGAGAGCGCAGACCTCCGCCAAGCATGCAGCTCATATCCACCACTGATCTTGTTCTTCCATAGAGATATCAGTGATTTCCACCCAAGTACTTATAGCATTGTGTGCTGAAAGTCGCCCCATTTCCCAATATAGAAGCCTTTGTTACGTCATAAACCCTCAGCTGCACGGTGCGCCTCGTCCTAGCAGAAACTAGAGCACGCACTATAGTGCGCGCAAGCAAACCTCAAATACGCGCAGCCTGAACTCCCAAGTTCAATGACCCTACCTACCAAAAAATCAAAAATCCTTCATAAATTCACCAAAAATTCTCGGATCACTACCAAAAGTTAATCGTTTGTTACTTGTGTCATTCTCAACCTTTCCTGCAAGTTTCATTCCAATCCGTTACCTACTTTTTGAGTTATTTTGCACACAGACAAACTAACTAACAAACTAACAAACAAACCAACGGTAACGCAAACATAACCTCCTCCCTTGGCGGAGGTAATAAATTTTTTGGGAAAATATATCTCCTTTGGAGATGTCAATTGTTATATTACGTACACCAGTCCTCTAAAAATAGGCAATATTTGTACACGTTTAACACTGCATTGAAACACATTCCAAATCAACAGACGTACAAATTATCATTTGAAATCTATAATACAATGGATATCTAGCACTTCAGGCAAAAATGCTAAGGAGCAATAAATTGATAATTACATGATTTCAGAGTCAATTTCAATGAAAGCCCTACAAAAGTATAAAGCATGGGCAGAAAGAGCTTCAAGGGCAATGAAACTAGCCTAAAATATAAATGCCTGAACTCTACAATCTCTTAATATGGATTGAAGGTTTTTTTGAGTACTCACTTGAGGTTTGGACATTGATGCAGGAACAACGACAGTTCCTTCAGGGTTTTCTCCGTTAGACTTGTGTTCCAGAAACTGTCCAGGGAAAGAAAGGAGGGGGATTATTAGTACAGATTCGTGTTAACTGACTGGAAGGGACACTCACAACTGTATCCAAGACATTACTCGTATTAAGCAACAGCAGTCTACAAAAGACAAAAACAGCATACTTTTACATCGCTCTCAGAGACTCCAACCCTATTTAAAGCACCTTCTGATCTGGTGATTCCCCCGCCTGAAACCCCTGGCAAACGGGAGACTCCAACTTGATGTGCACAAAGCACATATCACGAGCGCAAAGTTCCTTGTGACCGGGGTCCAGGGCCCGCTTGGGCCCTAGAAGCTCTAATAATTAGGGTTCTTGATGCTCTCTCGTGCTATCTAAAGGCTTATTTTTCAACATACAAAGACAAAAAGTAAGAAATCATTTCAAACGGGAGACACAGAGCCAGGGCGGGAGAAATGAAATCTCATCGGGAGAACGGGAGATTTTGCAAAAGTGGGCTTTCGGCGGGAGATCTCCCGTCGAAAGCGGGAGAGTTGGAGTCTCTACGCTCTGGACATATCACTCATGTATGTATCTACTGCAAGGCAAGATTAAACTAATGTGACTTGTGAAAAACTGAAATATATGCTATGAATGCAAAGGCTGAGGCCTATGGCTATCACAGCTTTAATAGGATAATTCCTAGGGTTTCAGATTATGGGGTGAGAGCATGAAAACTTGAAATGAAACATCATGAAAACAAGAGACAAGCGGGTCTCGTGCTCACCTGAGTATCGCAAGTTCACCTCCCATGCATTTTTGCACACTCTTACCTGAGAACATTGGAGACTTGGGGCGGAGGCAGCTTTGAGAGCTGGGGTTATGGGTCATGGTGTCCATTATATTCTATAACACTGGTAAAAATACCTGCAAAGTATGCTGTACTTTATGGAATGTTGGACTATGCAGTTTGGGGGAAAAAAAGACTTTAATAAAGCTCTATCACTGCTGATTCTAGAGAAGAATATTATTGAATATTCCTTAATTTAGGAGGTTTGGGCCCCCTGGGGCCTCAAAGGAAAGCATGGTGCCCATTCAAACACTTTGAGATCCTATCCCCCTAGGTATGCTACTTGTCAAGTTCGGTGAAAATCCATTACATGTATGTTGTTTTCAGCAAGGAGATGAACATGTACAATTTAGGTCTGCATTTGGATTCCCCCTTGGAGTCGGGGGGCAGCCCTGGATCTGCAATGAACAAACTTGGAACTATAGTCTTCAATGTACAAACTCATAATAACTTTGCTTTATCATTTCTGGTTCTGGAGAAGGAGAATTGTAAATATATTCCTTAATGTTCGGGGGGGGGGGGGGGGAATGGGCCCCCTAGGGGCCCCCAAGGGGAGCATAGTGCCCTGTTGAACAAATTGAGATCTTAACCCCCTGGCATGCTACCTGCCAAGTTTGGTGAATATTCATCGAGGGGTTTTCAAGAAGAATATGAACATTGTGTACAATTTAAGTCCCCATTTGGACCCACCCCACTCCACCCCCCCCCCCCCCCCCCCCCCCCCCCCCGGTCCCAAAGGGGGGGGGGGCACCCCTGATTCTACCATGAACAAACTTAAAATAACAGTCATCAACATACTGATTCACTGTATTAACTTAGCTCAATCACTTCTGGTTCTAGAGAAAATCTTTAAAGATTCCTTACTGGGGGTGAGTTGCCCCCCCCCCCCCCCCCCCCCCCCCCCCCCCCCAGGTGGGGCATGGTGCCCATTTGATGGAAATGAGATTCTATCTTCCTAGGGATGCTACCTGCCAAGTTTGGTGAAAATTTATCATGGGGTTTTGAAGAAGAAGATAAAAATGTACAATTTAGGCCACCATTAGGGTCCCTCCCCTGGGTCCCAAGGGGGCCACCCCTGATTCCGCCATGAACAAACTTGAAACTACAGTCATGAATGCACTAACTTATAGCATTAACTTAGCTCTATCACTTCTTGTTTTAGAGAAGAAGATTTTTCAAGATTGAAGCTTGATGGTCCCCATTTGAACAAATTGAGATCCTATTCCCCTAGGGATGCTACCTACCAAGTTTGGTGAAAATTGGTCATGGGGTTCTCAAGAAGATGAAAATGTAAAAAGTTCACGCACGACGCACAACGGACATGATAATAATAATTAATAATAATAATAATAATAATAACAATGATAATAATAATGATAATGATAATAACAAAAATAATAATAATGATAATGATGATGATAATAATAGTAATTATGATAATAATAATGACATTAATAATAATAATAATAATAATAATAATAATAACAACAAATAAATAAATAAAAAAAGAAAAGGTTACAAACAAAACCAACACACATAATAAAGACAGTTATCTGAAAGTTCTTTAATAAAGTCATTGATTCTACGGAAGTTTTTAACTTGTGATCGAATAGTGCTGAGTTCAATGCCCCCTACTTTGTACAAGCAACAAAATACACTGCTAGGAACAAAACATGGTGAGAGGAATTGTTGGCATAAATGCCGTCATCACTGACGTCACTCCATTCACAGATCACAAGGATCACTGTTTGTGCACAAGCATTGTACAATTCATCCCTTGAGACACATTTGATCTTCCACGTACGAAACAGCTTATGCTCAGATGATCATTTGAAACAAATATACTTCCACACAATAAGTATTTTCTTTCTCTCTTTTTTTTTCTGTCAGCAATCATAGAGTCTATTGTTACCCTGAGACAAATGCTAACCTTTCATGTCGCATCACGTCATGACTGCATTGTTTATACGAAATTATATCATGAGCAATCATCACAATTTGATATAACAGAAAGTTATTTCTAAACTGAATATTTTTTTTCTGCTTCATATCACTATACGAGGAAAGTGCAAAATCTGAAATAACCACAACTCTAATCAGTTAGAGACTGTACACTTTCACTATGGAGTAAAGGTGGCTTATCCAAGAGAAGGTTATGTACTAATCTAAAATGCAACTTTTGACTATCCATCATGCAATTCAATTTCAATGTGCATTTTGTTCAAATGCACACATTCCTTTATTATACAGTAAACCAGAGTTTATTAAAAAAGTGTAATATCTGCTCATTAAAAAAGATGGAGAAAAAAATCAACATTGTCCCACAATACGCTATATTTGTAACATGTTTACTTCATAGAAAACAAACAAACAAACAAACAAACAAACAAACAAACAAACAAACAGCAAACCCCAATCTAGGGACAAAAGGTATACAACTGAATCATATGGAGGAACACTTTGCACACACACAAAAAAGTCCTTTTACTGTCAGGCTTGCATCCTGCAATGATACCTTACAAAATGTCAAAAGTCATAATTGCATTGTAATCAATACATCTTCAATGTTATCACATTCCTGCCCACCACATATTGTTTTCACTCATCGATAGGTCAGCAGCATAAGATACATTTCTCCAGCAAAGTTCTTAGTCAATATTTTGAGGGCATATTTGTTTTGATTCTACATGTGTCCCTGTTTTTCACACATGTGGGGCATCACTGTTTTTGCAATGCCCACAATGGATGTTAAAAAAAAGGTTACAATTCAGACGCCTCTTCTCACCAAACATGTGAAACTGGGTTGCCCCCCACTTACTTGATTGTATGTAGCTTCTCCATGGCCGGGAAACACTGCTTGAAGATGCCTACCATCAAATCATCGATCTTCCAGCCTAATGGGTTGTGGTTGGGATTGAAGGGGGGGGGGGAGGTGGAAGGAGATGAGTGAAAGAAGAGAGCAAAAAAAGGAAGTTAATTGATTGTAAGCAACAACAATTGCAACACAGAAAGAACAAAAATCAAAATGCTGGCAGAACAGAAAATGAGTACCTTCCAGGTGACTGACACGGTAGCATTTACAGCAGAGGCAATGCCATTTGGAACAAAGATAGGAAAGATAAAAAGAAGAGGTGTGGAGTATGATTATTGTTATCACTTGGAGACAAGCAGTCCATAACAACTACCTGTCGCCAGAAACTACAGTAGCATTCCTTTATGAGGGTAATTACAAGGTCTCATGACTTGGTGGTGCTAGAGGGACAATTTTGTCTAGTTATTATTTTTTCCTCATTGTTTTCTTTCACTCACTGTGGGAATAGAAAAGTTTATATTGCAAAGAGTGAGCCAAAATGTTTATTCAATTTAGTAACAATCTAGACTTGTGAAGAGGGTACACAGTCCCAATAGAACACTCATTAGATTTGAAGTTTGAGTTGAGATTAAACTTTATTAGATTAGATTCAAGGCGACCCAGTTTCTCAGATTTCCAACTTTGATGAGTCTGCTGACCACGCTCACTGTTTCAGAGAAGATTTTTTTTTTTTTAAGTGAGCACGAGAACAAGTCCCTACATCGCTCTAGATGGATGAAATTCCCCTTAATCTGCTCTACCTTTTCCATTGTCTTTCTCACTGCTTTGCTCTTCCTGAAACAAATAAAAAAGGCCTATAAATGCAGCAAAGCTGACTGTCGAGCTATCTGTTCCTGTTAAAGGGGAATTCTAGACCTTGTGCAGATAAAAGTCAGTCTGATAAATAAAAGGAGTACAATTTTATGAGCACAACAGCGAAAATTTGATCAAAATCGGATTAAACTTCAGGAATTTGTGAGATTGTGAAATCTCTGCTTTTCACAAAACAATTCTTGAACAGTCAATACTAATATCCAGCTTCATGAGAGCACAAGCCCACAACACAGGAACACAACACAAAAATTGTTTAACCATTCCCCACATCTCTCTCACACACACTAAAAAACAAACAAACAAACAAACAATAACCCCCCCCCCCCAAAAAACAAACAAACAAACAAACAAACAAACAGACATGATATTACAACATGTGACAGTACAATTTATGCATGGATGGTGAGGCAAATTGCGAGAATTAACAACTTTGCACTACAAAATATTCAATCTTTAAAGAACTAAAGTCTGGTCAATCCAGTGACCGCAGGTAAAAAACTGACCTCTGATGAAGACCTCTGTGACCGTGTCCGGCTTGTCCTCTTTCTCCATCTCCACCTGGATCCTGGGCTTGAAGTAGGAGAACTTCTCCTTGGTGACGTATGTCTTGGGTTTGGCATCCTCCCCCTCATCCTCCCTCGTTTCCTCGGGGGTGGGGTCCCCCTTGGACTTGGGGTCCAGGGGCGGGGGCGTGCCCGGCCGCTTGGCCCTGATCACCACCGGGGGCATCTCGGCCTGCTGCAGCCCCGCCCGCCTCCAGAGCTCGGTGAAGTCGGCCTCGAAATTGCCCGTGCACACGTACGGCTCTAAATATGCAGAGAAGAAATGTCACTCTCTTACAGCAAGCTGATACGACATAAATGTAATCGCAGTCTTGATATCAAATACTGTAGGGTTAATGTGTCACTCATGTGGCAACCTACACGTGAACCTCAGGCTATCTTACTTAGCGTACACTTTGGTTACACCCATTTCCCATTCAGTCTTTGTGTACTACAAGTAGTAATATATCTATGTACAGTCTGCTATCTATAAACAACAAATACCCTCATTCCCTAGATCTGAACACTATGCAGATTACATCCAGCCCTTGTTCCAATTGTCATGTATGTAATCAAGGTTGAAAAAGCGGAGGGACTACACTTAAGATGACCAATATCTTACCAGGTGTCTTATTTGCATCATCCTCATTGTCCGGCACAGTGGACGGTGGTCCCTTGTCCTTCTGTGTCTTATCCACCCGCTTCCCCATCTTCACTTTCCTGACTAGGCTGAAGAAAAGAAGAAGATGAGAATAAAAGCAATGACCATGCAAATATTGTGATTACCCCCCCCCCAAAAAAAAAAAAAAAAATGAAGTACATGTATGAAGAAAAGAAAAAAAAAACAGAGGAAATGATTATAAAGATTTTCTATTTTCAACATCACTCAGCAAATATTAGGTATCTTTGCTTGACAACCTATTATTCTGTGTGAGTATACAGTTGTACTATAATTTGACATATTCAGAATTAATTGGTATGGATCATTTTTTACGTATTTTGTTTTATACATCTATATTTTTTGATGAAAATGAATGACTTTATAAATGAATGTATAAAGGATGGGTACAAAGTATGAGAATGGGAAATACACTGAGACAATATTAAATGAAAAACATGAAAAATACACTGGTGAAAGGAAATGCAATAGGTCACTGTAAAGATTGAGTGAGAAAACTGGACGGTATGAATTTGAATTTTCCTCTAAAGGGTGAAATCACAACATAACATAAATTTACAATGTACAGTATTGATCTTAACTCTTAACGTGCCATGGTCGCCGAACGGCGACCTTAGTGCTGACGTGCCATGGTCGCCGATCGGCGACAAAGAAGAGCGCGAAAAACATTGATTATTTAAGTTCTTATGGTACCATAATGTGTTACACCAAGAAACTGACAATGATATGTACTGGTAGCTGACTAGCATAGCCATCGTTTTCACCAAAAATATGAGTATGCTTACATTGGAAAATTTTGAGTAAATACGTGATTTTTCGGCTAGATGTATTTTTTTCGCGTCGGGAAAATCCGCAGCGAGCGCACCCTCTGCGAGATGTGTATAGATCAAAAGTCTCATTGGTAGACCACGCGTGTGTATGCTATTTAATCTGCGTGTATTGCCTATGCGGTTCCAGTTGTATTGTTCCGCTTGGATGCTGTCCGGCGGGAAGCTGCTTTGATTTTGTCCCTCAAAGACGGTAAGCTTGCGTTCGTCGGTCAAGTCTTTCATCCTTTTATTTTGGTGAACTTCACTAATCGTCCCCACGCTAGCATACAAAAGAAGAAGACGCTTTTGTTCTTGTCTTATGCACGTGTGCAGTGAACGGAAAGTAGACCTGTAAACTATGCCGCTTGGTACCACATGTAGTTCGTAGTTTGTTTTGGCGTGATTACCTTCTTCTAGTTCGAAGCGAAATGAAATTCAAAGTAGAAATCTAGTGTTTCGGAATTTCAGACAAAATATAGATCGCAAAAGATGAACATTATTTTGCTTAGTTCAGTTTAAAAATTGTAGGCAGCGTTCGCAAAGAGCGAATAGAGCTGTTGTTTTGAGCGACGACATGCAAATAGTACAAATACTAATCAACACTGGTTTTGACCCAAAACCGATTTTTTTTTTTCTCAAACTTACGAAAGTGACTGGAACTGTAATTTTAGCGCAAACTAGCTGTATTGGTTTTACTCCACCGATATGAAAGTACATTATAGAGCCTGATTTTCTATATGTATGTGACGATGTGCACGTGAAAATCAGTCAAACTATGTTGTTTTCCATGTACTGGTTTCTGTTTTTGTGCTTGCGTCCACGGTTGCATTTTTTTTTCTTTGAGGGTTTCTCTTCAATTGGTCTTCATACTGTACCTCTTTCGGCATGCCTTCTCTCTTATTATGTTGCTTCTTCTTTTCTCTATACATTTTGAAGAAAACTAGTTTTCACGCATTGAGCGTATCTCCGTATCCGTAAAATTTGTCATTGTCCTGCCGTATTTTGGAGGATGTTTTGGTTCTTGTAGCTTTCCGGCTATAAATAGCGTGTAAATAACCTTGGCTATGGGAACAGTAAATGTCTCTAACTACGTACTCTCGAATTAGCGACCAGAATCGTTGCGAACGTCAAGAATATTTATCTTATTTCTTTTGGCCAAAAACAAAAACAAAATCAAAACAAACAAAAAAAAACCATCGACAGTCGATTGGTGTATTATAGAAATTGTTTACTCAACCACGCAAAATGATCAATAATTATTTATCATTTCATGATAACAAAAATCGAAGCTGTATCGTTTATCGCCAAGCAATGATGCAGACACAATCCCTACAGCACAGTCTCGATAAAGTAGAACAGAATTCGATCAGTAATTCGTAGACAGCCAATATCAAATTCGCAAACGGGTTTTCTTGTTTGATTTTGATTTCAACTGTTTAGGAAGCTCGAAACCTATAATTTGATAGGTTTCCAAACATTCATCGCTCAGTGAGACACAGAATTAAAGTATATTTACGCATTTATGTTATTTGTTGAGCTTTGCTTATCGTTTATCCTACCTCTTATAGAAACGTGTTATTTTCCCCGAGTCGCAGGTGAAGAGGAAAATGTTCAAACTCAAGCAAATCCATCAAAGTTATTATTACGTAGGACTTTAGATAAGAGAGAGAGGGAGAGAGAGAGAGAGAGGATGCAAAGTAACATCAAACTATTTGTTAGCATGCAGATTTTGAAAACTTCAAACTCAGATCCTGCTGTTCAGTCCTTGGAGTAAAACAGTGTTGGAGATCACACAAAAAAAGAAAGAAAGAAATGTCGGATGATGCTGCTTCATGAAAACTGTGTCACAACGCAATGAAGGTACGAATTCAAGTACGGAACTAACATCCATCGGCTATTATAAACCAATGAAGGAACTTCAACAGTAGAGTGATCGATGTTATGATTTCCATGAACGTTCAAAATAATTCTGATGGTTACAAATCGCTCGGTATGAAACCTATATTGGCAGGCGCTATAGAGATTTCTGACGCCATGTGAAAGTATGGAATGTGCCGTTGAATAATGTCATATTCAGATAATCAAATGTTTCACGGCGAATGAGACTAAAGACAATCAAAGACAGCAAACATTGAAAAGCATACCAGCAATGTAAAACGTGATTTTATACTTGTCGGCACCTACAGTTTTGTCTTCTTGTCACCAATTTTGCTATGCAGATCAGGCCTACTGTTAGGGGGCTTTTGATTCTTTTTAAGTGTTATTTGTACCGTAATGATTTTGTTGAATGTAATTGCATTGTTCGCTCCTTCATCATGATATGTGCAAAGCTGCCTTTCCTTTCACTGTTTATCTGTGTCATGTTTTAGTGTCTCGTCTCAATTCGTTGTTATTTTCGCTGTTCTGATCGGGCTTTTGGAAATTTCAAATCTGACTGAATTCATTCGTTTGCAAGATTCAATTACTTCACAACTCTGGCCGCATAGTTCACAAGTACAGCGCTATTGAACTTTACTATTTCAAAGTGAGAAGATCGTTTCGAGAATGAGAGGGCTCCTCCCAACGTAGTGCTATTTTACCGAATCATGAAATGAATGGTGAGCTTTTCAGTTGCACGCACATGGCTTCAAACACCAGCGCTGGGCTTACAAGCACGTGGTGTGCTGCTCCGAGCGACTGACCTCGTGGTGCTGAGATTGAACTGGTTTTCTAGCCAAACCCACTTTACTTTGATTTCTCTGGATTGGCAATAAACACAAAAGTGGTATACTACCGTGAATTAACTTTGTTATAATATTTTGGTAATGTTGTGATCGGATGGACAGTGGCTGGCAATAGGTTGATCGGATCAACATTCTTGATTGATACAGCGTTAGACAAATAAAAACCGGAAGGCGTGTGCACTTTTATCGGTCAGATCACGGCAGCATCTTCGCTTTCAATCAGGAGTCATGTTCATCCTTCAAGCTGCCCCTAGCAACCGCTAGTGTGTATTGTACTCAATCAGTACTCGGATGATATCCGCCGTTACCAAGGAATTGCGCGCGCACAAATCCTCGCTGACAAAGGCCTGCCGATTTCAATAGAGTGCGCCCGCCCGTAGTCCGCATAGACAAAAGAAGGATAAGAGGGTGCTTCCTTCTCAAGTGGACAAAAGACACTTTCCAGGGCCCGGGACAATTACTTTAGTTTCAAATACAGGATCTGGGACTAAAGGACTCAGATTTGGGAATGAATTACTGAGGCAGAAAGAGAAATTGCTAAGACAAAATAAACCGCTTGTATCTTTGGAATCATACAATTCTAGAAGACAATTTTGCTATCATTTGAAACGGGAGATGTAGCTCTAAAACTTTCTCACAGAGTCAAGGGAGCGTTCTATTGAAGAAAAACCACGACTGACTCTTTCTTTTCATACTACACAAAAAATTCCAATAATTTTTTGATGATATTATTCATTTCTGCAATATTTCAAGTTCAGATAGATATTACGGAAAACTGACTACATGGCACGAAAGAACAATCATTTCTTGGTATTTGTTGTGTAGAACTCAATTCAAAACAGTCGATAGTTTGAAAGATATGGCAGTTTTAAATTACATTGTCAGTCCAGTTTCGATACATTCTGGCCTTAAGTAAAAACCTCTGGCACGTTAGGGGTTTTGGGCCTGGCACATTAAGAGTTAAAGGCAAGGAAGATACACATTTGTATCAACATCGTACAGTATGTTAACAGCATACACTTGCTCCAGTTCATGTTCAGTGATTGTCAATAGTGCTCAACAAGAAACAAAAGTTACTTTTTTATTAGAAAACATCTTTTTGGCCAAAATATATTCCATTGAATTACATGTCAGAGTAATGGGGGTGGAAAAACTGAGCGTACATGTAACACAATGAATCCCAACATGCTAATCATTTATAATACATGTGCAAGTACGTGTACAGTACATGTACATGTTTACTCCAATGATCAGGCCTATAAGAATGCTAAATTTGTATGTATGAAGAGCGCACAATGTATTGAACATGCACATCAGTGTGCATGATGTCAAACAAGTGTACAAGGGTATGTATTTTTTGTACACTGTTGTAAGTTTGCCTAAAATGCAATACATTTGTACATTTTGGCTCAATGTCCTTCACAACCAAAGAATGCCTTCACATGATGGAAGTATATCACTAAGACATCATCATAAAAAGATGAATTACAAAAATGATAACAAACACACAGCATTTACATGTACAGTACATGTACATTGCATTGATCTGCAATGAAAAAAAAAGTAAGAACAAAAATGAAGAAAATCATTTGGTTTCAAAGTTATAAGATGGCAATACAGAAACACACAATGTATGGCTATACATTGTACTGTATCGAAGGCAAACTGTATATTCCAACGTGTGTATTACGGTAGATGGATCTTAACATTCCAAATTTAAAGATACAATGTATTTGACAGAAAAGAATCTAAGATCAAGAAGTTCCAGGGAGTCCCCTTTAGAAGACTTTTCAGTATTTTTTTTTCTACTGTTACTGGATAACATGTTCCTAAGTTGTATGTAGAGTTAATCAAAGCATTGCTTTTCCGTCAAACAGTTGCGTGCAAGAAAAAAAAAGCAGAGTGTGGCAATTTTTTCTCATTTTCTTTCAGAATGCGGCACTCACAATATACAATGTACTAAAGTTCAAATTAACTTGTATCAGTTCAAGGGTAAAATATAATTGTTAAAATCAAATGGTGATTACACTGAACTGTCACTGAGTGTCAAATATCATGAGCACAAGCACAAATGCCATGCACTTACAATTTACATCACTGGAAGTTATGGCGGTACTCAGACGTATACAGTGTACATAACAGCTTGATATTGCATTACGGTAGCTCTTAGAATTTGCACTGAAAAAAAAAGAAAAAAAAAGATGCACTTTCCCATATAACAGCATTTGCTGCAAAAACATATCCAGAGCAGTTGTGATAAAAAGAGGGAAAAAAATTGCTTGCATTCGTTCATGCCTATGATCCAATACTTCAAGTTCAGAAATCACATAGAAATTTTATTGATCCGTTTTCATTGCAATTTGCATTTGCGGCATTAAGTTTATACTGACTTGCCAGTGTGAATACAATGTGTTTCTGGGGCTTTGGATGTTTGATGACGGAGATCTGCACATCAACATCATTCTACCTGAAACATGCAATGGTCTTTAAAAAGCCCATCAAAACATCATCCTGCTGCCAACATCTTACTGTGTACATTCTTCAGATGATGGTTGATCAGGTAATAAAACATTTTGTGCACTGTGTACAACAAAAAACACAGACATGATGACGCTTTCTTCAACTTTCTACTTTTTTTTCCTCTCTCTCTCTCTCTAGAGTTTATTTACAGGTACATGTACAGTGTATGTGTACTGGATGTGTGCAAACAGTCTACAAAAAAATCTTGACAATGTGCCTTTGCTGTATAATGCTTCCCCATCTTTGCAACATAAGCGTAATGACGATTGCATAAACAAAACAAAGAAAATGAATACTATAGTTGCTACTAAACATAATATGTGGTAATTAATGTAAAATCAAACTGGATGCCAGTGATCAAGACCAAATCACACTTTCACAAGCAAAAACTATTTCAAACCATAGATTAACCATCTGACAACGGATACTTGTAGATGTGTCTGTATGCTCACATGGAACATAATTTACAGGTACATGTATACCCCATATCACATTCTAAGTAGCCTGGGAACCATCACATTATACTCTATCAAAAGTGTAGCATTTCAATGTAGGCTCAATTCTCATGTGAAGGGTTTTTTTTTTTTTAATGTGATGCATTAACCCCTCTTGCCTTGCTTGTGTAATCAATTCATGCATTTACAAATTGTACCAAAAAGAAAAAGAAAAAATGTACACATCATATAAATACTTTGTAGCCTGATTCTACCTAACTTCTATTATTTAAAGGATAGTGAGCATCTGTAGGAATGGATACATCAGAGGCAATTAAATATTAAAGCCAGGCCACAAATTTCTGATATTCTACGTACTCCCCAGTGAAAGACTGTGACACAGTGATGGTGTTTACAGAATGTTACTGATAATTATGATAACTAAAGTGGTAGTAATCCTGATAATGTGAATACTGATACTATGTACAGTTTGTACCTGGTAACTGCATTTTTAATGTACATGTAGTGTTGAGTAAAAATGATGACAGGAATGATAATATAGTATATTGATCAGTAATTGTCATGACAATGACAGTAATATGACTGATAAAGACTGACATTTACAATCGGAATTGAAAGAGAGACAAGATACAGTATACAATGCATGCACAACATATTGTACAATTGTAGTATTTCAAGGCTTAGAATATCTATAAATTGGCAACAAATATTGAATAAGTGAGGTAAATAGCAGCTCAAAGGTGCATTTAATATTCATGAGCACCTTGTATAAACTGTGTAGTGGTCATTAACACGAACATGGCATGGATTAAAAATTATAATGATTTTACCAGCCACCTTCTGTGATATGATGTCATTGCATGATGGCCTGGTTCAGACCACTTGGTTTTAACTTGTTAAGGACAAGTCCCAAGTACACTTGGGCAAGTGTCTTTGGGAAGTGCGTGTTGTAGCAAAATCAGTCTATCCTCAACGGGTTTTAAAAGGTGTGCATAAATGTTACAAATAAACTGGCACAATGAATGGCAAAAATATGAAAGCGACATCATAAAAGGGATGGATAGGTATAGTACTGGTGGAGATGAGAATTGGGCTTTTAACTTTTCGCGAGATACAAAGAAAACACATGTGAAATAGTACAGAGCATACCGTTTTAAGAGGAATTCAAGGTTTACTTGATGAAAATCGGGTTTGGAATGACTGAAACATCCGGAAACAACGTAAAACAAAGCGATCGTAATAAAAGGTGGGTCCCACACTTTACTAGAATCACTCTGTTTTGGATATCTCAGCCGTTTCAATACCAACTTTCATTGATCAAATAAACGTTGAATTCCTCATGCTCTTTCATATTTCATAAGAGGTTTCTCATTATCTCACCAAAAAATGTTAGAAACTTGAAATTAGATCTCAACCAAAACTATACGATCCCTTTAAAGCCTGAAGTCATTGTATACAGTCTAATTCTTGGCATTGACTCTTTTTGGAAAATCATGGAGTTTGTTATTCAAGTGAGCAACTTGTACACCATGTACAGTACATTGTATGCTACACTGCTCAAACATATGCATACAGTTTTAAAACAACATGCATGCAGAGATTTGGACACCAGGAAGCATTAAGTTCCGCAACCTACATGATTATGTACAAAGGTACATCTTTGCATTCCGACCCTCAATCATGTACTAGACATTTCCAAAGATACATTTTCTTGCTAACATGCATTCCTAAGTCCCAAATAAAAAGTCAGGGTCTGATGAATTGAACTTACAGTGTATAAAATGTTCTTTTATTGTCGTACGTGAGAGGCAGACGAGAAAATGCACAGTATGAGAGAGAGAAAAAAAAAAATCTTGAACTGCTCCATTGCAGTGTCCCTGAACATTGATAACTAAAAAAAAAAAAAAAAAAAAAAAAAAAAAGTGTGGAAGAGTGTCATGGACACGGGTCATATCTTATCCCTGCCGGTCATTTTTCTCTTTATCAGATGATACTATACAATGGATACTACAAACATTTGTACATATATGATGTAATGATGATGGCGACAAAGATTTTTAAACCTTGGGGCAAACTTACGTCGACATTTGCCAGCGATGAATTCCTTTCTAAAAGCAGACAAACGAAAACTAAGCCAGAAATGAGGGCTTTTGCACTGCACAGCAAAAGAGCAAATTATGAGAATTTTTGGCTTGTCAAGTGAAGGCCATCATTCATTGTAATGTAAGAGCTGTTATTTTTGTGTACAGATATTTTCGCAGATGAGGAGGTCATGGACATTTTCGCAAGATGCTGTTTTCAGGAATTGACACCGAGGCTGTCATACTGTAAGTGCACTATTACCCTAGTGCACAGCAACAATTTTTGCATGTTGTTAAATACGCGGCCCAACAGTTATTTGCAAAATTGGCGAAAAATCAAACCCTCACAAAAATAACAGCTTATACAGTACTAGCAGTATGATATGGGACATATGAAATGTAACTTTTAGAAGTGGTTAGATTTATGAAAAATTTTATATCTTGATACCTTAATAAAACCTGCTGTTCCTGCTCCTTCCTTTCACCTTAATTTGCTGCCAGAAGGGCAGTAATTGGGATGTGACAACACATTCAGGTACAAACAGACTGTTATCAAAGTATATTGTATCAATGCTTGTCTGATTACAATTGTACCTTGTTGCCATACTTTGCACAAAACAAAATTTAAATTAACAAAGAGTCTGCGAACTCCGTTCTTTCAGAGACCAAAGCTTGACTTCTATTATCATTTCGCCAGCAAAATTTACCTAGCTGCTATGATACAGGATTCCTTGCGAAGGAGTTGTATTGAGGGCTTGGTAGTAGAGTTGCATTGTGTGAAAATGTATTTGAACCCTTGAAAAGACCCTCTTAACCCACTGAAGACTAAAGCCGAGTATACTCAGGTGGGTATCTAGGGGGAATATACTTGTGTGTTATAGCAAAACCAGCCCATCCTCAACGGGTTAAAAGCAATCATGCGCACAGAAACAAAGCAGTTGGACCAGGTAGAGCTTACATGTATATGTATTATTTGTATAATACTATAGCGCCGAGGGGGAATGATTCTGCAAGGAATCAATAGATTGCTGTGCATCTGTGCAAATGGTGAGAGTTTTTGTAAATCAGTAGTTTGCAATGATTTTTGTTGTTGTCTGGGAACCTGTTACATGTATACCAGGTTCCCACAAGGAATGGGTTAAAAACAATTAGTATGCATTGCTGCATTGCTGCAAAGTGCATCATGCAGATAATTGTGCCGGGGGGGGGGGGGGGGGGGGGGGTTGGTATGGTCACAAAGTCACAAAGTGATGTTTTTGAAAGAGGTACATCCATCACTGTTCAAAAAAAAAAAAAAAAAAAAAAAAGAATGTAAAGAGCACTTTTCAATGACCTGGAATCTTCAGAACACATTTCCCAACACAATTTGATTTTCCTTTATGCAAACTTAGTCCAACGTTTCATAATGGAAAAAAGCTTGCCGGTCACAGTCTACCATTTAGTAATGTGTGACTTTGAATAAAGTGAACTTTTTTCACTTCTATTCATTAATATACTTTTTCACTTCAAAATGACAACAAAACTTGGTTTCATAGACACAGTAATTCAACATATGACAGCTACACTGCATGCAGGCGCAGTCGTGACAGCAGTTTGAGTTTGAATAGACTCTATACTGCTGTACGTACCATATTTATGGGTAAACTTGGCCTATTTATTAAATAAACTCGGCCCCTAGCGCCCTCATTACAAGTGGCCAAGTTTATCCACTAGGCTGAGCTTACCCATAACTACATGTATGGTGCTGTACCGATGGTACGTGTACAATGTAATTATTAGTAGACTATATTCACTGAATGAAACATTGAGCAAAATACAGAAAGTAAGCGCATCAGTCAGTCCAGTAATAGAAAAAGGCTGTGGCTACGGATATGCTTCCATCAACTTTCCAAAACACATTAGCGACAAAGGGTTTAGAATTCTATACTACTGTATGATGGATGATTGTATTACTGCACAGCACCTGTCTTGATATTAACATAGAGCTACGGTACTGTAAATCTAGCAACCTCTAGGATCATAGAACACGTCCCAGATCCCATGTGAGTGATTTGAATTGCTTGATACAATTGTGCTTACAGCAAACCGTCTGCTGTCATTGCTTCAGTGCATCTGATGAATACGTACTCTACTACAATGTAGTATGGTAGGTGTCCAACCTACCGACCGGGTCCATAACGACCGGCCGCGCATTATAATGGCATTGCGCGTACAGAAAGAAAATGTACGCATGGGACTACGCGCAACGGTGTTCGATTCTTCACTCTGATCACTGGGCTACGCTACCGAGTAAAATGTGGCGAAAACAACTAAGTATTCCCTCTAAATTACCGAAATTTAGCAAAATCGAGTAAGGTTTATCGTGTAACTACATATAACTAGGCCTACCTTTGCTGACTCGTTGTTAGATGTAGAGTATCCTTCCGTAATAAATTTGACGATTTTGACCGCAAAATTGTCACCGCCGCTTGTACGATCGTGCACACACGTTACACATATACATGACATAAACATTTTGTCGCCCGCTACGACCGTACGAGTTGATGCAGAAACGAGAAATGAATGTGAAACAACAAACCGACTCATCTAATTTATTTCAATTACGATGAAAAGTTTCCTAATGAAAATCAAGTCAAATTCATCAAACAGTCCTTCAAAAGTAATATCGAAGGATTCGAAATATATTCAAATATTGGGGAAAAAATGACGGCTAGAAAAAAACAGCGGCCTGTCGAAAAAACGCATTTAAGTGCCCTTTATACGCATTGTCAGGGTGGTCGGTTGAAATGAGCAGGGCAACTGAGTGCGGAAAAAATGACACCCCACGCGTTCGAAGCCGCCATCTAAGAGCGCGTACCTCAGATCGCATTTTCAGTGCGCGCTTGTGAATCCGGAGTATTTTCTCCACACGTGAGTAAAATTTCAGTCAAATTGTGAGATTTTTCACGTTTCTATTGATAGAAAAACGTTAGGTGTCCGGTATTATGAACACCCAACCATACTACAAGATATCTCCAATCATATTTTGGGGGCTCACATGTGGTTTGCGGACCATTCTTGCTTGGCATTGTTGCAGCAGATCACATATTTTTTCATGATTGTCTGCTTCTTCATGCCACATATATAGACCCTGGTTTGATCGCAGTTTCATAGAAAGAAAGATGTACAAGTATAGATCTACTATACACTTGTCTAGAATTTACACCTAGATACTCTAACGACGTGTGGTTGACTGTTGTTGTCGTTAGTCACCCAATCAGAAAAAAAAAAAAAAAAAAACTTTTAGGGCGAGTTAAGGTCAAGGACTTGTCTATACTGTACAGCCTATAAAACCAGTACGACATCTGGATATAAGAGTTCAACGATGCTATTTTCCTACGACGTGCATCACGAGTTCGTAACTGTTCAGCCAGTGTAAAGTACACCAGCTCATGCAGCAGTGCACGGAGCGTGGAGCTCGTACAGCATTATACGCTAACACAAACATGTACGTGTCGGTCTGGTCCTACGGCAGGAGACGTGTCGTACCAAAGTGCAATTACCAGTGTTGGTATCTCTTGTTTTATAGAGACGAATGGAATATCCTACAGTTTTGAGAAATTTATGTGAAATTGAATTGTACTACTCACGAAACTGACCCTGAACGGGCTTATCTAACTTGGCATAGGCAGTAATTTACTTACAAAAATCGCCACAGAACTCTAGGATCGAACGTTGGATACTGGACCTTGTGTACATTAGCAACAGAATATTGCCGACATAATTACGACGACGCCCTCTGAGTTGGCATCGTTGGCATACAGTTTTGTTTTTTTTTTTACACACGCTCAACATCCATCCCCCCACAACCCACCCCCTCCCCTTTTTGTTTTTTGTTTTGTTCTTTTCAGCTTCACTCACTGGGCCTGGGCAGGAATGAAACTATTATGATTTTGATAAGCTTGAATTTCCTCTGATTAGTTTGATTATTTTTCACGTCAAGTCAATCTTTTATGCTATGTTCACCTTATTCTCACGTCTTTCTAATAGGTTGCCCTACGTACTCCCCAACGGAAAAAAATAATAATGCTAAAATGGTTTGCGAAAATAATATAAGCACTCACTATCATTAATTAATTTAGTATTTCACGAGTAATAATTATAACATCATCAGGACAAATACGTTTGTTAAGATGACTGAGCAACAGGTGAGGAAAGGGAGCACACTTACGTTCGACTCAGCGCTTTGTAAGAAGTATAAACATATCGGAATCAGTGACACTGGTAACTGAGCTCTTTCGAATGAAAGTAAAATGAATTGAATTGAATTGAATTGAGGACAAATTGTCGAAATAACACAGAGTGTGTACAAGATGGCCAACTGCGGTGTTTGAAACACAATCCTAATGCATACTGGCATGTTGTTGAAGCTCTTAAACAAATTTGCTACCCATCCGCGTCCAAATGCCTCAGAAATGGAGCGTAAAATGATGCATTAGGCCTATGGCTAGCAAATATGCACCTTATGGCGTCACACCTGTACGACATTACCCTAATGGCGTCACCAGGTACGTCATACACCCTAAATGGCGTATTTCGTTATCATGGTTATCGTACCAATATATCCCCTACCCTAAGTCTAACGAATTGAATAAATGCTCCTTACCCTACTTGAAAAACAAATGAAAACGGTATTTGTTATACAACATCACCTTCTTGTAAAACAATACAGATTCCAATGAAACAGGCCTAACAGATGCCAACTAATTGCATTTATCCACAACACTGGTCTTATCTTGATACTATATGGGAATCTCCATATAGTTTATCGCAAAAACGAGCTAACTCCATTCTTATTAAGTTGAGATATTTGTGATTAAAGGACAAGTTCACCTTCATATACATGTGGATTGAGTGAATGCAACAATATAAGTAGAACACATCAGTGAAAGTTTGAGAAAAATCCGACAATCTGTTCAAAAGTTATGAATTTTTTAAGTATCTGCGCAATTACTGCTGGATGAGAAGACTACTACAGTGTGTGATGTCACATGCGTACAACGATATAATAAAAATAAAAAGAGAATTTCACAAAATTTTACTTTTTGAATAAAGTGCACATTTCTTGGACTTGTTACTGATGTATGTTAAGGATAATATTATTCCCCTTGCCTTCTGAAAGAGAGAAGTCGAGTGTTCTTTTTTTATGCGAGAAAAGTGAAAATAAGGTGAATTTTCTTTATACTTTCTTTATACCGTTGTACTCATGTGACATCACAAGCTATAGTAGTCTTCTCATCCAGCCATGACTGAGCAGAAACTTTAAAAATTCATAACTTTTGAACGGATTGTCGGATTTTCCTCAAACTCTCACTGATGTGTTCTACTAATATTGCTGCATTCACTCAACCCACATGTCTATGAAGGTGAACTTGTCCTTTTGAAGCTGCTAAAAACAAAGAAAATGATAAGAAAATACAGGATATTTTTCATCATAACTTCTAGAATAGTATTATTTTCTTGTTATGTCACAAGTGAGGTATTACTGGAAAGGTTTGATTTTGCTCTATCTGATGATGGACTTACTTTAAAATGTTTATAATGGTGCTTATATAGCTCATTTTGCAATAAAACTCTTCATATTATTCTTTTAAAAACTTGTCTCCCTGAATATCGAAAATCTATTTTGTGAAATAGGACTCGTATATGGCAACAAAAAGAAAAACAAATCTGTAATGGATCGCCGTCACCGTAAGTCTGAAATAAGAATATAACATTTTCTTTGCTTTTCTTCTTCTGTTTAAGGGGATGGGTGCGTGCAAATTATATAGAGACATAATCATCATAATGACAAATGTCATATTTTCCTATTTCATATGGAAACATTTGTCCTGTTTTGAATTACTTTATATTTTCCTTTTGTAAGTTTTTGCATGAGTTTGTTTGTTTGATTTTATTCATTTTCACATTCCATCAAATAAAAATTGAATACAAATTTCAAAGACTCAAAGACCAAGAATAACAAGTGCAATGATTTGAAATGATAACATAACATTACACAGATATAGATAAACATAAGCAGTAGTGTTGCGCAGTAAACGTATACAAAAGATGTAGATAAGATACACACTAAGCTTTTTTTTTTCGGGAAATTATCAGCGACAATTGAATGCAGGAGACCACCATCATGGATGATTAAAGGGATGGTACAGTATTGGTGGAGATGAGAATTGGGCTTTTAACTTTTTGTGAGATACCGAAGAAAACACTTATGATATAGTACTGAGCATAAATTAAGAGGAATTCAAAGTTTATTTGATGAAAATCGGGTTTGGAATGACTGAAACATCCAAAAACAAAGTAAAACAAAGCGATCGTAATAAAGTGTGGGTCCCACACTTTATTATAATCGCTCTTAATGGATATCTCAGCCATTTCAAAACCAATTTTCAGCAAATAAACGTTGAATTCCTCAAAGAATTACATGCTCTGTCATGTTTCATAAGAGCTTTCTCATTATTTCACCAAAAAAAAAAAATGTTAGAAACCTGAAATTAGGTCTCAACCAAAACTGTACGATCCCTTTAAGCTTGAAAATATATGGACTGGGCCTTATAGTTGTCCACAGTCAGACAGTTCCGTAACAAGCGCCACTCTTTGGAGACCCCTCATCTTTTTTCCTGACAATCTCTTCAAAAGTAATGATTTCATTATTAAGATTAGACCCAAATTAGAGCACCGTGAAATTTTGAAGTTTTGATCTGTTCGAACATGCATATCTAGATGAAAAAAAGAAAAAAACCTTCACGATCACAATCACAATCACACAAAGTTACTTCGTGACTTGTAATAATTACATAGTTTGAAATGATGACCTTGGAAGTTGGCATTGCAGTTGTAAAATGTGTAAAAATTAGTCTTTTTATGATGACACCGCGATCGTCTACTGTATATTATATCAAACGAAAATGTGGAAACGTTTAGTTTGTGTATGTAAAACTCTTTAATGATTATTACACGGGATTTTAAAAAAATACCTTTTTGACTCTATAGGGATGGTGATAAGGCAGTTTCGACATGTCCTATGTGATAGCAATAGCTAGTCACTAAAACTGGAAATACACTATTTGTTTCGGAGATGACATGGATGAGGAGCATCGTTGTTTTTCTTTTTCTGTCATTCTTTTCTGATTCTCATGATAACTTATCGCTCGTTTGACGTCTTTATGACATACCATTTTCGACGCTCGACCAAAATGTAGCACTTAAGGTGGGTAATGCTTTTCTCCTGGAACTTCAATATGCGATTTTGATCTCGGAAAAGCTAGAAAGAAGATACCCCTGCCCATCGACTTTCCACAATTGCTTTCTCGCATCCCATGCATTTCATGTCGGACCGTACAGTGTAGTTTGTGTGTGTGCGTGTGTGTGTGTGTGTGTGTGTGTGTGTGTGTGTATATATATTATGTATCCTGACGAACATTTATGCAATATACATTGTACATACATCACATTGGCAGATATTTTATATGTTGTCATAATGCTAATCCATGTACTCGAAATAATGATTCGTTCAATAATAATTTAATCAATAATATTATCACATAATTATTATATATATATATATATATATATATATATATATATATATATATATATATATCAATTCGCTGGCAATTTATTTAACTGTCCTTGCACCGCCCTGTTCTGTGGTTTGGTCCATTGCTGTCAATACATCATTTATGTATATATATATATATATATATATATATATATATATATATATTTATGTATATATATATATATATATAGAGAGAGAGAGAGGGGGGGGGGAGAGAAAGAGAGAGAGAGGGAGAGATGTATATAATCATATTCATACATCTTTATATTTTTATTCTTTCATGTATTAGAAAGACTACAGCATGATACATATATTAATAGTTCTGTAGTTCAAATTCAACTCCAAGTTTAGTTGAATTTTCTCCATTTCAACAAAATCAGTCACATAACGAACTATGCTATACTCCAAATTTTCCAATAACGCAATTATTTTGAACAATTAGTTCCATAACATGTGCATATTCCTTTGTTGTAATACATTGTACTTTTTGTTTTCTTTGATTCTGTATCGATAACATATATATGTTATTGGAAATGAAATTTCATTTGAATGATATTGAATATTGAAATTTACATGAAAGTATATTGGAAATATCAACATAATATGTATACCAATATGCATATTTCTGCAATCCTCATTGAAAGTGTAATGGACCTCCTTTTTTATTGATTACATCTATAATATGTAATCAATAAAAAAGGAGGTAGATTACATTTTCGATGAGGATTGCAGAAATATGCATTTTGGTGATAAATCAATAAAAGGATGGAGACGGGAGGGGGGACCCACTAAAAGTTGGATCCCACCAGTTCCAATATACACTCAGCAAAAAAAGAAAGTAAACACTTTTTCCAGTTAATATTTTGCATGGAAGATTGAGATAAAAATCAATGTGTCATATACCATATCAAAGATTATTTAATTGGCTATCAACCTGGTATGTTTACACAAAGGGAAATTTTACGCATGAGTGAACACATTTGTTTTTGTCCTCCAAGGCAGAAAAGTAAAAATTGCAGAATTGGACATATTGAAATTCATTTGCAAATGCCCTCCAAGAGAGCAATGATAACAAAAGACCAATTCAAAGCAATGAAAGACATGAAGGAAACAGCAGAAATAAGTTTCCATTCCCTTATTTCCCTTTATATTAAAAAAAAAAAACATAGTGGGGAAACTGAAGGTGGAACATAAGCATTTTCTATCAATTCAAACTTTAAATGACATATGGAGTAAGCCGTAAAGGTGATAAATTCGACAGAATGTCTTCATTTTTCCTTTTAATTAAGGAATTTAGGAATGCACGAGACAAATTCAAGATCAAAATATTATTTCAAATTTTCTTAATTTGAAATAACGTTTCAAACTTGTCCATTTTGCAATTTTTACTTTTGTACCTTGGAAGAGAAAAACGAATGTGTTCACTCATGCGTAAAGTTAACATTTTCATTGACCTACAAGGTTGATAGCTAATTAAATTACCCTTAACATGGTATATAAAACACCATTTTTAGCCAGATAGTCTATGAGAAAGATAAACTTGAAAAAGCGTTTACTTTCTTTTTTTGCTGAGTGTATATACAATGTCCATACAAAAAAAGGGGAATGCATGGTAATCAAACCTAGTTCATATTGCTTAATCAATAAACCAAATCAAACATGTTAATACGTTCATTAAGATTGTTTTAGGAGGTCGATAAAACTACTAAATCCAGTAGAGACGGGACTAAGAACAAAGAAGCAAACAAGTTACAAGACAGGCACATGAGCTATGGCACACCGAAATACGAACGAATACAAACGCAACAATACAACGAAAATCTGGATGGATATTGAGAGAGGAGAAAAGGAAGAATAGGATAAAGGAAAGACACATGGTAATAGAGTCATTCAAATGAACGGAACAGGCAATGGCTTAATGATATAAGAACATAAACAAAATATTGATTATAATAATCAATGAAATCACTTACATTTTGTTTTCATCTGTGTGATTGCAACGACGTCCACTTTTTTTTAATACATCTTATTTCTGTACACAGAAACGGTATGATGAGTTTCTTCTACAGGGTATTTCGGCAAAGGTGGACGCAATCATCTCTAAATGAATATAAAGGAAACATTTATACAGAGCTTGTCAGTTGCCAAATGGAAGAGAATACTATGTTTAAAAAAAAACAGTCATGGGGTTACGAGGTCAAAATTTTCTTTTTGCCAATATTCACACTTCATCTGTGAGTTTAGATTTCTAACTGGTTCGGGCTGTCTTTTATCTGCTTTTTAGAGTTCCTTTCTGCTTTGTAGCATTCCTCAGCATTTCCGTTTACTTAAAATATTTTGTAAACTAATTATCCTTTATTATATATAATGATGAAATTTATGGATTCAATTTCTATCAGATATTTATATGTTTCTGATGAAATGGAAAAAAATGAATGAATGAATGAATGAATGATTGAATGAATGAATGATATTTATACTAACATTTCATAATGTTGTAACAATATTGCATTATACATTTATTATGATATGTTGAAGCTAAGATCCGTTTGCACATTAGTGATTATTGTATCACCGGTTCATATACATCTTTTAAATATATTTAACCAAAATCAGTTGATTCAATTTTGAGTCGCAATATTCTATTTGCAATTAGTCTTTGATTCAAGAAATAATTTGAAACATGATTGTATATGCAGCTAACGTATACAATTGTATAATAAGGGCCATCGTTCTTTTTATGTTTAATGTATTGTCTTATACCTATACATGTACACCGATGACACCCTGGTCAACGTCTTTATATGGGCTGCTATGTACCATTTTTGTTTGACCAGAATAAACCAATATCTATGTTTTATCTATCTATCTATCTATCTATCTATCTATCTATCTATCTATCTCTATCACAAGATATGTTTGATGCATGCAAAGTGCATCTGTTGAATCACATATTGCTTGACGTTACAATACTTCATCATTATTTATGATCTTTTGCCAAATAAGCTACGCAACATAGAAGTCGCGTATAAATCTTCTCGTCAAAATGTAACCATGGAAACTGACCTTCTCGCATGCATGGGAACTGACAAGACAGGTTTGAAGAAACTTTGAGAGAGTATCGCGATAACATCAGGCAAAAACGAGATGTGTGCCAACATTGCCCCGTGTCTGTTTGTTTCTGAATCTTATTGTTTTGTTCTCATCAATCGATGCGAGAAAATCTTCCACTGAAGTGAAAGAAGGAAACATTGGATAAATTGTCACTGAGACATGCAAGCGTCTTTTTTTTTTTCCACCCTCCGGTCTTTGACTTTGTGATGAATGTGCTGATAAGGGACACGCTCCAAGCCGTTGGATTGCAGAACTTCATCACTTTTTATTGTCGAATTCTGAAGCAGTTTTTTTTTTTTTTTTGAGTCGTCACGATTTGAGATTTGCATGCAGGTGGGTAGCGCCTCGTCTGAAAGGTGGATGACCGCCACCAGACCATATTCCCGCGAGAAATCAAAACAGGAGCCCACGGCGCAATCGGATTAGGCGCGCGACTTTGTCACATTTCCCGTCTTACTTTTCCCGCTCCAAGTTCGCTGCGTCGATCTCAGCATCCGAAGAGTGGTCTTGTGTGTGTGTGTTTTTCCTCATGATTTAATCTCAGTTCGCGACAAAGACTCGATCGATCGATTTAAAGCGGAAGCGAGGGTTTTCTGATTAATCATACACTTCGAAAGATCTCAGTAACTATCGGCAACTTATCTCATAGTTGCAACTGCCCCTAATTCATTCATTTTTTTTCCTTGTGTGATTTTAAACAGGAGAGGAAATGAACTTATCGAAATGAATGAATTATCACAGGAAACAATTATTGAATAACAATACTGGGACATTTGACGCTTATTCAGAGAGGAAAAGTTGGCACCAAAGGTAAACACGCTATAACTTTATTATTTTCAAACGAAATTAAAGGATGCCCAAGTCACCCTTCCGCGCGGTTGGTTATTTTAGGCGGAGCAGAGTCACCGTCTACTCCCGTCAAAACAGGTGCAATCATAACTTACCCTCGGGTTAGAATATTGAGCGCTGCTCTTTAAATGATATTATTGTCATTTTTCGAGGAAAGGCATAGATCAGTTTGTCACGACGACGCTAGAGAGTCCAAACCAAATAAAGTCCCTCTCTAATGAGAAAAACAAACCTTTCCCCGAAAAAAAAAAACTATGGTAGGCCTAAACACGAAAAATCGTGTTTCTCAATATAAAACAACTAATTCATTTTAAACCGATTTATCGACGGCATTGAAACTTAAAAGTATTTGATAGAAAAAAAAATCCACGTGCTAACTTTTCTCATTTTTCAGTTACTTTGAGGGGAACCTTCATTCCCAGACGTAAAGGTGCAAGTTTACTCAATTTCCATTGGAGCGTTAAGTGATATATATTGGTCTTAATCACATAAATATGTAAATTAAATGAGATGGAGATGATACCGCTGCCTCATAAATCTCCTATAACCGACATGCGCACACGTCGTCACTGAAATGTCTTGTTCTGAAATGAATCAACGAAAGAATGTCGAATCCCTTTGACAAAGTTGTTGTAGTATCATCGTGAGCAAGCAACGATGTTTGGGATTTTTTTGAAAGGAGGGCAGCATTTTAGGTTCTGATTTATCAACGATAATATGATTTTTGTGATGAATTTGTGTTTAAAAGAATGAAAGAGATGATGACATAAGATTCACCTAATTTGCATATGTGGTTATGGCTACGATGACTGCCGGCACAATCAGGCGAAAACATTTGAACTTCGAAATCCCAAAACTTTTTACATCAAAGGCCAATTATTGATTATTGAAACTTTTTATCATTCCGTTCGATCGATTGTACTCTATTTATGAAAATATCAACTTGAATCACTTCGGATGGTGTGGAAACGTCAGTGGGGTAAATGCACACGCCCTCATTATTACGATGGAGGGATGCCGCAAGCATTTTATGGCATGGCTGCGACTGGCGCTGATGTTAAGCCTTGTCCGGGTAAACATAATCGTCAAAGTCGTTAGATTCTCGTTAAAACGTCTTGCCTGTATGAGGGTTATTATCAATTTTGTCGTGGTCTTGAGATAGGCCCAAAGACATCTTAAAGATCAGACATGCGATGAAATCAGATTATCAGATCATTTCGGGGGAACCGTCCCCTCCATTACGAAATATAATCTCACGAGGTTTGTCTTTTTCAGATTGCCATTTGGTCTAATTCCCTTCCCATGCGCATCAGCGGGAATAGGACTTGGAAGATTTTGGGATTTCAGACTGGGATTTCGATTAATAACATTTGGAGTCATCATTCAGGCTCTGGAAATGATAATTTAGGGCACATTCAGAATGAAGCGAGGACCGCATAGGGATTCATGTATACCAAGGGTGATAAATCATAACATATTTACTACAAGGATGGAAAGCCCAGCACTGCGACAAATTTGAAGAAAAACCAGAGGGCGAAACGAAACAAACTAAAACAGAGCAGAAGAAATTGCTTTGTTCCAGTTATGAACACATTACTGCTTGCGCCTTCAGGGCACGTATACTTTGAATGGAATTACAACGTGTATCGGAGACAAATGAAGCGAGTCTTGAACATGTATATATCCATCAAGGCGTTGTATCTATCTTGATGATATAGAGGGACATTGTGTCTTGTTTGTTTGCTTATTTGTTTTTTTTTTAAATAAACTTCCGTATACGTGCGTGATGATGTTGGTACATTGTATAGTAGAAGTGAAACATGCAGAACTACAGTCAGAAGAACAAGAACATTTGAAGAGAGCATGTTATAGGTTAAAGAATAATGACTGAAATGGTGTTAAGACATTGTGAAATATCACTGATGAAATATGTACGATAATGATTACAACTGACTTGTTAAATAGTATCCGTACTTCCTTCTCTTAGGAAAATAGAGGAGGGGGCAAATGATATATCTATGTATAAATCAAGTCGATCTCCGTGACGAAAAGAACCAAGGACAAGTTGGTGATGATCAATGATCTGATACGCCACGCTCTCCTGCAAGTCACGTGACAGATCTCCACCCCCCCCCCCCCCCCCCCCCCCCCCCGTGGCCAGAGAGCGTGAAATCACACAGCGGAATCGTCAGGTTAGAATAAGTCGCCGTCAGGGGGTGTGCCTTCTGCAACTTTTCGTGATGTGGCGTTCTCAAATAATTCTCCCGCCGTCCCCCGGGGGGAGGAGGGGATGGTGTTGCGAGTAGACGTGGCGACTGTACAATGCTCATTGATATGGTATAGAAGTTATTTCCATGGGCGTCACCAGGGGGGGTGCGTTGGGTGCGAACGCACCCCCCTTCAGATCCTTAAAAAAAAAAAAAAAAAAAAAAAAAAAAAAAAAAAAAAAAAAATCAGTCTGCGAGCGACCTCAACGCCGGACGCTAAATAATTATTCTTTTCTATCTTTTTTTTTTTTATATTTTGCACCAGGGACACACACACACACACACACAAAATCGTCGGCAAAAACAATTCGCACCCCTGGTTTTGGCAGCACTGATTTTATACATATTTATAGTGTTTACTATAATTATATCGACCGGGCTGTACATCCGTACGATACGGAGCACTTCAATACATAACACGTTTGCATGTACGTGTGCTATACGTACAAGTATGTAGGGTCTATGTACACAGTACGTTACTCCTGACCAATCCATATTGCCAGCCCTAGAGCGAGCCTTAGCCTCATTAAAAAAAAAATGAAAAAAAAAATGGAGGGGCAAGCATATCATTTTGCCCACCCCCCCATAATTCCAGAGACGAGAAGATTTTCATCTTTTTCTTTGACAGAAAAACAAAAAGTTACCCCCTAAAAATATTGGAGGAGCAGGCATAATATCTTAATTTTGCCCCCCCCCCATAATTAATAATTCCCGAAATGAGAAGATTTTCTTGCTTTTGAAAGAAAACAAAAATGTTGCCCCCATAAAAAATATTGGAAGCAAGCGCACCATTTGCCCCACCCCACATAATCGTAATTCCCGCGATGAAAAGATTTTCTTGTTTTTTTGTTAGAATTCAAGAAATCTGTCCAATTATTTCACCCAAAAGCAGTGACGTAACTACGGAGGGGGGGGGGGGGTGTGCCCCCTCCAAATCCGCTGGTAAAAAAAAAAAAAAAAAAAAAAAAAAATTACCGAAATAGTAGTTCAAATGTTAGTAAACTGCTTTTGAGTGAAAGGGTGATCCACAAATAAGATATTTTTCTATGATTTCTTTTAACCATATAAAATTAAATAGGTATATAGTGTGAAACATCGTTCACAAAGCCCGGACCCGACAAAAGATTGTGATTCCTGGTTGGCATTCTGCATCTAAGCAGGATCTGCGCAGTGTACTCAGTATACATCCGAACGAAGAGTCGCTACAATGTTGCGCAATGTGATGTAGAATAATGTACACCTTTGTACCTTACGCTTCGTTATATCAAAGCTAGATCATTGATTTTGCAGTGTTGCTTTACATACTAGTCTATATAAAAATGTCTTGCATTGCCAATAAAAGGACTTGACCTGGGCTAATTCCTAACTTTTTCATGTATATAATACACACACACAAACAAACATGCACAATATTAGTTTAGGGGATGCTCTAAAGTGCAGATTTTGGACATTCTTTCCCCGCTTGGTCACTTCGACGCCACCTCGCTGGTCATACCTCCCCCAGTCATGAACATAAACCCACGCCCTTGACTACCACTGGCCATCCAGGGGGAGGGGCGCACCGGGCGTCCCCCCCCCCCTCTTTATTTTCCAAAGCGAAAAAAAATAAAATAGCTGCAAACGGCAGTTTTTGGACAGTAAAATGTCAAAATTTTCAAGCTCGCTCGCTCCTCTCGCTCGCATTGAGTCGTAATGCCATTCTCCTGAAGTTGCTGCCAGTAATTGCCAGCAGTTGCGCCTGGTGCGACCCCCCCCCCCCTTAATTTCCAAAGCGAAAAAATATGGCTAAGAACGGCAGTTCTGGGCCTGTAAGATGTAAAACTTTCAAGCTCGCTCTCTTCGCTCGCTCGCATTTAATTGTTATGCGATTCACCTGATGTTGCTGGAAGTAATTGCCAGCAATTCCGCCCGGTGCCCCTCCCCCTTAATTTCTAAAGCGAAAAAATATGGCTAAGAACGGCAGTTTTTGGACTGTAAAATGTAAAATTTTCAATCTCGCTCGTTCCGCTCGCTCGAATGTAATCATTATGCTTTCCTAATATTGCTGCCAGTATTTGCCAGCAGTTGCGCCCGATGGCGAAGAAATATAGCTACAAACGGCAGATTGTTTGTTTTTCACTGTAAAGTGTCAAAATTTTCAAGCTCGCTCGCTCGCTCGCTCGCATTTAATTTTCACGCAATTCTCCTGATGTTGCTGCCAGAAATTGTCGGCATTTGCGCCCGGTGCGCCCCCCCCCCTCCTTTATTTCCAGAGTGAAAAATTATGGCTCCAAATGGCAGTTTTTGGACTGTAAAATGTCAAAATTTTCAATCTCGCTCTCTTCGCTCGCTCGCATTTGTTATGCAATTTTCCTAATGTTGCTGCCAGTAATTACCGGCAGTTGCGCCCGGTGCGCCCCCCCCCCCCCCATGATTTCCAAAGCAAGTAAATATGGCTACAAACGGCAGTTTTTGGACTGTAAAATGTCAAAATGTTCAAACTCGCTCGCTCGCTCGCTCGCATTTAATTGTTATGCAGTTCTCCTGATGTTGCTACCAGTAATTACTGGCAGTTGCGCCCGTTGCGCAACCCACCCCTCCTTTATTTCCAAAGAGAAAAAATATGGCTCCAAATGGCAGTTTTTGGACTGTAAAATGTCAAATTTTTCAAGCTCGCTCTCTTCGCTCGCTCGCATTTAATTGCTATGCCATTCACCTGATGTTGCTGCCAGTAATTGCCAGCAGTTGCGCCCGGTGCGCCCCCCCCCCCATGATTTCCAAAGCAAGTAAATATGGCTACAAACGGCAGTTTTTGGACTGTAAAATGTCAAAATGTTCAAACTCGCTCGCTCGCTCGCTCGCATTTAATTGTTATGCAGTTCTCCTGATGTTGCTACCAGTAATTACCGGCAGTTGCGCCCGTTGCGCAACCCACCCCTCCTTTATTTCCAAAGAGAAAAAATATGGCTCCAAATGGCAGTTTTTGGACTGTAGAATGTCAAAATTTTCAAGCTCGCTCGCTCCCCTCGCTTGCATGTTACCGTAGTCGTTATGCCATTCTCCTGATATCGCTGCCAGTAATTTGTCGTTTCCAACCGTCATTCCATAATCCATTTACAGGGGGTACAACCCCCTCCGGCACTTCCACACCCTCCCCCCACCCTTGCTCGCTCCCTCGCATACTACCCCCCCCCCCCCCCACCCCAAGATGAAATCCTATCTAGGCTACGCCGGTGCTCTTTCCCCGCTTGGTTTCCCTTTAAAAAAAAAGTTAAAGTCTAGGGATTGAGAGCTTCCTATATTCCAAATGTCTGTACAAAAAATCTCGTAAACATTTAGTGTCAAAACGCACCCCCCTTGAAAAAAAGCTGGTGACGCCCCTGATTTCCGACACGTAACTGAGCAATCGGTATTTATCTAACACCGACGACCGTGCCTGATTAATGTTTGATGACGTAAGAGACGACAAATCGTGCAACACTATCCATTCTGTCCATAGGAACATGCTGTTCTCGATCGCGCGTATTGTCGGGGGCATCGGATTCAATGCAAGACCGAACCTATAAAACAAAGAAAAATGAAAGTCTTCCAAACCGTTTGAATATTGCTGGCCGGAACACTACCTCGTCCTCTCTTTCCTTCTTTTCCCCTATCCCCCTTCCTCTCCCTTTCTTTTCTTGCTCCTATCTCCCTTCTCATTCTCACATTCTGTCACATGTTAAAAACGTCATTTCTCAGATTCTAATCTAACTTTAATGGCATCATTTGTTATGGTGCTGTAAGATTCATGTAGACAATCTATAGATATCAGAGTAGTATGATTGTCATTTCAATTATTCTTATCTTTATCATTTATTATTACTGTTATTGTTGCTGCTATCGACAAGAAAGAGTGTTTACAAACCGGCACGCTCCCAAAGCACTCTTTCCGCTATAACACACCCTTTCCGCTATAACACACCCTTTCCGGGTATTTGCCGTACATTTCTGGTTGTTTGTGCTTGTGTATTTGCGTTTCTATGCAGAGTTGAAAATATCGCGTCTCTCTACAAGAATCATTGGATTCATTTTGGCAATAAAAATCCAACGATTAGCTCGCGAAGAAGCAAAGCGGGTTATGTCTTGTTGATGATTTGGGCTATTACACCATGTTCACCTTTAATACGGAAACTCAAGAAAAGAGAAATAAGAAGAGAGAGAGAGATAAAAGATACAAGTGTTACATGCTAATTCATTTCATTCATATGTAGTGTTCATTTTCATCTATTATTCATCAACTAAAAGCACTGAGGCACTAGTCACTTGTCTCTTACCTGTGCTTACTAATGCCAGTTTCTGTTGTTTAAGGGTGTTGAACAAAATGGACAATTGAATGTCATTATTGTTGAGAAAGGGTATTGGTGCAACGTGCCCATTGCATACAAGCGATATCTCTGATGGGTAGCCTAATCCATGACGTGATCCTAATATACTTTCTAATGGAAGTGTCGCTTTTATTCACTTCTGCTAGTTCTTAAGACGGCTTTCATCACACAAAACCAAAATCCATTAGTACTGGATTTTTTGGGGGGAAGCAAAAAGGCAAATACGATGACAAGGTGGCAGACAGAAAGCGAGAGGGAGAGCGAGAGAAAAATTTATCCCGCAAAACATAAAGAAAGTATAGAATGAAGAAAGAATAAAGAAAAGTGTCAATGAAATAAGACAGGCAAAAAGGTTTCCGGATATCAAAGCGTGTCTACTCTGTCTTCAAAGCGAACTTCCGCAAGGCCGTTGGAGCGAGGCTTGGATCAAGATGCTATCTTACCCTTTTTTGTATCGGTCTGACACAAACACTTACAGTATGCTGACTCAAAACGCAGATCAATAAACTGTGTCAAAATAAAATCTCTTTGGTCTACACACACACACACACACCCACACACACACGCGCGCGCGCGCGCACACACACACACACACACACACACACACGCACACACACACACACACACACACACACACACACGAGCACACACAAACTCCAATGCATAAGGGTGGATACTTACACACGTACACACACACGCCCCCCCACACATAACATTTGAGGAATTTATACTAAAATGTGAGATGTATTTCATGCAGCTTTAGACGTCACTGATGCATTTTTTAAAGACAAGCTAGACTTCAAAACAACGCTGTATGTTATAAGTGCTTTGCCATTCATTAGTGAATAAAAAGAAAAAAAACACACATACGCATACACACACAAAGGCACACACACACACACATACACACAAAAAGAGGAAGACAAGTCATTTAATTGATTATGAAATGAGTTACGGAATTATCAAATAAAACAAAAACAAGAATACATTCGTATTTCGCCGTCAAAATCGTCACAATGAATTGACCTGTCCTAAAATACTTGAATTGCTTTTGTTTTCACAAAAATGAATAGTGTATAACATCTCAGCAAAATAATTTGAGGTTGTAGTAATAATAGCTGTTGAGTGTGGAAGGGGTTACAGATGCTGCATTCCATAATTTCTTTGAATAAACATTATAAAGGACTGCACGATTGAGTGCTGTGAGGTGTTCATAATCACTTTGCCAAACACACTATGCCTGCTGGAAAGAATACAGTGTCCCACATTGTGATACACAATGTGAAACACGGTTTGAACACTCACGCGCACACACACACACATCCACACGCACGCACGCACAAGCATACACACCCTCAAAATTACTTTTCCCTGAGGTGCCCCCCCCCCCCATGTCTTTACCCACGGTACGCCACTGTTGTGAACACAGTGTGAAATCTCTTCACCCTGTTATATTCGAGCGTTTTAACACAGTGAAGACATTGTGAATCATAGATTTACAGTATGAATCATTATGTCACAGTGTGAAACACAACAATACTAGGTGAACTCTATGTTAAAAAAAAGAACCACACACACCACAGTGTGAAATAAGTTTCACACTGTTGAATACGAGCGGTTTTTTTTTCACACAGTCCACTTTGTGAACATACATCATTGTGAACACACTGTGGAACACTGTATTCTTTCCAGCAGAGTGTGCCTTCCATCTTACTGTGTTTGAAAAATCTGGAAATACCATGCCTTTGTTACGTCGTTTGTGTAATGAGTCTTCTGTTTTTCTGTTTTTATGTTACTCCACATGCGCAAGTGAATTTTAACATTGCACCTTGAGTAAATAAAAACTATCAGTTGGTGATGAGGAGTGTGGCTCAGATGGAAAGCTGATGACTGAAAACAAATTTTGATTTAACTGATATTCTAGCCTTTATTGCAAGACATTCGTGCTCGAAGAATTGAAAAATAAGCAAGCGAGATTTAAAGAAAAAAAAAACCCTATGCTAGAATAAACGCAATAAGGTGTTGATGAGAGCACTTATTTCAGGTGGAATAAAAAAGAACACCCAATAAAATCACACAAAGTGATAGGGTATTATGAGGCAGTGGCTAAGAATACCAGAAGTGTTCATGCATTTCTCCATTTTCAGTGCTGCGCTATTTTTGTAAAATGCACTTACAACAAAAATACGGACAATGATGACGAAAAATAAAATGTGGAAAAACAACAATGAGAGTGATAAACAAAAAATGCAATGCACAGACATTTTTGGCACTTTCATCCGGTTCGGTTGACAAATGTGTATAGACACTAAAAATAGATTACAGGAAAAAAAGACAGTTAAGCCGGTGTCACATGACATGAAACGCGCTTTAATAGTGCGAAGATGTCCAGGTACTGGAATTTATAACGGCAATCAGCAACAACGTGAACAAGATAATTGCATAATGTGGTTGGATGATGCCTATAAAATGCTAAACGCTAGCAATTTTAGGCTTACTTATTTTAGACAATTTTATGAAGCAAACACCATATTTGCAAAAACGATCAAGGAAACATACGGTCTGCAAAACTGAGTGAGTATGCTGGCTTTACTACAATGTCAATCAATTTAATTCAAACATCATACCGAGAGCAGATTCGAGGTTGCCTGCTGTGACCTTGGTGGCTATAATTGGAATTTCAGTTGTCGTCTAAACTTTGAAAAGCAAGACTCATATTTGGAATACAGGATGTAGCGTCGGATAGTAAACAAACATTGTTTTTACGGGGTGATACGTTCGTTATTCTGAAGATTTGTCAATCCGAAAATGAAAATAAAGTTCGTTATTCCGAAGGTTCGTTATTCAAAAGCACATATATTTCCTATACCTACCTGTTCGTTAATCCGAAAATGAAATAACGTTCGCTAATCCGAACATTTGTGTCTTTACTCCGAAGATTCGTTAGTCCGAAGATGAATCAAGGTTCGTTATTCCCAAAGGTTCGTTATTCCGAAGGTTCATTAATCCGAAGATGAAATGAGGTTCGTTATTCCCAAGGTTCATTTATCTGAAAATGATATAAGATTCATAGCCCTAAAAATAAAGAGAAAGTGCGAACGAATCTTGATACGAACCCTTTGAATAATAAAACCTTTTAAGATTTTCGGATTAACGAACCGTCGGAATAGCGAACCTATAAGCGAACCTGATGTCATTTTCGGATTAATGTACCTTCGGAATAAGGAACTACAATGTACATGTATAATCGTAAAGTATACGTATCTTAAAGCCAGGGACTCTTCAAATAAAGAATAATGTTATGATAGCCAGTATTTCAAACACTCAGTGATTCATTGTATATGACATTATAAGAACTCGGTTAAGGGAAAACCTACAGAAGGCCAGGAGGCACACGAAATGTAGACCGGTAAATACATTTGAAATTTCTCATATAGAAAGATAAAAATAGCTGCGTGGAAGGGAGGAATGCATGCATTGAAATGAAAAGGACGACCTCGCGAAATTGAAGTGGTGGCAGCTTTGTGGGGGAAACATTTTGTGGGAGGGGGTGACGAGTTCCGCATCTCCGGGGTAAGATTTTGGGAGCATGAATACAAATTGAAAATCTGAGAGAAAACGTGCTACATGAATTTTGTTCAAGACCTTGATAGCCAGGAGGTTGGAGATGGAACTGTTGAAATAACTTATGACTTTTTTTTTTTTTCATATAGCATGCCCTTCATTCCGCTATCGAGATTGTCAAAACTTTTTGAATTTTCACAAATTCTGCAACTGTTTTCTCGCTCTAAAATGTCTATTCTCCCTTGTAATTGTGTGTGAACAGAACGCAAACTTTCACAACCATTATCACTTGGATGCATTCCCAAAGCGAACCGTGCTTTTAATCATGTACCCCGCTTTTTGCCGAAATTCCAGCTCACTCGCATTCCAGCGCAAGACATGTCGCCAGCAATTTGGAAAGACTTTACTTCTTGGTTTAGGACAAGCGAAAAATTATGAACTCTTTGGGATACAAGCGTATTTATGATCCCTAAGCATGAGTCACATAGAATTAGCTCGTTCGCTTTACTTGCTGGAAATAAATGGGGTCACTGTGAAATGAGTCTGCAATGATCGTCAAGTCAACTTAGTGATGTTCGTTACTCGGAAGGCTTGTTATTCCGAAACACAAACATAGGAATTCCCTATACCTATAATGAATTGTTCGTTAATCCGGAAATGAAATACAATTCGTTAATCCGAACATTTGTGGCGTTATTCTGGAGGTTCGTTATTCTGCAGATTCGTTATTTTGTAGGTTAGACAATTAAATCAGGCACGTTAAGTCGCGAATGAAAAGAATATGCTTTCTGCCGAGCCTTGACTATCTAAGGAATTACGAACCTTTTTTTCATTTTCGGATCAGTGAACCTCCGTAACAACGAACGTGTTTTCATTTTCGGATTTGCAATCGTTGACTTTAAAGAACTTTCGGAAACGCCGAGGAAACACTTCTGTTCCAATCCCTTGCGGCTAAAGTGATGCCAATCCATGCTCGAGTTAACTTAGTTAAAGTGAATACATTAAAATAACATAGAGAACGCCAAAGTCTTCATTAAATTGGAACACAGAATAAAAAGGTATTTATGACGTTCTAAAAGTTTTACATGTTTTCACGCAACAGTGAAATTGATAATCAAAATGCAAGTTACTCGATCTCCTTTCAAGTTTCCATGACATGCACACCAAAATGCGCATTTCTAGAAGGTGAGGAATGGTCTTATCTTTTTGATGGTACTCATAGAACCTTCCGCAGAAATTAAACAGCAAGATACCCAAAATAATGTCATGCGCAAACAGGTGGTGTTTATCTTTTTTTTTTTTAAATCTCGTTTGACTCTTAGATGTTGGTCATGTGAGGTGTGTGATTTTGATGACGGTCTGCTTAATAATGCTTGTCTGATTGTGTTCACATCAATGCATATTTTGGCTTTAGGGCCTATGGGCTAAATATCAAGCTCTTGAATTCACCTGTTACCAGCACTGTAATATTTGAGATAGTTAAAACTTTGAAATCAACTTCACAGTATTCGATTTTTTTATAAGTTTATGGTTGGTCTAATGCATCTTTTTGGATATAAGGCAAGTGAAAAATAAATCAACACCATTTTGTTGCCAATAAACGTGCCCATTTCTGAATACTCTTTATTAGCCCCAAAACGAAATCTGCCGACAGAGAAGCAAGGCCCGACCGAGTGAAATGTCTGAGTCTTTACACACTAGTGGACAAGGTTACTTTATCATATTCATTATATTGTATGCACACCATTGTAACAAAGATTGTTCCTGTCATGCAGAAAGCTTGTCTGAAAGTTGCCCATAACATAACAATCAATGAACGTAAAATTTTCGAAATTTTGTTCAGGAGAATTAAGGGAGAACTGCTATAGCTTTATAGCTTATCCCTGGGGAAAGACTACGCGTAGATATGGCTAACATGAATTATTGACATACTTTGTAAAGCCGAGATAAAACTTGCAACAACTTTTTTTTTTCACCATTTACAAAGCATCCCACCGGCTTCTTCGAGGAGAGCATATCCCTAAATCTGATGACTACTGTATTGTAAACTGGATAATTGACACATTTCCCATTGCAGAGACGAGGCAAAAATGGTAGGTGACTTTTGCTCATATTGATCACAAGACAGGTGGGGCGGATAGAATAACATTAAAAAGTCTCTCACATTCGGCACTCGACATGTTTATATTGATTTCATCGGTATTAATTAATCGTGTATGGTACATTTTGTGGCCACAAAAGAAAAAAAAGAGAATAAGATTTCTTTTTTAATACTCCGGAAAAGAAATGGACAAAGGGCAAAAGGGACCTTTGAGACAGTTGAAGAGACCTTTGAAAAGGAAAATCAATGCTGTTTAATTGCCTTTTATAACGAATTTGAAAAAGAATTGTCCAAACACGAAAACACTTTGTAAAAAACAAACAAACACACAAACAAACAAACCTGACTTCCTCCGACTGATTTCTTCTGGTATCAAAGTGTCGCTGTCTTTTGGAAGCAATCTGAAAACAGATCTAAACCTCCTCCTCTAAAAGCACACACGCAAGACGAAAAAAAAATCACACGTTTTCCAGGGAGTTTCATTTAGTGTGACTTTCTCGAACGCAGATATCCTTTCTTGATCCACTTATGTTTAAGAATCTGTGGTAGCATTATTTGGTTTATCTGCGATTTCTTTGTTTTTTCCACAGACCCTTGTTCTAAGTATATGCAATGCACGTATCAGGATTTCATTTTTGGCTATATCATATAGCACTGATTATGTCAACCCCGAAAATACTGCGTTGTTATCATTCCCCTAATTTTGCTGTATCAGAAGGTTCTCAACATTAGCGGGTATAACATGTCTTGAGAAGATTATACCAGGGGGTGCACGTCACTAGTCCGACACCCATGAGTCATGTATCCAACGAGTCATACAGCCCACAAGCTCGAAACCAAGCAAAAGGTCCCGTGAGACCGACATTACATCACGTCATCAGTCATGGGCCTTGTTTTCTGAGCGTCGAGCTCATGGGCTGTATGACTCGTGGGTCGTACGGCTCATGGAACTTTTTTTTTTTTCGATGTCGAGCTCCGTGGGTCGTATGACCTCGTGTCAAGGGAGGTACCTCCCTGGTTCTGCATTAATGTGTGTGTGTGTGTGTGTGTGTGTGTGTGCGTGTGTGTGTGTGTTTGTGTGTGTGTGTGTGTGTGTGTGTGTGTGTGTGTGTGTGTGTGTGTGTGTGTGTGTTTGTGTATAGGTGATCACCAGATATGCCGAAATGTGTTGGTGACAATATCTAAAAGCTCTAATCAAAGCCTATGAGCAATAATGAGCGTGTGAGCTATACCAAATGTGCTTCATGGAATGCATGATGCGGACTTCTGCGTGATTTCAAACAGGAGTGGTCCCTTTTCCAGCGGTTTCCCATCCCGCGTCCCTCACGCTCAAGACGGAGTATTATGTTATTGGGCTTCCGTTAGTATGCTGTCCTTACGGAATACGAGAGGGTGGAGACAAATAGTTTGTTAGAGAGCTGAAATGGAAACCCGATCCGGAAACGCTCTTGACAACTCTGGTATTCATCTTGAGCGGGCAATGTTTATAAAAACACGTCCAATGGGGATTTGAGTCTCCTTCTTCATACCCTATATGTCGCCCGGGCGTATCAAGTGTCATTCCAATCATATCTTTCTCATTCTAGGGTTTTTTGCTTTCTGTTTTAAACCTCTTGTTTTTCATTTCCTCACTATCGTCATACCATCTTCTCGGTTCTTCGTTGAATTACGTCCTAGAGAAATAGGGCGCCTCCAACAACAAAACGGAAAAAACAATGGCCTACGGGAAGGATATGGCTTATATGGAAAAATGAATGCACGCCAGCTCTTATCAAGTCTTGTGTTCTATTATTTATTACGCAAGCACTGGCATTAAACTTTTATTCCGAGCTACACCGATGAAGCACGAGGGGGGAAACGCAGCTCCTCTTCCACTTAATAATGAAAAGCCAATCATCAGGTGGTGTGATGGGCCAGTAATTAGATGGAAATAACCCAGTCACCCAGCGCACCTGTCTTCTGGTCAGAGAAAGCCCCGAGATGTGTTCCGGCAAAGCCAATAGTAATCGATCGGGTCCGGGTGTCCTCCGAAGAGAAGGCAAAGGCGGCGGAGTGCAAAACGGAGTGTAATGAAAACGGCCGGATTTATGGCTGATCAAATCGACATCATTCATTGAAGTCGTGCGGTTGATAGGAGCGCGAAATTCAATACGTGGGGGGAAATCCTACCATGGATATCACTCCGCCTTGTTGTAATCGCCTTTTTCTTTCCGCAGACACGCATTTTGCCAAGCTGCCTGAAACAATATACCGGAATGACCTCAGCTCCGAGTAGCTCCACTTTTCGCAAATGAATTCGTGTGTCTAGCTTAAAGGCAACACGCCATCAGGACACCACGGGAAAGTTTTTTGGCATTGATCGCTCTCGTTGTAACTAGTTGGAGATAGGGGAGAATGGACAAATTGTTTATGAAAAGTTTCCTATTGTTCTTACGCGATTCTTTAAAGTGGCCACCTCATGGCAGAATGTATGGAATACAACCAGCTATCTATTCATTTGCTCTTTTTTAATACTGCTCCAACAGTTGGAATAACATACTGGATATATGTACACTTTCAAATAATCGCGTGATAAGCGTTGCAAACGCGTTGCTTACATGCCTTGGTATACTTCTTTAATGTTTACTTTCCGACCGGATTCCGTCCGAACTGCACAGTATAAGGAGTATTGTAAAAAGAGGATATGTGATCCATATTGTGTAATTGTGTAATCTTATTTTAAAGTTGAGAGATGCTGAGATGTGTTAGTGCATTTTTTACATCATGCTGAAATTTATTGCACTCACGATTTCTACGATTGGCATTGATGTAGACGATCATATCCCTTCAAGCTTTATATTACTCGTTCGTTCTCAAGCTTTGTAGGAAGATGTATTACATTTCGTTCTTAGGATACCTACATCTGGTTTTTTCAGCCTCTTGCACTAATCAACCCATGTACAGTAGGCCTACATTTGGATTAAAATGATGCTACCAGGAACATGGTTGCAATTTATTGCCATTACCTGGTCAGCAAAGGGGTCATTAGATTGTCTTCCTTTGACTAATGCCATTCATACAGAAGACTTTTATTCATTCGTTTCAGTGTCCTGACATTATTCGGCCTCTACAGAGAAGAAAGCCCACATCAGTGTGCACACAGAAAAACAAATCATGAACATACAAACTAAAAAAATTAAACTGGGCTAATGCCTCTTAGAGAATTACGGACGCCATTCATGTATGCCGAATGGGGGATTCTATATACGCCGGAATCGATCTATGTGTAGATATTACCCCTTTTTATTAGAATGTGCCGCTCGAATTCATTTGTGTGCTTCAGGGAAGATTCGCAAAAATGAGATCCCAACTGATTCTGTTTCCATTATCTGTGTAAGGCTTGAAAGCTTCTTTAAGTGTTTTGGCACAATTATGATTTCTTTGATATCTCTTTGACAGAGAAGAAGATAATCAACGTTTTACTGAAAGTTATAACGCCCACGCATTTTGTGTTTTATTACTCAAGTTCAGTCCTTCGCAGGCACGCCAAAACTTTCTCTCGTCGATAGAACCGTCAACTCTGGCTGAAAACCGCATGTTGACTCAGCAATGTCAACTTGGTTTTTACTCTTTGTAGTGATATATTTGATTATCTGCTCTAGCCGATTACAGTTACATGTATCTTACAATGTATGAAATCTTGAGAACAGAGTATTAAAAATTCAGTTTCAGTTCAATGACATTATTTCCAGCAAACAATAGCCATACGTACAAATAACAAAGCAATCTTTTTGAACATGTTGGGGGTATATCTCTCGAAGTGAAGTACTTTTTTCATGAGGAGTGGCATGCAACTTATTCCAAACTTTAGGACCAGTATATCAGACTTTATGCTTGTATTCGCGAGCATATCTTCCTGTGACGTTGTGTGTGCAGGTGAGAAGATAGAGATGATGACAGTCGTGTTTTTTGATTGCCTGTTTCACATCAATACTGTTGTGCAGAGAATTTTTGGAGCTGCTTTTGTTGTTTGTCAGTAACTGCCTTTTTCATCATCATCAAAATTTTGCCCTTTTAAATCACTTGGCGCGTAACGTATTTGTCCCCTTTTCTATGTCAGTTCGTTTCTTTTATTTGTTTTTTTTTCTTGTGTCTCTTTTCATAGCATTGCTTTCTTTGTTTTTGTCTTGCTCTGTCTCGTCTTACTTTTGTTTTTGTTTTTCGCATGCTTCCCCATCAAAAATCTTATAGGATCTTTACCTGTTTTATGCAACTGTTATTTTTGCTTTGTGTATTTGATGGTTACACAATCAGCAAATAAGTCTTTTCACTGATTCTTGTTTTCTCAGTCCGTAATATATATAAAAAAATAACGCAAGGTTTCTTTGAAATAAGAGATTGTACCATAATGTTTTGTCTTATCAATTACATTTTTGTTGTCGGCTCTGTTATATTTGATTTTGTTTTAATCTGCTGAAGTAAATCAATTTGAAGTTTAGTAAATTTAATCATCTTTAAACTTTAGACGTCTTTGGTGGTACGCGTGGGTTTGCAAAGCATTGCTTTGCAAGGATACCCGGCGGGCGCAATATGTGGATCCACTATTGTATAAATCCGAAGAATCCGTTACATTGCTTTAATCCCCCGCAGGTTTCGACCATTTAGTTATCTTGGATGAAGCACTCTTGGGGAATTTTCTCCATTTCACACATGAGCCAAAAGTCTAGAACGATCGCTCCGTCAATGATCGTCAGTCATCCTTCGTGGAGTAATTAAATAAGAAATACGTGCAACATTGTCAGTCCATACTTCTTTTTCTCTATAAGCAGAGCATATGTTTGATGAACGGATGCGTCATAGAAGTGCCACTGTTATCGCTACGTAATTTTATATAATTTCTGCAGCACTTAGCGTTTTGCCCGCGGCCGATAGGGGGCTTGTGTATGACATGCATATCATTTATTTGTAATATGTTGGTATAGCATCATTATGCTGCCAATAATAAAGAGAATAAAGGGTATAAAGTAATAATGATAATTATAGTTTTGTAATATTTTGGTAATTTGATTAAGATGAGATTTTGATTAAAGTTTCATGTATTCTGTTGTTGTTAGAAATAATAAATGAAAAAAATGTAAATACATACCCAGAAGGAGAAATGTATGTATTGGATTATACAACAGAACACCACCTGCTTCAACAAGTGCAAGTGATCGGATACACAGCTTACATAGAGAATATGTTTTCACGTTAATTCATTTCTGATTCTATCTGCTTCTTTTTTTCATCTGCCAAAATTCTTTAGTCTTAAGCAAATTTTCCTGATGTTAAATTGATTGCCATATATGTTTTGTATGTTCTGTGTCATATGAAATATGAAGTTTTGTATTTTTTTTTTTTTTTGGTATTTGATATGATGTTTGAACGATTGTATTGATATAAACCCAGAGTTTTGTGTCATCATGATATATTCTTGGTGAATGTAATATTGATTGTTGTTTTGTAATAGTGCATAAACGATGATTTTATTGTAATGATGGAAAATATGTGTGATTATGATAATGATAATTTGAATATTGTTGCGGGGAATAAGAAGAGGTTGAAGGAGGGGAAGTGGAAGAAGAAGTAAGTTTACAAGAAGGGGAAGAGAGAAAATGAAGAAGAAGAAGATGAGTTGGTGAGAAGAATTTGAATTGAAAGGACTATCTTTTAGTAAGGTTCATGTATAAGTAATGATTATTATTTATGATAATGAGAATAGTAATGTTAGAAATTGTAATTGCAATATTCGTTTTTGCTTTGTTGGTGGAAAAGGTTAATGTTATTGTGTAACAGTTGATATTCTTTTTTTATTCTATGTATTTTTGTATATATTTTGATGTACATTGGATTCATGCTAATTCATGTAAAATGTCCGCAATTGCAGCCTGAGGGCAGCAACTAATGTTATCCAAGAAAATACCTTTTTAAATTCAATTCAATCCCTTGACAGGGAGTAAGATTCTCCTACGCTATCTCACAAATAATCAGCAGCTATAGCTGCTCTGAGTTCTTGGTTCAAACAATCATATTTCTGGGTAGTAAGGCCGACCATTATTATTATTTTTTTGTTTGTTCCGTGAGCGATCACCACATCGTCAACTTGGTCGCCAAAAGTCACTCTATACCCTACGCATCATCCTAAAGCCAACGGGCCATGAAAGTTAGATCCCTAATCACTTTCGTCATGTGCGGTATTTGCGAGCTCCGCTCACAATCATCTTCCCTTTCCCCCCAATCTTCCTGGTTGGGGCCGGAAAGAAAATGGAGTGTTTATCTCAAGGAGTGTGTAATACTTAACTAAGCGAATCAAACGTGACACTGGCTCCGTGTGAGTGAAGCCACCGCGATGATTGCCAAGGTTGTTTGGATCTGTGCGAAGCAGAGAGATGGAGAGCAAATTTCGGACTGCAAATATCCCCTGGACTCGAGTGTCGCCCTTTGGGGGAAAGATAGAAGTCCCCCAATTGGATGCAACGTGAAAGCAAGTGAGTGGGAACGGGATATCAGAGGAAAATGAAGCTATAGTCCAGACTGATAATGTGTCTGATCGAAATTTGGCAAACATTAATTTTTCAGATCCATACTGTAACTTTCACAGCTGAATAGATGTATTCACGTTCTTAATGATAACGAAGACGCCTCCTACATTAAAAAAACAAAAAACAAAAACAAAACTCAAATCCCGCGAGATGTTGCAAAGTCCCCCAGAATAACGTCGCGTTTTTCAAAGTCATAAGAGGCCTTGATACGACACGTTGATGGTATCAGTTGAGAATCATTTCTGTTCAGTTAAGTCGGTTTTTGAAGCAGAAAAGTACTTATGAAATCTGAAACCAGTAAACATCTCAACATGGGTAAAGGTGGGATGGCATTTCATGTTCAAGTTGCCTGGGAGGAATAAAGTAAAATGAATGACACAGCGATTTTAGAAATGAATACAAAAGTTACGGAATATTCGATTTTCGATTGTTGTCAGGATGGGATAATTTTGGTTAGATACCATCACATATGCATAAAGGAACTTTGGGGGGGGGGGGGAGTGGTTAAAAAGACCCTGGTTTGAATGAAAGTATTTTAGTGTTTATCCCGATGTAAAAATTCCTGCGAACTGTTATGGCATTCAACTTGCCTTGTCAAATCTACAAAACTTCTTTCATATTTGGATGTTCGAACTCAGAAGTATCTAACACAGATCATTCACAATGATGCAAGGTTCATGGTATATGAATATAGGAGCCCAATTAAGTCCTCCGCAAAGAAGTTCAGCAATTATTTATAATGCTACACATATTATAACTGTACTATGAAGACAATCTTCAGTGAAGTGTCTGTAAAAATTTAATATTGATTTCAGAAAGTTCCAAACCCCTACACTGCCCAATTTGTAGCTTGGTTTATGATGCATTATCTTCTCAACAGCCGTTTCTCAGCAAAATTCCCTTCATGGCTGTAATAATGATAATAATAATAATAATAATGATGATGATGATAATAATAATAATAATAATAATAATAATAATAATAATAACAATAATAATAATAATAATAATAATAACAATAATACATTCTGCTTATATAGCGCATGATACAGTAAAGTCTCTATGCGCTTTGCAATAATTCTTCCAATAAAAGGGGGAAAAAGGGGGGGGGGAGGGAATCAACATATTGCCACTTTCCACATTCCACAAGCATTTACTTTAAGGTAAATACAAATAATTTTAAGGGTTATTGTGATGCATCCCCCTCCTCTTAAATGAAACATGAATATTCATGACTACGGTAGCTATTGATACAACGAGTCATAAGAATGTTTCAGCAGCACTTAAAGGGGCCCTGAAATCCAAATGCATGTTGATTCGTGTTGATTTATGATACCCTCAGCATCACTTTTGCCGTAAAACGAATATCTAGACATATTCCATATATTTTCAACGATTTTTCTTCTATTCTTCTTCAGGTTACTTGGGAACGCCCACAAAAAAATCCTTCCAAACCAATACTCTTGAGATGACATCATCTGTCAATCATTGCTAAAGTACTGAAATGTTTAACAAAAGACATTGGAAGTGCGCCTTCCTCTCGACTCAGCATAACTTGCATGTTTCTGTGATATTAATATGACTAACAAAAGACATGGCGAGGGAACATGCAAGTTATAATGAGTCGAGGGGTAGGTGCATTCCAATGTCTTTTGTTAAAAATTTCAGTACTTTAGCAATGATTGAAAGAATAATACTGTCAATCATTGCTAAAGTACTGAAATGTTTAACAAAATCCTTCCAAACCAATATTCTTGAGATGACATCATCTGATGAAGTCATCTCAAGAATATTGGTTTGGAAGGATTTTTTGTGGGCGTTCCCAAGTATTCTGAAGAAAAATAGAAGAAAAAAATCGTTAAATATAGATGGAATGTTTCTAGATATTCGTTTCACCACTGCAAACGTGATGTTGAGGATATCATAAATCAACACAAATCAACATGCATTTGGATTTCAGGGCCCCTTTAATGTCGACTGCTCGTTATCCCGTCCTCAGTATTAATAACTACATAATTGATAAGTCTCCGTGTTCTCGCAGCCATCCATAGTCCTTGGGGACTTCCGCTTCCTAAAAAGTCAGATCCTGGATTGCTGGAGAATATTGATTATTGGCAAATTAACTTGACAAACTTAGGGGCTCGCTGAAAGGACTATGAGCGCGCTTGGTAACTTTGTGTGTGTGTGTGTGTGTGTGTGTGTGTGTGTGTGTGTGTGTGTGTGTGTGTGTGTGTGTGTGTAAATTTCTCAAATTGCCTCAGGTTAGATAATACGTATTCAGATTAATGTTTGACTTTGCAAATGGCAGAGCTGTGTGAATAATGTCAGTTTGTTTCAACTTGCGAGATGCATTTAGGATGCTTTCCTGCTATATGTGATCATCAATATTCTGCTATACTAGACGGAAGTTCTCGAGTTTTGTTGTGTTCTGGTTGACGAAGTGAAGAGTCATTATTTGAACAATGAAATGACACTATTGATGGGAAAACCTCATTCCAAAAGTGAACACTGATTATCGATTTTCCAAGGTTGAAACTAGAAATCACTATAGATTTTCGTCTAAAAAGTTATTTCGGGAGTATCACCTTGTTTTCTTAATTTGATTTTTAAATTTACTTTGCCTCCGTTCTCATATAAAAAAGTCATGAAAATGTCGCACATTTAGACCTTCTGTAAACAATTCCGTCTCCAGGATTCCTGAGTTTTCCCTGAGGGTGTGTGTGTGCATGTGTGTGTGTGTGTGTGTGTATGTGTGTGTGTGAGTTTATGGATGTGTGTGTGTGTGTGCACGTATATTGGCAAAATGATACCAGACTTCGGTATTAAATGTCGCTGTAGGCTACAACGAAACAGTTGCTTCATAAATGCAGCACCCACGAGCAGCCGAAGCCCCGGTTCAACGAACGGGAGTCTATTTTCATCGGCATCGGGTAGCTCAAGCAGTGTTATATATTGACTCTCGGTGAGGTGCCAATTTGCTTGTTGGCACACGGCAAAAATGCTTCTAAAACATCCATTAATGATGAGAGGGTGGGCCCACTTCACACCCAATCTGACAAATCACATCTTACACCCTCGGCAATATAAGCCAAAGGCACTCACATTTCTTTCTTGTCCTTGTTATTTTTTCTTACATTTTCTTACATAGATTGAAACTCAACTCCTTCATATATCAAACATGAAGCATAATACAAACACTGAGAAATTAAAAAGTAACAGCAACAGAGAAACATTGTATACATAATGATTTAACTGACGAGAGTACGAAGGCGTTCGCACTCCATAGTTGACAAAAAAAAAAATCCCCCACAAAAAACATGAATCTGCTAAACTAATACGCACACATACGCCCCCAACAACAACAACTACAACTACAACAACAGCAACAACAAAATTAAGAAAAAAATGAAAAAGAAAAGTTCCAAGGCCTGATAACACGCCTAATGGCCATCTCCACTGTACGTTATTTGAAAATAATCTAAGATGAAGATAAATCACTTGTTGGGACTAATTTCCTGGTTTGGCGCTTTTATTCTATTTCTCCTTCTGATGCGATATTTTAAACTCTCTCTCTCTCTCTTTCAAATTGCAAAAACCCGTAGGTCTTCGATATTAAAGTTGTAGTTTCAAAAGTTTTACGCATATCGTAAACTGTCATGTATAGATTCTTATGGAATCCTCTTTTACAAACAACAAAACAAAAGTGAAAATACACATTCATCCCAAATAAAACATAATGTACATGACACACGCGCGCACCTATACGTACACATAATACACTCATAAGGACACAAACATAATACATTAAACCTACTTACTTATAAACTATGACGGGGGTGTTTCATAAAGCTGTTCTTAAAGTTACGAACGACTGAAGAACGACTGAAGCACGTTCTGATGTGCTATACTTATCAGAATTTCAATAATTCACCACAAGAACTGATCACGAGTCGTTCTTAAGTCGTTCGTAACTTTAAGAACAGCTTTATGAAACACTTCAGAGCCATTCAGTCAAATTATTGATGATGATCACTGGTTCTCGTCATTCACTGGATCAAAACTGACAGCCTATGATGATAAAGAGTTCAAAACCCTGAATACTTTGACGTAGTTTTCAGAATTCAAATCACTCACTTGATATGGGAACCAGGTAACAAAAACCGTGAGATTTCTTTCTTTCTTTCTTTCTTTCTTTCTTTTTCTGATATGCCAGTGCTAGAAATCACTCGATCACAGCATGAATTACTTACTGGGCAAAATTATGACTGGCGAACAAAAAAAAAAAAATGATTGATAGGTGTCCTACTCGATGCGTAAAGTGCCGATGGCTGGGGAAGCGCTATTGTCATGGCAACAGAGCAAGTTCATTTCACGGGATAGTCTTTCAGTGTATGATGCAGAGCGATAAAAGTGTTGAAAGGTCAAAACAGAACGGATGACCAGAGGGTATATTCGAGATCATTAGGGTGACATAACCACCAACACCAAACCTGTCTCAAAATTTTCAGCGATATTTCATTAAAGAGCTATTGGAGCATTAGTGAAGTTTAATATCCTTACTCGTTTTTCTATAACACTACAGTCTGCAAAAAGATAAAGGTTAGAGTCAGCCGCTGTATTTCCATCTTTGAAATCTGAAATGTGAAGTGAATGTCCATGGCATAATCTGCATTATATTTCTCCATTCATCTCGAATGATAGACCTTATAACATTGCACGGGATGTTCCTTAAGCCTGTTCCGTAAATCTTATGGGAAGTAACAAACCCCATTGCCACTCTAATGTTTAGAATATTACTTTTACTTTTCTTTAATAATTTCACAGTAACATTTCGATCGATTCGTATTCACCTGACTTTAACGAAATGAGGTCTCACATGAAATTTACCTTTATAACGAATGACAAAATTAATCATGAAGCGGAAAATACATACGTCAAACAATACAAAAAATGGATGTCCATTGTAATTATTTCACTACAAAACAGCGGCTTGATCAACCAAGCAAGACAATACGAGGGTTAATGAACAGAGCATCTGAGAGATGTTTTGGCGTTATTCAGTTCATATAATCATTACCACTATTTTCAGAATTCAAATTGACTTTACATTGATTAATTAAATCACGGAAGTATCACTGGAAAAAAAAACAGAATAAGAATGAGAAATTTTTGAACTTCAAAAGTTAAATTTTTTCAGAATTGAAAAAAAAAAATCATCATTGATTATTGGCCGTTGAAGAAAGTGTTCCCTTGACCCAACCAACCACTAGCACTTTACCCCATTCAGAAACGCTCCTCCCCGCTGCTGAAAAAAGGTTAGCATCCCCCTCTTCCCCCTCTCTTATTTCCCTCACGTCGTAATATCTTACACACGTACACATCCCTGTATACTTTCCTCGCACTTACAGTGTTCTCTTCTCACTTTAATACTACTCCTTTACTCTTGCGTGTGTGCCGTGCGCGTATGTTCCGTAAAGGCTGTTGTATGTTTTCTCAAGGAGCTCCAAACTGAAGCTCCTTGGCTTTTTTTGGATTCTGTAATATGACGACGCTCTTTTTGAGTTACCATGCTCTTGAATTGATGTGTCGATAAAATGTTACAAAGTATGACATTAAATAGTTATTTTCTTTGGCTTTTGAGTCAATTTCTTGCCGCAAATTAGCATCTCTTGAAATGTTTTGCTCGTTAATCTACAATACGCTCTGTAATAGATAATCAATCACTTTATTATCTCCGACTAGAAATGTTCAGTGGTAAAGGGTGACCTCTGCATGATAACCCCTCGTTGGGACTTCAACAAAAATCTTAATTTTGCAAAGTGACAAGAACGCCTAAAGTCGATTGAAAATCGTAAAAAAAATGAACATATAGCAATCACATAGAAATACACGAACAACCATGCGGGGGGGGGGGGGTGGGGGGACCAATTTTTACGAAGACACAGTCTGAGTAATTACGGATAAACATCGAGAGGTGAATAACCCATGTAACACCTCAAACTGAAAACCAATCGATACGTCACTGTGCTGGCGATCATATCATTTTCTTTTACGTTTTGTTCAACTTTTTGGATTGTACCACGCAATATTGACTTACGCATGTATCGACCATATCTTTTTTGTTTTTGTTTTGTTTATCTTTCTTCTGATACCTTTCATAATTATAGAAAATGACATGGCAACTAATCGATAACTTGCAAACCATTCATTATTCGTGTACGTTACACGGGGGAAAAGATGACTGCAGTAAGAAATGTTCGTGCTTACATTTAAAACTGTAAGCAGGTCCGAAATGTCAAGGTTTCAAGTCCATGCCACATTCATGAGGGATATGTCAATAATTGAGGATCTCTCACGGAAAGAGAGGATCACCTTTCGCATTTTCTTTCTTTAATTTCATCATGTTTCACCCAGGGCGACCAAGTTTAATGTATCAAACTCCACTATTGATTAAACAGTGTTTTTTTTTTCCCCGAAGAATAGAAAGTACAGAAAATGTGCCGAACTTGAAAACAACAACTAACAACAATAACAACAACAGGAACAACAACGACATTAACAACAATAACAACCAAACTTTTTAGCGTTGACATTAATCGGCCAATCAGATAACAACGATTTTGTTTACGCCCGCTTTTGTATCAGAGCGCGCTATTTTTGTGATAAGGGTGCTTCTAGTTCTATACTAACGTGATTTCAACAAACTGCAGTGGACGGCGAAAGACACCCGCAGGTCATATTATTCAATCATTCTCCACAAAGAATATAACTATTGGTGGCACTTCGCCTTCTGAAAGGAGAATCACCTAAGTTTACCTCCGTCGTGCAACAATTCACACCACTACAACTTTTTTTTTTCAATCACTATGGCAGCAGCTGTGAGTATTAAAAGTACAATTCCACTTCAAGCTCAAGTTGGTAAAAAACGATCTGGTAAAACAAAAACAAACAAATAGTACACGTCGGAGGCACAAACACAAGTAGATGACGTAAGGATATCACTCCACTAGGCTTTCACACATCTTCTCAACGTTTTACTTAAAGTACTTTTAAGTTAGTCTACTTTTAGGTAAAATTTTACTTAAGCATATAAAATCACCTCGTCTGAAATGTGTGTTTGTCGTTCCGGAATGACACGTTAAACTTTTCCATAGCTCTATCATGTTATGACTAATTTTAATGAAATTTTTACCATTCCGTATGGTTGATTTCACTCTCATTATCAAAGCAAGCTTGAACGTGGTGAAGTGTACACTATTAGTTATTGCGTAATCCTATAAATATCATATTTGACCATGATATTATACATTTCTGCAAATCCCATTGATGGAAAAAGGATTTTGCCTTTTTGTTTGCCTGTTTGTTGCTTGTTTGTTAGTTACAGATTACTATATATGCTGCTATGAAGTATCCCTTTTGGACATTAATGTTCCCTATTTCAGTTTGACGAGTATATCATAATACAACACGAAATAAAACTTGCACTATACACACATAGCACAAGATGCATGCGTTTTCTCCGGAGTGAGCTTATGGACTCTATCGCTATCCTTGAACAGATGTGCGAAAGACTTATAAATCTTAGCCACCAAGCAACTGCGAACTTACCCGAGAGGTCCCCACTTGGCACTACCAGTGAACCTGGAAGGTGGTGTGTTGGTACTTCTGGCTGAATCCATGGTCTTGTTCTTTGAGCGACGAACTCTCTGGTGTACGAAGCGAGAAGACAATGTTATGTTGTCCTCTACACTGCATAATTTTGGGACTGTATTATACCTCCCCCTCCCTCCCCGTGCCCTTGACGCCAGAGCGCCTCTCACGTTACCTCAGCACGGACTAAGAAGCTGTAAGGCGAGTTACCGGGGGAGCACCGTGAGAGATGTGTTATCGACTTCGACCTTATCGTGTTTCTGTTTTGAACGATATCTCCTCAAATCGCCATGGACAACGATTCTTAGATTTGATTTCTCCTTTTTCAAAACTGAAGCCGCACATCGATCTCATGCAACATTTAGGATGTATTCTGAAATACAGCACTTCTTATCATGAATTATCAAGGAGCCTGCAGCATAAAGTGTGAACGCAACCCCGAAAGAGACAACTTTACCCACCCTAGATTGGAAGGAGTGAAAAGTCTTGTGCGATTATTTTACAGTTATATGGACTCCCATTTAAGGGATTACCAGTCCTGTTACTGCCCAAGGTAGATCTTGTCAACTATTGTGTCTCCAGATCCTCCAAAGACGGTCGATGGATTACCGTATTCTAAAGCTAACAACCCTCGGCGCAATATCAGACATTACCAGTTGTAATGCGGGATTTTGAAAACACTGAAATAACGCTCTCTGAGTGGGCTTAGAGTGAACGCAAATAACGCGAGTAATGAATGCAACCTCCCCGATTCTTTATAAAAAAAGGAGGGCTGCTTATCCCGGTTTCGATAAGTCCCGTGTGTGGAATATTGACCCCAGGCAATATCTTGAAGATTTCCATCTAGCTTCCAAGTTGGTTTCCCGGGACACAATCCCTTATCAGCCCAGAAAAGTAAAAATCGAAGATTTAACCTGCTGATGTTTCAGAGATTGTCCTGCAACTCGACACTCCTGCTGAAACGCATGTCCATTATCATTTAGTTATCACGCTTGTGCACAACACACACACACACACACACACACACACACACACACACACAGAGAGAGAGAGAGAGAGAGAGAGAGAGAGAGAGAGACACCTTCTTATCCATATACTTTTTAAACACGTATTTACAAAATATATTATACAAGTTTGTGCATGCGTGACTATGAAACATTCTTAATGTAAGTTTCTCTTACATAATACGGTCATATCATACTTGCTTGTTAAGTACATAATAGGCCCTATATAAGTTCAGTGTGTCCGTCATATTTGACAAATGGAACTGAACGGACATAATAATTATAACGAGATAGGTTCATGAATTTGGCAATATTTTGTTCTCTCGAATATATTCGGGTTTTTTTTTTCTCCAATTTCTGTTAAATGAACGAAACAGAGAGAATGGCTTGATCAATACCATTTGATTACATACTGCAGTATATTGCCATCATCCTGAATTACATTTTTTGTCATCAACCTTTATCTTCTACAATTACACTTGACGAACTCTTAGTCCAAGAAATCGTACTTTTTATGCTGGTATGTACGCGATTTTTTTATGGTCTTGCTACATGCGCTTTATGATTATGTACATAATGTGACGAATAAAGTGGCATGTTTGGTCTTTGCAAGATTTCTGATTGTTTGTTGGATGTACATAATGTGAAGAATAAAGTGGCATGTTTGGTCTTTGCAAGATTTCTGATTGTTCGTTGGATACTGGTCTCATCTGTTATTAATTCTCTATGTCCTTTCCTTAATACAGTAATTACCCATTCCATTCGCGATAATGTTTTCAACTTTGTCAGTAGTGTTTGTGCGTATGAAAAGGTGGTGATGTCTGTGGGCCTCTAAGGTGATCGCCTTTGCCTTTCCCGCTATAGATTCAGTTGGCGCCATTTCTTCATTAAGATAGTACGGGGATACTTGAACAGCCTTTGCCGTTTTTCAGGTCATGCAAGCAAACAGGATATCATTATTAATTCATTTGCCTCCTCATAGACCAAAATAATCAGATTACACAGTCATGACATGTCAGAACGGACCCAACACCTTTCGAGTTCAGATATTGGCTGTTATTTTCGCACCTCGTCAGCACTGTCAGGTTAAGTTTCCTTAGACAACTTGACATCAGCCGATATGAAAAGAAGCAAAGCTGTCATAAGTGATCGACCCATCTTTGCTCCCTATAAGAAATGGATGTTAACGAGAAAATGAAAATGGAATGACAAGAAAAAAGAAAAAAAAAAGAAAAAGAAAAATCAGCCTACGGAAACCAGTTCCAGCTATGTCCATGTCATCCCTATATGGAAAGGCAGTATAAAAAGTCCTCTTACCGAGGCATGAGGGGCACGAAAGAGGAGGAATACTTTGATTAAACATGACAACAGAACCGCTAAAATGCCTCACATTTATCTTAGTGGGTAGTTGACTTTTTAGAAATTTTTCAGTTGTTATGCATTACCCTGCTGTGTAATTTTAACTTGTTTCCCTTTTTTTCTAATCTTCTTATTTCATTGTAATGAGGACTGAGGATTGAGGACTAAACGGCAACTTATAATGTTCGGAACAAGAACAATTGTGTTCTTTATCTTGTATGTGTTTATTTGTTGTTTTTCATTTTCTTCTCTGTTGTCATTTTCGTACATATATATATATATATATATATATATATATATATATATATATATCTTTTAATTTCATGAAGCGCCATGAGCACCAAAAGGTGGACCTGTGCGCTATTATACAAGTAGCCCCTACGCGTTCATTGTATCACTGTTTTCTGTACAACATACGGACTTGATGAAAAACAGCCAATATTTTTTAGTGCAAGTATTTTAACCCTTGCATAAATAAAACAAACTAACAAACTCTTAAAGCACTGAGAGATTTATTGTCCCGACATATGCCACAACAATATAAAATGTTAAAAGCTTTTGTCCATCTATTGTTGGAAACGGATAACGAAAGTGAGAAACGATAGGACTTAGATTAACGGTTTCAAGAATATAAATTTACGTACCAACATCATTGTTGTTTTGTTAAAACTTTTGTCAATCTTTCGTTTCTGATTGATAATGTGAACGACAAAAGCGTACTTCTAGCAACATTCTTATGTATGGTTGTACGTCATACTTTGAAAAGTAACATATACACGTGAATATGTGATCATGTAACAATCATATGTATGTATATATATATATATATATATATATATATATATATATATGTTATATGCATTGCATATACGATAGAAAAATGAATGTTAAAAGCCTCTTTGTATGTGTGTCTGTGAAGGATGAATTCCGTATGTTTTTTTTTTCCTTAAAGCAATATCTATGCTAATTCTTGTAAAGTCTTAGCCGGCCTTTCTCGGAAAAGTCGATATATACAATTAAAAGTCATCAGCTAGATAAACACCACAACATAAGAACACCAACATACAGCCTTCTGCTGCATCAGTCACTTGCACTTTTTCGCGAACAAAATGACGCTTAAGGCCTGTACATTTCGTGATGAAAGAATGCCCTTTATTAAGAAGGTGACGCGTTGTACACTGCCATACTATACATGAAGCATCCTTACATACTCTGTGTTGACAAACCAGCTTGTTTTGCAACGAGGAATATATTTCGAGTCTGAACGGATATCACATAGAGTTATACTACCCAAGACTGTAAGTTGAACGTATACAATGGTATAGCAATAAACCCTTTTACTTCCCCCGTGATATCTATACTCAATACATGACTTTATTATCTATATCTCAAGCGCTCATTAATTGAATACCACACTTGCACGAATGGAACGTTCTTTCTATAGGAACAGAACCCACGGAAAGGAAGTTTGAAACATGTAAAAACACTTCAGCATTACACATGATTGCACATGATTATTGTGATGAAGTTATTAGGACTTAACAGCATCAAAATAAGATTATCGTTAAAGTATTGAATACGAGTTGTATAAGGCCTTAAATCATGCTTTGCGCATTACAATGCAGAAGTTACAAACCACCACATCACCACAATAATTTTACAGCTCAAACGCCGCCGAGACGTCGTCCACTGTTGTATTCAACAAGTCATTAGACACAATCTGAATATTAGTTATGAAATATTACCTCACATCCACACTTCTACGTGATATCAAACGAAATTTGCGTGTCGGGGCAAAAGTTTCTACTCGCGGTAAAGCAAGATATAATACAAAAACAATCTGCAGTCATGCTGTTACATGGAGTCATCTTTTACTGATTGTAAAATCATAACACAACATTCACATTTTCACGAACTGTCAAAGGTCATGTTCACACAAACTTTTGTAGATGGATGAAATAAAACAAACCAGTAAAAAGAACAGTAACAAATGCTCGCCGATCAAAGAAACATTGCTTCAAGGGAATGAACTGTCCTCCTTTCGATTTGATGTCTGTAACCTCGCACTGATCAGATAAACATGAAGCAAAAACGCCATGTCTGATCGCATTTGAGATTGACGATGTTCCAGGATTTTATCATGCTTTTGTTTTCAGTTTGATTTACAGAAAAAACAAAACAAAAAAAGAAGAAAGGACAAAGTAAGAAAGTATCAGTTTGGTTGGTAAGACACTATATTATGTGCTTTATATAACCACACTTTTCACGCGAAAAACTTCAACATCAGTTTATGACAACGAACAGTAATCGGGAAAGTCCTCTCTCAAAATCATTCTCTCAGGGGTTTAAATCCGACAGGTATTTTCCCTGGCCCCGTCCACGCATTGGATTCACACATTCACTATACTCTACAAGAGTATAATCACTGAAGATCGGTATAACCACTGTTTGAAAAGGAGTAACGCAAGTGAACAACCCCTTGTAAGCTGGCTCTGCGGGCCGCGTTTCGTAGTACACGTACAACGCACGATGTTTATTATAACAATTTCAACGGTAGCAGCTGGGTCATCTGCTAAAAATCAACTGTATTTCTTTTAATTGTATTACTATTAGCGGGAGATTAAATATTATTATTGGAGATCATATTATCATGTTATCATGATGTATGATAAATTTCAGCAAAATAATGCAACTTAAAGTCTCGACTTGAGACACTTGTTGCCAATTTTGTAAAACGTTGTCACGGCGAAAACTGCCCCAAAATGTTTATTACGCACTCGTAATACTCTCATGCAAATTTTGTAACATCGACGGCAATGCTGTTGTGGTGATACACGTATAATGAAAGTTCCTGAAACCACTGCCATTTAGACACATTTCGACCTTGACAAGGCGAGATGTGAGTATACAACAAAAACATTACCCAATCTGGACACTTAACCACGGAAACCGTATCCGGGCAATTACCCCCAGAGGGCAATTCCCCCCCCCCCGGCTAAATACTGGTTAGTGGTAAGGTTAGAGTAAAGATTAGGGTTACGGTTAGGAGTTTGAGTTAGGGTTAGTATTAGGTCCAGGATTAGGATTAGGGCCAGGGGAAGGGTGCGGGGTAATTGCCCAGGGGGTTATTGCCCTAGACCCCCACGGAAACTACCAGTCCAGTACAGTTGCTTCCATGCAAACAACCTTTGGGATTCTAACTGGATAAGGTAAATGGGTGTAGGAGGTGAGAGAGGGAAGGATGACGAGGGAGTGTCCAATCAATATTTTTCCAAGTTAGACAGGAGGCGCCCACCCGCCAGCTGTTTCTTCGTCTCTTGGATAATGCTTCGATGGACCAGGAGAAGACTTTGGGTGGTAGAAGGCTTAACGGTGCACCACGTATTCAAATCGGCAAGAACATGCTTTCCGAAACTTCGGGAGTGGGTAGGTCCTTTTTCAGGGCCACATATATACCCAGAAAAGAATAAGTGGTGCACCGTTAAGCCTTCTACCACTCTACGTGTTCTACCGCCACGGAAGCCTTCAAAGATTTCAGGAAAAGACTTTCAAAACTGATTGGAGAACAGCACCTATCGAAGCACGCGTGTGAGACAAGACAGAGACGCTCCAAGGTCGACACGAGATTACTGCATTTCTTGAGACAGCATGGCCATTGGGAAAGAAATTTTGCTATTCATGGTCCGGAGGTTAATGCTCAGAAGTAATTGTCGTAGTGTATAACTGTCAATGGATGAACGCTCTAAGATTCATGGTCTTTGGTTTGATCGTAGAATATGGGACAACGTTTTCGGGGTTGGTTAAGTAACAGCATGCAGTCGTCACAGAGTTGTAGGTAGTCACGAGTGTGCATCCTTGCGTATGTAACGGCAATCATCTGTCTGTCAGTAATCGTTCTGGCATCTAGAGTGACCACTAGTATTCTGAGTACAAATATGTGAGAGAAAACTCGGTCATGGGGTACTTGATCGAAACAATTGTCTTGCGAATGATGATCGTCTGAGAGCAATGGTCCTGAAAGTGACTATCTGACCGCATTCATACTGGGGTAAATGTCTCCTATAAATAGCTGTGAGAGTCGTTGTCATTTGGGTATAATGTCCTCGTGTTTATGGTCCTGGATATTTATGTGCCCGAATATGATCTTCTTCTAGGAACAATTATAACAGGTTTGTCTGAGTGTCCGGGGGTAATTGTCCGAGTGTAGCTGTCCGTGAGATGTTGTCCGTCACAGCAACTGTCAGTGGCAGTAGTTGTTAAACATGAAGTTGTCCTGAGGAACTCTACTTCGTCCGAGAATACCCTTCGGGTTACAAATTTCCAGGGTAAAAGTCAACAAAATGTTGTCCAGTAGGCCTAAATCTCTTCAAAGACAGTCAAATATAGTCAAAGATGTCAAATCTTCTTTTTTTTAAAGGATCAAACATATAACACATTAGTTCCTGTTCGGGAAGTGTCCAAATTCATGCACACAGATGCACAAGACAGCAGCGGGAAGTGATTCTCGGATCAGAGAAAATGGGAAGGGATGTGTGTGGTCATTGTGTGAAAGTGTCTGGAGCTTTACGTGTCAAATGCTTTTTGAAACCTCTGTTCTATAGAAATGAAGTACATAATCACTCTACGACAAAGGCGTTAAACATATCATTTGCCAGTTGTACAGTCTAGCCTAGACAATTAGTCATCACTTCGTTTATATACGCCCTAAGACATTAATGTTCGTAAACATACACTCTATGAAGAAAGTATTGAATTAGCTGGGAGAAAAGTAGCACAATTAGTTCAGAATCAAACTCAACTGTTGTGAAAATTACTTTTACATCATGAAACACGCCAAGATCACTTTCAAAAACCGACGTGTCATATCTTGAGATAACGAGAAACAGACAAAATATCGCTTTCCCCATGCCTACACATAAAATGTACTATCAGACTTCCACGTTTCACTACGTTTTGGCCTCCCAAAGAAGGAACGTTTCACCAGCAACATGAATAGAGCCACCGGCATAGCGGTGTGTCTGGAGCATAACAAGATAAGAGAGTCTTGAATGAGACTACACTGACAATAATGCTCTCTTGTATGTACATGGTAAGGTGAAAAATATTTTCCCTTTTCATACTTTCATCTTTTATCACAGGAAAGAAAATTCGATGCAAAACTTTATATTCTCACGGATTAAGTCAAATGAGGATTGAATAAGTAGTGCAATTCGCTACCTTTGCTAAAAGTACTTTCAGTATACTCCCAGCTATCGATGTAAAGTTATTATCTACACGATCTTTCTCCACGGTTGTGAACTTTCTTTCTTCAGTGCATCAGTTTTTATCAATTACATACGTGTGTAAGATATCGTTTTCAGTGCATCGTTTGTATTGCAAAAGTTAGTATGTTGGCACGTCGTGAGCAGTGACGACATGGACAAATTCCTTGTAAGATTAAAAAAAAAATAGCAAGGAACGAAACAAGGTTGCGAAAGAGAGATTGAGAAAAGTGAACATAAACTATTAGTAACTCTTTTGATCCTTGTGCTTCAAATGAGTTCACCAATTTATTTGCTTTACACACTTTAAAGAAATAAAAATATGAGAAAGGCTTCACATTATATTGCACTGGGGCACGATTCGCCTGAAACCAAAACAATATTTCATGCGGCACTGTGATTTTTTTATTTGTTTGGTGTTTTTTTATTAATTCAACAGTGCTGATCCCTCTGACACACTGATCTACGCTTTGATAGTGATAAACAGGTAGATCAATAGTTGTAATCTGATTTTCACCACACAATAACATATCAATGATTTAAGTTGTAGCAGGCGAAAATCCTTCCGATGGATTCCATTCACCTTTGCCACAACCTTGTCTAGTCAGCGGTTTGTAGTGAAGACACGTCATTAATAAATGAATAAATAAGTAAATAAATAAATAAATAAATAAATAATCGATTGGATTCCTTTAAACTAGTCTCTAATTATTCTTTCAGTTGTTATGAAACATTGATTTGGTATCTTCAGTAAGGCTCAACACATCCTACACGAATCACATCCATGCATGCACTGCGAATGACATTAAATTTGTGAGGATGTACTAAGTCTGGGAGTATAGACTACCACTTTCCTGTACTGTAACAAATAGAAAATTACTGTTACTCTTTCTCTCTTATCTTCCAGCTGTCAAATTTAGGGAAGAGTAGTTACATTACGAAAGATGAGCCATCATTCCAAACAGTCATGAAGAACTTTGTGCGGGTCATACTTCTTCGTAATGCCAGTCCTTTCTTCTTCTGCCTCCATAAGGCAGTTATTATCATCAAAAAGAATGTTAGCATTTACTTTCCTTTTGTGGAGTTATCGGAAAACGAACTGCATCTTTTTGGAGTGTACAGAACTAGTTTCCGATTCGTGCAATATTTCCCACCTCAATTTTAAGTGGCCTGGCAAAATCAGATGGACATTAGATGGGCATGAATCAAAGTTCTGATGCACAATACAATGCTATTTACACTTAACTCCAGTTCTTATCGAGACGTCGAGATGTTCAGCAACTGTGAGTCTCTAAATCCAAACTCAGACATCAGTCCCTTGATGAAGCATGCAGGACAAGGACATCATGATCAAAAGCTCACCACACCATTATGGGTACTGTCAAGCAGCAAGCATGTCCTCATTGTGAGCTTTTATACATCGGAGTCTAGGATGGGCTCGCTTCATCCTGCTGTAGCTGCTGCTGTTCTGTGCTTTGCTCGTTAGTATCTTCGCAAGAAGAATCGATGCCGGTACAGCACTGACCCATCTGGGCTAGTCACGAACTGAGGACGGTCATGTCCGTGCTTTCGTAGCACCCGCTGTTCTGATTGTTAACCCTCTTTTTGGCCGTCACCACACTGTTCTTGTAGGCAGAGTACGTGCTCCTCACGGCGTCCCGTCCAAGCTCGCAAGATGGGCGACACCGAAGGGTGTGGACCAGCGCTCGTCTGTAGCTCGTGCTGAGCAAGTAGACAACGACAGGGTTAAAGCAGGTGTTCAGGAAGGCAAGGATGAAGCGGACTTGCCGGAACACGTGAGCCACTTTGATGTGCATGTCTAGTCGGTAGTCGAAAGAATACTGGAACCAAAGGGAGTACGTGAAGTAAGGCAGCCATGAGATGCCGAAGAAGACCGCAATAGTAAGCAACATGATGGCTATCCGTCGTCGCGTGTTGAGCTGCTGGGCGGCACCCGGCTGGCGTTCCCCGGAGAAACGGGATGTACTCAGGATGAGTGTTCGCGACATCTTGGCATAGGAGAATGCGATGATAAAGAGAGGGATGACGTACATGACAGCGAATCTGAATGTCTCGTGAATCACCGCCGTCTGGGTGGCATGTGGCAGGTAGACGCACGTGGACTCGTGTGGCATATCGGCGATCTTCAAGATGGGGATGGACAAGGCCAGCGACACCACCCAGATCAGGACGACCACCAGAGACGTCTTGAGGTGGGCGGACACGTTGCTGTTGTCACGGACCGGACGCGCGATTGCGCAGTACCGCTCGATACTGCCCGCCATCAGGGAATAGACGCACACGCCCTGCGACAGCACCTGCATGCTGTTGCTGAGCTTGCATACCACGAGGCCGAACTGCCAGCATGCGTGGATCTCGTGCTCGGCGTGAAAGGGCGTGGAGACGAGGAGGTAGACCATGTCCCCGATGGCCAGGTTCAGCACGAGGATGTTTGGGGGCATCTGGAGATGCTTGTAACGCAGAACGATGACCACGAGGCTCAGGTTTGCCATGAAACCGAAGATGGCCACGAGGATGAGAAAGAAAGGTCCCCAAATCTTGTGCAAGCTCCAGTCGGCCTCACACGTCAATGTTTCATTGATGGCCAATGAGAAGCTGGAGGAGCTAAACGACTCCATGGTGGTAGAGCTGGCAGTGGTGGTCCTGTGGCAAAAAAAAGGAAAAGAGAATACGCCTCATTAATCATACGTGGCAATGAAAGGCATGACTACAATCCCAAGCTTTGATCTCAACATGAGCTGAGGTATGCTAAAACGTTACCTTGACTGTCACATTAAACAAGTTTGAGTATTGTGTGTGGTGAGATGCTCAAGAGTGGAACGCAGGGCCCGATGAGATAGCATCGTTTAATAACAAACTCTGTTCGTGAATGAAGAAATACATTTGGCTGACTTACGTCTCGTACTTCCTCTGGTAATTGCTGACATCGTACTCTTGTTGTTCCTCACTCATCACTGGTACAAAGTCGCAATAATATATGTTTTCATTATCATTATTCATTCACCGCTGGTACTTAACCCTTTTGACTGCAGCTTTTAATGACATCCTTGATTTCATTGTATTTTTTTTTTATGTGAATCTACTTTTTTTTTTTAAATTTCATAATTTGCTATCTCAACTTAAATTTTGCAGTTCTTGCTTGAGATCTTATATATGTCATTTCACACCATTTGTCTGTGAGTACGGTCATTTTAGTTAGCATTATCATTTAACACACAAACATTTACGTGTACATTTATATTACTGTGGATACCAAACATATATTCTTAGGGTAGGTGTAGTACATTGTTGGTGTTTTTTTTTTTTAAATCTTGTTCAGTTCAGTTCTTTTTTTTTCATTTTTACTGTCAATTAACACAAAAGCTCGCAAAGTGTAGGTACGTTGGTGTACACAAAACCAATATTTAGTAAGCTACATGAACTTGAGGAATCTTTCAAAGTAACAATATCATGCAATGTCATGTTGAATTATACAGATATTACGTTGCTACGTAGGCATTTTCCAAAAAGGGACATTACACGTGCTGCATTTTGTGAGTGGTGTGTTATTTTTTTCTTTTCTCTTTGTGATGTGTCCCTCTCCTGACTGAGGATGAAATGTTGCTATATAGTAACGAAGATCTTTCATTAAGAAGGGCTCTGATCATTAATTCTTAAACATTTCACTTAACCAGAGACTGTGTATAATAGTATGATAGGCCATATATATCTATTTCAAGAAATATCTGGAGTTCTCTGTAACGTTCTATTTCATATGTGTGACTGCTTTCAAATTGGTTCAGTACTCTGCAGGAAACCAACCACACATGTCGACCCTTTTCTTTATCCGATGAATTGGCCATTGATTTTTGGGCTTATGTATATTCAGTGTTGTTGGAACGGTGGGTTCGGTGTTATTTGGCTAATGTAGAAAAAAAATAATAATTATTGGATTCATCCAGGCGTTAGCGAGCACAAAGGTGCCAGAAATGCAATATTTACTCTACGCCCGAAGGCAAAAATAATGAAAAACTCAGGCAACAACGAGACGAATGCTTGGCGATGACTCGAAGCGAAAATTCAATATTTTAGTTTTCCAGTTTACCTTGATGTGTGGGCGTTTCCCACCGGTAAGCGATACGGAACATCCGTTCATGCACACTAAACACGCCACTTGAGCTTTATAGGAAAGCAGGTCCGTATAATTACCATCCGACGCGAAAACCCTTTGAGATGAATTTCATATATTATTTTACTTTAAAAAAAAAGAAGAGCGTCACAGCATAGAATTACAGATAAAACAGAATATTAACCAAACAAAAAATACTGGTATACAATTTCAATCTACACAATTTCATCCTAAAGTGAGAGAGGTATCTGTTGTTTTAATTGCAAAAGGGGTTTTGCCCGTTCAATTGCCTAAAAAAAAAGTAATAGGAAAATGTTTTATTGTGGTAATAGGGCTTAGACAATCAATATGGTAAGGTTTAAATATGCCACTAAATCGGTAGGTCACAACTTTAGCACTGAAATTGAAATTAAACGAAACCTATTTACAACATACAGAGGAACTTCAAAATAACTATGATGTGAGTGCATAGGCGTGACTCAGATTTTAGCGAGAGGGTCTGCAGTCTGTTGGTTACAAAAGCAATACACGACTGGCGCCTTTTTAAGATGGTTTTGACCAACTTTATTAAGGTTGTTGCAGTGAAGGAGCCCGGCCTGTATACACCAATTACATCATTACGTGGCTTAATTAATCCAGTGTACATCTGGTGGGTCTTTTTTGCCCAGTGCCGGACTCGTGGGCCTTGTTTGCCTACTGTTTGACTCACGGACCTTATTTGCCCAGTGTCAACCTCACGGGCTGTATGACTCGTGGGAGACGAGATGATGGGATGACCCCAAGATGATCACTATGGGTGGATGTCATGAGTTCGACACCCACAAGTCATACAGCCGACGAATCATACAACCCACGAGTTACTCATCTCACGAGTAATAAATCTCACGACTCTACAGCCCACGAGCTCGACATTAGCTATTAAAGGCCCACGAGCTATACGGTCCATGAACCAGAAGCTTGCGTCACTGCAAAGTATGCTTCATGTTTCATGCGCAACATCTCTGCAGTGGTTTACAAATGCAGGACATTAAATCAAAGCCCTGCTTAAAACGAGAGAGAGAGGAGTGAAAATATCGTTTGGTTCATACGCAAAACAAAACAATTGTGTAGCGCTGTCCGTATAAAATGGTGACTTAACTTTTAAGAATAAGTGCTTCGTGGTAAGACCACGTGAATTCCTTGCTTCTCTATACTTCTCTCTCTCTTCCAGAATTGAAATGAGAGAGAGAGAGAGAGAGAGAGAGAGAGAGGGAGGGAGAGAGAGCAAATGCTCTCTCTGTCAATGCACTTTTTGCAACAGAGATTTAACGTATTTAATTTGTATTGTTTGTGTTTATTCTATCTACCGGTCCCGCTTCGGAATTGCAACAGCTTCCATACCTTCAAATCTGAACTGAAGACCTATCTATTCCAGCAACTTTGTCAATGATGCGTGACACATTGTGGGAGCCGGGCGTCTTTTAATGTTTCTACAAAGGAATGGCGCTATGTAAATGCTGTTTCATTATCATCATCATCATCACCATCATCATCATCACCTAGTCTTAATGGACGTTACACGCACCTGCATGAAAACGAAATAACGTCCCCTGATCGGAACACTCTACGAAATGGGAAGCCGAATGAAAATGATTCTGGGTTCGTTTCATTCACAATCCTTCCCTACGGCCCTATACACTTTTTTATAGGCTACACTGAGAAATCGGTCTGTCTCGAAAAAAAGACAAAAAAAAAAAAAAAACCAGTTCTCCCAAGTCCACGCAAGCCACGAGCATATCTGTCACCTACGAGATACTCATGCACTTTGCACAGGAACCAGCGGGTTCCTGCTGCGATCGGGTTAAACTGTAACATTTCAGTTTGGGCCCCCTATAGCTCCCTCGCTCTGTCACCGTCTCTTTTCCCGTTAACACCCACGTCCAATAAAAGGGCTCTGTTTGTGCTGATCATATAGACACGAACATGTTATTTCTGGCTGTCTGTGTATACATTCAACAAAAGGCATTTCAAATTTTACATATTTCTCTGTACATTCTGTTGAAAAAGTGAAAATAAAGTTTAATTTGAATGGAATGACCAGACACTACCTCCTGCTATAGTATACATAATTTACGCAGGCTATAAGCTTCACATTCTAAATTTCGGTGTGATATTTATTACAAGATGATTGCAATATCTATGTATGTGATGTATGTATGTATGTATGTATGTATGTATCTATCTATCTATTTATCTATCTATCCATCTATCTATCTATCTACCTACCTACCTACCTATCTGTCTGTTTATCTATCTATGTATTTACATTATACACTATAAAAGTATTCATGTAGAACATAATGCGACGTCACTTAAAGGAACTTTTTGATGAAAATTGCTATTGCAATCTATTTTGGGATAGTTTTCAAGTGTTACTGATGTCTTGTGTTGTTGTTGTTTTTTTTGTCTGATATTACGCAAATCTGAAGAGCCATCCTTTTGATGTGAAAAGCCAATTAAACCCTTAGTAACAGCGCAATCCAAGTCTTATATCACTCTCTTACCATATAATAAGCGTTTCTTCGTGGCGAAAATCACGTGATACGGCACACCTTTAGTATCGGAGTATCTCAAAAGGCATTGAATAATTCTTTAATATCTACTCACATTGATATTAATGGAACTGACTTCAGCCCCCCCCCCCCTTCTCTCTCGGAACAGCTTACGTTGGAGGTTTTGACTCCGCATCAGGCTGTTCACAGCGGCACGAATTATTGCAATTACACATGATGTTATACAATACACCGTAATAATTTTCTTTTTTTCTGGCCATATGATGTACTCCCCTTGTTTCGGTTACAGTCAATTGCGAAAATGAAATAAAGTTCTTTATTCCGAAGGTTCGTTAATCAGAAAGTGAAACAAGGCTGGTTAATCCAAAAAAAAAAAAAAAAAAATGGGGGGGGGGGTCGGGAGGGAAAGTTCGTTATTCTGAAGGTGTGTTATTCTGAAAACGAAATAAGGTTCGTAAATCTGATGGTTGGTTAGTACGCACAATCTTTTCATTTTCGGAATAACGAACCATAATTATTTCATTTTCGGATTAACGAACCTTCGGAAAAACGGACATCACCCTATGTTTCACGACATTTCGAATTCCCCAGTCATGTATCACAATATGATAATAACATAACATTTTTCCCCAAAGCTGAACATCTCATTCTTGAAGAGCGATACGAGATGACTCAGTTTCCGTGTGATTTTGCTCTTCCAAACCCCTTCGGTCTTGTCATCAACACACACCCTCTTGACTGGGATGAGGACCGGAGGTCTTCTATGCGAAGAATTCCAATCAATCAGATGAGGATATGAAAGAACTTTCAGGATCGCATCACCACCAAAAGCGATGTCAGGAGGAGGTGCGTATACTTCCCTGCTTTATCCTTACTCCAGTTCTTCGTATGGGATCCCTGTCGATCCTCATTAATGGGGGTTACTATACCTATTTAGGCCGTCACATCCACTTCACGATTTCAGTGAATGATTTAACGTTTTGTCGTTTAGTCGCTAGGGACACTTTTCCGATTAACGCGCCAAATGTCATGCAAGTAGGATGAGGTTCGCTTGCTGTTTGAGCTATAGACAGCTCGCGGTATATCGGGTAGTGTATGTAAGATGCAATCCTGTCAGTTTTCATGATTCCTCTTCAGTGAAAAAAAAAATAACGAAAGAAATGAAATACAAGATCTCGCCATCCCCCCACCCCTTCCCTCTAAATTTGGAAGTGACTTAAAACATCGCAATGCAACAAGACAACTAAAACACTAATGCAGCTAAAAGCGGAAGACGTACTATTAAAAAAATGTGATGATAATTCATATAAAATTATTTTCACGTATCCTTACCAATCTCGTCGAGCTCCCTCAAAGTGACCTTACAGTGAAGTGAAAATTATCCCTTGTGCTCTGATTACTTTCCCGCAATTTCCGAAGTCCGCGCGCGCAAGCGCCACCACGCAGTGCGGACGATGAAGGTATGTTTACTATACGCGCAGTGATGGTCAAGGCAGCTGATCAAACAGTTGGGCGACTTTGGTTGAGTGGCACTCGGCGAGAGGCTGGGCAGCGTGCGTGACTAACCGATGTGAAGGCTGCACGCGAACGCGCATCAGGACGGTCTGCTAGAAGATCGTTAGAACATTTTTGTTGTCGTTGTTACTGTTTCTTGGAGGTTCTTTCGATGTTAACTCATGTTTTACCCCATATCGCCCCGGGAAACAGGTGTGCTGATGCCGCACTGTGCTCTTTTCAAACGCTGCATAAGCAGAGGTGAAGGAATGTATTTACATAAGCATTACTTTATCAATGATGGCCGATGGAAGTGTAGGTAAAAATGTTTTATTTCCTCCTGCAACAGTCACGTACGGATCAATTTTCTATAATCTGTTGACTAAAAAAAAATGTGTGTGGATCTATTAGGAACCAAACACGAAATCAAAGCCGCACTCTTCTCCAACCAACAGATTAACACGCAAACAGGAAAATTCGGGCAGAAGTTTTTCGTTCATTATCTTTGTGTGCGTAAAAAGCACATTTAAAGACAGCCGATCGCCATCCCTAATGGTACGTAAACTCCGAATGACCGAAGTTTGTGTAATGCTACCACTGAGACAAGTTTTAGTGTATGTGTGTGCGTGTGTGTGTACGCATCATACACAAACATTGTCACCGCGAGCTGCGGTGATTGGAGGAGAGAGGCCAGAAGACGCTGCGGCGTGTGTGTGTGTGTGTGTGTGTGTGCGTGCGTGTGTGTGTACGCATCATACACAAATATTGTCACCGCGAGCTGCGGTGATTGGAGGAGAGAGGCCAGAAGACGTGTGGCTCTTTTGGCCTCTCTTCATGCGCATGCGCACTGAGAGTGTGCGTCCATTCGGAAGCTCTCGGGACAGCCATTTTGGGTTAGGAGATAAGCACATGGAGCTCTCTTGTAGCCTACCGTATTTTCGCTGACCCATTGAGCCAGCGCTATTCTCATTCGGGAGTCACTACATTTGATACAGAATGGGGGAGGCAGCGTGTTGCGTTCGTCTCCGTGCCGCACAAACCACTCGCCACGACCGAGTGTCTTTAACATTTCCTAATTTTTCCTAAAAACCTCTTGCTTGCTCGGTTTAATACAAATAAAAATTATGGCACTGTTAGGCCTACTCGATGAGATAATCAACAAGCAATAGGTTAATTTTACACCATTTCAGAGAGAACGCAGTACCACCTATATGTTAGGTATTTGCGAAGACATCATTCCATTCACATCAATGATGCATGGCAATCAATTACCGACTGTAACCCATAATGAGAACTCTGAAAATACAATGAAATGAAATGAAATGAAATGAACTGAATTGAATTGAATTGCATTGCATTGACCGCGTCATTTCATCATGCTTTAGTCATGACTAACCACACTTAATATAGTGCGGGTGTCAAGTCAGATTTTGTGCCTAACCGTGCTTAATCGTCCGCCCGATATTTTTTTCATGGTTTTATCCTGTTTCGATGGTGCTGAATCCGAATCTGGATGATGCAACTCTTTCATCCTTGATGACTGTGAAACATTTTAAGATGGCCGCCAAAATCTGAAATTCCTACATATTTTCTTACAAATGGTGAAAAATTGAAAAAAAAAGAAATAAAAGTTTAATCCTATTCGAGGTTGCTGCATCTGAATCTAGATGATGCAACGTTTGCACCCTTAAAGATTTTGAGATATTCAAGATGGCAGCCAAACTGTCAAAATAGCCGCTAAAATCCTAAAGCAATACACATTGTATGTGTGTATTTCCGATTTTAAATGACGGAAAACCAAAAAAAGAAGAGAGGTCGTTTTGCACTATTTCCAGGGTGCTGCAGAATCTGAATCTGGATGATTCGACTCTTGCATCCTGGAGGATTCTGAGAAATTCAAACTAAATTTGCCTCAAAAGTCTGAAATTTCCTATATGGATATCATTTTAAATGTATGAAAATTATACCATGAAGTGATTCGGGAGATTGAACTCCGGGTGAAAAGCAATAATTCGTATTTTCACATAAGTAAATTATAATATTTTTGTCTAGCAAATTTGTCAAGACAGCCAAAACTGTTTCTATAATGGCAGCCGCAGTGGGGTTTTAACACTAAGATATCCCAGTAATGAATACCTTATAGGTTATCTTCACGCGTAGATGAAGAGATGAAAATCTGACACTTACGGATACAAAGATGTGACTGGTAATTTCATTGTGCATAAAAGATGGCTTTTGAAATGGCCGCCAATACGCACAAGAACCCCAATCCTAACACAAAAACAGGCCCATCTGTACACACATTCTTGTCACGCTCTACAAATAATAATAATAATAATAATAATAGCAAATTTGAGCATAGCACATATGCAAGGGTTACAAATAAGTCTGCTTTGTGTTCACCTGGCGTCCATTCTGCAGAGCCAACTGTGATGGTAACATGCCTACCTATCACTACACCACGACCACTACCTCCATCATTCTCAATAAAAACCAATGAAGGCCAACAGCAAAATTATGTGCCCCGTTTTCATATCACTATACATTCTCGTCCGGATGTGATGGTAAAACATTCCTACAATGTTGTCAAAACTATATTAAAAAAAAACAACTCTTATCACGACTGTACTAGTGTCAACATGGGCATCTCCATAGCCTACATGATAAGAAAAAAAAAAGCCTGAATAAGATATGACAGTAAATTACATTTTACTAACTGTTTTATGTCCTTATTCGTAGTAATTTTATGATTTTGAGTGAAAAATGATGTGTCAAAGAGGTCATGGGAGAATGAGCAGTGTTAGGAAAAGGAAAATTATGTCTTAAAGCGCATAATTGGGCACGAACAATTTAACATGAGCTCATTTTGTTAAGTCTCTGTATGAGGTGCGCATTAGACCTCAAACTTTAATGGGGCATTCCAGAGAATTTTCATAATTTCATATCATGTAGTACATAAATCGAAAGCTCCATATAGATTTGTGGAATTTATTGTGGTCCTTTAGCAGAGAAACCAATACTCTGAAAAATCCTAAACAAATTACACTGGACAGTGTTGATGACATAGGAGCCTCACATATTTCAGAAATCTAGCAGTGTAATTCCATTACAATTACTTGACAATACCGCTTGCTTAACATGTTCACCTGTGCGAAATCTATGTATGCCTTCTTTTGTTCTGCTTCCTTGAGCCCCAACTCATGCATTCTTATGTTGAGGCTGCCATGTCATCATCCTTGTTCATTGCAATTTGTTTTAAATTAAAAGAAAAAACATTCTTATTCCTCACCCTAATCACTACAAAATTCTGAAACTTTGTACTCAATATAGTTATGTTATAGCTGTTCAAATGTAAAAGTATGAAAATCATCCGGAGGTCTCCTTTAAGAACTGAATTTAAAAGAGGGACAATAATTCTTGAGCCTCGCTTTGCATGCGTTTAGTGTATGGGTGGGGCATGACTTTTTGCGCCTATGTCTCACCTGTATCAAATGCTGGATGAATAAGTACGTGTAGAATGCCTTGACTCTAAACCGTGATGTTCTTATGCAATTCGTATAGGAAACCCGGATTGCATAATTCGTTGCCAACTTCAGTCTTTTTTAACTTCAGTAAATCCTAGACCACATTGGAAGAACACTTAATGTCAAAATTTGTTATCAGTGAAAACCATTTATCGATGGCATATCTATGACGACATTAATGGTATAGTGCATTATGTCATTTCTCCATCGGCATTTTGTTTTCAAAATCATCAACATCATAGCAATGTTATATTTGGTCACGATGATGTCATGTAAACCAATCGCTGACCAGGATTTGATTGATAAGGGATATAATGGAAGATCAATTTTGCCTCTATTTCTAGGCCTTCCTCCCGATACATTTTATTCATGGATCATCGTTTATGATAACATTATATGGAACCTTGTCCACGAATTAAGCTGATTACAATCAGGAAGCGCTTTCTCGAAAGGAGTAAAAGGAGTTAAGTTTTCTTTCCTAATGTCTTTGCTCTATATCATTTTTTTTCTCCCACTCACTCGATCAATATGTCAGACCCTCTGTCTAAAAAAAAAAAAAAATCTGAATACACAAGTACCCCTTTTACTTGCGTTGAGAAAAGTTGACAAAACACAATCGATATACAGGGAACGTAAACTGCTTCGGACACAAACCTACCGGTACTGTTTTCCTTATTATTTTTTTCTTTTTATTTAGGAGATCATCCCTGACGCTAACGGTCAATGCCCCTGATTGTGAACTATCTGAATCGATCGTTTTTTAAAGAAGAAAAAAAACACCCAAGTTTTGAAGAGTAGAGAGGATGTAACAGCTTCCGATTTACTCTGTCACGTGACCTTCTCCAACGTGTTTCTCCACATCGACCGGGCTGTAAAGACAACGCAGGCGTAATCCGATATAGCTGTCCCTGGTATTAGATTCACGCGTCTGGTGTCGTGAGGATGAAATGTCAACTGGACAAGGAACTTTGCTCTTCACTTGTGCTTAATACTACGGATATTGGAGAAAACAACTGGTGTTTAGAAATGCCACCATCCATCTCTTTTTCTTCTTGAAGAAAAACGTACATTTATTATTCCCTTGTAAGCAACAGAGAATCCATGCGTCCACGTCCAGAAAGGTCATTAATTCTACTGTAGATTTAGGATGTGAGGAGTTCTGGCAATGGACTCAAGTTAGCTATTACGTAGTGTTTACATCAAATTAAACAGTGCCACTAACAAAAACAAAACAAAACAAAACAATAACAATAAATGGATATGATTTTAGAATGAACAGATCTTATGACGTATATATTTTCAATATAGATCTTGGTAGTCAGTATTTGAGTTATTATCGACATTCTAACTTGATTACAAAATACTATAATATGGGTTGAAGAATGTAGCCAATCAGAAACGCTGAAGTAAATCACGTGTGCTCTCTTTATCATTTCGCTAATTATCGGTAATTCACGTACGTGTGAATCCCACTACTAAGTGCGCGCGGCATATTAGCCCAAACAATATTTGCCTAGATTCATACTTTCGTCTAGAGAGCTATACCACAGTATTGCTATACAAAGTTTAACCAGCTGGTATCATAGAATGATCATAGACCGATTTTATCAAACAAATAATGCTGCACGCTCTTGGATATTCACAATGTCGTGCAACATGCGCTCAGCTGTGCCTCGCGATATCGTGCGTGCCGCACCATAACATCCTCGAATGTTCTCCATCTTCACTTTAAACGGGCATCCACCTGTGCAATATTCATATGATAATTATAGCGAGTGTTTTTTTATATCCTCAGTATAACGATGGTATCTCGCATTCGCTGTAAGGGTACAAGTTAATTGCAGATCATGAAAAACGTGACGTGTATATTCCCACTGGATTGTATTGATTCTTATTTTGCTGTGCTGTAGGGGGTCTTGGAAAGAAATTGTCAAGCAATGTATTAAACTGATAATTTAGTGGGGTAAAAACATGATACATGACGTATGATACATGACGTATGCATGACGCATAAACTTTCGTGCCTGTACCTTACTAACAAGTGAGATATTAGTGAGCGCTTCATTGATTTGCATTTTCAGGCAATTAACAGCCGGTGGCAGTAATATAGCTATGTAATTGTGACCGTGCATCAGAAAACGAACAAAAAGTCGCACCCATTGATTTTACGTGAGGACTGGGTTAAAGGGATGATACAGTATTGGTGGAGATGAGAATTTGGGCTGTTAACTTTTTGCGAGATACCAAGAAAACACTTATGACATAGTACAGAGCATACCATTTTAAGAGGAATTCAAAGTTTATTTGGTGAAAATCGGGTTTGGAATGACTGAAACATCCAAAAACAAAGTAAAACAAAGCGATTGTAATAAAGTGTGGGTCCCACACTTTATGTAGAATCGCTCCTTTTTGGATATCTCAGCCATTTCAAAACCAATTTTCATCAAATAAACGTTGGATTCCTCATAGAACTACATGCTCTTTCATATTTCATAAGATGTTTCTCATCATTTCACCAAAAAATGTTAGAAACCTGAAGTAGGTCTCAACCAAAACTGTACGATCCCTTTAACCAAGTCAATCTTGAGTTGTTCATAGTTTCCGAAAGAGCTATCCTTCTTCTACACTATTCTTTAGTGTTTGATCATAACATGAATGGGAAAGTGTGTTTTCAGCAGTTTTTCTACAACCCTTTTTGGGGGGAGAGTAGAATGATCACGTATGTCTTAGAGGCCCCTTTTCACTTCTGAAAATCCTTTGCACACCCTTTACGTTCAAGTCTAATAACTTGTGAAAGGATAAAGCTACTGCTTTGAAAATTGGCATTAATCATGAACATAATGTGTTGATAGAACATACTCAATTTCAGCTTAATCTGATAATCTCATCATTGTTGTTGCTACAGTGGTTTACATCCCGTGTTTTGTCCCTTTCACTGCATAGCTAGCACGGCTTGGTAAGGATTAAGCGCTTGAATAGACCCTGTACTTCAGAGCCTCTTTTTCTCAGTTCCCACTGTTCCAGAGTGTGTGCTTTTTTCCAGTATTTAGATAGGTTAGGGGAGTCCATTTTAATTGAGTGGTACATCACTTTAAAGCTTACAGTCTGCTCTTTCAAAATCTGTCTTTAACTAAAAATCCATGTCTGGCGACTTTTTGTTGGTTTTGTGGTGCAGGGTCATAGTAGACTTGCTAAGGGGGTAAACGCTGCATTTTTTAGTACAAATGTCCTACTTGGCACAGATGTTCCCTAGGGCAAATTAAAATTTTTCATCTAAAGAGACAATCTGTATCTATGCAAATAAGCCTTAATTTGCATAATTTATGCAAAAAAAATATAAAAATCATTAAAAAATATAAGTGCGTTCAGCAGAAATACCTAATTTGGTAGAAGTATTCTATAGAGAGTGTGGAAACATTCCTGCAAAAATGTACTTCATACCTATGTAAATTAACATAGAATTTGCATAATTATGCAAGTTATTGTGCAAAAAATCTGCATTTTTGAAAGAATTTCTAATCTATCAAGCACTGGATCTCGTAGTACAAAGTTTGAACCTGGGATGGATGTTCCTTGGGTCAAAAGCAAATGATTCATCTAAAGAGACAAACTGTCTCTATGCAAACAGCCTGTTATTTGCAAAATATGCATATTAATACCTATACATAGATAATCAGAACAAATAAAAAGCAATCTTGTGACAATGTCTTAAATCGGTTGAACTTGATATCCCCAAAGCTAATAGAATAAGACAATATTCTCTCAACAACACTCTTCTGTTGCTTGAATTGTTTCCATATCATTTAATTAACCCAGGCATTTTATGCATAAATTATGTAAATAAGTATACAAGACGTAAAGTTTCGAAACATATTTCTCTTTAAAATCATTTTACTATCAATATTCCCTCATTGCATAAATACTTTGCAGGTTGGGAAAAATAGCACTCGATAGTGACACTCTTTAGATATGATTATAACTATAAATATAACAGTAGGTAATACATAGGAATAGCACTGATATCATGAATATCGGAACAATATTGCTTACAAAAGGAACTTTTTTTCCTTCAAACAGTACACCACTGAGGTCATTGTCAGAAAATGATTACGAAAAAAACCCTACCTAGTGAAAGTGTGAATTCTGATTTTAATCGTATTTTGTAGGCAACCAAGCGAATAAGAGGCTTTTTACATCAAACTGATTATAAACTTGTGCAAACTATGTGGATGCAAGGGTATCTGCACACATTAAGAACTTACAAACTTGAGTTAGAAACAAAGTATGTTTATGAAGAAAAAAAAATCCCTCTGGCCTCAGTATATTACGAGCTGCTATGGCATGGAAACTGTTCTGGGAAATTTATATACAATAACATTGTGATAAGGCAATAATATATGCAACAATAAAAGTTGTCATGTGAACAATATAGATGTTATACTTTAAGTCAAATAATCTTAGTCTCTGACTTAAAATCAGTTAATTTCAACAATAAATCAAAGGAAAATAATATGTTCATAGCCATAAAAGAGTATATTAGATGGCCTCTACAATTACTAGGATGTGATTTATCAAGAGATTGTCACATGCTACTGTTTGCAAGGATCGTAAATGTCATATTTTCCCTGGTTGTGATTGTTTTCCCTTGGGATAATGTAACTCCCTGGCGGTCCTACAAATATTATATTCCACCACATACTAGCTAATACATGTATAGATGATCATGACCTACATGATCTTGAAGCTTTAAAAAAATTAATTATGTTAACTGGTTTTGTGTAAAGACGTCAGAGGTTAAAAAAAAACACACAGTTAAAAATGTAAAAGGTAAGAATGTCAGAGGTTATTGCGTGCATCAAGATTAACTGTCATGCGACCCATATACTAAATGCAATGACAGTGATGACTATACTATGTCACTGAATGCCATGTCCTTTCCTACTTATCATTAGGAAATAAAAACACTTGAGAGGGGAGGGCTTAACATTTTTTCGATAATCAACAAGGGAATCATTGTCGGGTAGAACATGCACAAATATGTAAGTTTCATGATACCTTGATTCACAAGAAAAAGTGATATATAGCACTTTGACCTTTCGCCAGGAAATTTCCCTGAGAATCTCCATTTGGTATAGCTAATACACGTCATTATTAAGTTTCTTAAAAAATCCTACAAGCATTGCATAAATATGAGGGAAATAGTGAAATTTTAAGGGCCCAATTGACCTTGATCTTTGACCCCTGACCTTTGACAAATGACCCCTAAATTCCTAGAATATTCCTGCCAGTACCAAATTCCATGAAGATACCTTGAACCATTTGCGAGAGACGGAGAAAAAAGTGACATTTTAACATTTTCACCTGACCTTTGACTTTTGATCTCTTGATCTAAAACTCTCTGGAAAATCATACTTTGGTAGTATATGTATGCAGTCACTAAGTTTCAAGAAATTACCTTCAGACATTGCATAGATATGGGGGAAATAATGACATTTTGAGCATTTACCTTGAACTTTTTGACCTTTGACCTCTTTGCCGATTTTACTTAAAAATTGCTTAATTAATTGCCCCATCATACGTCATCCTTGGACCAAGTTTGGTGAAATTTGCTTCAGTTATCTCAGAAACTGATACAATTTGTTAAGTCGACCTTGACCATTGACATCTGGTACATTCGGGTATTAATATGCGTAATATGCTAATTAGGTGGTATTTGCATAGAGAAATAGTGTTTTGATATTACAAATCATTTCCTTTTGACTAAAGGATACGCATACTACTTTGGTAGTTTTATCATAAAATGCAGTTCTTAGACTGTGAGAAAAACTAAATAATGTTTTTACTTTACTTTCTTTAGTAATTATGTAAATTAGATGGTAATGATAGTTCAATTATTCAAATTCTTATCTCATTTTGTTTCACAGAGTGTTTGCAACGGGTAAGATATATCTATAGGAAGAGATTTAAGGGTTTTTTAATTGCTTACAAATCAATTTGCATTTAACTTGCATAATTATGCAAATTTTATGTTTATTTGCATAGGTATGAAATCAACTTTTTCAGGAATTGTTTCCACATACTCTATAGAATACTTCTACCAAATGAGGTATTTCTGCTGGATGGACATATATTTTTTAATAATTTTTATATGTATGTTGCATAAATTATGCAAATTAAGGCTTATTTGCATAGGTACAGATTGTCTCTTTAGATGAAAATTTTCATTTGCCTTAGGGAACATCTGTGCCAAGTAAGACATTTGTACAATAAAATGCAGCGATCGCCCCTTTTCTCGCCCTAGCAAGCCTACTATCACAATTATTACGGATGATTGGTTACGCCCAAGCACGTGCTCCGGATGCCTGAAAATGATCACGTGGAAACATTTTGTTTCAGTTGCAAGGAAACAAGGGCAAAAGGAAGAGGCCAGTTTTGAGCAGTGACATTCTTTCTCTCAAAAGTCTTGGGCGCAAGGTGGTTAGGTTGCAATTTTGCCCTCAAGGGTTCTATCCCGAGTTCGAGTACGGTGACGCTTCAAGATTCATTCGAAAGCGAAAGTGAAAGTTGGGAACATCTTGGTTCAGTGAATGAGACTTTAGACATGTTGGAAGCTTGGGCAGTCGACGCGGATTTCGAAATCTCATACAAGGTGGGATATTCATCCTGTTCCTCTTTTCATCCAGAATTGATATAAGATTGAAACTTACATGCCATTGCTGGGACAGTGATGACGGATCCCTATGAAAGATCTATGCAAGGGGTCTTCCTGCACTGTGAAATATGAAACCGAGTTATTTTCAGCATTAACATCATTTTCATTTTCAGTTTATTCATTTCGCCACTAGTACAACTGAAATCATTATGTCAAATCATCAACGTCCTCATCAAAACATCAATGTATTAAAAAGGAGTATATAACTACGTTTATACAAGAACATACGTGATCGTGCATTCTAAGGGGGTGATGTAGGTTATTCCGAAGGTTCGTTATTCCAAAACACACACATTTCGTATACCTAGATGTTGAATACATAATCCGAAAATGAAATTCTATATTCGTTATTCCGAACAAAAACATATCCTAATTCCGAAAGTGAAATAATCTTCATTATTCCGGAGATTCGTTAACCCGAGAACGAAGGCTTCGAAATTACGAAGTTTATCTCGTTTTCGAAGTAAGAAAACTTCGGAGTAACGAACCATTTCTTTTTAAACATTTTGGATAACAAACTTTCGGAACAACGAACTTTATTTCGTGTATAGATTACCCGAACTTTCGGAATAAGGAACCTTATTTCATTATCGGAATGACAAATCATCGGAATAACGAACTGTAATCTTCTGAGGTATGTACAGATTTAGGAGATCGTCATCAACCCGCAGTTTGCTAGACTGGGATACTAGTAACGGCTTCGGAGCAATGTGGCATTTTGTAATTCTCTCTTTAATCAATATCATCGGTATAATACGCTAACTTTACTGCCCTTATTATCATTACATTATTTACAGTGTATTCTTACCCGGTATATATATTATCTTAATATCATTGCCCTCATTATCATTATGTTCGCATGTAGTGACATTCCGGCGAGACACAATTAACTTTACCCGGATATCGGAAAGCCTAGTTCTGTGCAAGTTAAAAATGCACTGATCGAATCTGAACACTGACATAATATAGTGGCGTCACGTGACACGTAGAACTGCAGGAATGGGTTATTTTATGTCGTCACATGGCAGCTGTTTTTACCCCTTGTGTTGTCGGCAAATTTCATAGGAAGCTGATATCAAACATGACTGTGACTTATTGTGTCCAGCACCCACCCCTACCCGAAAAATTTGATGAAGTTCTTCCTTCTTTTCTTTTTTTTTAAGGTATACTTCAAAGAACATACAGGTAGCATTGTTGGAGGAGACACAATGTAGGCCGTACCTTTAATGAATTTGCTTTAGAGATGCCGACTTTTTAACTGATGACAGAAATCATCCTTGAACTTGTATTTGCCAGAAGACACGTAAAGCGATGCCGAGCATTTTCCAAATTAGGTTCTTTGCCAAGAATGCAGGAGACAAAACACGACAACAACAACAACGTAAAGAAAAAAGCATAATCATGAGTCATGAATGCTTGAACAACCACTAATTACACAGTGATACCGTTTCCGCCAGGTCGTCTTTGGTATGATACGGGGCGGTCGTGGATCCGACCCTACGAGAATCAAAGACGAGACCGCCAGCTGGTCCGTCAGCTTTCCCCTTTTTCTTGATATTGCCGAGATTAATTCAATCGCTATGGAGAACAACTGGCAATAGCGCGCATTTCGCGGGAGATTAAAAAGGCGGCAGTATCACAAATAAGAAACATTAATAACTTGGTCAATGCGCATTCCGTATAATCTTGCTCTTTCTTCTCAGTTTAACCATGGAGCTATAACAAGGTATACTAGCATCATCGGGGCATTCATGTATTATCCTAATCGCCCTTCTGATTGTTCGTCATAATACGAACCCTTCACTACACAGTGTGTGTCACACACACATACCCATAATAACCTCAATTATACACATACTAATGTTTGGGGGAAATAAAAAGTCTTTAAACACTATATCAGTAAATGTAAAATACGTCAAAAATTAGATGTAGGTGAGAATAACATGAGAGAAAAAAAAAACACCATGAGAAGCGCTTGACCGTGCTTTGACTGTTTCTTTATTGAGAGATCTAGTGAAGAAAGAAAACCTGTCAATACAAAGGAAAAGTATCTCTCTCCCTCTCTTTCTCTCTTACTGAGCGTGATTGTGCGTGTGTATAACTTTCATAATAGTCAAATTATTATTATAGTATAATTAGAAGTACATCAGTATAGTAATTAGAAGTAGTAGTATAGCAGCACATTATCATGTTATAGTATAATTTGTTATTACATTAGTAGTACTATAAGTAGTACATTATAGACATATTCAGACAGAAAGAGAAGTATAGAGAGAAAGAGAGAGAGGGAGAGAGAGAGAAGGAGAAGAAGAAGACGAAAGGGGAGAAAGGCGGGGAGGAGTAACAATCATGGAGGGAGACTATATCTCAAGAATTCACGTTCCAGCACCTTGTCTTGTCATTACTGGTTGTGGTCCTACGCACTTGGTATGGCAATGATTATAATAATATACCTTCACTCGGGATCCATTGCTTCAGCACGGGACGCGTCTGATTAAAAGACCCAAACAGTCATCAAGTCTATGACCGCGCACACTCACTTGACAACTTAGTTTACACATCATATCGCAGACATTTCGGTGCGATTGATAGGTGTCCATCGTGAAAAAAAAAAGGGGGGGGGGAATAATTATTCAAGAACAGACTCCCTTGTCTTTGTCCACCTGGTTCATGTGATTTGCACATCACGACTGGCTGCAGGAGAGGCGTACTTCAGGCATTTCAGTCATTCTATTGCTATAAGGCGCCATTTCCCCCTTTTTTTAAAATTATTTTCGTCTCCTTCAGATCGCAAACGAGTCCAATAATTGCCCGTGAAAGTTGAGCAGACAGCTCCGGCGATGGAGGGATTGTTTGGGACGGAGTGCAATTTTGTCGAATCACCAAACACTTCGCAAACAGAACTTCCTGGCCTACAAAGGTGAACTACCCCACCCCCGGTCTTCGTGCAAACTGACTGTATCCGTGAATTTCCTCCCTTAGCGGTCTACTGTGCAATATTTCACGTAACGACAAATGATAAAGGTCGCGAAAACCTTTTTTTTAATTCTCCATTCGCTTAAGAGAAATCTTATAGTCATTCACTTCAGAAAGAGAGAAAAACATACAGAGTTTAACCTTTGCATGGACGGCATCATTTCATACACTATACGTTGAAAGTTATGATATGATTACTAGTACTTTGGAGATAGAGAATTTACTCAGTGACAACGAACTGATAGTGTTTTCTGTTACAAGCAAGCATAGCAATGTTTAGAAAATGTTAGATACGTTCATACCTTTAAAACCCTGAAACATAAATTTTGTTTCCTTTTGATTTGTCCTGTTTTGTTCACATGGTCAAGGCACAGATTTTTCTGTAAGAAAAACCGATGGCGCTGTTGGAAATGAGACGTTCAATTTTAAAATCTTGAAACATTATGTTTTCGTTACTTTTGTTTTTTTTCTGTTTTTTTTTTCAGTTTGTTTGATTTCCTCATGCAATTGGTTCTTTCTCGGTCACGCATTGAGTGACGCCTTGGCATGACCAATGCAACCAGCGCAATATCGCCAGGTGGTAGCTGTAACTCAAGTGGCCGCCTCCGGACCGACTGTCAGTCACTGTCGACAAGCCTCGTGTCATGATTTCATGTAAGCAGAGAAACATAGTGGGAAATGCAAAGAGGAGGAGGAGGAGGAGGAGGAGGAGTAGGGAGAAGAGGAATTGGAGTAGGAATGGGGAAACCCAGTTCAGGGAGTGGGGGAGGGGTCGGCGTCAAAAGTAGGTTGACTGAACACATCTTTTTAGCCGCTCGCCGGCTTAGTCTTATCTGGGCGCTGATCGAGAACGCAGAGATGATGGGTAGACCACATTAAAAACAGTTTTTGTGGGTCAGGTCCACAGTTTTAGATCGCGCGATATGCTCCAAGAAATGGATTTACAATGAATATTGATTGTCTAGGTCTTAGTTTAGGTGTTATGCACAGAGATGCCTTTGTTTTGTTTTGTTTCGTTTAGGTTTTTTTCCCATCAGATGACTGCATCACCGTGAAATGCGACCATGAACTTAATTGATACATCCGACTGTTCCGTTTTTAATCGCCGGTGCGCTGAGATGCCGTCATGCACTCACAAAGCATGTCCGAAGAGAACTGCCTTCTATGTTAATGAGTTTTTCCCTTGATATGTTCTGCCTGATCATGTTTTGACTCCCCCTCCTCTTAAACGAGCAAAATACGATTTCTTCATGTATGTGCACGTCCATGCGCCGTGTTCCGAAATTATGGTCTTACTCGCAATAAAAGAAAATAAATGAAAGAAAATAATTTTATGAAGGAGGAGGACGAGCTACAAGGAAGAGAGAGTGTAGGAAGACAAGAGAAAAGTGAGAAAAAGGAAGGAGAATGAGGAAAGGGGTTTAGAGACAAAAGAAGGAAAGGGAAGTAAAACGTAGAACAGAAGGATGAGGTGAAGAAAAAGGAGAACGCTGCATTCCTTGAACTACTTGCCAGCTGAACCTTTTTGTTTATACTCAGGTGAGAATATCAAAATCTTTTCAATTAAACCACAACGATACCCGAGCAGCAATATCGATTTATCCTGCCATAGGCTTATCGAAACTAGGTAATAACTTGATTGATGAATTGCTTGCGTACGAGCCAGAGACACCGCGTGAAAGGGGCGTACCCACCTGTTGTAAAACCTTACGGTAGTGGAAGGAAAACAGAAAACAAAATAAGAATAAATCGTTTTTAATAAACACTGCCACAATGGGTGCCTCTAAAGAACTGTGTGATCAAGGGGTGTAAAATATTTTTAATACAATGACTTGAGACAAACTTTAAAGTACCCAGAAAGAGTGATTGAGAGAAAGAGAAAATGAAGAGAAATCGAGGGTAATTGGAAGACAGGCACAGACAGAAGAAAGCAAAAAGTTAGAGAGAAATATCCTTGAAACATCTTTCCTGGTGGATCTAATGATCTTCGGTAGATACATTTCGGGAGATATAACAAATGACTTTTTAGAAGCGTGTTATCTGTTAAACACCAGGTCAGACTCAATCAAGGTTTCAAGGAATCAAATTAAGGTTTTAAATGTTTACACACACCAGTGACCATTTTTTTTTTGTACGTTCACGTTCGTCGCTCATGTTTCAGCTTTCACAGTACACTGGTCATTCTTTCCACCATTGAATCACGAGAGCGGATTAATAGCACAGCGGAGATCATGTTGCCTCTTTCTTTAATTTTGGCTTTGTTGGCTTTCCTTATTGGTTGACTCTTGATGAAAGAATTTGGCCATCGATTGCGAGCGATCGCTTTACACTAGTGTTGCTAGTGTTGATTTTTTTTTTTTCATTCCTCGCCCAAGGGACTGGGTCGGGGCTTACAGTATCAACGCTGAAATAAAACAGCAAGATCCTGTAATAAAGTCTTCATTAAAAATGAAACGCGGCTTACGAACTCAAGAAGTCACGTCGCATTATGTGTTCAATCATTCACAATGTCTGCAGCAAGGCCTTTTGCCTTTAATCCACAAAATGCCAAGCCTAGGGCGGTGAATTCATACATAACAGGCACACCCTATCCATCAATTCTTTGGCAGTATGCATTAAGAGACTCCTCCAACGATATCAGTGAGTTCTCTTCAGGCGAGCATGAGATGAAGACATACGTGTTACGTACACTCTAATATATGCGAGATTTCATTGTGAGAGGTGTAGCCTACTCACAAAGCACACATTTTTGCCAACCTTACACATTATTTTCTCTTTTTCTCTCCTCCCGTCATGCACTCCACCGCCTCTCTTTCTTCACTGAATCTCTGTTCTCCACTGTATAGCTGACGGACTTATGTGAAACGTCCAGTCTCTCTATCCGGCAATGTCCGGACTATGTTCGGGTTGTAGCCTCGATCGAATAGCAAAGCAGGATTAATGAGGCAGTCATACCGGGGGTTAGAGCGCAGAGCCGCGCCCAGCGTGTGGTGTAAAGTCACGCAGGTGCTACCTCCACGGGCTCAGATGCCGCAGGTGCCTGCCCACGCGTATATGATACACCGGGATCGACCACGGAGGTACTACTAGGCGCCTATAGTACCTCCTTGGATCGACATGCTGCAACTCATCATCGTTCATGCGCCAAATTCAGGAAGAGTGGGTCGCCACATAACGCGGGCCTTGCACCTCTGACTTTCCCGCATCTCTCTCCCTCTCTATCTCCCTTCCCCTCTCTCTCTATACATATCATAATACACCTATATGATTATAATACATACATAATATGATTTTATGCACGTATATATGTATGTATACATAGAGAGGAAGCGAAAGAGAACAGTGTGTGTGTGACCCTGCAACACAGGAACCATTTGCTCTAATATTTTGGGGCGATTTTTCGGTAGGCCTGAAGATGAATATTCAGCTGAATGTTTCTGACATTATTTACTGTTTTAATATCTGAAGTAGATGTGTAGAAGGACATGAATTAACATAATTATCGTATATCAACTACGTTTTCTCCATCTTTTGCTCCGTGTTTCTTTATTTGTTTTTCTTTCTGCCTCAAATTGGTTTTCGCCAGAATATGACATCCATTTCTATAGTTATTAGATTATGTGCATAAAATTCTACAGAAATTGTGAAAAACGGTCAAAAGCAGATTTCATTGTTCAAATGAAGATTTGTATATCAGAACAGAAAAAGACCAGATGACCAGAATGGTCCATCAATTAACACTTTGGACAGCATACCTTTCATTATTTTGCATCGAATGGATTAACAATTGTTTTTGCTGTTGATATTGCTATATGTACCACTTTTGCTGTAAGGCGGATGTGCTGGCAAGCAACCTTTATATGTATAAGGATTACTTGAATAATCATTACATTACAGATCTTTATCTCAGTGAATTTAAAAACCAACATCAGGCCCTGTTTGTTCAAATGACCTTTTTCGGCTCATGCGCAAAGTGGAACCCCAAACTGGCTTATTTCACTGTAATAAGGAAACACAAGTTTATGGACTAATACAAATTTTATTCAGTACACCGCATGGTTCGATGGAGTTCAAATTATATTTTCGAGGAGGTTTCTGTTGCCATTTCGCATGATATAGCACAATATGTCCACTCTGCGAAGTTCTCATAGATCATTGCATGCGCCAATTCCTTAACTCCTATTGTCATAAAAGACGAGATAGCATAACATACAAAACAAGGATAAAATCAAAATGATGAAGTCAAATGAGTCACTTTTCTACAATCCTATTTCAGTCGTCTGGTTTGGGTTTTATCAGAGGCAATGACGTGAAATTAAGCAAAGCTTAAAGTGCTTTAAATAGGAAGTCCAGAGTTCTTATAGAGAGAGAGAGAGAGAGAGAGAGAGAGAGAGAGACATAATGGTCAAAAGCGATGCAGTCGAGTCTGAGACATTCGAATTTCTCAAATACAAGGAAAAGTAGAAATTACGCGGTGCGTAATATATGTCCCCGCCGGAAGTAGCATTTTGTAGCAAAATGTACAATACAGGTCACAAATCAAGGTCAAAGGTCAAAGAAGTCAAAGGTCAAAATTCTGTGTAAAAGTTTTGAAGCCCTCACCTAGTGCCATCACATAAAGCAAACGGAATCGAAATCAGGTTAGAAATGGCGAAGGAGTAGCATTTTATAGCCAATGCACAATACAGGTCAAAAATCAAGGTCAAAGGTCAAAGAAGTCAAAGGTCAAAATTCTGTGTAGAAGTTTTGAAGCCCTCACCTAGTGCCATCACATAAAGCAAACGGAATCGAAATCGGGTTAGAAATGGCGAAGGAGTAGCATTTTGTAGCAAAATGTACAATATAGGTCAAAAATCAAGGTCAAAGGTCAAAGAAGGCAAAGGTCAAAATTCTGTGTAGAAGTTTTGAAGCCCTCACCTAGTGCCATCACATTAAGCAAACGGAATCGAAATCGGGTTAGAAATGGTGAAGGAGTAGCATTTTGTAGCAAAATGTACAATATAGGTCAAAAATCAAGGTCAAAGGTCAAAGAAGGCAAAGGTCAAAATTCTGTGTAGAAGTTTTGAAGCCCTCACCTAGTGCCATCACATAAAGCAAACGGAATCGAAATCGGGTTAGAAATGGCGAAGGAGTAGCATTTTGTAGCAAAATGTACAATATAGGTCAAAAATCAAGGTCAAAGGTCAAAGAAGTCAAAGGTCAAAATTCTGTGTAGAAGTTTTGAAGCCCTCACCTAGTGCCATCATATAAAGCAAACGGAATCGAAATCGGGTTAGAAATGGCGAAGGAGTAGCATTTTGTAGCAAAATGTACAATATAGGTCAAAGGTCAAGGTCAAAGGTCACGACTGAAATACTGTGTAGAAGTTTCAAAGCTCCCATGTAGTGCTATCATATAAAGCAAACAGAATCAAAATTGGCTCATAAATGACAGAGAAGTAGCAAATTGAAGATTTTGATCACACACGGACGCACACACGGACACACGGACGGACGGACGGACGGACGGACGGACGGACACACGGACGGACGGAACGACACACGGACACACACACGTACGGAGCCCGTTTCATAGTCCCCTGCTCGAACTCGTTCGGCGGGGACAAAAATGTTTGAGTTAAATCTAGCCCATCAAAACCGAAATGATGGGGTATTTTGAAACGACATTACCAGCAAAGCGAATAGCAATTAAAGTGTACGTCGATGAGTGATAAGTCAATGACTCAAATTGTGGCACCATCGATACTTCCTAATGAGGTATAATTTCATAACCACTGACTGCTATTTTTAGCCGGTCGTGATCTCCAGAGTCACGCTATGCTACACATTTGACGGACATTGGGTGACTTTTGCGTCATTATTAAAGACCTATAACCACTCCTTGAATGTTAGATATACATCTCTACGTCTCTATCTGATTTATACACTAAATGCTGTCTGACAGTTGACATAATATATCAGGTTTTGGATACGTCCATATATAGATTCTTTACATTTCACATATTATTTTTATTCTATTTTGTTTGCATTCAACAATTTGCATATTCAATTCTTGAAATGTTCAGAATTTCCTTGTCAAACGTGAAATATGGAACCAAAAAAAAAAAATCAAACCAAACCAAACCAACGTACGCTCTCTCTCACACACACACACACACGCACACACATAACACACACAAATGTTACTGGCATAGCAAACTCTTGCTGTATACCAATATTTGCCGTATATCATGTCCTGTATCTTGAACTTTACACAATGAAATAAAACCAGTTTGCAAAAGTAGAGATTTGGCTGCTTTATCAAAAGCGCGGTTTGTATAATGTCTGCAATTCCTGATATACTTCGAAATTCACTTCGCAGATTGAATTGGGGCTGGCAAATTGCGGTAAAGGATTATAGCAATGTACACACACGACATAGGAAGATATAACAGGCCATGATAGAAGCAATCACGTTTCTTGACAAGAACTGGTATAGTAAAGAATTTTTCTGCGGACACGGTGATCCCTGCGAGAGTAGTCATGCTGTACAGATCGTAGATGATAAGTATATCGACAAGACGCCTAAGTTAGTTTGTAAAACCTGCAGCCATCGCCATCAAAACCATGAGGAACTATCTATTGGAAAATGGGACACGGAGTGTATAACTTATCTGATTTCTGCTCTTATAGTGCATTAAAGTCAGAAGAGGACATACGTCATCGGACAATGTTGAGACAATTTTTGCGCACCCCGGGAAAGGGTTTAGTGGTTAAGAACTTAACACATTTTTTTTTTCTTTTCGCGGTATAACAATGTCCAAATCTTATAGACACTAGCAACTGCCGAGAACAGTGGAGAATATGGAGGATGAGGGAGAGGGAGAGACGGGGAAAGGGTGTGGAGAGAGGAAGAAGAAGACATTGAGAGAGGGAACTTTAACGGACCCTTGGCGATTGATTTCATTGACGCGATTGCGAATTATCTAAACAGCGGTGTCCCATCAAACGGCTCTTGGAGTTGCTTTAATTGGGACAGATGGAAATTACAGTCAATCAATGTCTGAGAGTGTATCAATACCCATTGCCACTGGCGATCAAATAGCGTTACTTTAACCCATATTTCTGGCCAAGAAGAGACAAGAATTAACGCACTCGACTACCCACTGAACGTCGACTGTGATTATCACAGCCAGCCGAGGAGAAATTATGACGTTATAAATGAATAATGTTGAACAAACATAGCTGTCGACAGTCCCAACCCTGGCTTAACTTTGCGCAGCTTTAAGCTTTGAGAATATTGATGCGGTGAGGATATTGACGATATGCTTTGAGTGACATGAGGCACATGTCTAAACCAATTTACATACAACATGCGTGCATTCATTAATAGATAAAGGAGAGCATAACAAAAGGAACAGAGTTAAATACGAACTCAAGACGAAACCAAAAATTTACTTTTTGCTCACCCACATAACAGGATGAACAACTACATTACACATCACAAGAAAATCAATGGAAATTCACCATGGAAAACCTAAATTCTTGAAGTCGTTTTTGAATAGGATTTTTTTTTCTCTTCAGTAACCGAAATTCAATTTCATGGAAATTTGAAAGCAAATGCCCATGCATTCCTGTTTATATTAACAGAGGCTTCTAAAATGGGAATCTTCGTAATTTTCGTCGATAAACACGAACACAAAGCATGTCGTTACCAAGGCTACTAATGTGGTTTTTGTGACGGGAGGATATATATAAATATTTCCGAATATTTTCGAGTACAACTATTGTTTTACAGCATTTCGTGTCGCATCTCTTTCTCTTGTTTGTATATTTGCACATTTGTTGTGAGATTCATTCCTCGGCAAATGGTGTCCAAAGGACTTTCAAGAACCATGTCGGGCGTTCATGATCTGCCTATAAGGCAAACCCTACATATAAAAAAAAAAAATGTTTGCCATTAGTCTGGAAAAGCAGCAACGATTGCTATCTTTATGCTTTGAAATCATTGCTCCAAATTCTCAAGCCAGCTCCCATCCCCTCCAATTTCCTGCCAGTGCACAAGACGACTTTTTTTTTTCTCAGTCGTCTTCATTTTCAAAAGAGACACTTAAACACGAGCGAAACAAAACACCCAGATCTCTGAAAATAAAGGATGCGTATATGCACTACCAAAATATCAAATGTCATGTCAAATTAGCCGTCTTTGTCTAGTAGCTATATTCTATCTCGTCGAATTCCTGTCATGAAACACTTTCATGTTTCGCCCTCCTAGTCTCCCTATCTGTGTGTGTGTGCGTGTGTGTGTGTGTGTGTGTGTGTGTGTGTGTGCGTTCGGGAGGGGAGGGGATGATGTTCCTTATTCAGAAGGTTCGTTTATCCGAAAATGAAATTGAAACAAGGTTCGTTATTCCGAAGGTTCGATTGTCCGAAAATGAAAGAAGATTCATCGATTCGAAAATGAAAAAGCAAAAAGTGACTGCGAACGAACCTTCGGAATTACGAACCCTTTTTTCGTTTTTGCATTAGCGAAAGTTTGGAATAAGTTTTTGTTTTGTTTTGTTTTTAATTTTACCAGTAAATGAACCTTTGGAATATAACGAACCTTCACTCTAGAAAAATCCGGGTCAGAACTGACCCGGAAATGGGTCCGTTGGGGTCACACACCGTTCCGGGTCAGAAATGACAAGGAATGGGGTCAGATATGACCCCATCCAGAATCATGAATTGGGTCAGGGTGACCCCATTCCGGGTCTTCATGACCAAATTTCAAGTCATTTTTGACCCGGAACGGTGTGTGACCCCAACGGACCCAGTTCCGGGTCAGTTCTGACCCGGATTTTTTAGAGTGTTATTTAATTTTCGGATTAACGAACTTTCGGAATAACAAAACTTCGGAGTAATGAACCTTTGGAATAACGAACTGTAACCCTTTATGGTGGTAAGTCTTTTTCACGAATAGACCATTGTATTACTCCAAAGACCTTTCGCAACACAAATGTTAATGCACATTCAAATACTTACGTATTGTTCTTTCGAAATCCCCCTTCCCAAATGAAAGAGATAATGAATTCAATATCTTCACAAAACATAGCGGAATAGTTCATTTATAGTTGATGTCCAAATTATGAAGCCATTGAAAAGAAAATGATATGCAAATGACGTTACAGTTCTGACCAGTTTGGCTACTGAAAACAGGGGCGGATCCAGGAATTTTGTAAAGGGGGGGGGGGCGCAACTAATATTTCTGGTGCCACTTCCGGGTTTCGTTTCATTCTTCTCTTTTTATTTCTTTTGTTTTTAATGAAAAATAAAGGGGGGCGTGCGCCGGTTACGCCCCCTCTGGATCCGCCACTGCTGAAATGTGACAACTGTCACAGGTTTAACGATTTCACATTGCTCAAAACTAATCTTCATTGTTAAGTCACCTCTGTTCATTTGCATGATCGGAATAAAACCAACTTTGTCAGTGGAATACATTTCTTTGGTTTAGTTTTCCCGTCATGTAATTAGACTTCAGAAGCAAAATTTCAGCTGCTTTGCCTCATGATTAAATTACCCTCAGATCAAGAAGCATGAAGCAAGCGAGCATAGTTCTTTGTGTGACACTAATTCTCATCTGCATAGTATTTTTTTTTCCGAAAAAAAAAATACTTAACAGCAGAGCAATGCGATCTTGCAAATCATTTTTGTACAGAGGGTGACAGTTAATAAAAACGTTGCCACAGCACATCTTCACCCCTCTGCGTTATTAATCCCTTTCTTTCAGTGATTGTCTCTACTCTTGAAATATGTCTCCGATTACGTTTACATATCCAATAAATGGTATTGAAATAACGTGCTTTTCTTTCTTTCTTCTTCTTCTTCCCTATGAAATCTGTGCCCAATCGTCAACAGGGGAGGTTAGTGATGCTGTAAACCTTCTCTGTTCATGAACAGAGTTAGAGAGGAGAGAAAAACTGTCCTTCGAAGATGTTATTTGGCGCTTCTTTGTGGTGTACGTTTCAGCCGGATGACACCTTGCTTTTTGAGAGCAGGATACGAGAGCGCGCCGAGGGAATGATGTACGGGGGGAAAAAAGGTTGGTTTAATTCCGTTTCACAGTCGACTTGCGGTTGAATCAATGCTTCTAGTGCATATCCAAGCCCCAAGCAGTTCTGCTCCCGGAATACCCCTGAGAAAGGTGACCCCAAGATGCCCCTGTGACGTGCATGGTACACTTTAGATGTGATCCGGATTTGTTTGTACACGTGGTTTCATAGCCATCCAAAAAATAATAATGATAAAAACAAAACAAAAATTGCCCCAAGGCTTGTGTTTAAAAGCTATACGCCAGCGACGTAGTGATTACATTGCTTGTTGTTCTTGGAAATTGAACTCTTCTCTCCATTTCAAAACTTTTCTAACTTGTGTTATTTTCATCGTAGCGTTTCATCGTAGCGTTTTTGTAGCCGATCAAAGAACGAAAACTTAGATATTTACGAAGATGATTGTGTAAGTTCGGAAAGGTCGTAGGGATATAGGGTCACGATTTTACAATCAGACATTTATTTCCGTTGACCTTAGAAGACCAGAAATCTTCCTATTTACTCGGACACTCAAATATTTCAGGAAATCTCAAATATCGAGTTCTTCTCTGCAGGGGAAAATATCTTTCTTATGACGTGTGGGTGATACCGAGTTCGTCAAGAGGATTTTTATTTCTCGTTTCTATTCTTTAAATTCGCAATTATAGGGTAACGTCTTATAATGGGTAATCACCTGAGAATGCATAACATGCACTGATTACATTTACAGGGTAGCTGTATATTGTTTGTGTGGGCTGCGAATTCTATCACGTGGTTTCTTGCGATGACGAAAATATGGAATTACGCAGCATAATTAAACCAATTTAATGATGATTCTAATGCGAACGAAGAAATCACATAACATCGATATTAAGCCTCTAAAATACAATTGATGATGTTAGTGAGTCCACTTACGACAAAGCCAGATGTTATATTTCTAATGACAGCAATATTCAAGTAAGGACATCTGATTTGAATAGTGGTAATCATGATGGCAAGAACATGGATTGTCTAATTAAGGTAATGAAATGGACGTAATGAAGCTTGCAGCATTTTTGTGGATGACTAGAGTGTCACGATAAACGGTGGCAGCGATTCACTGCAATAGAGGGAAGAAGGGCTGAAGTGAAATTAGGACGGTCAAGTCATTTTCCAAGAATAGTACTGTCCCATAGAGGTCTGACGTGTAACGATCCATGCAGTACATCCGCCTTCCGATCTACACTACTTGGCAAATGGCTAGGAAGCGTCTTCTTACGTTCATGAACATGTCAATAACACGGCAAAGCTGCGGGGTTTCTGCAGAATCTCTCAACAGATGCGCGCCAAATCATTATCTGACGAAGCATGTCAAATGAAACCGTATTGTTCCGCTTGAAATGACAAATTTTTTTATATATACCTTTCACGTTTGTTCGAGTCTGCGTGGACTTTCCATGAAAAAGCACCACTGCAAAATTTGTCTCCGCCGTCAAGGGGAGTAAAATAGCTCGTTATTTTCTCGTCGCGCTGCCGGACGATCCATCAACACAAGATAGGTCTACCATGTCTGCGACTTTCAGAATCCTCACCTATCCCAGCGGTATTTTAACGATGATATCGCTGGAATGTACACCACTTAAGTAATTGGAGTTCAGGGAGTTGACGATGTTAATCACGATAGTCATTTGTTTCATAGAAATTCAAACTTACACCTACGGGATGTGACAGTGTGTTACTGACCAGTGACAGGCCACGACATTTGCTGACGAGAATCTGACGTCTACGACCCCCTTGTGACCAATTCCACGGACTGTAGGTGAAATATGACAGTCTTGTCTGTCGCGGGGTCAAATTCAACGACATCAAAACTATAGGGTTCAATTATAACAATTCCACCCTGTCACTTAGCTCTCAAGTGAGTGATTTCACGCACACATTTCAACAATGATTGATTTGCAAAGAAATAACGACGCGATTGTGTAAGGAGCACGGAAGACGTTATAACAAAGAGAAGGGGGAAACGTTGTTAAAAGCAATCGAAAACAAAACAAATTTTTGATATGAAGCATCAAAATAATTGAAGAACGAACTTTATCAGAACCCAACTCCAGCCAAGGCGTCTCTGTAGGCATAAGAAAAAAAAACTTTGCATTTAAACCTTTTTGCGTTTAAACCGTCATTTATATTTTCCTGTGGATTTGATGACTAAATCTTTTCATTTCGAGGAATCCGTAACCCTTTTCCCTTTCATCCAGTCTGCGCATACCCAGTTTTCACAATCAATATCATAAAAAAATTCTTGATTGACGCGTCGACAACTGGTATAAACTACCATCACGGGAAAATTGAACAAACAGGAACAGCACAAATCAAGACTTCGAGCCATAACAGGTTGGATAGGTTTGCAAAAACGAAATCATAGTAATCACATTTGAGTGAATTCAAGTGAGTGACTTTCGATCAAATGCGAGTCTCAACAATGCTAGTACATGGGGTCTCCTTTCCTTTTGTCGAAGGCAAAACTGCATGCTTAGTTCTTTCTGACTTCAGATTTGTCTGTATCTCTTCATTTGTTTTGAGGCCACCATCCAGCAAGCTTCGCTTTTGATGGCGGTGACATGCATTTCTTCTTTTGTTTTCCGTTTATAGAAAGACGCTTTACTTTGTAGAAAGTATCTTAGCATTCGAATTTGATAGTCACGGATCAAAAGTTCAGTCAATCATTGCTTTACAGTCATGTTTATTCTCATCGGTTGTCTTTAATACATCGCTGTATTAATTTCATAGAAGAAATACAGAAGTGGAACAACAAAATATCACACACACACACACACACACACACACAATGGTTTAGCATAAAGCGTCCCAAATATGATGTTCACGAGGAACCTTCCTTGTGATCAATAATAGTGCCGCAGCATAATGACATAGAATTACTTTGTAACGCAAAAAAAAACTAGATATCCATGTTAACAATTAACAAAGAATCTAAAACTGAATCTCTGAGTATGCAGTATCCTCCAAGATCCTGGACGATTCGGGGCATAAAACACGCTCGCGCGCCGCAAGCATGACTGAAGTATAATGATTCAGAAAGAGACCTTCATTAAATTTCATGTCTATTTCAGTTCAATTCAATTAAAACCTTTTTTTTTATTCATTCAACAGAATATACAAAGAAATTATTCAAATTTGGCATGCATTTGATTACAATTGAACTGAATTTGATTTCAAGACCAGTCAGCTATGCTATTCAGCGCATTTTTCTTTTGTCTTTATTGTTTCATGCAGATTTGTTTCAATTTAGAATTTTGCCATGGCAATTACGTAGCCTACTCATTTAATCGTATTTAGATAGCTCTGTTCTTTTCCTAACTCATGCCTAAATCGTTTGCAACGAACACTGAATGACTATAGTTTGCTTTTCTATACAGCCGTGTCTCAGCACAGAGTAAGACAGAATCAATGTTACTCTTTTTTTTAAAGCATTCATTAAGTTGTTGATGGAAGAGGACTCCACTGTCAAATCAGTCTCTTCTTCGACCTGAAAAATTTAATAAATGTATTTTCAATGCTTTCTGACGAGTAATTTGCTGCTTGCGACTGCTGCCTGCTGCTCCCTTTCCAAGCAATTCAGCATCGCTACACTCTCTGAGATGAGCGTATCCATATGACACCTGGAATATAATTGGGTTATCCAATGAGGTAAATCTGGAGGATGAATGAGAATATCACTGGATCCGTTTGCTTGACGAATCAATGGAGAGAGAACGAGAGAAAAAAGGTAACACCTTCACTTTATGCATCATCTATATCCTCTTCCAAGGCATTTATATCTAAATTGGGCAAACTATTGCCATCTGCTTGCGTCGTTTTACTTTTCTTTTTCGTCATCTGCTCGTGCTTCATTTCCCCCTTGGGCTTTGAGTTGACAATTGAAGCTCCTAAAGGGATGGTATAGACTTTGTTGAGAATGTCCCGGGGATTCAGGTTCCAACATTTTGTGAGGTAAGTAGAAACCACTTATATAAGATATGAAAGAACAAAAATTCTAAGAGGAAGAGCTTATTTAAAAAAAAACCGATTCGAAATTGCTGAGATATAAGAAACAAACAAAACAAAGCAAAGCAAAACAAAACAAAACAAAGCAAAACAAAGTGGTGCAAAGAAAAGGTGGGACCCAACTTGTATCAGGACCTCTTTGTTTTCGGATATATTTCATCAAATAAAGATTTAATTCCTCTTGAAATCGTATGCTCTTAAGTATTTCGTATAAGTGATTTCTAATTATATGGTAAAAAAGTCAAAACCTGAAGTCCCATCTCAACTAAAACTATACCGTCTTTTTCTTTAATGTTCTTTTCGTCATTTCGTAACTGGTTGGTGGTACTTGAGCGCAAGTGCATGCCTTTATCATGGGATGAAATGAAGATGAGTGACGAGTGCACTCTTATGTTTAACAATTTTCTTTCACAATTTTCCTAATGACAACGAAAATAAGGCAAAAGTTAAGAATTTGAATGCGTACCATCTCAGGAAATGACAACGCGAAAGGCACTGCATGCCTTACAAAACAACAGAGGTATATGCATGTCTAAAATAATTATGTGAATAAATACTGGGTGTGACAAACAAACATTTCCCACTTTTGATACTTTATAGTTCAAAAACTATATATATAAGCTAACACTGACATTGATATGAGCAATAGCTGAATAGTGTACAATTTTGTTGGAGTTAAGTTAGAAATGATAGCATAAATCAGTTTCATGAAATTCAAGACTTATTTTTAAGTTGGGTTTCAGATTTTGCTCTGTTTTCACGTAACCCTCTGTGCAAAATTTTGATTTTGCACAGGGGGTAATTGGTGTGTATGGGAGTGTGGAGTTAGCACCTTGACAATGGTCCTGAACAATGGCCAGGATTTGAATTATCTATTACATATTCATGAGAAATCCCACTATCACAGCTAGTCTTTATTCATCCTGAAATGTAGTGTATGCAAGCACATGAAAACATGAGCTTATTTTTTCATGTGCATGCATTTACCCTTTACTATGAATTCAGACTAGCTGTGTACAGGGCAATCCATCATGAATTATTAACAAAGCATTCATGTGCCTTGGAGCAAGAGTCCAAAAGCCTATTCAGCAGAGCTCTGAAAAGGAGGTATCGTAGTATTCATGTATTGTTCAGGGTCAATGTAAGCACACACTCACATACACATCATTGGTTCTTGGTAAAGTTCAATTTTGTACAGATGATTCAAATTTGAGCAAAATCTGGAACTTAACTTTAAAATTAATCAAGGATTTAACGACACTGATTCATGCTCTCATATTCAAATTACTCATGGATTTAACTAAACTGATTCATGCTCCCATATTCAAATTACCTTCAATTAAATTGTACACTATTCATCTATTACTCATATCAATGACAGTGTTACCTGATGTATAGTTTTCGACTATTAAGGATCAAAAGTGGGAAATGTTTTTTGTAACACCTAGTATTTCATATAAAACATGTCATGTTCCATATCAATCACTTTCAGTACTACAGGAAATACAATGACATGAAATTGCTCAATCTTCTGTTCAATCATGCAAGATGGTTCAAATTTGATAAACATAATGCAATTGGGAGCAGTATGACGTTGGCATACAGAAAGTGAGTAGAGAAGTGCAGACATATCCTTCCTGCAGACTTTTCCGAGAACCCAATAAGCTCGCATATTTCCGCCCAGTACACGTCAGGTGATATCTGTATTTTGTACATGCTCCACGGACATACCGGAAATACGAATGCTGTCGGTTTTATACGAATCTGCTCAAGTCAGGTTAGAACTTCCTTAGACTGCATCCACCAACTAATAATGACATAAGGACAATTTGATTACAGGTGTGCAAGTGCAGCGAGGAAGTGTAACGTTGCGCGCTTGTGCGTTGGCAGTTGAAGACTGCTCACTGAATTTGATTTCAAAGTTGATTGCCATGTGTAACACGATTCAAATAGACCTTGGCCGTCGGGAAAGCTGACGTGATTGTCTGACTGAGATTCTTTTTTCTTCATCTTCCACAAGTGAAATGAAGACATAAAATCGAAACATCAATTTCTAGCTCTTACCTCATACAAATATTAATATTTGAGCATGTCAGAATATGGGGGCTTTTCATAATTCATAAGCCTGTAACTATTGAAAATACAAGTGTTTATTTTAATCTATATTCATAATGTATATACTTGAATTACATGCCAAAATATGTATAATTCCCGATCTTACAAACGCGACCATATTCGAGCTCAATTTGTTTAAGCTGTTATTACCATAATAAAAGCTTTCAGGGCCTTCTTTTTCGTTTCTTTTTGACGTTGACAAGTACCACCTATCTCCAAACAACAGTGGTTAATATTCACACACAAGTGGGCCTACTCAATAGTCATTCTCTTACTGACTTTGAGAAATGATGATAAAAGTGTTCTGAAAGGTGCCTTGTTTTATTCGGATATGGACAGAACAGCCACCGTCTGGGGAGGGGGAGGGGGGGGGGGGGGGGGGGAGCGAATCGCGTTTAAGATGACATATACTACATAATACAGACATATCAAAGTCATGATTGATAACTATGCCTGCCAGAATCCGAGGAGGTTTTAAGTAGATACAGTTTTTCGATGCGTTTTCGTGATGATGTGCATTAAGACGATACTTCGTAGTTGATCTTTGCTCTCGTGTGAGAATTTCTGATACATCAAGAGATAAGATCGCCTCCTTGAAAACTGCAGAGTTTTAAATCGGATCATCACTCATTTCTAGTGAAAGAATACAAATTGCCTTAAGGTAGACGAGATAATGTGCCTCTGCTTACGTAAAAAATCACAAGCAGAGAGAGGAAACAAAAACAAAACGTAATATTATGACCCAGGAATACTCCCTCTACGCACATTGTCAACCTATCATCTCCACAGGAATCCGCACATTGCTCGAGCGAGACTTCAAATCGGATTTCGAAAGGCTCCGAGGTCTTACGCCACTCGGAGCAAAAGAAAAGTACACAGAACACGAGAAAGCCAGGAAAAGAGGTTTTGCCTCGCATAAAGCTTGCATTTATTTATTCATGAGTGTGTATGTGTGTGAGTGTGTGTGTGTGTGTGCCCAAGAAATGAGAGCATGGGTAAAGGGCAAGTGCAGAGTGAAACGAAAATCGAAAATACTGAAGAGAAAGCTGAACACGAAATCAATTCCAAATGTGTGAAGCTATGAGGACAGATAAGGAAAAACAAATAAAAGAAATAAATGAACATGCCTTAAGCAAATATTTCATTTTGTTTGTCTCATATTATAGCTAATAATTAACTTTGCTTTATTGATCGACACCATTACGCAGGGAGCAATCAATAAAACGCATTCCTCTGACCTAGTGTTGCAGAAAACAGGTGTTCTTAAAAGAAACATACGAAGAGAGAGAGAAAAAAAAAGGCGGAATGTTATTTACGCGATTTCATTCATACGTGTGATGAATGATAACACTACTCACGTTATTAGTGTCATGTCCATCTTGACAGCTCGTGCATTTACTGATTCCAGACTGTAGTTGATGGAAATGTTCTAATGCTTTAGGCGCTCTTTTCTTTTTACCAAAGAAACCCGATGGGCAATTTTGAAACACAAATCAATTCCCGGTCGTGTAGTTGGAAAGCACCAAGTTGCCCACGGCCTAAAATGCAGAATTTCCTAAAGGGTCCAAATGTTTTCCTCCACGCTGCAAGACGGAAGCGATATTCTGCGTACCAGTCGGTCACTGAGGAGGGTTCGTGCCCGCCTCCGACAAGAGTAAACCTAACGAAGGATCACTCGTCATAAAAGAGTAATTGATAACAAACTTCTGAAAACATTCAGTGTTTGGAGAAAAAACATCAGGTTTAGCACATTGACATAGCCAAGATGCCTTCTGCGATAGCACCTGCTCGCGGGTTACAGACGAGAGCTGTGAAAATCGCTGTCTCGTCAGACACGCAGGCCTCCTGAGCAGAACTTCTCGCCAGAGAGAAAGACTGTCTCCTCTTCCATCAAAGGTATTTCAAAGAGTTTGTTAAATCTGTTTGCCTTAGCGCCACCCGAATGAAATTCAGCCCAGGCAAAAGCTGCTTCGAAAGAAATTGACGCTGCGGCAGCATCCCCAGAAAACACACACTGCATACTCGACACAACAGCGCGCTCTAATCTACAGGCATGCCGTATTATTTTTCCATCTCATCCGATTGGCTACCTGACACATGACGTACCTCAATGCGGCGCCTCCGCCGCGTTATGTCAACCAATCCCGTGAAACATGCACGTACAACACCTTCTGGTTCCCTATGTGTGTTTGTCTTGCTTGCTTTTTGTCGTTGTTGTATTTAAAGCATCCATGCAAAGGATAATACGACGAATTGCCCGACCATTAAATCTTTCACAAATATCGTCTCGCGAGGAAGCTTCAACACTGTAGACTTTTCCGACGTGACCGCGTTTCATTCAAAGGCTCGTTTTTTGCACGTCAGAGAATATATCATATTCATGAAATATGGCTTTGAATGTATTGAATAAAAGGAAACGAATAGATATGGCAGGTTTGTACCAGAACTCTGATGACAGTCTTCAATCATATCTACACTCGGCAATTAAGGTAATTGCATTGTGCTGTTCCGGCTAGAAACGTGGCCTTCGGCTATTTCGGTGAAACATATGGATACTAATTGAAATAAGAGGAGCGACTTGAGCAAGATGTCGGAAGCAAATCAAACACTCGGCAGCATATTTCCTCGACTTTTCACATCGTCATTAGAAATAAGGCCGTAAAAATGAAAAATATAAAGAATAACCGAAAATGTCAAGATTCACACAATCTCGAAACGATGATTCGATTTGAAAATGATGACTCACAATTATTCAATGATATACAATGAGAAGAGAGAATCGTAACGTTTTGTCACATTTGTCACATGATGCAAGACGCACACAGCGCATTAACTCCCTATGTCAAACCCCTAGATAAACAACTAAGCATAAAAGAAAAGGTCCTATATTCAAGTGAATTTTTCCCACGAAATGTCTCGCAACCCTTTTGTATCCATTCATATTTCAAAGTTTCGTTCGGACATTCATGTTGTACGTCAGCCTGGATTATTTCTTTTTGTATATAAGGTACTGCTGGGAGAAAATATTTGCATCAAACGCTGGCTGGAAATCATGGGATGTGGTAAGGATGGGTTCCTTTAGAGGTTTTAGTTAAGCCCTTTGCAAATGGAAGATAGGAAGTGTTAACACACAATTTCCCTTCTATTGATTTCGAGGGCAATTCAAAGGGCATTCTAACGACATCGATTTTGAAAAGAATCATTCCATGAGATGTGGAGGGGCGAAAAGGGGAGAGAAAAAAGAAAAGAAAACTAGGCCCTTCAGGCTTTTTTTTTTCAAATGATAGACCAGTTCGCTCTCGCTGTCACTGTAAACAGGTAAAAGTATGTAAATAGCATGTATGGTATAGGCCTACTGCTTCTTGGTGCATTTTTCCACTGCATCTGCATTGACGGTATAGAGGACCAGGGCCACCGTAAGAGCGTGACTTATCCCCTTGCTTTTACTTTTAAAGTGAAAATGCATAACAAATTGTTATATATATCTATCCAAAATATAAAATAAATGTGTGGAGGGGGGGGGGGTGGGGTGGTAACAGGGGAGAGCGGGCTGAGGAAGGTATTCTTGTGTGCGAAGTATATAGGCTGGTCCAAGGTACTATATAGAATTTTCGTTTCTCACTTTTTTATTGTTGTGGGACAGATCTGTTCCACTGCCTTTATATTTCAGATAAAGATAATCTGATGATTATGAGATTTCCTAAACGACTATATCACTAACTTTAGAACTGGGAAAGAGAATAATAATCTATTTAAATTTTGATTCTTTCCTTGGTACATGTTCATTCCTCTTCAAAAACGGTTACCTGTTTCGGCAGGGAGGGGGGGGGGGAGATGAAAGTTTCAGTGATTGCGACAAGTGTCATATTTTTCACCTAAGAATAAATTAAAAAGAAGAGATTTCACTTCGCTCCTCTGGTCATAAGTAAAAACCGATTTACGAGAGACAGAAAAAAAAAAGATAAAACCAAACAACCAAACGGCGGACCGACGCTCTTCGAGAGCAATCTTCAAGGGGATTAATTATCCAGTTCTATAAGGAAACCGCGAGTGTTTTGATTCAGCTAGCGGAATCAGGGTAACTTAAGTGATTGGTCTCATTTGCGGGCACACTATGTAAAATAAAACATCTTGTCATTCCAGTTGTATATTTAGACTGATGTTCTCAACAAGATCTCAATGAGAGATCCACAGATTTTTTGGTAATCCATAATTCTGCATGCGATGAAGGTATCCGTGACATTTCATCCTCTTCAATGGAGCGGCAAGCAGTTTTAGAATATTCTCTTGTGAAAACAGGTGGGATTTCGCCGGTATCCACTTTTAGTGAGGAGCACTCTTTTTCTTTCTCTATCTTCTTCTTCTCTTTCTTTGTAATCTCATGTTCTCTTTATTCCTCTCCCACGCTATTAATACAAGAACAGATATGCGCTAGTCCATACTTGCACGCACAAGTTTGCAACGTAACACACTGTCATATTATTTTGAATATCGTTATCTTATCTCCCACAGTCGTAACAAAGATATTGCTCAAACACGTACCCTCTGTCATCTCTGCTCTTACCTAGACGAGTTACCATGAAGGGCATTTTGCCTGTTAGGAATAACATTTGTTACTTCCTCTTTCCTTTTCAAAGAGAAGTTGAGATGTATTTGATGTAAAGTCATGACAACAACCGCAGTCAAATCTTCTGGATTAATTTTTGATTCCCCCACCTTTTCTTTCTTCTTGTATATTTTCTAATTAGTTATCACACCGTGCGCATCGAACAACGAAACCAAAAACTGAAATCACATAATCATATTATAATTATATCACATAAGTATTTTTATTGCTATCACATGTTCTGCTCCTACAAGCACGATAAGTTTGATTGAAGTCTCAGTATAGATTTTTTCCTTCTACTATTTTTACACTCTTTATTTTTGTTTTTGTTTGATTCACCATGAAAATCATCTAAAAACCAATGACTAATTGAGCACTTTCAATCATTCATGGCAGTGGTTAAAAGTGAATATAGAATTTCCTTTGGATTGCTATATTTTTGTACCTCATTCCGCGCTGCTTCCGCAAAATCAGTTTTCCATCATTCTCTCTCCCTCTCACGCACACACTTCTGCATTCTATTTTCACACATCTTTCCTGTTCTTTTCCTTCCATTTTCTCTCCTCCCAACGTTCCAGCTGTTGCATAAAAAAAGAAAGAGATTCAATTCACGTGGATTACGGACAATACATCTTCTCTTTCATGAAACATGAAAGACGTACGACACGTTTGCGTGACTGTGCAGGAATACATCCATATCTACCGTTGATATTACCTTCGAGTGGCTGTCCACGCCTGGCTGCAATTAATACATGATGTTCAGATGGCGAAGATATCGTGACATGAGGAGGGAATGTGACACTTCGACGAAATTAATGCATGGACCAAGACTGGTGACAGTTCGATGGACAGATATTGCAGAGTACGGTAAATTGCTCAAAAAGAGGAATCACGATTATATTAAGGTAGAATAAGATTTTTTTTTTGCGTGTGTGCGTGTTTTTGTTTTTGTTTTGTTTCGGGTTTTTTTTTGGGGGGGGGACTGTAAAAAGCATTAAAATTACTTCTCTTCTAATATTCTTTGCTTTGCTATATATATATATATATATATATATATATATATATATATATGTACATATATATATGTTGATATATACGTATATATCAACTTCTCACACAGACACACACACACACAAATTACTTTTGTGTGTGTGTTTGATTAGGTGTATCTGTTCCCTAAAGTGGATAAAGTAAAATGAAATAATCAGTACAAAAAAAGTTAAAATGTTAAAATTTAACTCGAAATAAGAAGGGTTTGGATTCCTTTTCTTTTAGTTTACAAGTTTTCTCGATAAAGAATTGTGTATAAATATTCTATAAATGTTAGTCTCGATTTTCAAAACACTTATCAAAGAATTTCAGGGGTATAAGGTCCATACACAATATTGACCTAGTAAAAGCAATATTCCTTTGATTGCGAGTAAGTGGAAGTTGAAAAGTTCCCCTTTGGCGCATATTATGAAATGTATGATAACATGAAACATCTGGCTAAAGATATGTGGCAAAGAGTTAGTTGCTAAAATTTGTCCCAAATCATTCACAACCAATTCAGTAATCTTCAGACACTTTTTTGAAATTAGAAGGAATAATGTTCTTGTGAGAATAGCAGCTAGCACGATGTAATGTTCTAATCGTTGGTTTTGTATTCTAAAAATCCTATATCAGTACATAGTTCAGTGCCATTTCCTGAATCAAGCAGGTATACACCATAATATAAAATGTGGTAAAACGAACGTGGAATACAAATGAAGCCATAATAAAATTAGGGCGAGAAATTGGAGGGACAAGGAGTTGATATCTGCGATTGATTTTTTTCCCCCCCCCCCCGCAATCGTCAAATGTTATAGATATGATCTTGTTATTTGAGTACAACACAAGGAAGATATGTGAAGACTTATTGAGAGATCAATGACAAACCTGCGATGCGATGATATTATTTCCTCATTTTTATTTGCATAAAGTGATAGTGACCATATTCACCACTACTTCGTAAAAACACAAGAAAAACTTCAATTTCATGATTTATAACTTGCCTATTCTATTCCAAAAACTCACATTAAATCTTTTCTACGTTCACCTATTTTCTTTTTTTTTTCTCCTGTATATTAACGTCCACATATCCATGAGCTGTGAAACGCAGCCTATAAATTCAGACTTGATAGCACTACTGCTGAATGCACCTAATATGATCAGAGACAACTTGAAAACCGATCATCGTATTTTATATGATTGAATTTTGTCCAAACATTCTGCAATGCATGTGAAGATGGGCTTTTCTTTAGGGTTCACTCAAAGTCATCCAGAATCTTATCAGTGAAAACATTTTGAAAAGTGATCCAAACAGCATGCAATGTCAAGAGAATTGGAATGGCTCGAAGCGGATAGAACATCACACTCTAATGGGTAGTTTCCTTTATATATTGCTCTTCGGGTTTTGTTAGATTGTTGCTTGGCTTTCCTCAGGATATATACCTTATCAGAGATGGCCTCGAACGCTATTTCAGAAACATAAAGGTTATTGGGCTTTTTTATGATTTTTTTATGCGGTCATTAGGAATGACTTGCGTTTTGCAAATATTGTGGTGTATTGTAATACACTAAACGCAAGATATGGGGCACCTTTATTGCCCATATCTAGAGTTATCAGGTTCTAAATCATTCTCCCTTGACATTTGATTTGGTTTGCTCATGTCTGTACGTGAGAGGGTTGGTAATGAGATTTGAACTTATTTCGAAGCATAGTGTCAATGTTAAGAAAATTCAAGTGGTGGTATAGCAAAGCGTTTGTTGAAATGAGACAACAATGAAAAAAAAATCATAATTGGTCACATTTTTATTGATGCTGAGACCCATTTTCCCCCTTACATACTAATCAACATTACCCGCTGAAATTGATAACACATAACTTTACTCAGTATTAATTTCATGTTAGTGGAGCGGCATAGCCGAACAATTGTGCATTTTGTGATAAAAGCACCAAATTTCGTACACAGGTTGACAACCACGTTCAGATTATATTTAGATATTGGGCCATCGTAAATAGCGCCCTCAACGTCCATGGCAGCCATTTTTCAAAATGGCTGCCATAAATGCCATGTTTTCGTAAAATTTGCTAAGTTTAGGAGAGAAAAGTCAATAAGATTTTGGTTACAAATGGGAAATTACATTCAGAATAAATCTAGATATCGGGCAATCGGAAATAGCGCCTTCAACGGCCATGGCAGCCATTTTTCAAAATGGCCGCCATAAATGTCATTTTTTTCAAAATATTTGTTAACTTCAGAAGGGAAAGCCAGTAAGATTTTGCAAGCAAGTGGGAAATTACATTCAAAATGAATTTAAATATTTGGCCATTGTTAATGGCGCCCTCAACGTCCATGACAGATATTTTTCAAAATGGCTGTCTTATGTGCCACTTTTTCGATGATTTTGCAAATTTCAGAAGGAAAAGTTAATAAGATTTTGCTCATAAATGTTAATTACATTCAAAATAAATCTAGATATTGGGCCATCGGAAATTGCGCCCTCAACGGCCATGGTAGCCATTTTTTCAAAATGGCCGCCATAAATGCCTTTTTATGTTCAAGAATGCAAATTTCAGAAGGGAAAGCCAATTTTTTTTTCTTTTTTTGCAAACAAGCGGGAAATTACATCCAATCTAAATCCAGATACTGGGCAATTGAAAATTGTGCTCTCAGTGGCTATGGCAGCCATTTTTTTTTTTAAATGGGCACCATAAGTGCCACTTTTTCATTTAAAAAAATGCTAATTTCAAAAGGAAAAGTCAATGAAATTTTGGTTATAAATGGGAAATGACATTTAAAATAAATCTCGATATTGGGCCATCGGAAATTGCGCCCTCAACGGTCATGACAGCCATTTTTCAAAATGGCCGCCATAAATGCTATATTTTCGAAAAGATTTACTAAAATCAGAAGGGAAAGCCAACGAGATTTTGCAAACAGGTGGGAAATTACATTCAAAAGTAAACTTATTGGGCTATTGCAAATTTCCCCCTCAATGGCCATTCCAGCCATTTTTCAAAATGGCCACCATGAATGTCTTTTTTTCGTAAAGTGTTGCAGACGTCAATCAGAATTTCCACAAAGGTGAAAAATTACATTAAAACTGAATTTGATAATAGGCCATCCAAAAGTGCACCCTCAACAGCCATAGCAGCCAAGTTTCAAAACAGCTGCCATGGATGCCCCCCCCCTTTTTTTGGCAAAATTTTGCTGATGTCAGAAGGAAAAGTCAAGACTTTGCAAACAAGTTGAAAATTATGCTCAAAAATAAATTTAAGTATAAGGTCTTCTTAGAAGGCGCCCTCAAGGGCCATGCTGACCGCCATGGATGTCTGCTTCTTTCTTTTTGCTAATTTTAGAGAGAAAATCAATGAAATTTGTACATATGTTGAAAATCATATTCAAAAGAAAATAATATATGAGGTCATTACAAATGGCACCATCAACGACCATGGCAGCCATTTTCCAAATGGCCACTATAGATGCTATTTATTTCTTTTAAATATGATAATGCCAGAAGAAGACAATACAATTTCTTGTGCAAATTGACAAAAGACATTCAAATAAATTCAAGTTTGAATTTGAATTTGAATTTGAAATGAAGATATTGAGCCACCATTTAAACATCGTCCCCAACGGCTATGGCAGCTCTTTGTCAAAACGGCTTCCACACACTCCTTGCTTTTTCCAGAAGGAGAAAGCAATAGCATACTGCTAAACAGCCATTATATCTAATGCAATCTGATGTTCAAAGAAATTTAAATTAAAAAAAAGGTTTCATTGATGGGTTAGTTCTAAATTCATGTTTTCAGTTTGGTTCTAATTGCAGTATTTCGCGTGTGATGGCTAACAGTATGGATATCAAAGGTATGTGTTTTTATGGAAGCACAGCAAGTAAATTAACTTTTTTCATAAAATGAAAGGCCATTTTTTCGTATCTGTCTTAAAAATATTTAGGAAGTTACATTTTAGAATAGATACACGTCATATTTCAGATTCTTTAATGTCTCTGTGAGTATTCTACTGTCTTCTCCTTCTGAAGTTAAGCAAATTTTCAAGACAAAAAAAAAGAAGGGTGTATTGTAGCCAATTTGACAAATAGCTGAAATAACCATTGAGAACACAGCTTATGATGGCTCAATGTCTAAACTTCTTTGTATGTAATTGTCAACTTGCGCAAAAAAACCGTTTATTTTCTTCTTCCGGCATTAGGACATCTTCATAAAAGAAAAATGGCATCTATGACAGCCATTTTGGAAAATGGCTGCAATTACCGTTATTAGCATTTTTTTTTCTTCTTGAAATTTGCGAAGGAACAATTTGTAGAGTTAATGCAATCTAGATATATTGTTTGATTTTAAGCATGATTTTTCAATTCATGTACACATTTGTTGACTTTTCTTTCTGAAATTACCATTTTTTAAAAACAAAATGATTATGACAATGGCAGCCATTTTGGAATATGGCTGCCATGGCCGTTGAGGGCAGTATTATAATAATCTAATACAAATATTTATTTCAAACATAATTTTCAAATTGTGTGCAAAATCTTATTGACTTTGCCTTTTTGTGAAATCAGGAAATAAAAAATAATGGAATCCATGGTGGCCAATTTGAAAAATGGCTGCAATGGCCATTTAGGGCGCTATTTACAATAATGTAATAAATAAGCGCAAGATATATTTCAAACAACATTTTTTAATTGATTGCAAGATCTTATTGACTTTTCCTTCTAGAATAAGTAAATTCAGAGAAAAAGGGGGTATTTATGGCAGCCAATTTTAAACATGGCCACCATTGGCGTTGAGGGCGCAATTGCGATGGCCCAACATCTAAATTTATCTTAAATGTTATATCCCACTCGTTTGCAAAATCTTATTGATTTTCCCTTCTGAAATTTGTAAAATTTTACGAAAACTGGCATTTATGGCGGCCATTTTGAAAAAATGGCTGCCATGGCCGTTGAGGGCGCAATTTGCGACGGCCCAATATCTAAATTTATTTTGAATGTTATTTCCCACTCGTTTGCAAAATCTTATTGATTTTCCCTTCTGAAATTTGTAAAATTTTACGAAAACTGGCATTTATGGCGGCCATTTTGAAAAATCCCTGCCATGGCCGTTGAGGGCGCAATTTGCGATGGCCCAATATCAGAATTTATTTTGAATACTATTTCCGACATGTTTGCGAAATCTTATTGATTTTCCCTTCTGAAATTTGTAAATTTTTACGAAAAATGGCATTTATGGCGGCCATTTTGAAAAAAAATGGCTGCTATGGCCATTGAGGGCGCTATTCACGATGGCCCAATATCTGAATTCATTTTGAATATTATTTCCCACTCGTTTGCAAAATCTTACTGATTTTCCCTTCTGAAATTTTTAATTTTTCGCGAAAAATGGCATTTATGGCGGCCATTTTGAAAATGGCTGCCATGGCCGTTGAGGGCGCAATTTGCGGTGGCCCAATATCTAAATTTATTTTGAATGGTATTTCCCACCCGTTTGCTAAATCTTATTGATTTTCCCTTCTGAAATTTATAAATTTTTACGAAAAATGGCATTTATGGCGGCCATTTTGAAAAATGGCTGCCATGGCCGCTGAGGGCGCTATTTACGATGGCCCAATATCTGAATTTATTTCAAATGTCATAGTCAACATGTGTGCGAAATTTGGTGCTTTTATCATAAAATGCACAATTCCTCTAATTTTTCAAGCTATGCCGCTCCACTATGTAGTATATGTATAAAGTTATCAGTTACGGCATTTTTTTCTGTTTTTTAAAGGTGTTTGTGTGAGCTTGTTAATGTAGTGTAATGAACATGTTCGTATTTCATGGATGTGAAATTGCTCAGAAAGTACGAAAACTACATAACTATGGAAAATATGTGTAATTTTCCAATTGAACAATCCTATCTATCTGGACCTGAAGCTTTAAATTCCTACACTTGATACTCTCTAAAAAAAATCGAGTGAAAATATTCACTCTTAAAAGAGTGAATACAAAAAAGAGTGAATTTCGAGTGAAATTGGAGTGAATTTTGAGTGAAAATGTTCATTTTCACTCATTTTGGAGTGACGTCAGGGATCACTCCAAAATCTTCGAGAGATCCCTGACGTCACTCCAAAATGAGTGAAAATGAGCATTTTCACTCAAAATTCACTCCAATTTCACTCGAAATTCACTCTTTTTTGTATTCACTCTTTTAAGAGTGAAAATTTTCACTCGATTTTTTTTTAGAGAGTAGATAAGGCGGATGAATCGAACGATAGAAATTGTTTGTGCAAGTTGATCTTTATATTTTCCTGGCATGAAATTTGCAACTGTCAAAGCAAATATAGGCCTACGCTATAGGCATCCAAACATCAAAACGGGGATAAAAAAGAAGACAAAAACAAAGTATTATGTTCACAACGAAAACTTACAGTATTTTGCAAATTCACGTCCTTACGACTTATCCCATCATATCACCAAATCGCATGAAGGCGAACGTGCTTATCAATGCCAGCGATGACGCAAATTCTCTATTTAGTGTACGGCAAAGTGCTTGAAGCTGGATATAGAGACCTAATTCCTCGTGGTGATTTTTGCTATTATCACCTTTCTTGTTGTGACAAGATGCATCTGTGTTTAAGCTGACATGGCATACCTTGGAATCAATTATGTATTTTGTTGGCTAAATTGATACCCTGATTGCATCTATACGTAGGCAAGTGTTGCGATACGATGATGATCTATGGTGAGCCGTATGAATCCGTCAACGAGAACCAAATTCGTTCTCTGAATCCAAACTATAAGGTTAAGGGAATGCAATCGTTTTGCTGTTATTCAATTGAAGATTAAAAGTGGTCTCCGTTAGCGTTGACACAATCCATCACCATCCCTTTCTTGTCGGTAAATGTGGCCTTTTGAGGCGTTTTAAAAGTGAAAGTATATCTGATAAGCCCACCTACCGTCATTGAACGTACACAGGCAAAGGTGATTGATGTCTATTGTCGTCTGTTGGCCAGAAATAAAATATATAAGTTTATTTAAAAAGTACGAGCGGGGGAGGGGGGGGGGGGGGGGGAGGAGGGAATCAATATACTAATAGGAATTGGAATTCCTGAACTCTTAATTACTGAGATAAATATACGTAGTTGAAAGATAAGAAAAAATAGATAAATCCGGGAAAATAAGAGAACTACTGTCTTCTTGTGTTGAGTTCACCAATCACTTCAATATTATCGTATGTGGAAAGATTATGACCACAGATTGATGACAGAAAACATTCAGTAATCCATCTTTGTAAATAGTTTAAATGTATGGTAGGATAGAATAGAATGCTATACGTTTTAAAAAAGAACAGAGTGTAATAATATGTTAGCACTTATCTATTAGTTTTGATGTACGCCAAATGGGAAATACGCGAACTGAGGTTTTGCTTAAATTGAAAAAGATTAATGATATTTGGCTTCAGTACGAATTGACACAGCGTGTATCTTTAATGTAGAATATTTCGTTCATCAAGGTCATCTTTTCTATCTCCCTTTTCCCCAATTCTCTCTTTATTTTTTTCTCTCTGTCTGTTTAAGTCTCTTCCTTATTCTTTTCCTCCTCCCCCCCCCCCTCTCTCTCTCTCTCTTTCATTTCTCCCACTCCGCAGAGCTATCATCACATGCCATCAAATACGCGGAAGGGATCAAATGACGGATTCTGCCATAAGTCAAACATCGTAACATAATACAATCTCGTTCCTTTACCACACCTTCGGCACATCTTTCTTCCCCGGCCCTTCGGTCTAGATTTTGCGACCTGTACAATACCGCTAATCTGCGGGTATAGATTCGCAGATGGGATTTTGTTGTTCTCATCACACTTTAATGTTAACGAAAACGAGCCGCTTCTTTATATTTTTCATCCATGCTTGTATCAGGGAGGTGGGAAGGTCTACTCCCACCTCCCTGCTTGTATACATATTCTGGACAACAGAGTTAAAAATAAAATGTTTTACCATCATTATCTTGATAGTCACCTACAGTTTATATCTGAATTGCGGAAAAGACTTGAGGTAGAGAAATTACGTTTTTGCAGATCTTTGTTTAATCTTCTAAATGATTTACTATGTTTGATGTTCTCTCTAGTTAATTCGTGTAAATGTAATTTTAAAGGTGTAATGTAATTTTTATGTTATTTTTGTAGTTTGGAATATGAAATAAATGTTATTTGAAAGAAAAAAATGTCTATCACCTATTTTTAAATGACGATAACTAATCTTACCATTTGATAAGCACCGAATCTTCACATTCTGGCATATTCTTCTGGGACACACAATATTCTGGCAAGCGAAACCCCGTGAGTTGCAAGATTTATAATGTAATTATACTTCACGATAAGTTCGTTTCACGACGGTCTTCTGTATTCTCAATATTTTTGTCCGAAACTTTAATTGGCTTTGAGTATGTTGAGTATTTCTTCTCTCAGCGTACATTCAATGAACTTGCTTTATATGTTTACACAATGCTTTTGTATTGAATTAAATTGAACAGGTTTTATTAAAAATCATGTTTCGCAGCCAAAGGCTGAATTACACATGTTTACAATCATGATGATAAAAACAGATTATTTCAGCGCTCTGTACAAACAATGTATGTATCGAATAACCTGTTTTTCTGTAAATTAACTCTCTAAAAAAAAAATCGAGTGAAAATTTCACTCTTGAAGGAGTGAATACACAAAAGAGTGAATTTAGAGTGAAATTGGAGTGAATTTCGAGTGAAAATGTTCATTTTTACTCGTTTTTGAGTGACCTCAGGGATCACTCCAAAATCTTCGAGTGATCCCTGAGGTCACTCCAAAATGAGTGAAAATGAACATTTTCACTCAAAATTCACTCCAATTTCACTCTAAATTCACTCTTTTTTGTATTCACTCCTTCAAGAGTGAATATTTTCACTCGATTTTTTTTTTAGAGAGAATGTCGCAAATGATTATGCGCAAACATTGAAAACGTTTTTTTTTAAACATTGTATTGATAATGAAATGCAGGAACAAAACTGAACTGAACTTACTCAGAAGATATATAAGGTCAGCTTGTTTGTCGCACGCTTTTATCACTTTCACTTCATGGCAACACACCGCGGATCCGTGTATATACGAGTATAAAGACAGTTGCTTTAATCCCGCGGAATGAGCGCTGAGGACGTACTCCTTTCGATCGTACTTCGAAGAAACTTGTTGTGGCTAAATCGATGCAACTTTTATTGCAGCTGTGATAAGACAGAGACGCAGCTATGTTGGTGTGTCTTCTCTCCTCCTGCGGCAATTGCAGCAGTTTAAAGTTTGTTCAGATATCAGCTTGGATAAAAGCTTTATGGCAATGAAGGAGCGACTACAGCCGCAGCATCGACTAAGAGAGGGGAGTGGCTGACCTTAGACTTCTAAACTTTACGGTGGACAAGGTGGAAAAAAATAGTGGTATAGAGAATAGAACTTAACGATGTTATACTAAGCATTGTCTTGTTATTCATCACCGCCTACGCATGCTCGTGGCGAAAAATCTTCATGAACTCTGCACTGATTTTGCACACGCCATTAAACAAGAGGATGAATTTAACATTTAGAAGGGAATAATAGACTTTGGTGACCGGTTATGACCGGTTGCTTGTTGAATTTCCACTTACTTTAATTGAAACTTGACAGATTGCATTTAGGCCTATGTTGTTGTTAGAGTGTGTTTATCTGTACGCCTGTATATGAGTGTGTCTGGCCGTATATTCATAAATGGTCTTCCTTATAAATCTAATTACACAAATCTGCATATGACAATTTAAATTTCCTTAAAGTTATGATCTCTCAATCTCTGTTTCAGTGCTATTTTGCAACTTTTTAAGTTTACAAGTTTTTTTTGGTTTTTTTAGGGTGCCTCTTTGAAGTGAATTCTAGTGCCCGTTCTATAAGGAAACGATGAACTTTCAGTTTTCATGACAAGGTATCATCACTATAAAGCTCCACACTTATCGTATATTCTTCTTATTTCACATGATTTTGTTTTCCTTATTCTGTTATCAAAGAAAGTAATACTAAAATGTATATGTGTTTGTCGAAAAATATAACAAAATTTGAATTGAACTGAATTGAATTAAATGCTCGTTAGCAAGCAAGCACGTGACTGATGGCGTAATTACCAGTGCTTACAGTCCCCTCCGAATGACTATAAGCAATGAGGATAAGGTGCCTGCCAAGGGGCATAACCACTGAAAAGCAAGGGAATCGAACCTGTGACCTCGCGATTTCATCCGCTGAGTCACGGCAACTCGTCAAATTTCAGACAAGTTGCAGCAAGAGCACGGGTGTATCTACACAGGCGCAGACGCATTCACGCTAAATTTAATTGCAAGGAATATGATATATCTAAATAAAATAAAAAAACAACACGAATATCGAGCCAAATGCTTATGCTGCGATTTCCACTTAAGAAAAAAACAGTTTACACCTATAGATATATTTCAGGGAACCAAATTGCTCGTCTATCATAATGGCTTTGAAATTTGATTGAAAGCTATCCAATGTGACAGACAAAGGTGGAACTGTACCCAAAATGAAATTATTTGACCAATTTTGTTTATTACCACGCAATAAAGACAAAAGAGCAATCAAATGGAAATAGCATTTTAGAGCACTCGCTCCGAGATGTTTGTTCAGTAAATTTGCACCTTGATTGTTACTAACTCGAAAGTGTCTGAGGCAAGGAACATCTCCTCTCGTTTGTTTTTCTTTTCTTTGCCAGATGTCAATACAGCGCTTAATGAGTATCTAATCATAAGCGAAGCATATGTTTCTCTATTCCATTTTTAGCCTGCAATAGATGTGCGTGGGCAAGTGCATGTCGATAGAACGAGATATATTGTACGATCACACTCGGAATAATATCTTTCCAATGGTAGCTTTCCGATTGCGCGCCAGCGCGCCATTTATCGGAGAAGTCCTTCCTAGTCATTGGATAATTACTTTAGGGATCTGGCGTATGAAAACGTTTATAGAGCGTGTGAAGAGGGAGCGACATAACGACATCTGCCATTGGGAATCTTTCTTTATTCAATTACCCGATTTCATTGGGAACGCGGTGGCCGGCCAACCGGCGTCATCAAAGTGATAGCCAACATTGAATAGTGCAGAGCATTAGACAAATCGTGAAATCATACCATTCTCATTCTCTCTATCTCTCTCTTTCTTTCTTTCTTTCTCTTGCAATAAAACATATCCCGACGTATATATGTATGTATATATATATATACGCATATATATGTATATATATATATATATATATATATATATATATATATATAGAGAGAGAGAGAGAGAGAGAGGAGGAGAGAGAGAGAGAGAGCGAGAAAGGGCGATCGCTAAACCTATTGACTCCATTCTTATTTATTTGAGATATTTACGATTAAAGCTGCAAAAAAGAGAAAATAATAAGAAAATATGAAATATATTTCTATAGTCATATCTTTCAGAATATTCTTTATTAGGTAACAAGTGAGGTATAGGGCCTACTAGTATCACTGGAAAAGTTTTATTTTGCTCCATCTAATGATGGACTTACTTTATAGTGTCTGAAAATGGTGCTTAACTCGTTTTCCAATCAAACTATATATATGTATATATATATATATATACATATATATATATATATATATATATATATACAGGTACATATACATTCATATTTTTTTCTCCTTGTGAGAAACCTGCTTTATCTATGATGAAGGTGCGGATTCAGCAATACCTGTCATTGTGATATGCGTGTGTGTGTGACAATTCCATCAAAATCCGATGCCGTTGTGTGACGAACTTGATCAGTTCAGTGAGTATTCCCTTTCTTTCCCCGTATGTAAGGAGGTGAAATATCGATCCAATTGATTAGAAGCAGGTGCCCGAGGCACAATATTACATGGCTCAACGCTTTGAATAGAAGATTACCTGTCCTGATATAGAAACCTGCTTTCCAGTTTATGTTAACATTGAAATTATTTATTTAACCCATTAGTAACTGAACAGGCCGAACCACCCGTCTCATTACTCCCTCAACCGCCAGAAACCCCCTGTCCGCCTTTTTGAAATAGTTTTATGCTTTACCATTTTTATTGTTTTCATATAGAATATAGAAATACGTAATCTGAAGAGGTCACAGGTCAACAAAAGTACGTCAGAATTACTTCGGGGAGACATACCCTTTTCTTGGTAAAGTTTTAATGGGCTTTAAAATTTACATTTGATAGACAAAAATAAACGGAATTTTCAGTTGCTATAAAACGAATACACTTATGAATGCAGATTCCTTTAATATCAGCGTTAATACATCTGTAAAGTAATCTGTTAAAAAAAAATACAGTATATAGATAATGACAATGATATTTGAGAGGATGTCTTTCAACGTTGTTGCATATTGTATTAGGCCTGCAAGTTCATAACTGACCGGCACTATAGTCAACGGGGATAAGCGTGCAGAAATGAAAGAAATTAAGAAAGAGGAGATTGGAGAAAGAACGTTACGTCGGGTGAAAACCAGAAGGGCTTTATTGCAAAGGGGGGGGGGGGGGGGCATTGAGATATTGGTATCATGTTGTAGAGCTCGATATCCTCTACATTACGGTGTCAATTATAAACTATTTTCGTTTTTAGTAAAATGTTGGAAATTAAAACCACAATGGCGCTATAGAGAGAAAGCATTAAGAGGAGGAGGAGGAGGAGGAGGAGAGAAAGAGAGAGAGAGAGAGAGAGGGGGGGGGGGGGAGGAGGGGAAGAGGGGGATAGGAGAGAGATGGAGAGAAAGACGACAGACTCTTAGCTTTCCATGAGAGTGACTAAACGCACCCGAAGACAAAGACTGAGCAAAGCTTTGAATGAACTGACGCGAAGAAATCTGGAAATTCGTCACCGAGACCTTGAAGATGTATACCAGCATGAACATTCATTTTTTTTTTTGGTCAAAAAATCTAAAATATTAATCAAATCTATTGACATGAAAAATAATATTGACTTACATCATCATTTCGCTCTTTGGGCTCAAGAAAGGATACGCATAATGGAAATGGTATAAAATCTTTATCAATGTTTTTCTAAACATACAAAGAAACAATTCATGTGTACATGCTAACGCAAAACACCGTTGTCATAATGATATAAATCTGTCTGTCTGTCTGTCTGTCTGTCTCTAAATATATATATATATATATATATATATATATATATACTATATAAATATATACCTATATATATGTTTATATATAATATATATGATATATATAATATATATATATATATATATATATATATGTTCATATATACCGCTGCAAAAAGTCCGGTGTTAAATAGTGAACACCGAGCTGGTGTTAAATTTTCGGTGCTCATTTATGGTGTTAAATTAACACTTCCGGGTGTCATTTACAAATTTCAAACTGTTTTTTGAAGAGTTTCTTAGTAACTGCACTTCTTGTTGATTTTAATTTAAACAAGACGATCAAGAATTTTATATTAAAATACTAGATTTTTGAAAAAATGTGAAAATAAATTTACACCAAAGTAACACCAGCTGGTGTGGTCTCTTATTGAAGCTGGACGGGTGTTAAACCATTGATATTAACACCAACAAATATCAAATCAACACCATGTGGTGTCATTTTTGTATTAACACCAGTACAGTGTCAAAATAACACCAGGTACAGTGTCAAATTAACACCCCGAAGTGTCAGGTGAACACTTTTCAACACCATCAACAGTGCATTTTCAACACCTGTGGGTGTGGTCCTTTATTGAAGTTTGATCGGTGTTAGATTTAACACCCGTGGTGTTAAATCTTTATGATATATATATATATGATATATATACATATACATATATATATATATATATATATATATATATATATATATATATTGTGATATGTATATTCTCCTTTGTTTCTCTTTGGCGGTATGGGGTAAAGTTATCCGTTCACGAAAGAGTGACAGACATAAAAAGGGGAGACATAATCGTGGCCATCGGCACGTTTCGCCCGTCTTGACACAAGCATTACCCACCCCACCCCAACCTCCCTCCCTCATTCCCCACTGTCACCCTTTTTGACATGACGACGGCAACGAAATATGACAGCCAAAATAATAGTGCTGCAGTTCTATGAAAGATGATAATCTCGTAGCCGTGGAGGTTGACGGTGCGCTGCAGATTCGCCACTTCGCTGTCAGCCTTCTCTACCCCTCCCCCCCCCCCGCGCTGTCTTTCTCTGTCTGTTTGTCTGTCTGTCTCTCTTCTCTTCCTTTCTATCAGGCGGTCCCTCTTTTGATGCACTCGCTTCATAGATGCAATAATGTGTTGAAAGGCTATACTCAGACAATCGACATCAATGGAGAATTGTTATTATTTTCTTTTACAAGCCTGGGGATCAAAGATAATGTCTGGAACACCGACTTATTGAAGTCCACGTACGCAGAACTTATTTTATAGAATGATTTAGATTAAGTAATGATTGAAAATAAAGTAACAACAATGAGAACATCTGGTCTTTCTTTCTTTTTCTTTTTTTGTTGAAAGTAAAACTCATTAGTTTTAAGAATAATCTTACATTACCGTCATGTTACCTCGTGCACACATAGAGATGTATATAGGTCTATCTACACAGGTTTGAGTATTAGTGTAATACGATTCGAAACACTTCAGGGCAGAATCCATAGGGTGTGCTTCTTCATGCAAACGAATGCCAAATTAGACTTTCCCATTTTCCAATTCAGTGTGAAGTAACGTAGAATTGCAAATCATTAGTTTGCTTACGATTTTCCCTGTTTCTTCAAAATTTGAGTCCGGCCTACATTCTCTCTCTCTGAAAAAGAAAATTAAGGCCACATAAGGATGAATACCCCCCCCCCCCCGAAAAAAAGACAACGACAACAACAACAACTGCAGAAGAACTTACAGATCGTTGTGCAGGTAATGGCACCACTCAAGCGATGTACGTTCAATCTTTCCGACAATCTACTACTTGCCTGACTGCAGGGCCGGCTCGCAGCCGTGGGGGCCGTGGGGGCCGTGGGGGCTCGGGCCCCCACACTTTTTGTGCACCATACAAAGGAATACATAAGGTGTCATCACTTTGGGCCCCCACACTTTTCACAACCCGGAAGTACGTAAGTGGCACTAAAAAAGAAATAGATCGAGATCTTGAAGTATGGCGGCGGTAAGGTTATGTGTTTTATCTGAAGACCTTTTATTTATAACACCCGGAAATGGGAGGGGAGAGAATGAGCTGAGGACCTTTTTTTTTTTTTTTTTGCTTGTCAGCTGAAGAAACCCGGAAGTGGACGGGGAGAGATGAGCTGAGGACCTTTTTTTTTTTTTTTTTGCTTGTTAGCTCATGAAACCCGGAAGTGGGCCTCCACGCTTTTGAAAACACTGCGCCGGCCCTGGGGGTGTTTCATAAAGCTGTTCGTAAAGTTACGAACAACTTACGAGCGACTGGTGATCAGTTCTTGTGCTGAATTATGGAAATTCTGATAAGTATAGCACATCAGAACTGATCACCAGTCGCTCGTAAGTTGTTCGCCTAACTTTACGAACAACTTTATGAAACACCCCCCTGGACTGTAATCTGTCTCCACGCCTACATCATCTTTTTTTTTTTTCCCCACACAGATATTGACGACTATTGATAATCACTTACGGTTTATACCAAAATCCGATGGAATTTGGTATCCGTGATATCAGCTTATCATCGAATATTACGGATCTAGAGATTCTCATAAATGTATTCTGCTTATCTGCGTTGTACATGGACAAACGGAAAAGGCAAAAGGGTGGCTCAGTGTGGAACAAGAATACGTTTGTCTTTAAAACAAGAATACCGTCATGTGAAAGAGCGGTTTATTCATGAATGAAGCAGGTACGCGTAACTGAGACTACATTATTCAATATTTCGCCGCCTAATCTCCTTTCATCTCTCACGAGTGAGCCAACACATTGCATTGCAAAATATCCAAGTCTCATACACATACCGAATATCGGGATTCTGTTCTTGATCCTCACCGAATCTCTTTGTAGGAGAGATTTTTTAAAGTCGAGCGTGCCCACTGCGAGGCGGTTGGCGTGTGATCACAAGGATATCAGCGTTTCTCTATACTGCCCCTCTGGGCACTCTAAGAAAGCGATTTAATTAAAGGCCTACCCTTTTTTGTCATGTTTACCCTCAGTATATTGCTTTACCAGTCCTAGCCGCAAAGGAGTCACAAATAGACATGTATTGCATCAGTAAGGTCGTGGGGGGGGGGGGGGAGGAGGGATGGATGCTTTACGACCCTCACCTTGAAAACGTTTGTATCACTGCGGGCCGATTGTGTGAATCAAAATGGTTAGTTCATGGCGGGGTTCATTATACAAATGTAGGATCACAGCTCTAAGGGGGGGGGGGGGGGGGGACTGGTCTTCCTCCCAGCCTGTCGTCTCATTTAACCCGCTATGTGCTTTGAATGCCGCTTGGCACTGAAAACACAAAAGCTTTATAAACGCTATCCAAAATCCCTGGCACCGAAACGGTATAGACCTATACAGAAATAGACATAATTTTATAGAAATGTATACAAGTTCCTTAGTATGATATTATGTCTCAATGTCTTAACCACACATTTTACCTTCTTTGTGACATAGACTGATGGGCTATCTCAAAGAACTAGGGAGAGAGAGAAAGAGAGAGAAAAAAAAGACGGAGAGAAAGAAAGAGAGAGAAAGAGAGAAGGAGATGGAAAAGTGATGAGGAGGAGAGGAGAGAGATGGGAAGAGAAGAGAATTTGGTGCGTGTGTTAATTTAGTGTTTGTGTCTGGGGTGGGTGGGGGTACACGAAGTACTCGGAGTGTCCTGCGTGATGTCTAGTTATTGTTGTGCTTACTTCCTTCTATTCCTTTCTTGAAAATGAAATGCGATAATCTTCTTAAACGAATATGAAGCATTTGTATTTTTTTCGCCTTATTTTCTGTCCAGACAATGTAGTAAACATGTTATCGAGAAAAGTGCCTTTAAGTGCTCACTTTAACAAAACAAAGCAAAAGTTCAGCGAAAGTAGAACACGGTAATTCGGTCAAGTGGTGTTTTCACGGTTTTTAAAAAAGGCCGGAAGGACGCCTGTTTCGAGCCCACCGATAACGCTTACTGCCGCAAAGATACAGGACTGTTTAAAGATTCAAAATGTTTAATAAGTAACCATTCTTTATAGAACATCGAATGTGACGAAATTCTATCTAGGGTTTGGGCACAAAATTGAAGAGCTTGCATTTATCTGTATATGCTATGACAAGTATTACAGGCAAATAAGCATGTAAATGATAGAAATAGGATAGAAAACGAACTGCACAATAACAAACCAAATCTCTCACAGAAACTTAATGTAAACCACGCACGTAAACCAATCAAGTACAGGGGTTTATATGCAAATCCACTCCCTCAAATAGTAATTAAATAAATTTTCACTATTTACACAATATGCACTATCTTCCATCAAAGCAAAATTATAGTTAAATGGCATAACCAATTCAGTAAATGAGAAGGATCTAGATGCAAGATTAATTTTTCCATATTGTTATTTAAATCACGCGCTTAATGTCAGTGCAGGTAGATAACTTTTTCTTGATTTTTTCCCTCTCACCCTGTCGTTCGTAATATAGTTTCTTTCAGCTGAGCGTCAGAGCGTTATCATTGGCCATCAAGTATTATTATCATTATCACTCCCATGTCAAAATTGCTATTGGAGCAACTGCTATAGTGTGCAGCATGTGGTTACTTGTTCTCATTTTATCACACACATAAATACATGTGAGAAGAATCTTCTGTGCCCCGAGTAATAGTCATTCTCTTTTGTTTATCCTTACTTTTGGTCTTAATTGTACCCATGCCCCTCATCCTGTTCCCCTTACTAGGCTTTTGTTGGGACCTACACTCAACAAGCTTTGCTTTTTAGTAGGTTCCATCGTATTTCTCTTCGCATCCTTTACTTTGATTGAAAATGACACATCGACCGTTATGTATTACTTTTGTATTCCTTTTTCTTCATGTATATATCCAAGCTGGACATTCTGTATTATATTTTGTTATATACCATGTATTTTCTATCGAGAAATACGAAAATAAATTGAAATTGAAATTGAAATTGAAGTAGAGCTGTCGGATCATCCAATTAGACAGACACCCTCGATTTAAATAGCCCATGAGTTCGACATTGAAAAGGTCCACGAGTCATATAGCCCACGAGTCACGAGTTCGACACTAGGTAAAAACAGCCCAAGAGTTCGATATTACAACACGGGCTTAATGTGTCGGTCTCGTGGGCCTTGTTTGCTTAGTGTCGAACTCATTTGCTGTATGACTCGTGGGCTGTATGATTCGTGGGTATCGAACTTGTGACGTGCACCCGAATGTTCATGGGACGCTTTTTTATTTCTCGGTATAGTAACGGCACTATATTAGCTTGAATTGTCTTCGCCATCGACCTTTTCCTATATTCACACCATGTTATCAGCTCTTTTTTTTCTTTTCTCTCTGTCTTCTCATTCTTCTTTCTTTCTTTCTTTCTTTTCTTTCTTTCTTTCTTTCTTCCTTCCTTTTTTTCTTTTCTGCATGACAGCGACTTAGTGCTGGGTTTTGTCCGGGGTGTTTGTATACGGATGGTTAGGTTTTTATTCTTAGTTCGTGTAATTCTCTTCAGCAATTCTGCCTTTTATGCATATGAATAGCAAGTCAATTATGTAATTGTTTTGTTTGGGGGGATGCACCCTATGGAAGCATTTTCATATTCTTTTTTTTTTACCGTCTTTGTTAATTGCATAGGTATACATGTCGTAATGTCAATATACGCACTTATTTTCTGAAATGATATAGAAATCATATTTACCTGTTTGTGTTGGAGATGGAAAAGAAATGGATAACAGCATGAAGGAGTATTGTTTCGTTTCGTCTAGCGCAGTGAAATTACCCCAAAGTAAACAGGAATAGTACAAAAGATACCCCTGACGTGGCGGGAGCTGTCTTTATGCCCAAACTCTCCGTGTTTGGAGAAAAAAAAAAGAATCTTCCTCTGCTGCCACAGAGGAACCGACAAGATAAATCTATTTGCAATTCAGCATTTTTCAAGTCATTACTCTCCATGTCCTTAAAAAGGAAGGAAAACGAATTTTATTTCGTAGTAGGCCTATGTTGCTAAGGGCAAGGTGAATCTAAGAAGAATCACACAAGAATAAAATCGCAATCTCATATATCTCAAGAATCTCAGGATCGAATGGATTAATTTGCTGACTGGCTTGATTGATCATTATTTGTTAAGTCGAACAATAGTTAGACCTACGTTCCGACGATGATCCTTGATAACTCCGAGGATAAGCTCTATGGGGCGCCGAAATTATCATTATATTATCGTTGACGAACTACCCGATTTCGTAACGAAATCGACCGTGCGACACTTGGCGCCCCATAGAGCTTATCCTCGAAGTTATAGCTTTTTCTCGATGTTAAGGATCCCCGTCTGAACGTAACTAATGATAAAATCCATCGTGAATGAATTCAGAGCAAAAATAAGCCCACGACGTATATCATTTTGTTTTTCTCATCTAAGAATAATGTGACATAGGCCTACAGTGTATTTACTTAGCATTACACTCTATCTTTGTCTCCTTGAAGACTAGCTTGTGTTCCCATGCTTTTTTTTTCTATAAACACTTTCTCTCGAAGGATATCAACAGTCATAGCACACAATTGTGAAATCTCCTATCTGTTTCCACTCAAATGTATTTTCTCAGTTTTACAGCAGTCATTAACTCAGATTGTGTATCAGGTTTTGATCAAACTTTGGCACTTTATATGTAAAGAAAATGTATTGCATTGGCATAAGACCAAAAAAAAAAGTGTTTACCTAGAGTGGTCGTCAGGTACGTGAATCTGCTACTTTTAGTCAAAATGACGATAGTCTGGACTAAGTGGAGGAGCAGATGAAGAGTTAGTCCTCCACCGATGAATAAGTATTGATTGGTCAGTATTCCACGATGCCCACCCAGACTTCAAGTTGATTGGTTGGCGGGTAGCTCACAAAATACGGCGTAAAGATTATGCCTTTGCTGGGCATACTGCAAACTTTTCTCCAGATATACGGGTTGATGGCTTAGCACGGCAGAGCACTGAAGAATCTGGTCTGATGGCTGAAAAACAACAACAACAGAAGAAAAATACATGAGCAAAATTTTATAGGGCACGAAGAGGAGATAAGAAGAAAAGAATACAGTGAACGTGACGATTTGAATACGGCAACATTGGTTGTATTGATCTAACAACGTTCTTCAGGCTTTGCATCGCTTCTCACCAGCTGACCGAACGTTTGTCTGATAATGGCACGTATATTTGTCCCAGGTAACGCATTTCTTTACAATCGATTTGAAAAAAAAAAATGCATTTTCATTGGAAATTATATCATTGCCTTTGGGATCGAATACCACCTGACCTGGATTTCGTTCCTTTCTCTTCTTCTTCCTCTTCCTCTTTTTTTTTTTTTTTTTTTTTGCATCACATGTTTGGGGACATTTATTTTCATTTATTCATTCTCAACTCATGGGGAAGATATCGCACCAATATGACTAGAGATATATGAGTAAAGACGCGAACTGTAACATGCTCTGTTTACTTTAAAGCTTTTGTCTACACGAGATTAATTTCAAGGGATGAGAACTTTTGAATAATCATTGTAGGATCAACTAACAACACGATAGTCCAAAGCGAAAAGGCTATGTTTTAAGTTCGTGTTATATTTCACGCCTAACTTCCAAGTAATTATTTTTGGGAGTTTGTTGTTGTGTTTTCTTTGTGTCTATAAAATACTCTACACTTCGGTAAAGGATGAAAGCGAATTGTGCGAGACATAAAGGGAATTGTTCGTTTGAAAGATAGTATGATTTTACCGATTCATGACGTTTTAGAGGACATAAGATTATAATACGTAGAGGGACTTTGTTTCTTTAAATCCACCAAATGCTGTTTACTTTACAATATCAATATCGATTGATAAAATAATATTAATGCATTACTTGGTGTGCCTTAATTTTGAAATTGAGAATTCCACTAGTAGTATTTCGTTAAGAAGAAGAAATATTTTAAAATCATTCTGCGTTTGGGTCTTGTAAATATGCTTAATTGTTACTTCTCCAAAATGAGTTATTTGGATATTGAGCATTTGAAGCTTCTGTTATGTGTAATAATTATGTATGTGTACTCTGTATTGTGCAATCTGTAATGAGATACAGTTCTCGCTGCTATGCGCAAGCCACGTTGCCTTTTATCTATAACGAATCTGTAAGTTTATAAATCAAACGCGCCATATGTCATCATGCAACTGTTATTCTTTTACTCCCTTTTACAATACCTGTTAATTACGAATTACGGTCAGATTAAAAGATATCTGGTTCTTCATTTCGTTTCTCTTAGGACATGTAGGACATGGTATATGACTTTACTGAAAAAAAAAAAAAACTGGTAATCTTATCGTGGAAGCATAATATGCTTCCACGATAAGATTACCAGTTTTTTTATAGCCATGCACAAAATTTTTCAATTAAATCATTCGTTGTTTAAGTTTTTTTTTTTTTGTTCCCATTTTTCATTTTCATAACTCAAATGCATTTTTGTCCTACATGGGAATAAATTGCCATGAAATCACAACGAAAAAAAATTGTTGGAATTCAGGTGGCGAACAGATGGGCGCATTCGGCGTCCGAAAATGCATGATTGATCGAAACAAGACACAAAACATTATTTCATTTTAGCATGTTTTCCTACTTCTTCGAGAACAATTAGCTGTATCTGCTGGAAGGGATATGCAATTTTCCTTTGTCGAAGCCTTTTTTTTTTTGTCGGCTGCCCTTCGTGACGTGTACGTTCTGCCTCGTAGACACAGCGTGCTTGCTCTCTTGAGATTTAATATTATTGCAAACTTCACGGTATCAAGTATCTGCGGGCTCGCTTGATAAGTTTTTCAGCTGAAAACACGAGATGTGTCGTATCCATGGCAACCAGAATGCCTCGGGAATACTCATTTGTTTTCATGCACGAAGTGTGTAAAACGGCAAAACTTTGATACATCGCCGGCTGGTGATGTCCCCTCCCTCGCACTTATAACCTGTCGTAAAAATTATATAAGGTTTCTTGCAACCTGTTGTCTCGTTATATAATAGAAAAAAAAAGATACATTCCTCATCTCTATTCATTGTTTCTAAGAAAATTGTCAGTCTACTCACATAATGAAAAAGAGGTGAGTGTGATTTATTCACAGATGCGATGGATGAAATAGATGTGCGCTGAACAGTGAAGAGGACAGCTGCTTTCTGACTGATGTTAGATGTTCACCATTTCTTTGTTTTTTTATTTCGTAGCTAAAGGAAACTTTCTTGTCCTGCACTCTCTCTCCCTCCCCCCCCCCTCTCTCTCTTACATAATGGACGTGAATGTATATCCATAATGTACACGTATAATGTCCATTGAAAAGGGGGTCCATGAGTCACGCAGCGCACGAGTCATAGAGCCCATGAGTCCGACACCAGGCAAACAAGGCTCACTATTTGGTTCGACACTACCCTAAAAGGCCCACGAGTTCGATACTAGGCAAAAAAAGGACCCACGAGTTCAACATTACATCAATTGGCTTTAATGTGTCGGTATCGTGGGCCTTGTTTGCCTAGTGTTGGACTTATGGGCCTTCTTTGTTAAGTGTCGAACTCATGGGCTATATGACTCCTGGGCTGTATGATTCGCGCTCCTGTTTTGATATAGCATTTATACACAATGTATAGATAAAGCTGTCGGGTTGAAGCCTAAATCTTCTAAAAAGCTGCTAACAGAGGCCTGGGAGGCGGTTCAGAGAGAGTTCAGTGTTTCACTTTTGTCCACATCTCAACAGCCATTTCTAACAGAAAAATGTGTATTCACGTTCGTGCGTCCTATATCATGAAGACTTCCATGAAATCCAAATGATCTCCATCAGTTGACAAACACTTTATAAAGAAGCGAGCACACTTATATTGTAAATACGTACACACAAAGCAGGAAGACAAAGAAAGTGGAGTTCCTTCTTTTTTGGGTCTATCTACAATCTATAAGTATTTGCTTCTACTTATCTCTCTGTAGCATCTTAGCTTTTTCCGAAATAGTTTGTCAGCTTGTTCACCTTTTAGTATTACACCTAGTTATCCATCTATTTAGCCAGCTCGACGTCTAAATACCTATGTCCGTTCTTCCTGATATCGTACTTGTTTATCTCAGTTGACACGTTCCCTTCTACCTTCCTCAGGTGAGGTTCTGGCTTCTGCTGACGAAAGAGCATCATCTCCCGCTACTGCTTATGTATCGCGTTACTTCCTTCCTCGAGATTCCAATCATAAAAAGCGACAGATTACAGACATTTCAGCCCAGACGAAGAGAGTATATTCACTCTATATCGGTCTTGTCTTATCAAGACTTAAGAGTACCTTGCAAGGATAGATATCCGAACAGTTCTAAACGCGGCCGAAACCGTCAACCTGTTGCGATAAAGAAACCGCCAGACTACCAGATGACGAGGGCGTCGTTTGCAACTCTCGATAACAAATCGTCCGATTAAACCCTTCGCAATTGATCCTCACTAATGCATTATTTCCAGACGTGTCCGGTTGCTTCCAGCCCCTGTCACACACTCCCAGACCCTCTCATGAGATGGAAGGGTGAATAAAAAGAAAAGAACCCACCAGAACAGAACGAAGGAAAGATGCCATCCTTTGGGGGAGCGATATCAATCCGCTGATCTCTGATCCCGTCAGCTCTGCATCGATTGATCCTCCTCAATCTTGTGGGATCGGAAGGCGGACAAGGCGATCAATTACCGAAGGTTTTGACTCGGCTCTCTGGCCTCCCAGACGGAAGTGCATTGCCTCGCCAAGAAGAGACCCGGTGCCGACAATTTGACTGGCGAATGACAGCATTAAATCCCTCCATGAATACCGGCACGTGTTTCACAGAGGGATGCCCATTGCACGTTTTCCCCCTACAACTAAAGATTCTTGTTCGTTTGCTGTTATAGAAACTAAAGAAGCACAATAAAAGACCATCATGACTGGAAGAGACTAACGTATAGCCATTTTTTCTTCTTCAACAGATTAATGTTAAAACTGATATCAATTCAGAAATCTCCAAAGCTTCACTGTCTTTCACCTATAAAAGAAACATATTTTGTTTCGGAAATTTCCTTCGGTTGCCTGACATATTTACGCATATGTTTCAGCAAAACTGTGCAGTCTACGCTTACCCCACAAGACAAAAAAGATTCATTTTTCCTTCCATTTACTCGCACACTCTTAGCTCAGAACTCATTTTTGTTTTTCCTACCGGACCCGAATTCTGGAATGATTCTTCCGGAGATTTAATCAAATGTTCTTCTATGGTAATTTTCGAAGAAAAACTTCGAACAATGCTACGGAATGATAATAAGTTGTCTGACTAGCACCCTTTAACCTGTTATTTTACATTATCCTCTCTTAATGCATGGCAGATCAATTTGAAATGTGCGCTTGCTTTATCTGTTGTTTCAGCGTTTATGCTTCCATTTAATGATTACACCGTAGTTCTCATACTTTGAATTCGTTATGACCTGGATGGTAGGTATATTCTTGTATACTTGTGTACTTATATGCCAGCTTTTACTTCACTTAGTTCTTATTCTTTTTGTTTTCCTTCGTCTTTTTTCTTTCCTTCTCTTTTCTTTTACTTCTTTTGCCCTTTGTGCCTTGCTATTTTAGCTTTCATATCATAGTTATGTCATCAGTGCTTTATGTCCTAGGTTGCTTTTGCGGTCCCTTCATAATAATTTCACATCTTATGAAGATTACAGTCTATTCTGTAGATCTCGCAAGCTTGCTTGTCCTGATCCACTTTAGATTATATTATTTTGTATTTTGTTTGTCTGTCTTTTTTTAGTATGTATTGAATCATGTGAAGAGAAATATGATAATAAATGTGCTGGAATTGTCCACTGAGTCTCGAGGGCAAGACCAGTGCAGTTTCAATAATTCAATTCATGAGAAAAGAACTCATTTTCCTTCCAGAGATGATATTTCGTTCACATGATTTTTCTTCCCATTGTATCCATAATAACTGACCAACACCTCCCTAATGTATGTTTACATGTGAAGACGTTTCGCATATTCACAAAAAGTAAAGAAAAAGTATATATACCGTAAGCTGTTCTTTTGCTATAACTTTAAATCCGAAGATCAAGCAAATCTTTGTGCTGTGTACTAGTACTACTTTTCAGAAGAAACATTACAAATATAGAAGTAGCCTAGAAGCACGAGAACGATTAATTGTATAACATATATATATATATATATATATATATATATATATATTAATATATATTATATTACTTTCCCACAACCCTTCTGAATATATATGTATATATATATATATATATATATATATATATATATATTTGAATTTTGGGCCTATACGGGACGGGTCAACTTAGACAATCCTGGTATAATCATCCTGGCTAGCCGCCAGATCGTTTCTTATTCTATGCAAAAGACAGACATTGTCTGACCGAAGTTACGTTAGGGTAGTTTGCAGTACGGTTTAGTTTTCCCTCTTCCTTTTGAAAGTACACTTGACTCTCCGGTGACAACCAGGTGAAGTATTGGTTAACCGTTCGAAGGCGTGGCCGTTAATCACTTAAAGTGGCAGAAAGTGCGAGAGGGGAGTCATATCACGAGACGGCGCCTCCAAACGACCATCCCTCCGCTCTCACAAAACCCTTCGCGCCACTGGGAATATCACGTGATGAGGCGCGCGGTGTTAGATTCATTGCCCAGGTCTGCGCACCCATGCACAGTGGATGAAACATCTATCGGCCTTGAACTCGGGGATGGGGGATATATGGACTGAACCGTTAGTGCGTCGAGTCAATGCCCTCCAGGCCTTTCCTTGCGATGAAATGAATGTGCACGGTGCTTGAAGAAAACACACAGGAGCGATTAGATTTTTCACATCACAGATGCTGCGCAAGTCCCTCTCAGGCCACGCGTTCAGTAACGAATAAAGATGGAAGAAAACTTGATTCACAAAAGCGCTGAATGTGACACTACTGACTGAAGGGGTTGGAACGATCAGTGCATGCTCGTGATGTCCCTTCTTCGATTACTGTGGATAAAGTTTTTCCTGATTACTTACACTTTCCGTTGGTCGGATCGGTTTGCCGTTGCTTTCACTGCGTAATATCGAATTTGCTTTCGACGTCCAGATGCAAACACTGAGAAAGCTCAAAAAAGAGAGGGTCACAGTACGAAGATAGTAATTGTGATGGATGCTATGGAGCACTCAGTGTTATCATGTGAGTGCTTGAATTGTGACAGAGAGATGGAGTAAGTGAGTGAGGGAAAATGTCGATTACGTACTTCACATACCAGATGAGGCAATTAATTCCTGCAAAGACCTAAAAAAGAACGTTCACTCATCACCGTCATTGTCTGGTGCACTGCATGAAGTGGGCGTATATTACCTCTATTTGTTTTCCTCCTTCAACATTCTCATCCAATTCTACACGTGACATCCTCACATTCATCACTCTTTCCAATGTCTGACACTGTCAATCAAGTTAAGTGTGACACTGGAGTTGAATGGACGATTAGAAAGAAGAAGGGAAGAAGTGCAAACCAAGGCAGTCACATTCTCATTAGGCGTTTCCACATCAGCCCGATGAAAATCCAAGCCGGAGATATTTTTTAATTTCCCAAGTCAGAAAATAGCGCGCTATTTCGAAACATTAATAGGGCTGATGTGAAAACGCCTATTGTATTCTCCCTTTCTGCTTCTCTCGCGTTTGATTGAATGAAAGAAAGAGAGTGCATACGTTTTTGTCATCAACTTCATCACACTCCATTGATGAAGTCTTTATACACTTTAAATACTACGTGAAGGCAGCTAAGGAAGCTACACACACACACACACACACACACACACACAAAGCGTGTGCGTCAGTAGAAAGTGATGTACTCCTGCATCCGACATCAACACCAGCCCCACAAGTGCATAAACAGATTTGTCTGCTGTCGCTTGCAAAGGTACAACGTACACAAACACGAGACACGCACCGGTCTCCCTTACAAGTTCAAGTTCTGCTCTCCATAGCTATTCGTGGAATTTGGGCATGCTGAAAGACATTAGAATTGAAATAATACACAGGCAATCGCATCTCTAACATTCCCGTCCCCCCCCCCTCCTTTCCCCTCCCTGTCTCTCTATACAGTTGACAGGAGAATTATTCATACTGTTGAACATTTTCAGTGTTTTTTTTTTTTTTTAAATACGTGAATGATGGAATGTTAATAGTTCAGCGTGCCTTTTATGCAATTTGTCAGTAGTCATCTACCGATTAAAGTAAATTTGGGTTTAACTTCATATGCAAAACAATAGAAATATTGAGATATCCTTCCTTTTAGCTGTTCTCAAATGCATTGTATTTGAATATTTTCTATAGGAATGTCAGAATTCTCGCTGGGAACACGGTGAAATCTAATGCATTGAATGATGTTGGTACAAGCAAATGGCTTATGATCGATATTGATAACTAATGTCCGAGTTGGGATAAAGTCTTGAAAGCCCTGAAAATATAGTATCCTTGCGTTGCGTTATGCTAATTACATGAAATTAGAAATATAACGATTTTTAGTATGACGACATGTGAGGTATCAAACCGATGCCTTATTACGTTACCACAAATTATAGTCTTCAAAAAAGCTATTTGCTAAGATGCGATCTGCCCACCAGGCTCATCTCACGAATCCATCCTGTCCAGTGAAAAAAAGTGCCTTCCGTCTTGCATGCAGTCACCTTCAGCGCAAACTTCGAGAGATCAAGAATGAGTGGTGGACAAACCTTGCCAAACAAACTCAACTTTGTGCCGACACTGGCGACCTGAAGGGTTTTTATGAGGCACTGAAGAGTGTCTATGGTCCCTCACACCAAGTTCAAAGTCCTCTTCGTAGCGCAGACGGCGAAGTTCTCCTCAACGACAAGACCTCCATCCTCAGAGCACTTTCAGTCGCTCTTTAGTGCCAACCGCATAGTACAAGAATCTGCCCTGCTCCAGATTCCCCAACAGCTCTTTAAACCTGAGCTGGATGAACTCCCTACCCTCGAGGAGACACTTAAAGCGATTGAACAAATGAAAATCGGCAAAGCAGCAGGTGTGGATGGAATTCCCCCAGAGGTATGGAAGGCTGGTGGAAAAGCCCTACACATCAAGCTTCACGAGTTCTTCACGCTTTGCTGGAACCAAGGCCAACTACCTCAAGATCTTCGGGATGCAATTATCATCACCCTGTACAAAAACAGAGGAGAGAAATCAGAGTGCACCAACTACAGAGGAATCACGCTGCTTTCCATTGCGGGAAAATCCTTGCTCGAATTCTTCTCAATAGACTAACGCCTAGTGTCGCAGAAAGTGTTCTCCCAGAATCTCAGTGTGGTTTTCGCGCAAACAGAGGAACTGTTGACATGGTCTTTGCCCTCAGACAGCTTCAGGAAAAGTGCAAGGAACAAAACAAGGGACTTTACATTACCTTTGTTGACCTAACCAAAGCCTTTGACACAGTGAGTAGCAAAGGACTCTGGCAAATTCTGGAGCGCTTTGGTTGTCCCCCGAAGTTCCTCAATATGATCATCCAACTGCATGAAAACCAGCAAGGCCGGGTTAGGTATAACAGTGATTTCTCCGAACCCTTCCCAATTGACAACGGTGTAAAGCAAGGTTGTGTTCTTGCACCGACCCTGTTTACCATCTTCTTCAGTATGATGCTCAAACAAGCCATGGAAGAGTTCAATAACGAAGATGCTGTTTACATCCGGTACCGCACAGATGGCAGTCTATTTAATCTGAGACGTCTGCAAGCTCACACCAAGACGCATGAGCTACTCGTCCGTGAGCTACTCTTCGCAGATGATGCCGCTCTTGTTGCTCATTCAGAGTCTGTTCTCCAGCGCTTAACGTCCTGCTTCGCAGTTACTGCTAAAGCATTTGGCCTTGAAGTAAGCCTGAAGAACACCGAGGTTCTTCATCAGCCGGCTCCTCGACAGGATTACCAGTCCCCCACATCACCATAGGGCAAACAGAACTCAAAACAGTAGATCAATTTACTTATCTCGGCAGCACATCACATCAAACGCAAGAGTCGACAAAGAAATTGACAACAGACTTGCTAAGGCAAGCAGCGCCTTTGGTAGACTGCACGACAGAGTCTGGAAAAATAACCACCTGAAAAAGCAGACAAAGATCAGCGTGTACAGAGCCGTTGTCTTACCAACTCTCCTGTACGGATCCGAGTCATGGGCCCTCTACCGGCATCACCTACGCCTTCTTGAGCGCTTCCACCAGTGATGTCTCCGCTTCATCCTAAACATCCACTGGAATGACTTTGTCACCAACATCAAAGTTCTTGAGCTGGCAGAGACTACTAGCATCGAAGCCACACTGATGAAAACTCAACTGCGCTGGGCTGGTCATGTCTCGAGAATGGAAGACCATCGCCTTCCGAAGGTCATGCTGTACGGTGAGCTCTCTTCTGGACACCGAGACAGAGGTGGACCCAGGAAGAGATACAAGGACTGCTTGAAAAAAACCTTGAGCACCTGCAACATCGATCACCGACGGTGGGCTGCTATCGCCTCTGATCGCACATCTTGGCGCCTTACTGTTCGACGAGCAACAGCCGCCTTCGAGGAAAAACCCAACATCCGACATCAACCAACCGACTTTCCCGTGCAACCGCTGCAACCGTGCCTGCCTGTCCCGCATCGGACTCATCAGTCACTTTCGAGCCTACAGCAAACGTGGACTTCCTTAAATCTTCGTTCGCGAAGCAAAGCCATACATACACACAGTTATGATTATATATATATATATATATATATATATATATATATTCACTTTTCTGGGTATGAACGAATATATACATTTTAGTTTAACGGAAACCTAGAACTCTAGATAAAAATAAAAGGTAGAAAGAAGACTAAAGCATTAAAGATGACGAAAGATGGATAACGTGTAAGCATGTTCGGGTGGGTTTGTGTTTGTGTGTGTGTGCGAGGGTGCGTGTGTGTGTGTGTGTGTGTGTGTGCGTGTGAGTGTGTGTGTGTGTGTGGGTAGGTGTTTGTTTGCCTCTGTGTGTGGAAAATATTTTTTATGTATTAAACCCCTAAAAGCAAAAACAACACAACAGAATAAAGGAAAAGCGGTTGCTATAAAAACAAAATCCCTTCGCCACTAAATCATTGCTCGATATGAGATCGTTGCTCAGTTGCACGACTTCTCTGGCGCCACCTGCAGAAGATCATAGGTATATATTGTCATAATCGTTTCCTCTCTCCTGATGACCCTGCCCGACAGTTGTTTTGCGCCTGCGCAATGATGAACTGCTGGGCAGAAAAGATTGCCTTTACCATGGAGCATGCTCCACGCTTTTACCTGCTCCACCAATCCCCAAAGTAAGCTGGAAACATATATCACCGCTGCACTTATTTGTATTTAATCACTTGACAAAAATCTATTGAAAGAAAATAGTGAGGGATTCCAGAAGAATTCCAGGAAAAAATAAACACTGCTTCAAACCACATTTTATCGTTTGTTTTTGTAAATAAATCATAAATGGAAGCATGAACGGATCCAATGATTTCGGCAGAGGCGTAAACATAGTAGATTACATCAAAATCCTTAATGGCCATAAAAATCCGACTCTCCAGAATTTTGCATTAATCTCTAACCACAATGGCAAACACGTTTACATGTGTGTTCGGAGGAAATGGGCAACACAACGGGGCGCACTCTCCTCCGATACTATAGGCTCACTTAAGCTGGAAATCATAAAATATGGAGAGTTTAGAATATATCAAATATAGTGATGGCCACAGAAAATGAAGAATGGCTGAAGAAGATTGAAGATAGCTGTTCGTGCTGAGCGAATCAAGACTTGTAATTAATATCTTTGTTTTTGTTTTTGTTAGGCTATGTTAGCTAATGAACTTTTAGTGAAATAATAATACTGAAATGAATTAATGCAATATGAAGCTTCAAAGAATCTGATTGTTCATCGGAAACAAACAAAAAATCTGATGTTTTCATTATTTACAAGCAATACATGTAGAAACATACACACCGACACATGCTAACACACATGCATACACACATAAATGCATATCATCATGAACATAACGAAGATCCTTGTATGTACTATATTACAGATAGACAGATAGAAAAATGTAAATACATTCTCACGTACATAAATACATACATACACACACACACACGCAAACACACACATACTAAATGCATACACACATACATCACATGTGTACATTTACACATACGCATAAACATGCTTACATCATAATCATTATAACATGACAGTGCCATATGATTATGACGAATGAAACTACTATACCACATTATGTATGTAGGGTTGATTAAAGTAGTTTATAGATGATATGACATGAAATAAGTGAAACTTTTCTCCGGCGAGGGGGAATCTTTCGACCTTTCTTCAGGAAACTGGTGGATACAATCACGGTTCTTAATTGAAAGAGGAAGATTATTCCATGTTAATATTAATGCAGTCAATGTCCTATCAACCGCGTTGTAATAGTGAGACTGGATGGCATCATGTGGCCATGTCAAAATGAATGCTTTCACTTTCTTTGAAATATTCTTTACACGTATAAGTTTTCTGACTTTGTTTTTATTTTGTTCGTTCTATCATTTGCTCATGAATGGAAAGTTATGACAGAATGATGTGCAATCACGATACAGATTGTTCTCTTGAGGTTCTAGAAGCTATCTTCGCGATCGGAGAAGCAATTGACAAAATGGCAATCAAGGAAATCACTTACGATGTGCGGAACCACAGTGTATTTCTCCCTTGTGCCGATCGCTAATTAGATAAGAGACCTAAAGCACGATGATCTCCCATCTCAAAACTTCTAACATAATTAAAAACAAAAACCGAAGTTTGAAGTTACATCTGAAAACTATATGGCTGTGACATTAGACGTCTCTGTCACACGCACACATTGGGAAATCAAACTCGCTTCCGTTCGGGCCAAATTTAATCAACTCAGGTCTTTATTGCGGACTTCAGAACATGAAAGTTCACTTGCATCATAAAGCAACTTGCTTTTTCCTTTCTTTCTTTCTTCCCCTGTCTACCTATATCTTTCTGTATCTAGCTACTGAACTATGTGTTCATCCGCATATCTCTCTACCTTTTTATCTCTGTCTTGCCTCATAAGAACTATTATGCTCCATGGAATTGAAGACATTATTCTTGAAGGAAATGGCAATGACCCATACGCTCATTGTCGAACGCTAGCAATGATATAGTTCACGGAAGCGCAGTCTCTAAATGTTGGGGGGGGGGATTAGGTCTACTCCTTGCCTTGTAGTCTTTGCATTTTATATAAAAGATAGTCGGTCTTTCGGAGGATATGTTGTCATGACGTAAAGACGAAAAAAAAAAACAAACGACACACACACATACACCAAAAGATGTTTTAAGAACACTCTTAATTCTGCGGCGTCAAAAATTACTCGGAACGTGTGAAATGTGACTCGGAAATGGCGCCAGCTGAAGGTCAACTCCTTCCGAGTGAAAGCTACTCGGACTTCCGAGTCAAATGGTTTCACTCGGATTTCGAGTCACTTTCCGAGTCATTTCTGTGGCGTCAAATTAACTCGGAAAGTGTCATATTTGACTCGGAAATGGGGTCAGTTAGGTACAATCTAATCCAGCAAAATGACACGGATTTCCGATTCAAAAGATCACAATTTCACTCTGATACGGTGTCGTTTCCCCCTCATTGTGAGTAACCCATTTTGGTGTAGTAATGACTCGGATTTGGTGTGTACTTTTCTAGAGGAATGCGGAATGGAGGAATACATAGGAGTTTTCATCGGTGAGTACTCACCTCATTCACAACACTCATATAAATAATTGCCTGAAACACGGTCTAAACAGTCAGTTTTATTTAGGGCAAAATGAACTTTCGACACGGACATATTGACTGGTAATGGCGTAGCTGTAGGCGGCCGTACGGTAGCTCGAATTAGCAATCAAGATCGTATGAGTATTTTATGCATATACAGTGGAGGTGTAGCTAGGTAGGTTCACATCTATTGTAGATTGGTTCTAACGTATAGCATATAGCCCAGGGCTACGTACAAAAGGTACGAGCTACCGTACGACCGCCTGCGGCTACGCCACTACCAGTCAATGTGTCCGTGTCGAAAGTTCTAGTATGGTAAGTGTGGTAAGGTATGATAAAGTGTGGTAATTTCTAACTGGGGGACTTCAAGTATGCCTGACAAAAGATAATTTATGCACTGACATACCAACGCACCTGGCTCTTTGTATTACCCATTGAAAGTGTGTGTTTTTGTTGTTGTTTTTTTTTTATCTTCTTAGGTAGCTCCCCAGTAATGGCCGCCATAAGTTACACTGCTCTGAAGTCGCATTCATCTATACACTCCAGTAGCCAAGAGTCTCTTCATGTGCTGGAAGAAATGAAAATGAGGGGTAAGTCTTCTGATATTATTTTTTTTTTTTACAGCACAGTTTAAAAATGCTCGGATTTGCTTAACTGCTAAACACGGTTCTTTCGTCTTACACCAAACGGAATACTGTCTCCTCAAGATTTCCTCTTGTGTGTGTGTGTGTGTGTGTGTGTGTGTGTTCAGGAGGGGTAACTGTTCGTTTTGATAGTGATCTGTCTTACACGAACACGAAATAAGATAAATCAATCGTCTACAAAAGTCGTCATTATCGAGCCATAAGTGTGAAGTTACACGAACTATATTATTAGCAATTAGTATTTACGCATGTTTATTTTTTCCCCTGGTGTCAGCTTTTGACCTAGTTTATAGCTGTTTTTGTTTTTTGTTGATAGTTAAGAAAGATTCGCGAAGCACACTTTAAAGATGTTAGGTTAGGCTAATAACGGGAGAGAATGTGCGAAGAGTTAGCTCACGGACAGTCACCTATAGCAATGTGTGTAATCGCTCCTCTCCCCTTGTATCTGCTATTTGATTTGTTTGCATCAGTTACCTTTGTTTTGTCTCGTCTAGTTTTGCTTAATTTTAGAATGATCACTCGTTCGCTAAACGCGTGTAGATGTTAAGGCGGGCTCAGAGGAGAAAAATGACCGAGTTTGCTCACGGACAGTCACCCATAGCAATGTGTGTAATCGCTCTCGGGTGGCACTCTTTTTCCAAATGTGTGATTAATAATGGCTGTGAGCATGTTAGAAACATTGATAATCCAATTAAGGACAGCGCTCTGCAGGGAACCAAGGGAAGAAAAGGTGAGGTGAATAGTTTTTCAGCATATCCCTCGATCATAATTATCGGCATGAGTTACCCCACCCATCCTCACTGATCCATAAGTCTTCTTTTCAGTCTCTTTTTTTTTTCCACATATAGGTCCTATGTGTTTTACACAAGTTTATTCACTCACTGTATGGGACATTCAGATGTTCATAAAATATCCAAAGAATATAGAACCCCGCTCGGTATCAGTGATAAGAGGAAGTGTTCCTCGCTGAGACAAGCATTTATAACTCCAAAAAAGAAAAAAAAAAGTCTACGAACCAAGCAACTGCGCCTAAGTGACTAACAAGCAATATTGTAAGATGCATGGTTGAACCATTGGTAATTTGCTATGACCATTCGTCTTAAGGGCGACTACAATTTTTACCCTGTCCTTCAACAGCATTAAGACTAAAGAACTTCGCACCTTTACAGAATTCACAAGAACATTTTCGGTCTAACAAGCATTGTATAAAAGGTCGTGCAGCGTCGTAACGGTATGCCAGATTTTCGCGAAAAAAAGATGTGCGAGACTTGAAAGTAAAAAGTCAGTGAGCGGCGTGGTCAAAAAGTTTCACGCCGCGGAATAGTTGTGGAAAATGTCGGGGTGGGGGGAGTTGATTCACCCCCCCCCCCCGGCCGTTTTAGGGTTAATAACTGGAGAGGGCAGACTATCACGCACGTAAAGCGTTTGAGCTGTCGTGGAATGCCGGGAACGCTTATACTACGTAAGTAACTCCATCAACAATTTTTTTTTTTTTTTAATGACAAGATGTTAAACACTTGCTTAAAATGTAAAATGAGAAGGAGCGCTCGAGAATCAAAAACACAAAATCAAAACAAAAACACAAGAAAAAATCATACGAAAAATTAAAATTTTGCAGACCATTTTTAGTTCCACTAAATATATCCTTTCATGATAGCATAGATAATTTCGTGAGGTGGGGATTCAAATTGCATTTCCAGTATACAGCGTTGAGAGGGACATCCGGGTACTTCCTGTAGTTTTAAATACTAAAGACGCGTCCTCCGTGAGTGCGCATAGTAAGCTTTCACAAAAAAAAACCCTCATTACACACACACGCGCACACACACACACACCCGCACACAAAGCTGTCACTAAGTATGGTTGGGGCACCATCTATCGGCAGGGCACCTTCCCATCGGCACCCTGCGTATCATGGCTGTTTGCGTATGGACCCCAAGAACGAAAAGGTACGCGCGGGATTAAGTGTCATTACCTATAAAGACAATAAAAACGAAGAAACAAAAATCAAACTCAAACAAACCAAGCTAAAAATTACACATCCGCTCAGTAACGACGCATAGCTGTGAAATTCACGTGTATTACAGGTATGGCCTTTGAAATTCACGTGTATTACCTATGCTGTGAAATTCACGTGTATACCTATGGAGGGGAGGGGGTGCCGATCGCAAGGTTCCCTTTTTAGCTGCGCGAAGAAAGATTCATAAATAACGAGACGGTCACGACATTCAAAACTGCAGTATTTATGACATATTTGAGGTAAGAATTAGGCGGATTTGTGTTATATTTTTAGAATAAACAAGCTACAGATCCTTAGGGTGACGATACGTGGTACCCCCAACCCTACATGTAATAAATCTGGGATCCACGGCAATTATTCAGCATGTTCAGTACAGCTATTTCTTAACGAAATGAAGAGAAATGATTGCATCAGTTACACGGCTTGGGGTGGGAAGGGGTGAGCAGAGTTGTTTTATATGTCTACCCTCCGAGCACTTTCTAGTTACGTTATTTATTCTCTTCAATACAGCATACCAATTTGAAATAAACTCTGTCTTTAGTGTGAAATGAATTTTGATAAAATGATGGGTTATTCATATCCACCTGTGCTTTTCGCTTTGAAGTAGTTAAGACGATGCAGCCACTTTTTCTTATTTTCCGGTTCTCGAATCATTTATGAGCCAAATCGTAAAATCCCTATTACAGCTTGATTTTATACTGCGCTGTTATTTCAACCTCACACCAATAAACGATACAATAGCACGGACTCGTGTTTATGAGTTACAGGTAACCTATCAGAACGAAAATATACAGCAAGCTTAAAGAGAACATCAAGGTTAATATAAGTAGTTTGATTGGGTATATGAGAGCAAAATTTTCCGACGCGTTTGTTTACATCACTAATATATATTTTGAACGTATGTACGTCCATCAAAATTCGGCCCAGGGCACATGATATAGTAAAGCGTGTGTTAAAGTAATTGTCCGTCACTACGTGGATTGCAAATGAGGTGTGGAAATATTACGCTGATAAAGGAAACCATGATCGACATCTCTGGATCTACACCGTCGAGTGACAGACCCATGGGCTTTTTACAGGTTCAAGTCTGCACGCACTTTGGCGTCAAAAGTTAGAGAATCTGCAAAGATCGCCGCAAAGTGACGAACGTGACAGGGCCGAGGAGACCTCAACTTACAACTATGGAGGAATAATAGGGGGAAAAGGAGGAAAGGAAATAAATCAGGCCGACGTACAGACTTTTGTCCTGTCAGCTTGACAAATGGAGGTGTAGAGGACTTCCAACATTGTTTGATTTGGGATAGGCAGGCTTCAAATGAACGTGACCTTCTATGTGCAGTTTGTCTTGGGGGAATAAAGAAAGAGGTGCTCTAAAACACTGAGAGGGGAAATAGGTCCCCATCATTGATTGAATCGCTTTAGGAGGTGTTCTGACATTTGGAGAAAACATGATGCAGTCATTTGATAGTGTAATAATGCTATCGCTCGCTATACAAACGTGAAATATCAGAACCACTGATCGCACGTGAGTTGTGTGTGAGCGTGTGCGTGTGTGTGTGTGTGTGTGCGCGCGTGTGTGTATGTTTGTGTGTACACGATAGTACATTACGTTAGGGCATGATGAGTGTGGGTTATATCGTACGAACCTCTCCGTGACGCAACAAAAATAATGCATCATTGTACAATATCACAACCTGGCGCGCAGGGTACGAACGAGATTTTAATTACAGTGAACCCCCGTACAACGAAAACGGTTACAACGAAATCGAAATTCAGGTCCATCTTTATACACTATATTGTTCGGTTATAACGAAAGAAAGCAGCCTGTCCCGAGGACTTTGTTGTAACTATGCATTATGTATGTTATCATGCAGTTATTCTATCTAGTTGTATCATATGCTTTACAATTCATATTGCGTTATGTATGTTTTTTTTTCAAACTGACCAAACAATGTGATGGTGTAACGCATACTTTGTACTTTGTTGTACTCTTTGTTGGATGTTGGATGGACAATATATGAAACTGAACTGAAACAGAGCCTTGCAGATGGTGGAAAATAACCACAATTATTTTCATCACTCCTTCGTTTTGTCCTCAGTCTCCATGCATCTTGATTGCTAAATTAAATGTTTTGTTTACCATTGGGAGCAGTTAGTTAAAAATGTTCGAGTTATCACTTGATGCTTATGTGTAGGTCAGTTGTGTCACAAAATATCCTATATATACCGTATAAAAAATTTCGCTCTAAGTCCTCAAACATAAGGAGATGATCACTATTTTTCTCAGTAGACCATAACTGTAGACGGTTTGTTCTAGAAACAATTTTATTATAACTATTGTTCACATTTTGTATACTTAACAATACTTAACATTCATTATACTGTTTAACACTTTTACATTGGTTGTTTCTATCCCTATCTCACATTTTAGAACTATTTTGAAGCACTAATGCCCAAATGGCAAATATATATGTATATATATATATATATATATATATATATATATATACATATTTAATGAACAGCTACCTAACCTTCAATTCTTCATAAATTATTATCAATGTTTTCCTTTACCTTTTACCTTTGCTGATGCATATGCAAAATAAACAAAGCTAATGGAAGTAAAAACATTAACAAATGCCTTTAAATACATGTCAGATTCCCGCTGATGCTCAAATAAAAGACCTGATCACGACTTTTTTTTTTTGTTGCTTTGTCTCTGTTTCGTTTAGTTTTGGTTGAACATACTCAAAATATCTTCTTAATGCAATAACAAATCATGTCAAATGGTGTCTAAACATCGACATTAAAAAGTTGTTCATGACTCTCCAGGAAAATTGTTCAATTTTTCATTTGATTAAAGATATTTTAAACATATGTCCTTTTTTTCTCATGAGATTTATGGTAACTGTAAGCTTGGGAGAATGGAAGATATCTATATTTTCATTCTTTCAAATGCAAATAAAATGAGCAGCACTCTAATGGTTTGTCTCCTATTTAGATAAGACCTGCCCTAATGTATTTGGATTGTAGCTCCAACGAAGTGCGTCTGTAGCAATCAATACGAACGTGGTGCCGCGAAGACGACAGTTCCGTTTCGTGCTGGAATTATAGTCCTGCGGCAGCTATCCAATAATTCCATTCGAAACTGCTGATCCTTAACTTTCCCCGCTTGCATACGTTTTGTGTGCAGTACAAACACTCGAAGTTTAGATGTTACAAGATTACGCAGTCGGCCTATTTGCTATTGGAATAATATTGTTAATACCTCTGTTTCTTTTTTCCCCTTTTCAAAGCAATTCTTTATTTCCATTAAACTGTTATCCATTGTCAGAATTCATCAAAGCGTTCCCAAATTTCTATTAAAATTTGACAAAAGAAAGACCTATACCATTTAATATTAGAACAGCATGTATGACGCGTTATCAATGGATCGTCTACTAAATGACTTCTCGCTGCCTTTATACCATTAGTCAATTCTCTACTGTCGATCATAATAAAAGTCGTGGTTGTAAGGATTTGCGCCCTGACAAGGTACTCGCCTTTCCTCCCAGTTATAGACCACAGTTTGAAGTGTAGCTTCTAGTGTTTTTTTTTTGTTTGCTTTTATTGATAACAATCACCAAAATATAAAACGGGGAAAATGCATAAATCGGGGATAAAGGAAATTTATGAATGCAGAAGTTCATTTCCTTTTGGAAAACTTCATTTGACAGACACAAAATTAGTCGAAATATCGTTAAACATTTAATAAATTTAAAAAGAAAAAAGGAAACGGTCGTGGAGATGGCAAGCGCAATCATCGCAAAATTACACGTGGTCACCCACAAATTTGCGATTGGTTTGCATACACAAGAAAATCGTATTTTTCATTTTTTATTCAGCAGATGAAACCTATTCTTCTTAAAATTTACCATTGCTAGGTTATACTAGCCATGACACTACAGTATCATGATGCAAGAAAGATATATCAGTCGTATTCTAAATATTCGTTGTTTTGTGTTATATTTATGATAATATCAAAGGTGTTTATCAAGAGATATGTTATATAGTAGCACTGAGAAATTATTATTTTTTTATCACTTGTTCAGAATTCGTTTTGTCATTCTATGCGTAAACGCGGGAAGGATAAACTCGTCCAGAGTCCGTTCAACTCATTCACTTTATCAAGATTTCAATCCTGTTTTGTGGAAGAAGAGTACAGAAGAAGAAACTGGAAAAAAAGAGAAAAAAGTAAAGCCGACTCAGTTGCACCTTCTAAGTGCAAAAGGCGACACGAAGTACATACGGCGCCTAAATTGAATAACTAAACAGTGCAGACTACAGATTCGATTTAGGCGTGTCGCAACAGACATTCGCGACGGAAATAAGTGGCGTGGTTTTCGCTGGAATAACACTTCAATGTCGCCTTCCTTGTTCCCGAGTTCACAATATGTCTGCATAATTGCACTCTTTCAGTTTTTCCTTCTTTTCCCCCTGATGAGTAAAGTCTTACTTCCTTGAACTTTCCTTCCTCTTTAAACTATACTAACGACAACTTATGATGTATGTAGTAGAAATCTCGATATTTTAGAGATTAGTAGATTGAAAAAGTGAAAGAATAAAGGCTACTCGATCTAGCTATAGCATCTTGATATTTCATACAGTAACGTACACACATAACAGATACGTGGACACGGGCTGAGACTCCTAGACCGACAGATAGATAGACAAACACAAACATACACGCATGCAAGTGAACTCAGTGAAAGACTGCAACGTATCAAGATACTAATAATTCAAACCCCCTATAGACTTATAAACTTAATTCAAGCTTTTAACACTTCGTGCACAGTGTGTAATGCATATCTAAAGCACATGTGACAGCACACATAGTGTTTATAGCTGATTGTTGGCATAACTCTTTGCTGTCAGCAAATAACCTGTCGCCTCTGATCGCATTATCGACGGTTCGGTGTAAAAATGGCAGAGGTAAAAATGGCAGGGGTAAAAATGGCAGAGGTAAAAATGGCAGGGGTAAAAATGGCAGAGGTAAAAATGGCAGGGGTAAAAATGGCAGAGGTAAAAATGGCAGGGGTAAAAATGGCAGAGGTAAAATGGCAGGGGTAAATATGGCAGAGGTAAAAATGGCAGGGGTAAAAATGTCAGAGGTAAATAATTATGTCAGTGGTAAAAATGTCAGAGTTAAAGGTGTCAGTGGTCGAAATGTCAGTGGTCAAAATGCTAGAGATAAAATTGCCATTGATAAAAATTTAGATGTTGAAATGCAAGGGGACGAGGTAAAAGTTTGTTTTTTTTCTTCATGTTTCTGACACCTTTCTCGCAATACGCGCTTTTCGTGCCTTCTGAAATAAGCACGGGGGAGACCGGGAGAAATGGGACACGGGGAGAAATATGGGACACTCAAGTAACTTGAAAAATGCTTGGCCAGTCAACAATCCAATTATATATCAGTAAAAAGATGAGCCTCGGTACACCTGAAAATGGACATATTATAACCACTATACAGCTCTACAGGTATAGTCAGTAAAATATCAAACTTACTGTAGATCTGGTAGGTCCTATACTATGTTAATAGGCATTTTAATAAGTGTGCAAACTTCTGAAAATAAAATTGCTTCATACCAGACATGCAGGTATGAAAAATTCGCAGGGATCTTTTACTGTTTCTGTTACCACTGAGAGCCATTTAATAGGGCAGTGTTACATTTCTCCCCGCGACATGTAAATCCTACTTTGGTCATGATGGTTATCCAATTTCACTCTAGGTTGTCTCATTTCTCCCCGCTTGATGTCCCAATCCCCCCAAATTAGGGGTTAAACAAATCATTAATTACACGAAAATGTTTTATATATAAAGGGGTATCACTAAATACTCTTAGTGGGGCAGCTTAGGAAACCTATCGTGCATTTTGTGATACAAGCACCAAATTTGGCACAAATGTACATTAACATATTGCAAACATTTTCAGATATTGGGCCACTTGGAATTCTCTCTTTATGTCCGCCATATTGGATTTCAAAATGGTCGCCATTTGAAATCTACAATTGCGAATATCTCTGGGTCTCATGGTGCTATTGACCTGATTCAGTGGCCCGTTGCATAAAACTTACCGTTGAATTTCAATGGTAACTACCGTCAAAATTAGGCGTCACAGCCAATCAGCATCAAGGATTATAGAATTTACCGCTAATTTAAAGACTTACCGCTAGAAAGGAGCGGTAAGTCCAGCGGTAAGGGTTTTATGCAACAGGGCACTGATGTGTTCCTGGATTTACGCCCATGCTTTGGGGCAACAGCTAAGTTTGAAAGGCATCAAACATTTACATTTTTTCGCCTGCGGATTCGTTCAACAATGATTGAAAGAAATCCCATGGCAAACTATCGGTTTTTACTCTCGCTGAACAGTCTATTGCTAAAGTTCGTCTCCAGTCTTAATAGGCATAAGTTTGTAAAGTGACCACAAAGTGTTCATTAAACTTCGAGATATTTGTTTTTGCGCCATGTGATACTTGAACAATGTAATAAAATATTTTGCAAGAGCTTACTTATATCTGCCGATACATCTGCTGTAGTTTGTTTTTTGCGTTTTGTAATTTTACTTCTACATTATGTCGTGATCAGGCCTTGTGAGATAAATAGGCTCCTACGAAACCTGAATGTTTTCGTAGGAAAACCCGTTGACTGTAACGTAAGCCAGATATAAGTAATTTCTAAGTCCAGAATTATTTAGCATGTAACAAACCTAGCGGATTTTATACAATTCTGATATTCACCATGCATTATGATGATGGCATGTAACCATCAGGAGCTAAACTATAATCATCAAGAAGGCGAGAGAACCTCTTTGATATAACAGGCAAACTCCACAACACCATGCTGAAGGGCATAATGCTTATGAATATATCGTAGTGCAAAATGAACTTATATTCATTATTCATGAAACTTTATGATACCACAGTTTCCGGGTTTCACCCCGAGAACAACATGATAACAACATGGTATACAATCCGATAAAGTAACACTAGCTGCCCTAGATTTTTAATCCTTCATTGTGTGATGATAATTAAAGATGTTCATTAATAGCATGATTAAAGGAGAAATATCTCTTTCCAAAGAAACATAATAGTACGTTATCCGTTAAGACAGATTGAAATATGTCGTGCCCCACACTGCGCATCATTATTTTTTTAATTAAAGATGTTAAATGTAAATGCAATTTAACTAATAGCTGGGCTCAAAAGTTATATTATCTGTGATTAAATATTTGCTAAACCAGGTACTTCACGGTATATTGCTTTCCAATAGGTGATCTTCAACCATACAGACAAGAAAAAGTCCACGCCCCGCATTAAAAAGAGAAGAAAAATGCATGTCTTTCCAACAGTATGGTTTTACGGGACGTAATTTGCCAGTGGTATCATATTCACTTTTCCCCATTTTCTGTGTATCAATAAGAATGATCTGTATTCCCTCCTGCGTTCACATTGCTGAGTAACCATTAAAAACTGTTCACTATCAGAAGTCATAAGACAATTCACTGTGTACCTGCTTCTGATGTATCATCAGAATGTCATGCTGTATCAAACTCAGAATATTTTTTTTAAATATGAATAAATAGATAAAAATAAATAAATAAATCTTTTAAAAACATAATTCAATAAACATTCTTCAAATCTGCAGTTTGGATTTGATAATTCTTCATACGTTTATCTCCGACGAAATCGCTCTCATTACTTCTGACATTTTACCTCTGACATTTTTACCTTTGCCATTTTTACCTCTGCCATTTTTACCTCTGCCATTTTTACCTCTGCCATTTTTACCCCTGCCATTTCTACCTCTGCCAATTTTACCTCTGCCATTTTTACCTCTGCCATTTTTATCTCTGCCATTTTTACCTCTGCCATTTTTACCCCTGCCATTTTTACCTCTGCCATTTTTACCCCTGCCATTTTTACCTCTGCCATTTTTACCTCTGCCATTTTTACCCCTGCCATTTTTACCTCTGCCATTTTTACCTCTGCCATTTTTACCCCTGCCATTTTTACCTCTGCCATTTTTACCTCTGCCATTTTTACCTGGCACCTTATCGGCAGTGATGCTTAAAGGAGCACCTACATGTTGTTGCCATTAAAAGGATATGTAAGTTCTTTGCAACAGACAAATGCAAAGTAAAAGATAGACAGTTTAAAAATACAATAAAGCTGAAAAAGTGACATAAATGCTACAAAAAGTTAAGTCAAGATGGGCTTAAAGGGATAATACAGTATTGGTGGAGATGAGAATTGGGCTTTTAACTTTTTGCGAGATACCAAGAAAACACTTACGAAATAGTACAGAGAATATCATTTTAAGAAGAATTCAAAGTTTATTTGATGAAAATCGGGTTTGGAATGACTGAAACATCCAAAAACAAAGTAAAACAAAGCGATCGTAATAAAGTGTGGGTCCCATACTTTTCTAGAATTGCTCTGTTTTGGATATCTCAGCCATTTCAAAACCAATTTTCATCAAATAAACGTTGAATTCCTCATGGAATTACATGCTCTTTCATATTTCATAAGAGGTTTCTCATTATCTCACCAAAATATGTTAGAAACCTGAAATTAGGTCTCAACCAGAACTATACGATCCCTTTAAAACGGCAGATATTTAATTTTTCGTCACACTATTACAGAAATATTAACAATCATGCTCTAGTTGACTGCTGTACATAGAGCAGAATTAGAACAAAATGATAGCAAATCCATTCATGTCATCTTACGTGGATAAAATTAATACGTGGTTGATCGATAAGAATCCATATTTGACTTCTAAGTACCTTATGTTAATAAGCACGATTGTAATGCGCCCTCTACCGTTCAATGTGTTTGATCTTAGTCTGCTAATCAAAGTCTACTGGCTAAATAACACATTAATGACGACAACTAGGTAAGATTAAGTCTAGGTACGGAGCATAGTTCGGTAGTGAACTATATATAGTGCACTATGTCCGAAAACATTGTTAATAGATTATGTATTATGCCATCGCAAGACAGGCGTGGGGAGTTAGAGGGGGAAATCTTCAAGCCAGCAATTTTCAACTGAGACTACTGTGCCTCCTTCCTTTATCCCTTCATCCCTTTATTTAAAAGTCAGAACATCTGGTTGTAGGCTCAATAATCCCAGCTCAAATATTATCCGCTTCTCTGGCACGCTCCGTTATTCTCGCCATACTGACTTCTCTCGAGTGACTGAGGTGAGGAGTATACCTCTTTTTGAAAGTTAGCGGTAGCAGTCGTGAGATAAATCCGAGCGCGTAGAGACTGATTTCTTTAAAAATCAGCAAATATGATTAATATTCATGAGACGGTATAAAGCTTTTACCTGAGAACTACGTTTACTGAATAATTCATTTCGTTAGGCCCTGTCTTCTCCTACCGTGAGTCAGTGCGTATTGCACTCTGTAGGATTTTCTTCGAATTGAATGCTGCTGATTGGCTGATTTTCGCTTCCCAACGCTGACAGCGAAATTTGTTCATTCAAAGGCGTGTGATTCAAGAACGAAACGTTTTTACTTCCTTCACATACATAGGACCTACATGTGTTTGCGTGTAGGTGCGTGCGTGTGTGTGAGGGTGTGTGTGTATGTGTGTGTGTGTGTGTGTGTGTGTGTTCATGATTTCATTTATCTTTTTTTTTTAAAACTTCAGATGTGTACATTGATATTCGTCTCCATTCTGTAGTTGACTATGTAACGTCTGATCCACCCATGTACGCTGGCGGAGAAGCAGTATAGCATCAGATGTCTACTACCTACCCCCTGGGCAAAGTAGCGTGAGTTTTAGCGCAACCTTACCGGCCATAATTCGCGCTATCCCATCGTCATTTTCCGTGAAAGCAATTGGAGTCGCTCCATTTTGCCATTAGCCTTAATTTACCCCTTTATTTCTCAGAACCCCTTTTTGATGTAGGAATACGATTCGAAACACCTTCTACGTAGACAACCAATTAACACGTCAGATATCCAAAACTGAAGTTGAACAACAACAACAACAACAACACAAAGCCCAAACAAAAACAACAACACAAACCCTTTTATCACTGTAAGGTGAAAACCTAGGTGCCATTTACGCAGAAATGATCGTCATTCTGAAGTGATTTAAAAGGTTGAAAGATATAAGTCGCCCAAAATCAAAATTGTATATACGCGGAACACACAAATGACACACACGCACGCAGTAAGAATTACGTCTTGTATGCCCTTTGAAAAAAAAAATATCTTGTGTACAAGTTAGCAAACGATGCACTTCTTTTGCTTGTATTTAAATCGAGTGGTCTAATTTGTGCAAACTATATATCAAAAGAACAAAACATCTGCCAGAGGGAACAAGTTCTTTGTGTATCTGCTACCGTCCCAGTACCACACGCTGACAGCCAGCCATGTCCAACTTGTGGCTTTACGATAAAAAGAGAAAGATTGAGAGAACGTTCAAGTCCAATTTAGCAGTCAGTGATCATTCCATGTGGTCTTGTAGCCATACGATCGTGAGATGTAAGCTAATGATCTTTAGAGAAATATTATGTGACGTCGCATTCCCTAAGCCCTCCATTTTCAGTGCCATTTGAAAGGACATCAGATGAAAAGCGGCACATTATCCATATCAGTTACTTGGAATTCCTTCCGTCAGAGCCAGACCGATCAGTCAAAAACGAAACGAAACAAAATCTAGGCAGGACTAAAACTGAAAACGGAAATAAAAACAAACCCTAAAAGGCGATCGTGTTTCCATTTCGTTGGGAACGTGAGCGGTAAGTAATGTGGATAGCTTTATAGGTAAGTGGGAAGCATCGCAAGTAATTACTATGATTACCACGTGATTTATGGTGGCACGGTGACACGCATTTTGGGTCTTGAGGGAAGAGAATGAAGAAAGCATATACGTTACTAATTGTATATCACTGAAAAGTAATGCTTAAAAACCAAGCAGTTTGCACGCACTTTGAAGAGTCCTTAGAGTACGTTTGCATGTTTATGGAGGCTCCTTTGCTCATAGAGAAATCCCAGTCATGAGCATGCATATTATCACCTTTATAAATCAAGTGGAAGTCGTTTCTTTTTTATGATGCTTTTAGCCATTTTTGGCCAGAGTAGTTTCATCACAAAGAACTGTGAGATTATGACTGAGGTGTTGCCTGTTATGTCGTTTATGTTGCGGAGTGGAAAAGCAGTAAAGCGCCCCCGCAATTCCCACCTTTCCATAGTGCTGTTTACTTCTGTCAAAGTTTCGGGCCTACTTTTTGTCAACTTTTGAAATGCTTTATAATCAAATTGAGGCCGCCTTGCACCGTCGTATTGTATAATCGAAACGAGAAGGCACGATTCCCAAACTAAATGATGACAGTTTTTCGGTCCGTTGAAGTCAGTCCATGTTTCAACAAAAAAGTTTTTTAAAAATATAGTAAAAGAACGACCGCAGCATCACCACAATACAAAGGAACGGAACAACTTCATTTTGATTCAGTAATTTCACTACAAGCCACAAAGCGTTATACAGCTTTGATGAATAAAGCATAATGCACAATCATTTTTTTTTCACATAACCCGGCCGACTAACGTAATGTTTTGCTTTCCTCATTGCCACGGATACTAATGAATTATTTACAACGAAGGCATTACACAATGCTTTACATTTCACACCATCGTGGCTGCAAAGGTTATCAATCCGGTATATTGCATTGCGAGAGTAAAAAAGCATTAAAAAAATAAACAACACAGTTTAAGCGTTCAATTCGACACTCTTTTTCGTATCTTTTAAAACAAAACTATGAAGGAGAAGAAAATGAACAAACAGAAAGATCAAGAAATATTTAACTATATTTTGACTCATTTTGTGTCGTACCATGTTCTTCTGTCAAATAAAATTCTCCAAAAGGAGATAGACTTCTAAGTTATTATGAAAAATGAATACGTGAAATTAGTATAAATGTTACGTCTTTCACCATGTTATCCTCATACTGTTTGCAGACATGTTAAAACCAAAGCCGAAAAAATTCAGTCACGTTATGAAGATAAATGAAAGAACATTCGAAATTTTATATCTACATTTTCTACTGCATGTCCAAATTATAAAGCCTAAAACTGTTCTAACATTTGAACATTATATTTTTAATGAAGTACACTATACTATGCTGTCTAAAATTGCAGCAATAATGTACTAATCGTATTTGATTCCAGAGGCATTTTTGCAAGAGTGTACCTGTGTGCTTATCAGATTACTTAGTATTTGCATTTTTAATTTTTCGCTAGTTTTGTTATTTTTTTAAAGGTTGACAAAATATGTATCATCGATGTCGATAAAGTAAACCTTATATTATGTCAAAGATAGATTATTCCAAATTGGAGGAAGGGACAAATTCGTGTTCTGATATTTCCTCAAATCCAAGGCTATTCAAAACATAATGATATAATAATCATTGTGAATATTCGTATAATGAAGTTTAATAGTCTTTGCTTTATTCAAAGATACACAAAATTATTTGATTTAGAAAGTACATGAATTCTAAACACCAGACAAATCTTTAGCTCAAATTTTAGTAAGCTTTGAATGATATAATCACAAACTTTATCATGAGACCAGACTTAGTGGGTGCAAAGTCTCGGGTTCGACACCAACGAATCACAACCCACGAGTCATTACAACCCATAAGTCATGCAGCCCACTATAGTCATACAGCGAATGAGTTCGACACTAAGCAAATAAGGCCCACGAGTCCGACACTAGGCAAACAAGGCCCACGAGCTGAACACTGTAAAGTAGACAAGGCTACGACTGGTTTGACCTAAGCAAACAAAGCCCATGCTCGACAGCGACACATTCATCTATAATGCCGAACTCGTAGGTCGTTTTTACCTAGTGTTGAACTCGTAGGTCTTTTTTTCGCTCAGTGTCTCGTGGGATGACCCCGACTTAGATAGTCGGCGTATTGCTGTGCAAAGTGCTCAAATCATATTCATCTGTGCAAACATTAATTGTTTGGCTAACCTTATTTTGAAAGACGATGCTTAGAAATGAGCCCTAAATCAATAAGCATGCAGTTTACATTCAGGGCACACGTGATTATTTATCATGGTTTAATCCAATGTAATAAAAACCGATGCTAATTCAGATGTGAATATTTTCGCTAATATAACAACGTTAAAGTCCATTTTTCTTTTAATAATTTTCAAACAACTATTTCTATACCGTTCCTGGTATTTTTTTTTTCGTTCATTCACATTCTATCTCTTTGTCTGTTCAGTTAGGTTTACAAAATAAGATTGCTCCTCGAAAAACCAAAGCTTTTTTCTTTGATTAAATTATCATCATACTTATCTAATGCTTGACTCTACATAATTCGTCTGTTTGTAGCAGTTTGCATACGTTTGTGTCATGTCTGCTTGCCCTCTATGAAATTTCCATCTTGTGTATCAATAGGTTAGGAAGGTTAAACAAGAAAATCAAGGAAAATAAACAAAACTTAACGGACTTACTGCCAGCTTCAATGAATATCCTACCAGGCTATTTTACGCTGGAGCAATATGTAAGGAATGTATCCAATCTTATGTCCATAAACAATTGTTAGCATTTTTATGCCTCCGCCACGAAGTGGTGCCGGAGGCATTATGTTTTCGGGTTGTCCGTCCGTCCGTCCGTCCTTCCGTCCGTCCGTCCTTCCGTCCGTCCGTCCTTCCGTCCGTCCGTCCTTCCGTCCGTCCGTAATGAATTTTGTGGACAGGGTAACTATCAAAACCTTTTGAGGTAGACTAATGAAACTTGGCATGTATGTGTATTAGGGGGTGAAGTTGTGCCTATCAACTTTGGGGTGCACATGCTCAAGGTCAAAGGTCAAAAGGTCAAGGTCAAATGCTTAAAATTGCACTATTTCCCCCATATCTATGCAATGCCTGAAGATATTTTCTTGAAACTTAGTGTATACATGTATTACCCAATTAAGATTCTTTGGTGAAAGTTTGGGGTCATGAGGTCAAAAGGTCAAAGGTCAAAAGGTCAAGTAAAATGTTAAAATTTCACTTTTTTCTCTGTATCTTGGAAATTGTTCAAAGTATCTTTATGGAACAAAGTATACATGCATGTACTGACTGTCAGTAGTTAGCTAGGGAATTTGGGGTTTATGGGGTCAAAGGTCAGGGGTCAAAGGTCAAGGGCAATACTTCGAAATTTTACTATTTTCCTTATATTTATGCAATGCCAGCAGGATTATTTTTTTAAACTTAATGTATGCATGTCTATTACCCACTAGAGATTCTCTGGGATTTTTTTTTTTTTTGCCAAGAAGGTCAAAGGTCAAAAGGTCAAAGATCAAGTGAAAGTGCTGAACTTACTACTTTTTCCATATCTCGGAAGCGGCTCAAGTAATCTTTAAACTTAGTACATATTTATGTATGTTCTGCCTGACAGTGATTCTCTTATGAATCAAAGGCCAGATGAAAATGATAACAATTTACTGTTCAATACAGAAATTGCACTTTTTCTCCATACCTTGAAAATTACTCAAGTGCGTAAACTTATGAAAGGGTCAAAGTCGAAGTTAAAGTACATGCTCTCCTATTCATCCAATTAAACATAGGTCAAGGAAGGTAAACATTCGATGCATTTGTGACAAACATGTCATTTTGATATTTTGCCAATTTTGTGAAAATGTAATCACACATTGTCCACATGTACTATAGACCTATTAGGAGAATCGTGCATTATGGCGGAGGCATACCAGTCGCCATAGCGACATTTCTAGTTTTTTCATATTGCCAGTCAACACGTGGTCAAGTGCAAGTATGTTAACCCGTCTTTCAACAAACAAATAAGCAAACAAACCTGTTCCATTCACAAAAGACATTTTCAGATTGCACCATTGAGAGACCGTTTAGCAGTTTTAATGTGAATGCTGCCCGAGGGTCTTAAAAAGGGTACTTTTTCCGTTAGTTGCTACTATGTCGGACAAGCCTCGGAAAAGTTCTGTACTGATTGGTATTGTTTCAAAAGGTCCTTAAGGAATGTATGATATATGCTCGTTTCAGCAAATCGGCGTATTGAATAAGTCTCTTCTCTATTTCATATCTAGAATGTCTTAGAATGTCTAGAATATATTTCTATTATCAAGGCATATACAAAATTTGTATCTAAAAAAAAAACACGATTTTCCTCATCATTTTGCATGCTCGCTTTTTAACAAGGTATATACCATTTTCAATATTCAGAGATGTAAACACTGTCAGACTGTAAACTGAAGTTGAAATTATTGTTTCTCTTTAAAGTTTTTTTTTGTAGCATTGTACTACACTGCATTTCTTTTTATTCAATGCTGTACCTCACTTTGTCATAGAGCGTATGAATACTGTTAGCTTTAAATTAGTACTGAGCAGTGTTAATGTTGTTTCGTGTTTTGCGCTTGGTATGTAGTTCTGCTCAATGTGACCCTTTGCATGTTTGCTTCAGATTTGTTCTCTATTTTGTTCAAAATACTTACAGTACTCATTGAACTTTCATGTAAAAAGCTAGTTCGTATTTGTAGTAATTTTACCCTATCATTTTTTACCAAATGGTTTACTTCCAAGTTTGTGTTTAATTTGTAATTGCTGCAATAGGCCCTACTTAACAGATTTCACTTTTGCCCTTTGTTTTTTAGTGTTTTATGTGTTGTCAGGTGTCAGTATTGGTGAAACCCATCATCGTCACGTGCGATGCAATTTAACGTCACTGTCCTCTGTTGTAAAGCAGGCCCATCGGTTCTTCACCACACTCCCCTGCACATTCAAAAGAACGTTAAATGAATATTAAATAAGTATGTCAGTATGGCCTAAGGTATAGGCAATAATCCTATTCATTGTTTTTTTCGATGGATTGATGCTAAACCCATTCTTTATACTTGCTGACGTGCGAAGTTCGCAGATGGGGTGGTTGCTCTTTAACTCCTCAAAAACATGTGGCATGGGGATACCTGCCTAATCGGTTCCCACCGGGTGAAAAGCATATTTATAGAACCCTTCTGATACACCAAAGGCTACCAGTAAAAAGATCCTCTTATTTCAGCTCCGGCCCACCCGGGGATGTTGGGACACAATTACATGATGATATTGAAGTCGCAGTAAACAGGGCTGACCGACACGTGGTGTTTACTTGGCCTTGTTAGTCCCGTTCGAGACGATTACTGTGGCGGTGTCAGCTTTACGTGGCTCACTGCAGGCCGCCGTGATTAAAATGTGTTGAGAAGCGTAACATGTGCGCTCGAGCCCTAAAGGGGATGTCCAGGTCAATGGCCGGAAAAAATATGGCATCTAACAATCTAACATACCGAAAGTGGTAAGTGCACTCTGATCATTGCGGCATTGTTCAATGCAAGGTGGGCTATATTCTGACGAATTGTTAGCATCACGTTGAACAGATGTCACCCTTTGCATGCAGATGTAATAGTTTCATTGACGTAACTTTGCTCTTTCCCGTGTTTTTCGTTGTGTTAGTATATGGGTCAGAATTTTGAACGATGTACAATTGAGCCAAAACAAGGCAAAATTTAAAAAGTAGGAAATTCTCCAAATCATTCATCTTACCTGAAAGAGTATAACTCAAGCTTTAATATGAACCCAATTATACTAGGATTTTCCCAGAGGAACAAGTTTTTATTCACCGCTGAAGTTTACCATGTCCAGAGCAGCGAACGTCCGTGAGGAATAGTACTGCACATACATTTGAATACCATTTAACATAGTTTCCAAGATCTGATTCAGTTCAAAATCCTAACGAAATATCTCAAGGGACATGTGTACGTGATTGCAGAATACTAAGCTTGTACTCTTAACCTGTTCGTAATGGTAGACAACTGATGATTTAACTAAATTCGTAATTTCTGTGGAAATATTGCTCTTCCGCTAAACACTTTCTTAACTTTACGCGCATTTTACAGAAACTCAATATTTTCACCTCTTATTTCACTATCCCATACTTTAATCCTCACTCCCAAATAATAATATACCTTTTTAAGATGTATCTCATCTGGGCAGTCTCTATAACCCAACAAACATAGCATAGTTTTCATCACGGAGGTTCGCATGTAGCTCACGGACGTTCGGAACAAACAAGATATTGAACAATGCAGCTCTCTTGAGTTGGAAACGCATTCTACTCACAACAAACAGCAATTTCATGTCGAGAACAAACTCCTCTGCAAAATCCTGAGTAGATATTACCAATTCTCAATTATATAAGCTTGTTTATCTTCTCATACTGGGGAATCAAAGAAAACAATTTTTCCATCTCTCGTAAATGAACGTACAAACGTACGTGTAATCTCAGTGACGTAGTCCATCCTTGAGAACGAATATATTTATCAAAATTTCGTTGTCAGAAAGTAAATATTCAGGTCCTAAAGTTGTTATAATTATAAAGTCTACAATGCAAAATTTGCTTTTTATATAACGAACATGGTCACAGCTAAAATTATGACAAAGAATCAATATAGAAAAACAACAGAAATGTGCTCCGTTATAGAAATACGAAGTTTAGCTAGGGAGGGCAAACGAATACGTTAGGAAGAAATCCCTCTGTGTTTGCTCCTTGTGTTACACACTGTTATCGAGGAGAATTTGTGTTATTATATTAGTCAGAAGTGATAATTGGTTCGATACTACGAAGTTTCGTCATAACAAGTCCATAATAAGTCCATATAACTTTGATGGATGTTTGTGACTTCGATATTATACAATGTGGTTTGTTATAACAAACCTTTTCTAGCGCGTCATTTCGGAGGCTCGTTATTCATACAGTTTGTCTATACAAAAATTGATAGAGTTCGTATAATTATGAAGCTTTTTTATTCGGTAAATGATAGGAATCTCCGAAGGTTAACCGAAAGGCTTATTAATTGGAACATGAAAAATTATGTTCGCTTATCCAAATGTGGAGAAACAAGTTAACAACTAAAATCCTCCAATTTCAAAACCTCATAATAACCGTTTTCACCTAAACGAATATTAGGCCCATTCCACTTTTAGAAGAACGGACCTAAAAACAATGATCCTTAGTATCTATTTTTCGAAGAACATTTCTAATGACAAACCTCCTGAATTAAGTACAATTTTTGTTTTTCATTTTGGAATAACAAACCTTTGGACATCGGAGTAACGAATCTTTGGAAGAGCGAACGTATCAAAGTGCAGCCTTAAACCTATTCTTAATCATTACTTTTTTTAACATGTGTTTTCAAAGTAAGCACAAATGCACAAACAAATTGACGATCTCTCTGTCTCTTAAATGTAAAATGATAGAAAAAAAAATCTTGGAAAAAATTACAAATGAATATTGCTTTTCATTGATGAGTATAAAACAACATAATGTGATGATAAGCGGAGGATTTGTGTGTTTTCATCAGACAATAATTGTATACTCCATGATTTTTGTTCGCTTGTGACGGCATTTCGGTGAATAAAAAACATAAACAAACAAACAAAAACTTCTCCAGAAGAATTTGGTATAACGGGAGTGCACTGGCAATTCTTTTCTCTGTGTGTTGGAGCTCGATCCCTTCTCTGTTTCTCAGTCATTTTCATTCAACTGCTTTTCCGTTTCTTATTCAACACATGCTCATTACAGACTTCTTCTGTCATTATCCTGAATGTGATTGCGTAGCACTCTTCGGATTTGTTTTGGTTTGTTTTGTTTTGTTTTGTTTTTTCTATTTGGTCGCAGCATGTTCAGGCTATTGAGGGAATGAGAGAAAAATCGTCATGAAGAGAAAAATAAGAATGAATTAAGGCATTTAATATCATGACAATTACAGCGAACGTCCGTTATGGAGACCAAAACTGGATGTGTTCTGTTTGAGACGGCAGCTACCATACTCAAATGATAAACACTGAATAGAGCACCTGTCACTAAAAAGTGGCACTGATCCTCTTTCTCCTACTATGTAATCCACTGACTTATTCAACCAACGAACATCCGTGAAAACAACGTTTTCCGTTTGTTATTACAGGTAAATTGAGTGCTGAACGCTATTCACTTTCGGGTATGAGCGGCTCGGTGATTTGGTAATATTTTCAACTAACATTAATCGTATGTGCAGTGATATATTTGTAATTGTCAGAAATTTCCTTTCTCGGACAGAACGTCCGTGAGCGAAACTTTCAGAACCTGTAACAGTACAAATTGTCGCCAGAACCTCATTAGAAAGAAATTTAAACGCACAGAAATTGTAGATTACGCAAAATTCCATTTTCCTATAACTTTGTTTTAAGTGTTTAGCTGTTTTTTGTATAATTAGAGGGAAAACAAGCGTAAAATTGTGAGTAAATTTTCAATTGTTTGTTCATCATGATCACATAACGCCTTAAAAATTCTGAAACTACTGCTCTAAACTAATTTTCTACTTTGTAAAACTTTATTTGTCGCTATTCGAGCCAAAAGTTTTAAAGAATACAGGACACTTTCGGGACAAGTTATCCCTATCGGAGGGATTGCATACGTCACGGACGTTCTCTGGAATTATCACGGACGTTCGTTCTACTACTAGGGTCATGTTCCAGGACGGATAACTAATCGGCAGAGAGTACCTAGCCTTCCTAACTCTTTCAAAAATTTGAAAAGGTATTGTCAATGCAAATTATAAGAAATTTGACATCCTTACAACATATGTATTGCTCAGAGGGGGATCAGGAGGTGAATTTTCAGAGAAAATATTAATTATATGCTTGGTTTTCGGTGAATTGCATGGTCCAAAAACTGCGGACGAACCTCAGTCCGCTCCAAAAATGGCATGCAGCTCCTCGGCTAGAGAGCCAAATGTAAAATGCACCTTCGCCATCGAAGCAAGATGGTGTCCCACTCGAAAACGTTTTAATCATCACGGACGTTCTTTTTTTCTTGGAGGTTCGTCTAAAAATATAATTTCGGTTCCTATTTGACAAAGGATGGACAGAAACTCAAAACAAACATATTATCGTGTCGCTAGATCTTAGTTGATTACGACTCAGAACAATATCGCCAATAACGTTTCATGGGCTACGATCTTTATTAGAAAATAGCGGAAGCACGTCCGTGACGAAAACTGAGTATAATTTTGCATAAAAGAATATTACGTCCCATGTACAGCCAGCAGACGTACAATTTTTGCAGGATATGTTCATTAGGTGGAACACCAAATTTTCGTATACGTTACAGTTGGGACAACAAAGTAGAGTTTGCAGCAGCGATAGAAATAAAAGCATCACGGACGTTCGTCTGTTTAGGACTTTGATATTTTAATTGTTCTCTGTAATTTTATACGTGCTCATAACGTTCTTATAATTTTGTGGTACATACCCATGATATGTCAGATCCAGAACATGGTCAGATATTAGATGCCACGTACCATTAAAAATGCACATCATTAGTTTGAAAAACAAAAATTATTGTGAAAATAGCGTTTTTACCGTATTTTTACGCTTTAAGTCCTTGTGGAATGGAAAATATCAGGCAAAAGTCAACCAAACCATATATTTCCTGAAAGGAAATTTACCAATCTTTGAGATGACATGAAAAAATCTGGTTGCTTAGATCATCCTGGCGTGTTCTAAGGGAAAGAATGTCATAAGGTACGAAAATTGGCAATTGTACATCGTTCAAAATTCTCACCCATTATACATACCTACATGGAAAGGGTCACTGAAAACCGCAGATCTTTTCAGAGGCGTGGCCCGTTGTTTAAAAATGAAGCAAGATAATGACTACTCTTTATCTAAGGGAGATGTAAAGTGTAATGGAATACCTAACATTTGCCATGCACGCCGTCAATAAGAAACGGAAAGTACCTGGTAATGTGTGTGTGTGCATGTGTGTGTGTGTGTGTGCAGGTGTGGCAATTTAGAGATAGCATCTATTACAGACCTGTACGTATGTGATGTTGAAAGGAAAGCGAAATGGCGCATTCGGTCTTGCTCGTTTGAGTGCACAAACACTTGCGGAAGACCCTGTCGTTGCAGTTCGTGTTTCCAAAGGTTCGTTATTCCTAAGGCTCGTTCATCCGAAAATTAAATAAGGTTCATTGTTCCGACAGTTCATTGATGTGAAAACGAAGATTCGTTAATACGAATTTTCTTTTCATTTTCGGATTTTGAAGGTTCGTTAGTACGCAACTTCTTTTATTGACGGATTAACGAACCTTTGGAATAACGAACTTTATGTCTTTTTCGGATTTATGAACCTTTGGAATATTGGACCTGATTTCATTTTCGGATTAACGAACCTAATTCGGAATAACGTACCTTATTTCATTTTCAAATTAACTGTTCGAATTAATGAACCCTTTTTCAAGTGTAGATTAACGAACATCTAGGCATATGATAGGGAACTATGTGTTTCGGAATAACGCACCTTTGGAATAACGAACCTTTAAAATGGGTGGTAGCCGTTTCCTTTTGGCAGTTATGTAGACGATCTAGTCTTCCCATCATGATCGGAGGTTTTTCGCTTTAATCAACAACATAAAGATCATACGACAGGCCGATGGGGAATGGGTGAACAGAAAACATGATATATGAAACGTTTGATGAAAACAAAACAAAACAAAACCCCAGCGAAGTCAAATGGTAGTCTTGATTATGTGCCTCATGTTTTAGTGAAAAGAGTTGTTTTATTACTCCATATCTATGTCCATTATTATATACAAGCATATTACTTTCATTTGCCATGTTTGTGTGAATGTGTGTGTTCATGTTTGTCAGCCAAGATTTGTGTAGACTATAGTTACATGTTTGTTATATATATATATATATATATATATATATATATATATATATGTGTGTGTGTGTGTGTGTGTGTGTGTGTGTGTGTGTGTGTATGTGTGTGTGTGTGTGTGTGTATGTACATGTACTTATGTGTAGTGGTGTTTCCATCTCTGCACAGTATTCATAAAGAATGCGTCTGATGGGTCAGTGAGATGAACATATCTACGATATAGGGCTCCCGGAAACGCGGTTACAAACCAACAAACAAACAAAAACAAAGTAAACAACAAACAAACACGCAGAATGTTTTCAACCCAACTTCCGCTGCGACAAAGGAGGAAGAAAAAAAAGCAAGGAAGAAAACAAAATAAAAGAAAAGATTAAAAAGAGAGTGCATCAAGTTTAAGTATATCCCGTCAGCAGGGAAAGGCGATGAACACTGTTTCCGGTACCACCTCGTCACCGCATCGCAGCACGATTTAGAGGCGTCATTATTAGGTGTCGTCTGCCCTCACCATGGGAGGTAACCGGTAACCAGTGTCACAGCTGCGATTAGCGGGGCGGTGTTCTCTTACTATCCATTCTGACACATTGCCTAAGCATTGAGGGGTTTGTAACGAGTTGGTTTTTCTTCATCACCATCGCGCTCGGGTGACACTCGCGTCGAAAAAGACTCCTCAGCTCGTTTTGTTCGCAGTTTAAAAGGGCTAACTCCTCCGGGAGGTAAGCTACTAGCCGAGCATGTCGGCTCGAAAGGCTTCGCCTGGTAGGGCCGATCATGCACACGTTTTTGTCTGTATTTTTTATCCTCCGTTGAGGGAAATGGATGTGAGCCGATTCGTCTCAAAGTATATAGTCAACAATTTGTGGGAGTGGCGGAAAACAAGCCACTTGCTGCCATCCTCCTACTTCTTTTTCACTATCTAGAATGACACTTATAACAGCAGTGTATCTATAATTTCTGTATGCATGTCTACCTACCTGCCAACCTAATTATCTATACTGCCATTTATCCATCTGTCCGTCTATCCATATCAATCTATATAATCAATCTATACGTATCTACCAACCTATCAATGATATATCTACCCATCTATCTACAGCCCCAATATTAACGTATCTTTCTAAGTATCCACTTATGATATAACCTATCTATCTATCCATCCATTCATCCATCTATATATCTATCTATGGAAAAGTGGGATTTGAGACTGCATCAAGCGATGATAACGTATAGAACATATAGTATGTAGTGAAAATAACGAAACATGCAAAACTCTAACCCCCCCTTTCATGTTACTTGAGACCAACTCTTCATGTAGGTACGGAGTAACACTTCACGTTGATTTAATGTTCGTAAAATTATCTCATGCGTTGTAGATCTTAAAGGACACTCCGCTGTCTGTCATTAGAACTTCGAATACAACGTCTGCAGTTGATACGGCCTGAATACGTGTATGCATATAGGATTTCATAAATTCACACGAATTTTGTATGACTTCACTTGTCCCAAACATTAGATATTAATGAATGAACAATATGAATTTGTGAAAACATTTCGCAATCTTCGAATGGCATTAGGATATTCCCTTTCGTGATCCCAGGAGCGAAATTGATGTTGAACTGTTTGTATCATGGCTTTTGCTTGAAGCCAAAGAAATGCATCAAATCGAATTCTGGACAAATTGATTTGACTTCGAAATACGATAATATGATTTGTTGAATGTTCCTTCTCAAATTCCCTGCTCTGAAATACCTATGCTGAAGCACTTAATTCATCAGCGGGACAGCTTTACGAGCACTTGGCTTCTTCTTTTCGTCTTGGCGCCAATGACACAAAGAGCTGCGGTCAAGATCATGACGTCATAATGCTACTGCTGGGGGTAATATAATTCGCCAAGATACGCAATTGGTGACCACTTTGTACAGCCATAAACGCGCCCAATCGTAAACACTGTCGCTATCGGATAACGAAATTAGAGCGGACGAGAGAGGAGTTCCGTGAATGGATTTCAAACGTTGCTCCCCTTGACACAACAGGGAACCAATTAGGGTCGTTTTGATTGTGATTCCATGACCTCCACACTGCCTCAAAACAGGTTGATACCTGCAAAAAAAAATACATCCCCCCCAAACGAAAAACAAAACAAGCCGAAACAAAACAGAGAGGACATGAAATGGTAGGTGCAATATAGATGTTGACGATTTTTACCGGGTCACGAATATTCTGAGACATTGTGTCTACACTTCCTATCGCGAGGCCTGCATGTGTAGCTTACGATTATCCGTCTGATCGCTCTCTCTTTTTGTTGTTGCAAATGGCCAAGAATCTGGCCCCAATGAGATACAGAGAGGGCTGTGTGTTGCCGACGGCACGAGTGTCGCCAGTGGAGTTAACCTGATAGTGTTCCTAATCGCGGTGGACTCCATAATGGCGCCGGAATCTAATCTCAATCTTGACCAAAACTTGGTTTTATTGAGGTAAGATACCATTTTGTAGTGCTAACTGACATATAAATAAAAAAGAAGAAATAAAATGAAATAACCCAGTCAACAACATTGCGATTTTATCACAGCAATATAAAAACAAAAACAACAATAAGAACCACGGCGGTTCGAGAGAACAGGAAATATCCGCATTTTCTTCTCCCTTTTGCATGTTTTTTCCCAGACTTTCCCAATGGTGTCTGATGAGGTAAGCTTCCATTTTCAAGTATACTATAACTGGCTTATAAATCAAGAAGAAATGAAATCAATACGCCCAATCAACAATATTGCGATTTCATCACAGCAGCATGCAAACAAAATCAACAATAAATATTACGAAGGCTCGAAAGAAATGGAAATTTCCTCATTTTCTTCTTCTTTTCTTTATGTTTTTAAGACTTTCTAAGTTCTGTCTGTTTATTCATATTTCGTTTTTTTCTTCAAATGAGAGTCTACATCAGTATGAGGTGCAATATAGCACGCCTTTAAGAGCTCTGGGAGTAGCATATGAAATTAACTATACCCATGACTCTTGTTTTCCCCCCTCGTCCATCCCCTATTATACCACCGGCTGCTGTGGGACTGAAAAGAATATCAGCCATGTCGCTAGGGATCTAATGGATCCCAGAATGAGTTATTCCTTACTATCTCCGTGATCTATCATTGATGTAGTGCGAAAGCATTTCGACTCGTCTGATATCAATAATGCACGAAGTCATGAAACTATACAGCCCTCATGTATTGTTTTGTGTTTTTCACTATTTTTCAATTTCCCCACTGTAATATGGCAAATTGCATATTCTCACGACAATTTGTTCTCCGGAAACATCTAGACTTGATTCGCACGTTTTTTCCTCTCTTGCGGAAGCATCGAATATGGAATATATACAAAGAATTAGATAAGAATACAGCGTGAAATCCATGCCCATTTAAAGTGCACATCCCAGTCACAGTTATCGTTGTCTTCTCATCCATTAACAATATCAGAGAACCAGAAAAGGCAACAATATTATGCACTAACCACCAGGTACTAATGAACCGCCATCTTACTGTATCTGATGACTGATTCTCCCCCCCTCCCACACACACACACACACACACACACACATACACCATGGAAACTTATGTAGTAAAATGCAACAAAATGACTGAAGAATCCTTTATTCAGTAACTTTACCAAGCTCTCTCAATCTTCTTCTTTTTTTCAATAACAAGTATATGATGATAATATGATGATATGTTTGAACATGTTGTGTAATAGATACACAGTGGTAACGTAATATCTATATCAATGAATTAATGAATTTACTTCGATGAAGAGCAATTTGTCATTCAGTGGCAATCAAAACAACAAGACGCAAGAATTCATTAGTTTGGATGAATGAATTATGCAGTACCCGTTGCATGCTATACGGATTTTAACAAGCTATGGCTGTCGCGCGGAAGCTTAGTAGTGTAGTGGATAAGAACGCTTTTCTCGTGATCAGGAGATCATTGGTTCGAGTCCGACCTGAGTTTTTATACCCATGATTTTTTTTTCACTAGTTCACCATGGCTACTACTAATAATAACAATAATGAACAATGCCTGTTTGCGGCGATCAATTTAGATTTGTCAATCAGTTGCGATACCGTATAAGCATAATACGCACACAGCACAGAGAATACTGGCATTATCAAAGAGCAGGGCCATCTTTTTTTCCCTTTGCTTTGACGAGTTCGTTCTAAAATCCTATGAACTTGTAAATAATAATGCACATGAGAGGATGGCCAAATGAGAGTGAGAGTTTCAATATTCTAAAGAATATGGTTAAAATATAATTTACGCCACATTTTGTCAAAAGTGTAAATTTCCAGTGAATGATAACGTTATCATAAGATAAAGCAATTAATGAAGTTACACAAATCCCGAAGAGAAACAGCTGTGCATGTGCGCCGATTAGTGTTACACAGCCACTGTGACGCCTCAGAACCCCCCCCCCCCCATACACACACACACACACACACACACACACACACACACACACACACACACACACACACACACACACACACACACACACACACACACACAAGACCAGCGTAAACGTCACCAAAAGTATTATCAAATTATGCATCTGCTTTGATGATAATATCAAGGCGATGGACAACTGTAATATAGGATTTCCCATCCATTTTCGCACTTTTGTCATTCAATTTACCATTTTTGTCATTCTGTTACCAAAGGAAGTGAACTGTTTATGTTCTTTTCGAAAAATGAAATAAAGTTTGAATTGAATTGAATTGAATTGAATTTCAAAGATATATTATTCAATTTTCGTCCCGGGAAGCACGTGGAAGCCAAATCCTAACTTCAATTTCGTCAATTGTCATTGTAATTCGTTTTTCGTCAAACATTTTCGAAGACATAGCATAGAATCGTCAATTGTCATTCAAATTCATCCCTCCCGCTGACGGATCGCAGAATGTGAAGATCAAATTCGTTTTTGTTCACACAATTTCATGATTTTTTCATTCAAATTAGTCAGATGTTGTCGATTCTTTATTTTGATGGTGAACCAACTTTAAGCTGACATATTTTTACTTTCTCTCGTAAATTGTAACTTTACACATTATTCCCTAACCATTTGCTTAAACAATACACACGAAAAACATGACTGCCAACCGAAATTGATTGAAGGATAAACGACAGTCAAAAGTCATAACCCAGGACAGTATGTCAGTGTCACATTTTGAACTTTAACTCGTATATTCAGGTTTTCGCATCATAATTCATGAAGCAATCTTAAAATGTTGTACCCTGGAAAGTAGCAAACATGTTATCCATTCTTTGACATTAAACAGGCTACAATTCTACGCTTAGATTTTGTCTGTAATCATGTTTGCCTAGAAATCGTTTGTCAGTGCTTTCATCTGTGTGTATCAGTGTGTACTCGATCGGATTGCATGTGTGTGTGTCTGTATCTGTGCTTCTGTGTGTGTGTGTGTGTGGGAGGGGGGACACTTGTGTGTATGTTAACTTTGTTAAATGTGAACGGTTACAGAAAAAAATACACGAATGACTGGAAAATCACACCGGATAGAGATATGAGACGAACATGAATGAAAATTATACGAAAATGATTGACAGAAGACGAAATCGATCCTGTTGTTTTGAGTGCTGCGAGTGAGACAGACGAATTTGAACTGTAAATGACGAAAATGTATGCCAGATGACTAAATTGAATTGACTTTATTTGAAAATGAACGACGAAAGACCAATATGAAAGTGAGATTGGCCTATTCCTGACATCCTGCGACGAAATTGAAGTAAAAATTTGTGAAATTGAATGAAACCCATATCATAGTAAGTTTGAAAATGAATGGGAAAACCTATAACAGCAAATTACAGCGAGCCCGAAATACAACTTTGTAAGCCTACACCTGCTTCAAGGTATATATAGATGTCACGGGATATACCTGATGATTTCATTACCACCATTCAACTCTTAGCTGAGAAGGGTGTTCCCTGTTCTTTAAACGTTCGCCGAGTCTCGCGCTCAGTGAAATAATGCCATTCTCCAATTACACCTCTTCGCTGGCTCTTCAAATTTCCGATAGGATATCGCCCCGTGTAGCGTTCCCGAGATGGCCCAGATTTAGCTCCTTGATATCTACACTGACCCTGGTCGAGTCTGACCCATAAGGGGGTCTTCACACGGCTGATAAATTCCAATACGACACCGTATACAGTAAAATGTGCCAATTATGATAGTAATTTCCAACTTCTTACGTTTATATGTGTAGGACTGGCTGACACTCCGCTAGATGTTAGTGTTTACTCTGGGAATAAGAGTTTCCCCTTTATTCTTGTATTGAATATCACATGGACACTTTCGATATCGTTGTTACTTTGTGGAAATCATATTCTTCTTTGTCAAACTTTTAGAATATGTGCTTGAATTCACATTCGTCCAGACTTTTTCCAAAGTGACTGTAATGTTTGCACGTAAATTCGATGTACACTAGAATCAAATGCTGAAATCCACATACTCACATACTATTCCTGTTAAAAGTTGTTAAAAGCACTGATATGTCCGGAATGGGTTTACATTTTACATTTCTCTTTTTATTTGTTGAGTGTTTTAATGCAAGTAAAAATCAGGCTGATCAGATCACCAGACTTAAAAAATTGACTTCCTCTTGAGGGGAAAATGTATCATGTCAGGTGAAAGGTCACTTCTGAAGTTGCCATCTCGATTTACTCCCCTATATAAGTATATCTAAATATCTTTTCCTTCGTTTCACTAGCTCATTTGCGAGAGTATTCTGTATAGGCAATAACCAACTGTGAAACACTGATATAACATGCAAATCAAACGTGAAACAAAAGACAGCACACTACTATCATTCATGCAAGGTGAGCTTCATTTCTATAGCAGGGGTGAAACTAGATTTTTCCCCTACAACGACGCCCTTTAAAGAGGAAATCCAGTCCATATAAGTTACTATTTGTAGTCTGATAAAAAGAGTAAAATCTTACGAGTTCAACGGTAAAAATTTGACTGAAATCGGATGAAAAATAAGGAAGTTATGACATTTTGAAGTTTTGCTAATTTCCGCAAAACAGTTCTTGTACAGTGGATATGAATATGCAAATGAGTGAGATAATCATGTCATACCCTCACAATTTTTCATTGATTGTGTACCAACAAAAAAATGACAAAAATTCAATGTTTCTGTAATTGAAGTCTGAATTATATTATTCCTGGTTGCATAACTTCAGAAAATTTGATACATGAGGATTTGAGCCTCGGGCATAATTGCGTTTGAATGAAAAACTGGAAATTTCAAAGTTTTGTGTACAAACTATATGGTTATTGTGAGGGAATGACATGCTCACTTCGCCATTTGCATATTCATATTGGCTGTTCAAGAACTGTCTCCCCCAAAATAGCGAAATTTCAAAATATCATAACTTCCTTATTTTTCATCCAATTTCGATCAAAATTATACCGTTGAACTCGTAATATTTTACTCTTTCTTATCAGACTAACTTATATTTGGACTGGATTTCCCTTTAAACAGCGCAGGGAGTTTTCAGGACTAATTGTAGAGTATTGCACCACTTTATTTCAGTCAACCAGATTTCTTCATAACAGACTATGATTAAGGTTATCACTCTGCCTCCGTAGAATGCTCATCCTAATAATAATACGCAGTGTGATCCCTCTGGAAGGAAAGTTGTTTTTTTATGACACAAGCTATAGCTGTGTAAGGGAATATTTGTTAAATCATACTAAATCATACTGAAGGCTAGAACTCTATCATCGTTGGAGAGGATTATCCTGCCATCGTATATTACCATCTTGGAAAAGTGTCAATGATGCGAGTATCTTACATGCAGTTACTTTTGATCAAACTTGCATGTAAAGCCAATTATTCATGTGGTTCAAGTATGCATCACGATTATGGATTTCATCTGTCATTGGAGATCTGTTCCCATTTTACGCCCGAGCGCGACTCTAAACTTTTCTTTTCTCGTAAAAAAAATAACAAAGAAAATGCCATTTTCCTTTAATGCGACTTAATCTTGACATCAACGTCAGTGGTAAAATTATCTCGGTGTCTGTTCGCTTCTCGTCCGGATGACACCATGTTAGCTGGTTTCGTACATGAACATTGAATTTCCACAAGACCACCGTTTTTGGTCCAGCGCTTTCAAACTTTGTTTACATTTTTTTTTTTTTTTTTTGTGTGTATGTGTATGTATGCGAGTAAAAGTGTAAAATTTTCATGCTAAATTCTCCTTGCCCTCCGGAGCTTTTGACGATTAGCGAAAAAGTCCAGAAACTGATTTTCTTTTGATCTACAATGTCTACGGTGCAGTTTTCATATTTTGGTGGAATAATTGTACTCCTTTTCTGAAGAATATAAATGTGCATTATTAAGTCTGTGGGGGTGTTTGGGGTTCTGTCCTGTTGAGCTCATGTCCCAGTTACGGCTGCATGTCTTTACGCAATCCACATGCAGCTTGTGAAGAATGTAGAGACAATCAACGTTCCGACAGGTTTGGTAGTTTTAGTAGTTTTCCCGGGTAATGTTCGTTATTTTGAAGGTTCGTTAATCCGAAAACAAAATAAGGTTTGTTATTCCGAAGGTTTTTTTTTTTTTTATTCCGAAACGCACAAATTACATATACCTAGAGGTTCGTTAATCCGAATATTAAAAAGGGTTTGTAATCCGAACATTTGGGGCGTTATTCGAAGGTTCGTTATTCCGAAGGTTCGTTAATCCGAAAATGTTAAGGCGGTGCGTATAATTCTACGTGGCGCCCTCTCTCAAGAGGAACAGGGTTTGGTGTTGTCACAGTAGTAGAATGACACAAGATGAACAATACAAAACTCTTTTTTTTTCTAGGACATTATCTTTTAAACAGCGCAGGTCCCTGGGCTCTGTGAACCTGACTACCCTGATTACCTTTAAAAAATAAATAAATAAACAGATAGACAACTACAGAATAAACGATTGTGTCCATACAAATAATACACTACTAGTCTGCCACAAGTGTTGTGTTAGCATAACAATTATTTCTGTGGACACAATCATTTCTGTTTTATATTTCTATTTATTTTTCACAGCCCAGGGACCTGCTTTCCAAGTGAGCCCTATTACAAAATTGATATAGGATATTGCAAGTATGCGATATTATACAGATATTGACTTAAAAATCAGAGGTGGAATACAACATTTGAGATCCTCGCGGGAAGTTATATTTTTGTCGAGGATTATTATATTTTTGCGAAGCGCGTAGCGCTGAGGAAAAATATAGTATTTCGAGACAAAAATATAACTTCCCAAGGGAAATGAAACGTTATATTCCTACCGAAGGAAAAAAAGTCAATATCTGTTATATTATATGACCTACAGTACAAGAAAGAAACTGCTGTATAAAGCAACACGACTTCTCCTTTTTCAAACCCACAGTCAAATTCATGAACGCGCGTGACAACGGCACTGTAACAGTGGTATGCAATCGAGCCAAACCGAGCCACAACTATGAATGGCTTTCGCGTAGTTTTTAGGCCCTACTGACGGTAATTCGTTCTTCCGTGGTATATAGCCGACCGTGCAGGAGCATTCCTAGAACAATCGCTATTCAATCGTACGTAGGCCTGTAGTGAGGGCCTATTTACGTAGCGGTAGAGCTAGATTTTGTAGTGAGAGTTGTAAAATTATTTAAAAAAAATTGTAACGTTAGAAGACTAACATTAAGGGTCTACAACTGCCGCTTTTAGTCTAAAGCAAGCTTGTTGAGGTAAGTGTTTGTAGTGATGTATGAGAATGTGAACTTTGGCAATGTAGGGCCTAATCTCTTCTGTCTGCAGTCACTGGTATACATGAGCTGTAGACTATGGACGTGGCCCTGTTTCAGGTCCAGCGCTAGTACTAGTATAGAGGGCTTTTTACACTTGTAAAATTTTGCTTAGCCCCGGACCAACGGTGGGGCTAAGGGGGGGGGGGGGGGGGGGGGCCTTAGCCCCACCGTTGGTACGGGACTATCCTTAGCCCACTTTCTGTTTACACTCGTTTTTGCCAAAGTGGGCTAGCCCCACCGATAGTACGGTACTATCTGGCCCTGCAAATTAGCAGGGGTTAGCACCGCAATTGCGGTGCCAAGCAAGTGAGTGTAAACAGAACGAAAAAATAATCCTGGGCTAAGCGACGGAGACGAAGTCCGACCCTCACTGACCAATCAGAAACGAGGTAATCAAGTGCTGCCGGTGCGTGCGTGTACGTGTACAGTACACAGCGTAATTATGAATATTCATGTGGTTTGGAAAGTCCGGGGCTAAGAAATACGAGTGTAAAAAGGTCAGTTTTCTCCTTAGCCCCGGACAAGAGATAGTACGGGACTAATTGGCGAGTGTAAAAAGCTGAAAAAATTGGTACGGGACTAACGATAGTCCTGGGTCAGAGAAAGTCCGGGGTTAAGAAACACAAGTGTAAAAAGCCCTTAGAACTACCGGTGTCAAAGAAACTTACCCAGTTCAGGCGTTGGTAATACTAGTATAATGGGAAATCCTTTGCCTTCCGGCCCTGCCACGACTGTCTAACATTAACGGGAGTAGTAGGCTCTGTAGCTTCCAACACATTCACCAGTTCGTTTCTCTCTCAAGCTGCCATACCAGTTACAACAGTTTGACAAAAGCAAATCTGTTGCTATTTCGCAATACTCGCTTGTCGGTAGCGCGTGTATGCTGTGCATGAAGTGTGATGCTATAGTATTAGTGCAAAAGACAAAAAAAAAAAAACAACCCATAAGCGAACACGTATGGAAACATTGATGTAGATGTATTTTCAACATAATGCATTGCACCAACCCATATGTTAAAGTGTTCTATGTTAAAACTTTAAGAAAACAGTAAAGGAAAAGACATAAACCGAACCCATCTACCCTCCCCTATACCCCCCCCCCCCCCAACCGGGAAAATCAAATCAAAACAAACCAAAACATTACAGAATAATCGCCAGTCCATCCTGCACTCATAACTGTGTTGTCCCTCCCGAATTCCCGTCAGGATATGGTGACATTAAAACGATATAACCCTTTAACAAGCATGAAAGGGAATCCTACTAAATGACGCTATTGAGACACAAGATATGTTTTTGAAGGGATAACAAATGATGAAGAAATGTCAGGAATTGAATAGACCTCTGCTAAAGTGACCCGCGACTATGCAGACATTTTGCAAATTGCACCAAGGTCACGAAAAACAATGCGGCTAGAAAAATTGCAAGCCTTAATAGGGATATATATATTTGAAAGCAAGATGGAATACGCCAACGGCAATGAGTACAAACCTTTGATGGCATATGGGCTTTGGTGTTGGATTCGCAAAGCTTGGAGCCACTTTCGTAAGTGATAAGTATAGTTTGGAGCGCACGGTCGGCAGGCTTACGGCATAAAGCTCCTAAATGCTTTGACACTGAGAATGGAGTCGTTTATCACAGTTCGCAGCAAATTTGGTACATCTGGAAACTTCTCCCACCTTATGGTTCTTGATACCACCCCATCACGGGCTCTTTCTTGAAGAACGTCATATATGATTCTATGAAATGTTTGTGCGTCAGCCTCCAGCGTTTGTTTCTAACTTATTATTATTCAGAGCATATTTCTTTCCGCGGAAAAAAAGACCCTTGAATGCATTGTACACACCGATGTTGCACTATACATCACATCACTGCTCAACTTTGCACGTCAAAAGATATTACTCTTCCTCAAAGTCTTAACCGAAATACGTGTCTGCCACAAATGAGTCTATAGTGGTCACGCTGAGCCGGTCATCGGTCAAACAAAGCCTTCCCAATCGCATGTACGCCAAACAGATGACAGCCAAGACACGATCACACAAATCAGAACAAAAGAAAACAAACATCATAGATGAATACAAAATAAGCGATAATCCTTCCCGGAGTGAAAGAGGTAAGCCTCAGAAATTGTTCGCTGTCACTGCTGTAAAGAGGCTACGGGGTAATATCTTGTCGAGGGGAAGAAATATTATGTGGCACGATGTTTAAAACCTTCTAAGACTGCCGTATTTGATACGACATCTCAAACTGAGAATGATGACAGGCCGATCTATGCTGATGGAAGCACACTTACTTTGATGCCATAGAAGCACAACACACTCTCTTTTGAAGTCATGGTTACCCAAGGCACAACATAAGCGCACTTTGACGGAATACCAAAGTTGTCCCTGTACAGAGGATAGCTTCAGAATAACATCACGATACTACAAAAAGACAAAAGGCAGCAAAGCAATACAACAACAACAACAACAACGAAGACATAACCGTCGTCATCGAGTTAGGGGATAGGATCAGTGAAGAGATGCTGCTAAAATGTGCAAAATTGTAATCATATCTGATTTAAACGTGTGACTGCTTGAACACATGATCTAGTTCCTTGCAAATCGTCTAGTATAATGCAGCTTGTGAGCGGTCATGATTTTCTTTTCTTTTTGGCGGAAGGTGATTAAAGCTCTTCTGCCTAATAACAGTGAATATTTAAATGGGAGTACAAAAGACTCAATGAAATGATGCAATGTTACTATAGTTGCTTCAAAAAAACGATTGAGACAACATGAGTTTCGGGTATTTCACACGGGATTGAAATGTTGCTGAAGTTCGCACTGGCTGCAATCTTAATTCTGTGACATTTAATTTAGAGGTAACCTAAACTATCACCATATTGGGATTATTTGACAAAGAAACGCATTTGCTAGAGTAGCTGGGCTCCGTCACGCAAAAATATTAAGTGCAGTCAGGAAGGTGTAATAGCTGAACTAGACACCAACAATGATAGCGCTCCCCACAATAGCAAAGGATAAGGAAGTTTATGTCATAAATATATCTCAGCCGTGGTAACTCTTTCATACTTATACGGTAAAATCACCAAGAAAAGGTATTTCGCTAATAATTTTAAGAAATCAAAACACACCGATTAATTAACAACGTGCCTGTTTCATCCCCGGTTTCAATTTCTTTCTGTGGCATAGATTTGTGTCTGTATTATATACAGTATGTCCGCCAAAAAATTACAACGGGACCCCCCGCAATGATATCTTTAAAAATAGTGAATCAATCTAGATACAAATTCAGGGTATGAAACTATAACTCATTGCCCACATCTTACAGAAAACCCCATTCGATTTGCTTCAGTGGTCAAAGAGAAATGAGGAATTTTGTAGAGGATGTCGGGAATCTCTTTTGTCCAAGTTCTGTCTATTATTCACGCGCTAGAGCATTGAATTGCTAAAATTGGAAAAAATTGGACTCATGACATGCTTTACAACAATCTACATTTCTCTGTGACCGCTTCACCAAATTGAATGAGGTTTTCTGCAAAATAGAGCTAAGATGTTATATTTTAAGGCCCCGAAGTAGCACTTAGACAGGTCGATCATTTTGAATGGTATCAATTCGAAAATTTGATTGTAATTTTTGAGGGACATACTGCAGTATGTCCAACAAAAATTACAGTCACATTTTCGTATTGATAACATCCAATATGATTTTTTTTTTTCAATGCTACTTCAGGGTCTTAAAATATAACATCTTAGCTCTATTTTGCAGAAATCCCCATTCGATTTGGATAAGCGGTCACAGAGAAATGGGGATTGTAGTAAAGCATGTCATGAGTCTGATTCTTCGAAGTTTAGCACTTCGATGATTTTGTGTGTAAACAATAGACAGAACTTGGACAAAAGAGATTCCCGACATCCTATACAAAATTCCTCATTTCTCTTTGACCACTGAAGCAAATCGAATGGGGTTTTCTGTAAGATGTGGGCAATGAGTTATTGTTTCACACCCTGAATTTGTATTTAGATTAATGAAATATTTTTAAAGATATCATTGCGTAGGACCCCGTTGTAATTTTTTTTTGGGACATACGGTATACTAATGAAAGATCATAGACTCCTTTACTGAAATTGAAGGGGGGGGGGGGGGGAGGGAAGATCTATCATTCGTATCATGAAATTCTGTATTGTAACTATCCGTGACTACATAAAGCTGCCACTGAATATGGCCGTGTCTAGAATTCCTGTAAATTTTTGATATACGAAGACTGCCGGTACTACTGCTATTCATTGCAGTTAATGGAATCCTGCAGAATATTGCGAAGAACATTTATTTGAGAATGTGCGTATTATATGTCATGTATTCGTGACATTGTGAACCTTTTCCCATCCGTAGTTCATATTAGACCGTTGAACCAGTTACGGGTTTATGTAGTCCCGTTGCTGTAAATGTTTCGCCTAATGCACAGAATCATTGAAGCACTCTCCATGCATAAACAGTAACTTCATCGAAGCTTGTTGAAACTGCGGATGGATTACTCTAAGCCTTCTGAAGCATCTGACAGCCGGTGGAATTGGATGGAGAATTCCTAACCGCTAACTCGAGATTGTAATGTTTATATGCAGCGGTTTAATCTAGCTATTGTGGGCAGCACAACGTCAGTCACATTCAGGTAATATTACACACCTTTGAAATAGAACAAATATAGTCCAGTGTAAATTCGATCTATTCTCTCCACGCTATTCATAGGCCTACCTACTCAAGTTTTCGTGTATGGGTACCGTATATAGCGACTTGCTCGATCGTAAAGTAGCCAGCCTCTTATATGAGCTGAAATTCCAGCCCGAGCGTTGCGGGAGAAACCGACACTGTAGTAGGCCTACATGATATTAAAGAACCAAACTCTTCGGGAAATAATTTTCTCGTTCGGCAATGTTCGGGTCCGATGACCACACAACCCATGCCGGTCTTCTTTTAACCAGCAACACAAAACTGCCAAAAAAAAGCAACAACAACCCGATCTACAAATCAGTCAAAGGTCGCGCAAAGGCCCAGTTCTCTCGAGTCAAAGAAATAAATAACACCTCTGGAAAACACATGATTAATATCTCTTGTTGTCTATACAGAAACAAATTCTGAGTGGCAAATATAATTCTTTGTTATTACTTTGTACCCTTTGACCTTCAATAATACAGAACTACAAATAATACAAAGTAGGCCCTATAGAAAATGTTGTTTCCTTATCAAGAAGTACGTTTCTTCTTTTTTTTTTTCCTGATTCTATATGGATACACGTCAAGCAATTGAAATACAATGTACATCGTTAGTCTTATTGTGAATAAAGTTTGACATTTCAACTGTGTGCTCGAACTGTGGTAAAATCTACACTGTATGCACATCATGCTTTCCCTCACAAACCTAAAACACATAATAGCTATGGGCTCAGAAAAGAAATGATAATGACAATGATCGAAATTTCTCTGCGTCAGTGAGGTAACTAAAATGAAGAAAAACAAACGACAATACAATGCTATTACATGAAGTTTGGGTGTAAAGAGACGTTGATGTGAAGACTTGTCCTTGCACTCAAAGGAAACATCTATTAACGCATGAACATGCATAGATTTACGTGAGATTCATGTGTAGGCCTACTGGCGATACTAAGTATTAAGTACTGAGTAGTATAAAACATGTATGTACATAATAGCTGTTTTACGCACGCGCACGCGTGTGTGTGTGTATGCACGTGAGTATAATGATTATGTACGTGCGTGTGTGTGGTCAAATAAATGAAGATTCATCATTAATTAAAGGGATAGTACAGTATTGGTGGAGATGAGAATTGGGCTTTTAACTTTTTGCGAGATACCAAGAAAACACTTATGATATAGTACAGAGCATACCATTTTAAGAGGAATTCAAAGTTTATTTGATGAAAATTGGGTTTGGAATGACTGAAATATCCAAAAACATATATAGAACAAAGCGATCGTAATAAAGTGTGGGTTCCACACTTTATTAGAATCGCTCTTTTTTGGATATCTCAGCCATTTCAAAACCAATTTTCATCAAATTAACGTTGAATTCCTCATAGAATTACATGCTCTTTCATATTTCATAAGAGGTTTCTCATTATCTCACCAAAAATGTTAGAAACCTGATATTAGGTCTCAACCAAAACTGTACAATCCCTTTAACGCTTTAAATTAGTGTTCCCTCTGATTACTGTTAAAAATTGAGAGTATAGTAGAGACAAGAAAGAGGAATATTCTAACCACCTTTCTGGAAATTGTCAAACTTGTCTTGCTCTCCCAATCTCCCGTTTGAGGCATTGCCAACAACGCACACCTCCTTGAGAGTGCAATGATTCTTATTAGAGTTTCATGGCGAATATTGCGATGGAAAGGGAAAAAAAAGAATGCAAAGTATAAGCAGCAAACTGATGAGTAAACAGCCAGAAAATATTTCCCGACACGCACGACTCAATCCCAGTGAATTTAAAGACGTTGTTTGCCCTGATCCTAGTTAGAAATATCTGAGATGATGGCTGGTCTGGCGTATTATAGTGTGTATTAGCTATGCTGCTTTGAAAAGACTATATAGGATTAACAGTGATCGCTACCATGATATCTTTCTATTATACCTTCAATTTTCCCTATGACAGATGAAAAAACAAACACTTTGGAGAAAACGACTTCCTGTTATGGTTATATTTGCTCAAGAAGATCTTGGTAGCTGTAGCACATTTCGACACCCCCGAAACAACATCAGCCTACAAACAAACCAATGAACATACCAACAAGCATGATTCAATTACGTATGATATGTTTGATTGTTTCTTCATCCATTTGAAAATCAATCATAGTACAGCTCGGTGTCTTTAAAGGACAAGTTCACCTTCATAAACATAAGGATTGAGAAAATGCAACAATATTAGTACAACACATCAGTGAAAGTTTAAGGAAAATTGGACAATCGATGCAAAAGTTATGAATTTTTTAAAATATGCGTACAACAGTATAAAGAAAATATAAAAGAAAATTCAACATATTTTCACTTTTTTCGCATAATAAAAGAGCAATTGACTTGCCTCTTTCTAAAGGCAGGGGGAATAATATTACCCATAACATTTATCGGTAACGAGTCAGGGGAATGTGTACTTTTTTCAAAAGATGGAATTTTGTGAAATTCTCTTTATATTTTCCTTATATTGTTGTACGCATGTGACATCTAAGTTATTCATACACTGCAGTAGTCTTCTCATCCAGCGGGTACTGCACAAAAACTTCAAAAATTCATAACTTTTGAACGGATTGTCTGATTTTCCTCAAACTTTCAATGATGTGTTCTACTGATATTGCTACATTCTCTCAATCCTTATGTTTATGAAGGTGAACTTGTCCTTTAACATCAAATTCCCTACGCACAATCTATGTGTGTAGATCACGCGGTCACCATCACTTTCCACTTGCCACTGTAATTTTGTCTAACGAGCAACGTGCTCGTAACAACTAGCGCGACGGCTCCGATAATTTTCACGCGACAATTGGTCGGTAGCTTTGTCAATAGTACGGACCAATAACAGCAAGTGGAAAAGCTTTTATAGCTAGCATCTTAGAACAAGCAGTAAAAGAAAAACAACACCAAACGAACAAACACGTGATTAACGGTCTAACTATCACAAAATGACCTTTATGTAGCGTACATGACACCAGGAACTCCTTTCGTTTGTTGTTTTGGTTGTTGCTGATAAAATCTTATATGTGAAAACATCCTTCCGATTGGGTGTCATGTCGTTTTTGAAGATCTCAAGCACAATGCCAGCAGAGACAACACTCAAATGTCATGTGACCTTCTGCGTACTATTTCATGCATTACAGACCCGCTCACCGTATGATGACAAATGATGGAACTATAGAATCCCTCCTCGTTTAAGAAAATACTTTCAAATATAAATACCCACATTAAGTGCCATCTGAACAAAATGACAAGCAGACATGTATATTGGAATGTCTCAGTTTAGAAACCTAAATTGCCATAACCTGCGTATACCCCGAAGCTTCGGCAAGTCCACCTCATAGGGGGGTAAGTAGCGATGGTAATAACCTCACAGACCATGCACCTGCAACTGGTTTACACTGCTGTACCCCAGTAGACACCTTCAGAGGAGCCTGGAGTAAAAAGCTCGCTAGGAGTTGATGTCATCCTACACGACCAAACTTCTCCATCCAACGAACACGTATTTGTTCACCTTCTTCCAAAGAAATCCAACGACGTCCCTACAATGCCAAATGCTGGGTTAATCAAATGACACCGGTTTTGAATTCAGGGTCGAATACACAGCCCGTTCTGGCGCCAACACAGCGGTTCCATATCAACACAGCTCTCACCTTACTTGAATTCAAAAGACTTGCATGGTGGGCAATAATACCTCTTCCAGGTAAGAGGTGGGTCGGAGGGTTGAAAAGAAAACACACCTTTCGGACATCATGAATTGAAACTTCTCCTTCTTCTTCGCCTATCATGGGGGTATCGATTGTTTTACTTACACTTTTTTTTTATTGCTTTGCTCATTCGCCTGCAATAACGCCTACATTTTTTTCACAGCCTCGCAAAAGTCAGTAATTAGGAAATTAGTGGCAGTAGTCCATGACTGCTTCTCGGATAGACTGGGACGCTGACGTAATAAAAACCTTTTCACAGCAGAAACTGTTTGTTATTACTATTAATGTCAGTAATTTTATGCAACCATCTTATTATTGTAACGTTTTGTCAAGACCGAGATTGAAATAGAGGCGGAAAAACAGATTGACATGGAAAGAAAGAGAGCAAAAAGGAGTGAAAATAGATCGAAGCAAGGAGAAAGGGTAGAGGAAGACGGACAGACGGACAGACAAACAGAAAGAGTCAGAGAGACAGACAGACAGAGGTAGTTAGAAAGGGCACGAAGAATATATCTTTAACCGACAATTTCTCGATAGAGTAGTTATTGTGCACTGAGGCGCCGGGGCGCAAATCTGAAGAATTTACCGGCCGCAGGTCACTGCAACACTTATCCAACAAAAAGGGAGACATGACATAAATTTGTCGGCAATATCCAGGAATCCCCTTCATGTGGAACCCTGAAGAGGGAGGAGAACAGATTGTACAAGTGGTAAATTGATTCTTGCGGCTGATTCCTGTCGCAAATCCTCTACCGTGATTGACTTTCCGAAGAGGGTTTGGTCAACTGGCCTGGGTAATCCCTCTAAGATATGAAGTCCTCCCTGGGCGGTACGAGCGTGCATTGACGAGGACAAGACTCGCTACTGGCCGTTAGTTGATTTCCGAGGGCCTCTTACTGGCGGAAAGCCGTGCGATGCAAGGCTGATTATGATGATAATGCATGTAGTAATGATGCTATGAAAACGCTACACGATGGCCCACAGAGGTCCCAATATACCTCAGTATGATGGCCGCGGCTAATCCATTTTCACCATTAGTATATGAGCCATTTTACACATTACGAACTGAGAGACAAGATAGTATCCCCCCTCCTATCATCATTCACTTCTGTCCCTCCCCGCCCCCGCCAAAACAAGAAATCAAAGAAAATAAAAAGCACAGTCTCATCAAAGCCTGGGAAATATTACATTACAAACAAAATTCGATAAAACTGGAGATAGATATGATCATATAAGCACTTATAGTAACTGAGATGAATCATTCATTATTATATACCAAGGTATGAATGAAATATTCGTTTGAACTTGATCTTAATCTTTACACATGGGTTTGAATCAACAGACATATTAATGTTATGACCTCACTGTAATAAAAGTAGAACAAGAAAATGTGTTCAATCATGACGCCATATCCTTACATCGTATTGTTCATACATAATATTATATACGCACATTTCTCAAATCATGTAGAGAAAAGTAAAACGTATGTAGATATCAATGAACTGTATCACACGGAGAAAGGAATGATTGTACACATTGTAGACATCTATACCTGTCTACTGCTGGCAATTTGTGTAACATCTCTTACTTAACTATTGGAAATTACTTACTTCTCAGGCCAAGGAAATTATAAGCCTTCTAGCGCGGCATCAAACAAAGAAAGAAAGTTAAAGAAAAGGTCTGGACACAATTTAGGGTATAGGTAACGTCCTTTTCCAGTAAAGCTCATGCGAAGGTGTCTTTTCCTATTCAGAATAGCGTGGGCAGGATTTCGGTATAAATGCTCACCGGCTTAGTTATATAAAGAGTAAAGGCAACAAAAGTTTTGTTTTTCATAATACAGTCTGATTTTCCCTTCTTTTTTCATGTAAGGGGGGGGGGGTTATAATTCATTGGAATTGAATCAGAATAAAAAGTATGTTTCGTCATCAATGCGCCATATACCATCAGTAAATTGGATGATGCTATACATATTTGCCCATTGTTTGTACTCCGTACGAATTCATGTAAAACGGCAGTAAACTTTTTTTTTCTCTCTCTTTTCATTTTTCGAGATTCCGCGTTAACGGGGTTTGGGCAAAGAGTGGGATAAATGAAGAATAAAACAAGATTGATCTTTCAGTGAGTACATTTGTGACGAGATACAATTTCAAATCGTATTGTCGCCCCACAATTTTCAGGTTTCTCAGTCAAAAAGCGCAAACGACTGTACAGGGGGTGGGTCGCCTTGAGTAAATGAATCACGCAACCCGATGCCTCGCGGAGGCCAACGCTGCTCGGATGGAGCAAATTGAATTCCCTGAAATGGCATGGAAACCACATTATAGCGATCGTTTCAAAGCGATGCTGAGGCTGCTCTTACTCTCACAGTCATGAGCGTCCTGTACAGCCCAATATGGCTCTATATGTGCATTTTTCCTTGACGCTGAAATTACGGACAGATAATCAATTAAGACAATATAGGCCGTATCCTGTTCATTTCGCAGGACATTGAGAAGAATATGCCTTAAGAAGTTAACATTCCTGGAAGGAAATTACAATCTCAGGTAAATCAGTTGTGTATGCGTTCTGGATGAGACGTATTTGAAAGAGCAATTTGCCTTATCTTTGAACCACATAACAAGAGGCAGCCCGCTTGCTGCATAAACAAGTAACTTTCTTGCTCACATCAGAAGTAAGAACAAAGGAACAAAATCTGATGAAGTATAAAAAAAAAAAAAACTAGGAAAAAGGAGAGGAAAATAGACGGAATTTGGTTCTTTGGGTAAGCTGGTGGCTGGATTGTAAAAAATTGTGTAAACTGTTCCCTGCCACCAATTAGAATTCAAAGGGAGAGAGAGAGAGAGTAATCTAGCATACTAAACTTCTTTTGTAAGAATCGGTTGATCTTAATAATGAAGATGCATGGAAAAAAATGTTTAAAGCGCAGTTTAGGTGCATACATGAGTCAACGATTGGGAACATTAAGTGTGAGACTACACAGAACATTCAAAACTTTCCTATCTCTGGTACTTGCACATCCATTTACAAACATTGTACGTACGAATATGGAGGTATACTCATACACACGTGCTTTTTGAACTCACGGGATAAAGTGAAAACACAGTTCTCATAATATCTGCCGAACTCTCGATGATCTTTTTTTTTTTTTTTTTTTTTTTGCTGTAAAATGTGCGGATATGCATTAGATATGATGCGTGAAATAACGCTAAGATAACACGATTTCACTTCAAATAACGACGAAAATGCGAAATATTAGCAAAAAAAAAAGAGCATACCCGATCGTGGTTGCTGCGTAATTCGTTATAATCGATTAACGATAATCGACAAATCGGACAACAGCGGTACTAACCAATATTCTGCGCTAAAGTGCATCGCATGGAGCTTGTTGGAAAACACGACTGCTAGCATATCGGCACGATTGATCGTCACGTAAACGTTCTACCTCCCCACTGTGAAGGGGGAGAGCTCTTCTAGAATAATATTCATGTACTACAATCGAAATTATTTAACACTTTTGATCTGAAAATACTCCCTAACAGCTCATTATTCTGGCAAATCGCGTGTTTCTCGGTAGACCCTTTCGATATATTGCAAGTAAATTGCATATAATATGGTTGAAGATTAATTTTGAGCCCTTCTGAGAACTACGTTTTGGCTTTAAAAACAATCATACAAACATTATGCGCATCTCTCTAGAACATTGAGTGAAAGGCTAATGATGATTGATGTCTTTGATCTGCTTTTAACTCAATCAACATGGGTCCGTAGAGATTAAAAACAAACAAATAATAGGTGATACAGTACTAAAACAGACAGCGCATCATCCGTTATGTTTCCTGTAATTGTTTCTGCGAAGAGTTGCTTTCGGGATTTAAACTCTTCGCGTATAGTCTAACAGACAAAACGTCGGTCATAAAGTAGAACAACGACGAAAACAATGGCACCCATTAGGCTAGCAGACGGCGCGCGAGTTTGAATAGTGATGCATGCGCACTGCGGATGCGAATGGATGCGAATATTTTGGAATATGGAAGGACAGTGTTCGCCAAAGTGCATGAGAATAATGCATCTCTGCTCTGTGGCACAATCTTGGGCAATAAGTAGACGGTCTCGACCCCAAATCCATGCCCCATAATCATGAGAGTGCCGCGGGTTGATTTTGCTCTCTCTCTCACTTCTCAGATGGAGGGAAAAAATATGTAATAACAATTTGCGTTTCACAAGGATTGAGTGGCGCCAAATCGGTACACACGAGCAGGCTGATCGCGTGAGCCTTGGGCATGCGCGCTGCGCGGGAATGGACGGCGCGACGCTCATAGCTGCACGGCGTATACGGGGGAACATCAATGTTCGTAAAGAAACAGGATTTAGAGTACATGTACCCCTATAAGAGGATGAAATTTCACTGCTGCCCTTTCTCGACAAAAGACTTCCTCCTGCATGAAGTGATGGGTGATCAAAAAAAAAAAATGGGTGTGATAGTCATCGTTCAATCTTTGTTACATACTAGTAACCTCATTTTAAACGAGAGCCAAGAGACCTGCTGTGGAATTGATTAAGTTTCACATTTAAACCCATTTTGCATGTTTGTTTATTTGTTTGTTTGTTTGTTTGTTTTTTTTTGAGGGGGTCTTCGTTTTTCCTTTAATTTGCCTGATACAAAAACGGGAATTCTTTTTTGTTTTTGTTTATTTTTTTACTTGTGAGGCGATTTTTTTTCCCCATAAAGGCGGCCCCTTCACTTTGAAAAATGTAGCACCGCCCCTGACTGACATTTGGTCCTTCGTTCTGAGAATACTTATTTTGTAAGAATTTTCTTTTTGGAAATCGCCAACAGCCACCGTAGCCGACCTGCAGATCGGTCCTGCCTGGCAGCACTATCTGCCATTACTGCGTTGTCCCATACGCTCACATAAGTTTACCATGACTACGCGAATGAATATTTTGGCTCACGCCCGCCGCAATATATACATTTATCTTTTAGTGATTGTGAATTCTGTAATCTCATTGGTCAATCAACCACTGAATATATCCCGTATTCCGTGATAAGGTCATATTGTGCGCATGCGCTAAATCCACCACTGAATATATTCCGTATTCCGTGATATGACGTCATATTACACAGCTAGCTGCGCGTGTACCAAAGACGCTTATAGGAAAGTGCGCGCTAATCCTGTACAAAACAAATGGACAGCGCGTGGTCCTCAAGCGTATTACGCACATAACCTGAGACCACTAGACGCTTGATAAACGACAACAGCAACTTACGTATCTGGCTACTGCAGTATCTTATGGCTTGTACGTATTTGTACATTGTATGCGCGCATACAGTAATCAGCTCGCGAGACGTAGGCCTATAGTCAACATGGTCATGGCTGACAGCCGGCGATTTCAACATCATTCACGAGGGGAAATCAGCGAGAAGAAGGTTAGCACTTACACTAAAAGATAAAATCGTTACCCCCTGCTTGTTCTTACGAAATACGGGAAATATCTACGGTCTGGTGCCATATTCCATTCGGCCTTCGGCCTCATGGAATATGGCACCAGACCGTAGATATTTGCCCGTATTTCGTGAACAAGCAGGGGATAACTAATATTATCTTTTTGTGATCGTGAATTCTGTAATCTCATTGGTCAATCAACCACTGAATATATCCCGTATTCCGTGATAAGGTCATATTGTGCGCATGCGCTAAATCCACCACTGAATATATTCCGTATTCCGTGATATGACGTCATATTACACAGCTAGCTGCGCGTGTACCAAAGACGCTTATAGGAAAGTGCGCGCTAATCCTGTACAAAACAAATGGACAGCGCGTGGTCCTCAAGCGTATTACGCACATAATCTGAGACCACTAGACGCTTGATAAACGACAACAGCAACTTACGTATCTGGCTACTGCAGTATCGTATGGCTTGTACGTATTTAATATTTGTACATTGTATGCGCGCATACAGTAATCAGCTCGCGAGACGTAAGTCAACATGGTCATGGCTGACAGTCGGCGATTTCAACATCATTCACGAGGGGAAATCAGCGAGAAGAAGGTTAGCACTTACACTAAAAGATAAAATCGTTACCCCCTGCTTGTTCTTACGAAATACGGGAAATATCTACGGTCTGGTGCCATATTCCATTCGGCCTTCGGCCTCATGGAATATGGCACCAGACTGTAGATATTTGCCCGTATTTCGTGAACAAGCAGGGGATAACTAATATTATTATCCATACAGAGGATTTTAGAGCCCAAATACAAGTGTTATTTTGTCGACGCACCTCATAACCTCCAACCCACTTAAAAAGTTTGTTGAACTCGACCAATATTTTTTGCCGAGGCGACCAATATTTAAAATATTGGACGGCAAGAGGGGGATTCCCCAAAGTTTTTATAAACTGCACCGTGATTGGTTGAGATATATACGAGATAACCTGAAATATGAAGTAAAAACGTCTGTGATTGGTCAATCACGAATTAACTAGAATATCGTTTCTTCTAAAATTCTGTGTTCATGCAAACAAATTTCATATATCAATCAGTTGAAATTGTTTTTTATACAATTTTTCAAAATATCACTTTCATAACAGGAAGTTAAATTTAGGATTGATGAAAATAAGTTGCCTTTTTTTGTGCATGCAGGCGCAAGGCGACGAATGATCTGCAGCTCTGCATGCTCAGCGCTTTACTGCTAGATAGCCCGCGCGCGATATACAAATACATGTAGCCGGCCGCCGCTTGCATTTGCATGCGCGATAATGCATAATCGATACTGTACCGCGACGTGTACGTATACACTATACAGTAGGACTACTAATTGTAGTAGCCTAATTCGATCTTTCACGATCTACGGTAGATGTGACGTGAATTGTTTCTCAGATCTCGGATACAAATACATCTAATTCTGGTCTAAATTAGCTAGATCTCGGTCTAACAGTAACATGACGGCTACCTTGGATACATAGATCACTGTTTTATCAGAGACTGTAGGCCTACATCAACATACCATACCCCATGTCAGGATCACTACACAGTAGGAGACCACACAGCACTCGGAGTCGGAGACAGAAAGGGTAGGCCTAAGTGAAAACATTCTTCGCTAAAATCCTCTGTAGGATAATAATGATGATATTGAATGTCCTATTTTCGATTAATACAAGGAAATATTGGACTCGCTAAGCAAAATATTGGACTCGTCTTCGACTCGTCCAATATTTGTGCATAGCTCGTCCAATATTTCCTTGTATTAATCTCAAGGCCATCCAATATTATATAAGTATCATTCATTCAGCATACGCGTGCGCGCATGAGACACCGCAGTACTGGGGGACTTTCTGTCAGGTCGGATAGGTCTATACTGTAAGTCAAAGCAAAATCTCAGGGGACATCTATATACCCTCCGTGGGGATGCTACTGGTTGTTGTCAACTGAAATTGACAGCTTTGAGTAAACTCTTCGTCTGTAATTGTGATTGGGCCAAGACAATATCAATTTTCGAGTGTTTGAGTATTACCTGACCATTAAATTGATTATAATATACCACAATGACTACCTTGTATGACGGACGAGTGTCGCAAGACAGACCACCTGGGTTGTCGAGGACCTGGACCTCGATGGTCTTAGTCAGACAGTCGATGATGGTCGCCCTGCCAATCGTGCGTTGAGATAGCCAATGAGATATCCTGCCTGCTTAAAGGAGAGTTTAGTGCCTTCCTCTATTTTATTTCAGCAGTGTCTAATGTGTGTGTGTGTGTGTGTGTGTGTGTGTGTGTGTGTGCATGGAGGGGGAGGTGGCTACAACAGCCATAATTGAAACAGAGTTCAGTCAACTTACGCATTTTATCTCAGAATTCGATTATGTCACCGTTGTCAGGGTAACAAGAGTGATACACCCGTCCTCTGCAATAAGCGTCAGCATCCGAATTATGAACTAATGTTTTAGATAAAGACGCGACAGAAGGGGATGCGTGATCGCGTATATAACGTTTCGTGTCGAACATGACCCGATCTCTGAATTGATTCCACATCGAACGTCGAGTCATTACAGAGAAGTAATGAGCTCGTAACGACTGCCATTTAAAGTTGTCGTCTCGTGTTTTTCAGCAGTGATTCGCTATACCCCAGCAGGCCAATGGAATTGTTGCACACAGCCAATAGATAGCAGTTGGACTTTCAATCAAATTCCCGAGATACTGTCACACGTATGTTGCTCGTCGGCGGTTCCAACAAAAGTGACCACACGTAATTTTAACAGGTTCTGACAAATTCGGCGACAGGGGGAAGATACAATTACAATCCGATGCTTGTCTTATTTGGAAGAAATGTACACTAGAACTGGCATTTGAGAGACAAAAGAAGAAAGAAAAAAACTCAACGTCATCCAAGAGCAAATACCGGGAACAAATATAATCTTTAAGATGTTACCGGTTGTACAACATATTCTGATAGTGATTTTAGTCAGGTCTGTCTATACACACGCCTCCTGACAACGTGCTTATTAAGGAGACACAATTGTCTCCCTAACGTGTTGTCTCTCCTTAACGAAGCAATCATGAGCATATATATATATATATATATATATATATATATATATATATATATACTACATATCTCTGGCGACGTACTGCATGAAATTATCCTTAAATGCCAGTCGAACCATTGCGGTCTCTACTGCACAGTGCCTCGGAGGCCTTTTTCTTCGAATCGTGTCTCACCGCGAAGGATATACGGCTCATGAATCGCTTGTTTTTATCAAGAAAATTCGTTCAGGTTGGAAGAGATATCGCTTTGACAGATCTCCATTCGGTCAGGGAGGTATATATGTCTCCGTCACACCTCTCTGATTCGATGCCTGTCTTTATTCGTCTGGAACAAACGGCGACAGGTGACAAGGTTCTTCCTCAAGAAGAGCGGTAGGAGGGGAAAGACCATGTCGACATCACTGGGTTCAGCATTATACGGCAGCGTCTCTGAGATTTCGGATTTGAAGCGTGCATCCTACATGTATATTGGACAGGTGTATTTTGATTTTGGTAAATGAACCGGTCATTTCTGTGCGACTCAGCAGAGTCACGCTCAGCATTTAGGATTTAGCTGCCAAGAGCCAATCTGCATTAATGATTGAATGCAATTGATATCATATCGATGTAACCGTCAGACATCTTCAAAAAGGAGAGTGTTGTTTTTGATTTTGTCATCATTGCTGATTAACATGATTTTTTTTTATTATCGATTTCATGTGTCAACCAACCAGCACAGATGCCACGCAGTCAAGCGAGTAGAACGTATCTTCAAATTTACGAATGCAAAAAAAAAAAAAAATCATCTCACAGAAAAGAAAGTATTGAAAGGCTTTAAAATGTTAAAGAGGAAATTGTTCAAATAGTTTGCGATTAGATATTTGTATTGGCTGGGTGAACATCGTCATCTGACGCTGTCTCACATATCAAAGTGGAATAAAAGATGATTTACGAGTTGTTTTACACTTCTTATCACGTTTGTAGTACGTGAGTATAGGAGAAAAAAAGTGACGTAATTACCTTCCCCCTTTAGGATTCAATGCTTGCACATACATTGAGTTTGTTTGTTTGTTTGGTTTTTTTCGATATTGTGAATGACTTCTTAAATCACTGGTTATGCTGTCATATAAATGTCGATAAGGCGATTTTCTGCAATTCAGACGCAAATAAAAAACTAATGAACCTTTTTCCCCTGTATGGAATTGCATCTTTTCTCACGAGATAGGACAGTTGGGGGCAAATAGGCCATCCGATAGGTAGAAGTACACTGGTATTTTGAAATGCCCCATTTTATTACAGTCGAGTGTTTGACACAGTATAAGGGGGGAGAAAAGATGTGCCTCACCTAATCGATCGTTCCGGCACGCGACCGAATTGTGATAGTGCAGCCGATCGCCAGTAGCTGCCGATATTGCTGATTAATTTGCGGTAGAGTCGCTACCACAGGTAATAATTTTGCTCCAGTAACCCCCTCTCCCTCTACTCCCCCCACCCCCCCCCCTCTCTCTCTCTCTCTCTCTTTCTCTGCAAAGCAATGTCGGTCGGGAGTCGAAGGCCCCCCTGGAGTACATGCACGCCGCTGGCAGCTGGCATTTTCTTCATCACGGCTCTACAGCTTTGATTTCGGGAACAGCTCCTGCGCAGTGACCCGTTCTAAAACGCCCTAACGTCTAAATTAGAAGACGTTGCTCCCGGTGGTTCGGCACTTTATTGGCGTACATGAACCAAATTGACTTGATTCTATAGTACCGACGAAGGGTTACTCCCCCTCCCACCCCTCTTTCTTCCCTTCAAACACTTCTCACGGATATATTTTTGCAAACTTCATCGCTCCACCACCTTTTCTGCTTTGTTTCTTTCATAGCATGAGTCCTGCGAGTATTCTCAAGTCAGCGCTGATTTCACTCTGCATCGATGACTTTGTTGTTTATTCCCAGCACAAGTCATGCGTTATTGAGTGAATTTCAAGTGCACCCACTTCTGTTTGTTCATCGACCCTAAATTTCACTCACTGGACTTTAGGACATCGTCTTATAGTTTTTACACAATAAGGCAAGCAAGCAGGAACATAAAATCGAAGAGTCATGTATGATAAAGAAGAAAATGTACATGTAGAGGTACATTGAATCTATCTTGATTTCATTTTCATATTTTCCTAAATGAAGCAGGAATATTACTTCAAAACTGCATATAAAAGTAATGCCAAAAAAATACGAAACAATAATCGCAATGTACATGAGCAGAATAATACATGGGCTCTTTCCCGATCTTTGTAAGATGTGAACTTATTCTGTGTACAGTTTTGAACAGAACTTTAGTGGAAATAGAAATACGCACTCTTTACATGAATTGTAGAAACGATACTACAGCCAGCATCAGTGAACACATCATGACTGAATTATTTTAATGGGAACACCTTGTTTAAGTGTTTCAAATACACTTTAGATCTAAGCAGTTTCATCTTAGACTACAGAGCGTACACACTGATACTATTTTCAAAAATCTTTTATCCGGTATTCCGCGTTTTATTGTGATCTATCTTATATTTAAAAGGTGGTTAATTTTTGTTATTTTGTTTTCATAGAATGTTGTTAAACCAAATGATTGAAGAATAAAGCAGTAATAAATGATTTATCACAAAAGTCCTGTGGTTCCGATGAAGATATTATATCTTTGGCCATCTTTGAATAACACGAACTACAGTAAGACTGGCCAAAGTTCCACTGTATCTTTCCACAATTCTATGATACATAATATACTAAAACCACAAACACAGTTCATTCGTCCATTATACCGTTCAAACAAGGGAACATTTGTTTTGGTTCGTTTGTTTTTCTGAGCAGGCGTCGAGCGCAAGATAACAATAGCACGCCGGATTTTGCTCGGTACTGGCACACTCACAATAGATGTGTCTTGATTTTTTTTTCATGATGAAGTTAGAAAGTAAATTTCCGCGGGCTGTTTATGTTTTTGTTCTTTTCCCCCTTCGTTTCTAGGGTGCAATATTAGCAGTGGCCTTGGGTGCCAGACTGGATTCACCTGCAAGGAAATTACGTCCTGCATATCAGTTCCTCCTTTCGTCTCGCGCCCGATGAACGTGACACACAGGACCTAATTGAAACGGAACAAATCTAGATCAGGCCGGGTAGACTCAATGAGGTTAAGAGCGGACGACCGATTTGGGGGTAAAATGGGAGGAGGGAGCGCCAAGGCGGTATTACGAGACGTCGTCGTGATTTTGGGGACGGTGACTGTCAGTCATCGCGACACCGGCGTAATGTCATCAAAACAAACTATCCCGGACATGACACGGCTCATGCAGAACATGATTATAGCATCACACGTTGGCGGGAAAAACTTTCGGCTGAAGAATCATCCTTCTCTTTTTCTGCCCCCCCCCCCCCGTCTCTTCCCTGTCACATCCTTGTCATTTCCTTTCGCCAATCATGCACGCATCTGTTTACAGAGTATGTTGCTCACGGTGATGTCGCTCGCTATAAAGGAACTTCTCAATAACAAGTACAATGTTCCAATAACATGAATGATGCAAGATGTTGTTAATGTAGATATGAACACGATACGTCTTATAAGCAACATGGATTCAATGGAAGCGACCGGATGTCTTCTCCGACCGAATGTACGACATTACTAATTTATCTTATACTTTATTAGGGGCATTGTGGTATAGTAATGGATAGGATTTAGACTTTAAAACGGAAGTCTCGAGTTCCGAATCCTGGCAAGTGCTCATTTACGACGTCCCTATCGACACAGGTGTACAAATGGGTATATACCTGACAATGCTAGGGTCGTAATAATGGCAGGGCCCTCTGGTAGAACAACGCTGATCCTGATGAGGCTAAATTGGGTAAATAAGACCATATCGTTGTTATTATTATACTGTTATCCCTTGGTGAGAATAACATTCTTTGTAGCAGAGTAGTATAAGTGCGCGAACATGTTCTAACGTATTTTTTTTTTTCTGATCGGTAGGTGTATTCCCAAAGCGTTACCCTCCTTAAATAAAAAAAAGCTCAAGCTCAAGGATACTTGAATTGATCATACAGTACGGAACATGAAATAAGATTGACATTATGCGTACACACAACTTGCCGTCAGCAGGGTATCCATAGTTTCGACCAAAGACGCTAGCTGGCATAAAACAGTTGGTGTGAACGCACATGGGAATCATGGCAATTACGTTCCCTCCGGACAAGGGAAGAGAATCACACATTAATATATGCATATGTATATATATCAGTGTGTGTGGTTGTGTGTGTATGTGTGTGTATGCATGCACATACATGTATGACTAAAACATGAACGGCTAGGAGTGTTTTATTCTCGAGCTATATATGCAGCGCTTACTTCGTTAACATGTCGGAGATATTTTGAAGAATTAGATAACAGAATGAAATCGAGGGAACTTGTACCATCACCCATACGCTATAGGCTTCAAAGAGTTTGCTATATGCATTCCAGTATCCTGCCTAATCTGGAGATAGGAAGCACTGAAATTGTGAACGTGTGTGTCTGACGCACAGAGCTGTGTAGAGTTCTGTGGTCAGACGGAGTTATGTAGGCCCTAGTTGGCTAGAATTCTTACATTCTTGAAAGTTTTTCGCCTTCGAGCAAACATGGCTGACAAATAAGCACTGTTTTACTCTGTCAAAATATTTTAGAACCGAAAATTTGTAGTCCATTCTTTCATGAGCGTATTACGCGTAACAGCTGTTAGAAAATGTTCATGGCTTTTTTTTTTCACTTCAATTGCAACTATAAACTGGAAAAATGGCGTAACTAATGTCACAATCAAACAAAAAACTAGCAAACAATGTGCATCAATTTGCATAAAGCTCAGATATTTAAAGTTTTCATTATGTATGAAAACATATTTGAGATTTGACCAATTTGATATTTTTATGCTGTACAAACGTCCACTTCTGACAGAATAAGACTTCATACTTCCGGCATTAATCTACTCGAATTCCCGATAAATCAACCAATCTTTTTTTTTTTTTTTTTTTTTTTTTTTTTTGGGGGGGGGGAACACACATATTAATGGGCTTTGGGATTTACCTGAGCAGAAGACACTGTTGAGTACCATATCAAAAATTGGCTGCTTCGAGGGGCATGGCTAAACATGGTTAAAACTATTTGCCTAGAGCTATTTCTCGATAGTACTATATGCTCAGAGACAAAGTCGAGGGGCATAGCACTATGGAGATATCGCCGAGGGCAAATAATTAAGTTTTAACCATGATCAGAAAGAAAGCAGTCAATAATTGTTTTGTATAGCGCATCCGACTTAATCTTAAGATTTTCATGCTTAATCAAGGCATTGAAATTAAGTTTTTGTGGAACCGGTCAGCGAAAGTACGTAAAGCACCGGCCCTTTCACTCAAGTGCAAATACATGTATATAGATACGCGCACAAGATAATCTCACAATCAGCCTTACGCATCCCGAAAAAAAAAGCATTAAATGACTGCTGGGCAGTTTAACAAAACTATTGACTGGACTTCTGTCCAATCAAAATCGAGGTTTCATCTAAATAACGAGATAATAATATGAAATGGAAGCATGCATGGAACTTCACAAGATGATTCAGTTCTAGTGTTTTATTATTACAGTTACAATGTGACTGACCGAAGTGGGCTAAGAACTTCGTCTTTCAACATTGTTGGTACAATGTCATCAAGAGCCCTCATCAAGAACGATAACCTTTGCCGTAAAATTATCTTCTTCTTTCTTTCTTTCTTTTTTTTTTGGGGGGGGGGGGGGGGCAAAACTTCACTGCAATAGGTCTTTCAACATTTACTTGCGTCTTTGCGAGGAACAAAAGTAAAATTTGAAGAGACAAGAACAATCATAATCACAATGCCTGACATTTTAGTTCCACAATCACCCGCATAAAGATGGCATACCGTATTTACAAATACATTAATCGGAAACACAATGCACATTGAAACAAGCACACACACACACACACACACTACAACAACAACAACAACAACAACAACAAAACACATACACACAAAATAACCCCAAAATACACGTGCAACTTTCTTACTTGATGTTCACACATACATGAAATAACACACTTGCATACACACACATACTTAGGCCTACACTGACTGATGATGCAAATCCTGCCGAGTTCCTCGAGGCTATTTTATGACGTCCAAGGACTTTTAACTTTAAAGCGAAAACGTTTCGTATTACGTTTCCTAATGCATTTTCAGAGGGTTTTTCGAAGCATAGTACTTATTGTTTTATACTTCCTTTAAAAATTCAAGACGACGGCGGGCTCTCTCCCTCGGGCATTCTCACACATATTGTCAAAAAGAAATGATTGACATACAATAATCTTGAAGAAATAATGTTACCTCCCCCACCCCCGTCAAAATTCATGAACGCAGCAGCTGTCAAGTTTCTTACATGCTTGTGTACACGCTTCTTTTCTTTAATCGGTCTCATGTGTGTGTGAGTGCGTGATTATTTTGCACATCAGACATGCCAGAAGGTAAACGGACCATTGCAAAAAATTCAGTGAATAAATGAATTAAAATACATATTAATGCTTCTCTGTTTTCATTGCAGCTGGACGCTCACACTCACCCAAACACACACACACACACACACACACACACACACACACAATCACAGAAAAAATACAGGAAAGTTCTGACCTTGTGATTGGATATTCATGATGCCGATAAAAAAATAACACGGGTTAGAATAAAAATACATGTGATGACACACACACACACACACACACACACACACACACACATATATATATATATATATATATATACATATATATATATTATACATATATGTATATATATATATATATATATGTATTCATAAGTATACATATATCTTTTTTGCAATTATTACTTTTTAACGAGAACGATACTGTCTGTATTTTGCGTGCGTCTGACCGGCGGAAAGGACGATCATGTTTGAGGTGGCCAAACGCTAGAACATTAGGAATAAAAAAATCATGATTTTACGATATTTTTTTTTACGAATTAAGTGATAGGGAAAATCGGTTCAGGGCGGGGCCGGAAAGCTGGGAGAAGGAACACATGCCACGGCGTCACTCTGATCAGACATTCTATTCAATTTATCGAGAAAATTGGTTTGAACTTGATACTCTTGGCTTGACAGCAGAAGATGTTTTTAGCTTAGAAATATAAGAGTAAGAGAAGGAGGGAGAGATAAAGAAGAGAAAAAGACAGAGAAAGAGAGATAAAGAGAAAGAGGGGAGAGAGGGAGAGAGGAGGGAGACACGGAAGCAGACAGTCAAATAAGAAAATCTAGGTCAATCAACCTAAATTAAATCATGCACCAAAGGAATCATATATACATGGTATTTGGTGTGGTGTGTAATATAGCAATATTGCTGAAAGAAGCGCTGCAAACTTCTAAAAGCCTTTCCCCAATGGAATTCAAACTTTGCATGCTTGCATGTAATTGCACGTAAAATTCCCAGCAAGTCTTTTTAGCAAAGTCCTCATTGTTACCGAATGGGAAAAAAAAAAGATTGTGTCCATGGTAAATAGGGCGCCTTTGAAGGTTTTTTGTTTTGTTTTGTCTTGTTTTGTTTTGCTTTGTTTTTGCAGATAAACGGCGCAATCATTACCACCGCCATCACCATCATCATTATTATCATCAAGATTTTCGTCAGTTATACACTTCTTATACCACGGTATAGGGCCATGAACTCTGACGCAATGCATATCCGCACTCAGTTCGTTGTTACACACGTGCATCGTTTTTCGTGGTTTCAAATCACAATGAATATCGTGTTAGTAACAAACATACAGTTACTATAATCCTGCGTAAACACGAATTCTCATTGCCCCACGGCTTCAATCTTTCTATTTGAAAGTTCAAGTAGCAAAATATCACAACTAAAAAAAAATGATTAAAAGAAGATGTGTGCAATGGCGCAGAAACAATTCACAAGTTTTTGGGCATCCCCAGTTTCTATTGCATATTCAAAAGCTTGATTTGATTTGATTGTTATTGATAACTCCGAATCTGCTCTCCGTACTGGATATAGAAAGATCGTTTCATATTAAAGATTGTACATAATTACACACTTTCATACTTATACAACAAAAGGAAGCTTGAAGTTGTAATATTTGGTAAACGTTCATGCACAGGAATTGACTCTCCTTTTTTCAAATATTTCAAGTTGTCATACTGCACCCCGAATAAAGTGCTTATATGTAACGATTTATTTCTTAGGTCATCAAAATGTATTACGCAGAGGATAAATCTTAATGATATCTTTGTGGGGAAAATAACCGAACAACACTGATGCACAGAATAGACCTATACTTCCAGCTGATTTGTGCTTTTGGGAAAGCGGAGAAACGATAAGAAGCTTTTTTCCTGCTCTTTTGCGTGATGAAAACGCACCAGGTTATTGAATTCTATATGAAAACCTGATTTGGAACTATTAGCTTTAATAATCTATGATGTCATAACATTCAAGTTTAAAGGTTGATAATATTATTGAATCCATATGACATCATCGGTAAAAATCTGATTTTCTTTTTATTTGATCCCTTAAGAGGCTTATTTATAGAAAGCCATTTATCATAACCTTGTAGAATAAATACACACCCACACATTCATACCAAGACACGGATGTGTGTATAAATTGTGTTGAATAATTTTTACCAGAATCTCCCTGTAAACGAAAGAAACAATGTATGATTGACGAATTTTGTTTACTTCACAGCATCATAGATAGTTTGTAATGATTCCAGCCGTGACGATGAGCTTACAGCTGCAACATCTGCATATGACCGCATTATTTCACATTGCCATATTCCTGATCCACGAAAAAATAAAAGTACACTGTCGACAGACCACTATACACGATCAACTTTGTCCTGGGGGGCATTTCATGAAGCATTTTGTCCGACAAAGTTGTCGGACAAATTTGCTCTCAGCCAATCAGATGCAAAGATTTCAGTAGCTTTTAACACTTTGTCAGAAAAATATCAGACCAAAATGCTTCATGAAATGCCCCCCTGAATTCTAGAGTTTCTTCCTATGGAAGAATTCAGCCCTGGCACGCATCAGATGCACACATCAGCAAGATGAAAAAGAGAATAGTTGGAGACAGATTTAGGCCGGATGAACATGTCGCCAATTTATCCGCCCCGAGTCTGTCTCAAGGCATGCAGTTAGGATTTGATTTCAAATACAGTTTTCATGAGGGGAATATTGTTCACTTCTAGGTTAATTCTCGGATATTTTGTCTCCGTTGTCGCGCAGAACACTTTCGCACAGTCACAACTCAGTAAGAAACAAGAGGGATTACGAAATTCACATCTAAAACTATTGACTAATCGCTTTGCACCGGTCAATCACGGGATTATTTACTAAAAATCACAAGAGCTTCTTTTCCAGTAGAAACACCGCGGAGATGTATGATACTCATATTTCCATTACATCATAATAGTATTTGTATATCCATAGTTCATCACACATCAAGGGAAGGTCTTGAGACAACCAGGTTAAGGGTAATTGAAGGACTTGCTCCACATTAACAGAAATTAACATCAATCTTTACCGTCATTTTTTTTTTTGTAAATCTTAATCTCAACTTGTGAAAACTATGACACCCTGCGTGATATATATGTATATAGATAGATAGATAAAAAGCTAGATAGAGAGATACATATAATAATCCCAATTTTTTCGCACTCTTACATGAAGTGACATGATTTTCGACTGTTGTGCAAAAGCAACCATTTAGATGGTTTTTCACTTTGCAACGCTTTGCTAGCTTAATCGTATGTTGTTTTCAGAATTCATGCTGTAGGCAGCTTTCGCGAAAATCAATTTACAAAAACTGGCCGTGAAATAATATTTTTACCCAGATGACCGACACTTTCTCGGTTTGAGATAATACAATCCTGTGAGAGGTATATAGCGATGTAGCGTCTCTCTCTCCCTCTCTCTCACTATCTTTCTTTATCTTGCTCTATGTTCCATGTACGAAGTGTTGCTGGCTTTGTTTGCCCACTTCTCTCCTTCTCTCATACAAACACAACCCTCTCTTACTCTATCTCTTTGTCTCTTTCTCTCACTTAGCCGTTCTCACAGCCTACTTCCACAGAAAAAAACACACACATCTTTCACGTTATATGAACATGACTTCCTCAATTACATGAAAATGAAGATCATTCTTGCGGTCTTGCGTATTCTATAAGGAAACTGAAGAAGTAATTTGGATGTAATTTAGGGCTTTTCAGACTTTACCAAAAAAAAATATTGTTGGTTTCTACGGCAGTTTTTTTTTTTCTCTCTCTCTCTCTCTCTCGTCGCCTGGAGATCACGTGGTGAGCTTGTGGATTTTAGGACGCCATGCAATGAAGGCACGTGGAGACGGCTTTTGATTCCCCAAGATATCCAAGCCAACACGAATCGACTTACATTTTCAAGCCACAAAGTACATCTTCGCGATTTCACGGGCGATAAAGACGGGATGGACGAGGAGGCAGCGAGTAATTTTGTTTGTGAGGAAAGTTATTCGGAGTTTTATCTCAGGAACATTGGTATGAGGAATATATAGGGCCCACAAGTTGTATAATTACGTTTTTACTTTGCTGGCTGGCGACTTACCGCGCCTGCCCCGGCCAAATTGACAGTGGAGACAAGGCGGAAAAAAGGCGGGAGATGGGCGGCTTGCTAACAGCCTTGGGGTATTCTGCTCCAGCGCGCGCGTCAAATAGGTCAGCTACCTGCAAGCCATGGGGGTGTGACAGGTTTTGGCATTTTACATCGAGGTGTGCTCGCAAAATGATAAAAATCATGGTTAGATCTTGTCTGTCGTGCAGAATAGTATGTCCATTACGGGTGTGCCATCGCAAGAGAGACGCAAATTTGGAGCCTGGAGGAAAACATTAAAAAAAGGAAAAAATAAGGGGGGGGTGAAACAGTTCACGGTCGTTTCTCACCCGAAAAACTGAAGAAAAAAGTGTTATTGACACATTCATCGATCAGTTCCCTGCATGTTACGAAGGGGTATGTCAGCAGGGCTTTTTTTTTTTTCTTTAAATGTGGAATTCATCATTTGGGGCGATGTCCAAAACACTTGTCCCCTTCTGAAATCTATTCTCTGGGACACCACGCATGGAATTATAAGTAAGTTTCTCAAAGGCTCTTGGATGTAACACCAATAAGGTCTGTCGGCAGAAAAAGAAAGGAATGTGGTACTCTCTTTCCCACCCATCCGCCCCCCCCCCCCCCTCCCCTTGATGACCGGCGGGCAAAGAAGGGTAACGAAGAATGCTTAACATAATTCTTGTCGTTTAAATAAAATAACGAAAGTGTTGCAAACACTATAGCATGGGTACTTTCGCAAGGAGGTATCACCACGGCCATTTATTTTTCGTCCTGTTTAATGATACATGTACCATATAAATCCTTAATAATGGCTCGCTAAGATAACTGTTTTATCAATCACAGTTGTTACAAGCATTTGTATTGTGTGTCCAAGATTTCTAGAAATATTCATCCAAAGATGATTAAACTTTGGAAGCTGTAAAAACTCTGCATTTCACAGTTCTTGACATTCGTAGTTCTAAACATTAGTGGAGGCAACCATTGTGGATTTTAATCATCAGAGTTGTCACAAGGCTTGAACACTATACTGGCCTATTCGTGAGCTTGAAGACAAGAAAGAGAAATGAAAGAGGAAGGGAAAAAAAAAGAAAGAGCCCAACTTTGTTCCAAACTTTTATCCCATAAAATGTATATTTTATCCAATGATCCAGAAAATTATTGAACCGTATCTTTTGTCTGTAAGTCATCAATTTCCCTAATCATGTAGGCCTACCTATCTTCACGCTAAACTATTCATATTTTCAAATCTCTTAAATTTAATTCTATATCAATAAACTTATTATGACAATACTAGCATACGTTCTGGACTAAGCATTTTAAAGTAGAATGGAATTCCGGATATCGACCGAACTGTTTTGGAAAAAAAAAATGTTAGGCTCAACATCAACGCAAGTGACTACACATGCTGTGTTATTTGTGTTGCTAATTTTATACATCAGCTCTAACGCAATAGCTTTTAATTCGGTTCTATTCAGATCATTTTTGGCCATATCTGTTCATTTTAACTCTTGCCTGATTTTGAAGCAGAAACGAATGAAAACATATAGAATAATGCATTACACTCCAATGTTTGGAATATATCACTCATCATCACATGAAGAAAGATATATAACGACGACGTGACAGCTCAAATAAAATTCATCTTGTCTTGTCATCTCATCTTTGCCATCCCAAGGTTAAGATATCAATCAAAATGAAAAGAAGCCACGGCATTGGATGTACCTGGGGGGAAAATGTCTCTGGAATTCAAGCTACTAGTCTTTACAGTAATATTCGATTGCAGAGTTTAAAACTAATTAATACTGCCACGAGGAATAGGTTTTTTGTTTTTTGTTTGTTTGTTTTTTTTTTTATTATTTCTTAGTCTGGTCTTGTCGCGACTGCGTCCAATACAAACCAATATTTGGAGAGGAAATGGAATTTACATAAAATTACTTACGGTGGAAACAAGACCTGTCCTGCAGACTTGAGTGGTACGCGAACTATTCCGACGACGGCTAATTTTGTTTTCAATGTGTCACCATCATTCGTGCATTCCTGACCGACAGGAGGAGATGCTAATCGTGGATGGATGGGGTTGTAAGAAGCACGCTGCTTCATTTCTCTCACTGGTCGTTCTCTATTCTCCAGGGGAAGATACATGAGTTTCGTTGATTGGACGTGAACAGACGGGAATCTAAGGCATCTCATATTTTCAAGTTGTTTTTTTTTCTTTTGTGTGTGTGTGTGTAATCCGTAATGACCGTGAGACAAAAATTTGATATATTCATTCAAAAAGAATTGACAATCAGATTTATGATTACCCTGTCGTTGAAGGATCGTAGTCGTGCTATTCGAAATATAAAGAGATAATACAGATACCTAGATATACCCAGTCGTTACCATGGTTACTTATCAGCAGCTGGTCTGATTACATATAGTCGAAGTTGTCATTTCATGATTAATAATAATGACAATAATAATAGTAATAATGATAATACCGATAACATGAATAATGATAATAATAACAATAATGATAATAATAATAATGATAAAAAATTATAATAATGATAATAGTTATAATAATAATCATCATTATTATCATTATCATTACTATCATTATTATCATCATCATCATTATAATAGTGATTGCCCAATTTAGTCACATTTTTTTTTTTGTGTGTGTGTTAGTGCACTTTAGTAAGGGATCACATCATGAACATCAAAGGCTCTTTTTACAGCTAACAGCCCAGATCTGTCCACAGGCGGTAACCACTCGATAAGTTGAGTTCAGGCTGTTAGGTTGCTAATGATGGGCTGTTCTTCTCATCAAAGCCATGAACTTTCCGTTCAAAAGTTGGAAAATCTTGCCAGCTTGCAATCTTGCATTATTACTGCGGCGTTTCTGATTGACTGCATGAGGGATTCTATTTCAACTCGCCTGTTACTGCTGAAAGATAAACAAACGTGTCAAAACATTCTAGATTTAGGAAGAATGCGTTCAAAATGCGACTTTTAAACGAGAAACCCATGCTCTTTTCGCAACTAGGACAGGTTTTTTTTTCTTGCATCCACACTTTTGAAGGTTAAGTGCAATTCTGTTTTCGATACCATCGAAGGCATTCATGAGGTAATATAAGAATAGCAACTTTTATAACAGCCATCGACAATGCACCTGTGTAATCGACTGCGTAGACTTCATAGCTATTAAGATTTTTACATCATTCAGTGTCAACACACGCACAAACCATGATGTTATTCAATTCTTGTGACTCTGCATGCATAAGATATTATGATATAATAAGCTGTACATGTATTTTGTATTTCAATCTCTCTTTCGCTCCATATATATATATATATATATATATATGTGTGTGTGTGTGTGTGTGTGTGTGTGTGTGTGTGTGTCCTTTCAAGGAAATCAAGAGGAAAGGCATTCACACACAAAATGTTTCAAGAAAACTCTTAAAGTTTCAAAATGCAAGATATTCTTAGATTCTGCAATTAAGTTTGACAATTGAGACGTACCTAAAATATCATCATTTTTTATTTCTGGAAGGAATGTCTCAATATATCTGTAATCCCCATCCAAATCATACGGTATTGATATATTTCCTGGGTTTCAGTGTTTCTGACCTACGTGCAGGTAACGTGATGACGAATCAGTAGTCTACACATTATCAACGATTTGATCAAAATAATTATGTTTCTTTCGAAACTGAAATTGTCAAGTCAGTATTCTCCATGCTAATATGTACTTATAACAGCACCAGCATCATACGTCTCGACTTCTTCTTTTTTTTTCTAAAATCAGTATCAACGCATGCATCTTACTAATTTTCTTGTCTTGGAGTGTGCGTATGTATTCATACATAGCACACGGTTGCAATACGAAAAGTTACTGAAACATAATTCTGGAACATTAAAGGTGTGCTCTTAAAGCCATGCGATATGAATTATGCGTGTCAACTTTTGGTATGAGCGCGCATCGGTGCTGTGACGATATTTCACCAACTGGCAATCGTGCATTCATGTCTGAAAGGCTTCGTTAGATATTCGAGGAAAAAAACTGTTTCGTCTATCAGTAATCACCGCAAAGAGGTGACATGGTAGACAAGAAGAGGCAATATCAACTCAGTAATCGAATGAAAAATCGATCAAATGTGGAGAATTTCAATGAGATTATTGGTTGAAGAAATACAACATAGGATTACTGGAAAAACATCGAGGGCGGCGAGGTTCAATGCTTCAGTGCAGGGACTTGGCGTGACCGTCATACAAATCAACCAGAATAATTCCGATATTCCCTGGTATTCATGTTCGGAATATCAAACAGGAATCTATCCATTGGTGAAGTTTGAATTCTCCTGGGGGCGCGCTGAATATTTCATTCGTTAGTTTCTCACTACTTCGGAGCATCTGCGGAGCACCTGGGGGATAACAATTTGAAATGCGTGTGCTGAGATGAAGGATAGACTAATCTACAAATCGCCCAAATCAAACATTATTCAATAGTTTTCTTCAACCGCCGTAAGATATCAAGTCAAAGCCACGATGGACCCAGCCAGAGAGGAAGGCAGGTACTGGAGGAAAATACAAGTATTGAAGTGAACTATATTGTGTTATACTAATTTTGAATTGAAGAAATACTTTGATGCAAATTAATCTTAAGTTTGCCATCATCGTTTTTTTTTAATCCCCGTCGCACTTAGCTGATCTTTGCGACTTTTATCTCGTCTTCGATAAAGTCAATGGAAAAAGGACGTTTCCCAATACCTTACTAAAAAGCAATAATGAGCATTCTCGGAAGATTTCCAATGGGGTAGATGGGTTTAAAATAAATCTACGATGCCATCGACGAAGGTATACAGAATGAAAATCTAGAATCTTAATACAGCTACTCTTATATTTACATCGCGTTTCTCTTTGTCGTAAAGATTACTAGTCCTCTGGTGAAAAAAAAACCACAAAAAACAAAGGGCAAGATTGTTTATGGTGACGATAAGTGGCAACACAAGGGGCATTATAGGTTTATTGAATGGTTGTTATGTGTGTGTGTGTGTGTGTGTGTGTGTGTGTGTGTGTGTGTATACTTGACATCTAATATTATATCACCCTGATCACATTCACATTGCTTGCTGCTTCTCCACTGGGTGTTATAGAACAAGAAAGTCAAGACAGACATAACATCATAAGTATTCACCAAAAAATGTCTACGTCACAAAATGCACACACAAACACACACACACACACACACACACACACACACACACACACACACACACACAAACACACCACCAACAACAATAACCCAAAAAGCAAGCAGCAAACACAAAAACAATACTCAGGAAAAGTTCCACGTTCTGTTTTTCCATTGCGTCTCCAATAGATATCCGCACTTCCCGAAGGGTGAAAAAAGTGAATGTAGAATCTCCAGCTGAATGTAATTACTGTAATTGCTCACTCCAGATATTAATTGACGCCCAGAGAAATCTTGTTTTCATGTTGTTTATCTTTTTTTTTCGTCCGAGCAGCAGCGTGCTGTGAACAACTACCTCGGTAATTGAATGGAAATAAAATGAGTTGCAGGCTTCATAGAATCAATATTTCAAGTCTAGTGCCTTCGAAAATAAAAGTGAGTTTCTGGAACAAAACAAAAACGCGAATTAGAATGGGAAAATGTCCTCACTGTCAGATCCAGTGTTCAAGCGCATGATTAACTTTATAATCGACTCATAAACGCAATTCGTGAGATGGATAACTTACGGTCCATTTCTGAAAAAAAAACAATATGCGAAATAAAACAAATTACCGATAGTAACATTAAAGTGGTGAACACGAATTTTTGTATATCGAGTAATTTAAGATTTAAACTTAATTGAACATACTGATTTCACTTCTCACACAAAAAGCACGCACACCCACTCACTCAAATACATTCATGTAATTCACATAGTCATTATTAATATACAGTCCTTACATCATAAACACAACGTAAGAGTATGCATACTTATAATTAATGTATAAATTCATATATTCATATATGCACAAATATACTTGTCGTCTGACTCTTACACGTCATTGCACCTTATTCACCTGCCTCAACTCCATCTTTTTCCCTCTCGTCTCCACTTTTTTGTACATAGCTCGCTTTGCATTCGATTCGGAGAAACGAAACGTGTCTTTTGTTTTACCTGTATATTATTATCCAATGGGAATATTCATAAGACAGGTCAATGTAATTACGCCTTGGTATTGGATTTCCAGTGTCATTACACTATTTACTATCGTAAGATTAATCATATCGCGGACTAATGGACTCATATTGCCGGTGCATAATTTTCATTGCATCCAGAACTCAAACGGAAGCCGCTGCGTTTAGTCCAATTTCGATGGGAGCGCATGACGGAATTTCATGAATATCAAAGTTTTATTGATAGGACTTAAAACATCAGCCCCCCCCCCCCCAAAAAAAAAAAAAAACACTCTCTACTAGCATTGAGTGAGACTCATGTACCTTTGCACTTTTGATGAAATTTCTTAGCAGGCAGGGCTTTTTTTTAAACCACATGGTCATCCGCCAATTCAATTTACCCGCAGACGATCATGAAATTTTTAGATATTCACGACGTGTGCTTCTGCCTGCCATTACCAAAATTAACTGTTTCACTCACTCCAGTAATTTTTCCGGAATATGCACGAAGTGATGTTTTCCTACCTTCTCTTAAGCACCACAAATTGTTTTTGTACTTGTTTTAGTCTTTCTAAAGAAGCTGTTAAAAGTTCTTACCTTGTATTTGTTCTCCAGAGCTTTGGGGCTGCCAAAGCGATACTAACGGCTCGATTGAAGGACCCGTCTGAAGAGAACGAGGGTGAGAGCAGCGGGGCGGGAAGCATTACAATTAATCGACAGTGTGAAAGTGAGTGATGTGGTCGCACCGCAGCTCCACCAACCCACTCCGCCGCGTGAGACCAAAATGTCGTTCCTCCTCAAGCAACGCACGCATCAGGCGTTCTCTGAACCGCCGCGATAACTTCACAGACGCGCCACTTTGACGTACTACTAACAGCGTGCGTTTCATGCCGCAGTGCCCAAGAAACATGATGGGCGGTACAATTTGTAACTTGAAGTCCTCCCAAGGAACGACCCACTTCACCTGGATATGCATGGTTAAAGAGGGGCGTTAATTTACCGGCTGGTCGCAGCTCATGCCGTTAGCGAGACGCGAATCTGATATATATGGAAGGTAGGTCAAACACGAAACCGAAAATACAAAACAAAAACCCCTCATTTCTGGTACGTACATTTTCTGGATGCTGATTTCATTTAGCCCCCAAGCAGCCCGATTTTATGTATAGTTCATGTTGATTATGGAAGTGACGCAAACAAAACTGTTTGGTTTGTGTGTATGTGTATATGTGTGTGTGTGCGTGTGTGTGTGTGTGTGTGTGTGTGTGTGTGTGTGTGTTCGGAGATGGTGGTGGGAGAGAGAACTGATCCGTGTTTAGCGGTTAAAGTCAACTGTTCAGAGGAACGCACATTTAAGAGAAAGAAAGAAAAAACTCAAACTAACACACACAAAAACAACACCAACAACCAAACTATGGCCTTTTCATGAGATTTCGTTTGAGGTACACTTTAAAACGCAATGTTAGGGATTTCAACACTTTCATAAACAGTTATCTATTGCACTTTATAAACACATAAACGCCTTTACTATATCATTTATAAGCACTGTAATGGAACACTTTCATAAACACCGAAGCACTTCGTAAACACTTGAACACTTTACAAACACATCATCAGAACACCTTCATAACACTTAAACACTAGTCTTCATAAACACTATCAAAACACTTTCATAGATACTTTTAAACACTTCATAAACACTTCCTTAGAACACCTTCATATAAAATTATACACTAAAACACTTCATTATAAACATCTTGTTTAGGTTTTAAACACGTCAATTTATTCATTTTATAAATGCTTTGATGCATTCATAAGTAAACGCTTTTCTGCAACACTCTATAAACATCTAAACGTGTTTATGATTATGAAAATACACAATTCCAGTATAAAGTGTTTAAATGACAAGAACTGTTAACGTCTGAAGCAGAACATGCTAAGATTGTGAAACCCATACATAGTGGTTAACGAGATCAAGTACAAGCAATACTTAGTTCTTTGATCTGGAAAGAGATTCTTTATCAAGAGATGTTGATTTTGTTTTTTATCCTGAAATAAAAAAAAAACAACAACTGCATTTTAAGACGAATAGACACTTATATACCATGAAACTAATGAAAAGTTATTGAACATAAACCTCGACTGTGATGACTAATCTTTATCATATCAAATGAGCTGTACAGGATACGTTTGATATTTTTCTTTGTTGGTATTCTATTTTTCTGCCAACCACTTCCACACATTTCTGTAAATTGCCCACACAATTATAGTGTACACCCAAACTGTTCTTTCTTTGAACTGACAAATATGCTGTCAGCCGTTGCAAGAACATCATTTAAGGAAATTGTTTACTACGTGGCCAAAAGGGCCAAGGAAAAATCAACCAATTGAAACTCTAGAACAGAGTTTGGTAGCCAATTTTCTTCAAGAAGACAGAAACCAAATCAAACTGCAAACGTTAGACTGCTCATTTTGACTGCTCTGATTGTGAGGACTGACAAAGGTCACACAAAAACGTCTTGAAATTCAAGAAAAGATCGACGAGTTGATAGCAAATCCAGCATTTAGATTTCTTTATTGGTAAAACACACACACACACACACAAAAAAAAAAAAACAACGTAAAAGTGTAAATCGTAAATCGTATATCATAACTTTCGGTTACGATGGGACAATGTTATTTTGTGTCAAAATGCCTCTTTTAAACCTGTAAATGGTGGTGTCTTCTTTCACATTTTACAGAGAGTTCTACTTTATTTTAAAACCGGAACACATCATCATCACTTCTCCTACGTTACCTCATCCCTAAGCCTCAAAATGGCATTATTTTCTCGTCTCATCGTATTTTGACAGTTCAATAAAAAATAAAAAAACGAAAGAAAAATCAAAGCCCGTAGCGCAGCGGGCCTTGCCACAGCATTTCTTTTCATTAAAATTTTAAATCTTATTTGCTATGCCACATTCGGGAGTGCCAAACCTTCAGAGTGCTCTTGTACGAGGAAAGGGGGTGGGGTGGGGAAGTGCCATGTTGTAATGAAGTCGAGTACCCTTTAATGAATTTCGTTACTGTTCAAGACTTCATCTGATATCAAACCTCGAGACAGTCTCTGCCATGGCTTTGCTTGTTTGTAAGGAACGTATCAAATGTTTTCTTCAGTTTTTCACAAAATAGGGACATAAGTAGAAATCATGAATGCAGTGCAGGTTATGTTACCATTACATCTTGAGTTTACCATTGACTTACACTTGTCCAGATATGACAAAAGTGAATTAAAGGAGTAAACTAAAGAAGAAGAACATCTATATACTTTGCATCGAATATTTCTCTGTATCGTACTAAGTGTTAAGACTTAAGTATTAACTTTCAGCGGATAAGGTGGATGTAAGGTTGCAAATTATCTACCAGAGCATAATTTCGTTTTTTAAATCACATCTTGAGTACAAACTTAGGAAAGACAGACGAGTTGATGACATCATTACTTCAACTTATGACATCATCACCTCAGCTTGTTTGAATGTGAATAGTTGAAACTAATTTCACCATTTTTGGTAAGAGAAATTATTTGTAAAGCTTTCTCATTCCATAACTTTTCTAATTTACATGTGTTTTAGGCTCCGATTTTAAGTGATATTTCTACTAGTCGGTTCTCTAAGTTCATCTGTAACAATTAAAGTCAATTTGAGTTTGTTATATGTATAGTAATGAACTGCTCCTTAAACTCTCAATGTAGGCCGATGTCCTTTGCAACATTCAAGTGTAATGCGACACAATGATTAAACGTAATTTGCATTCAAATTGTGTTGTACCAATCGACAGCAATAACGAACAAGGAACGCGCAGTGTTTTGGTAAGCGGGGCCGGACAGCATGCCGAGTGCGTGCGTGCGGACCAAAGTACATTATTCAGATCATAGCGTGTTGTAGCTCCGCGTTTAGATGAAGTATATATACCTGGGGATGGGGAGGGGAAACAACCAGACCCCCTCCGAAACTGCATCAAAGCTGCTGCTGACTGTTTAAATAGTATACTCCTGTAGAGTTTAGGTGCGCAATTTCACTTCGCCTTATAGATGGAACACGGACAAAAAAAAAAATAGGAGAAGCAAAACTGTTAAAAAAACTACCAGTACTTAATTCTTTGTTCTTAATCTTAGTGTTTATGATCTAAATAGAGAAGGAGTAACATCGTGAGAGAGAGAAACAAAAAACAAAAACAAAAGCAAAAACCCCACCCAGAAACCTGCATAGAATCACTTGAGTTGACCCAAATATTAATTTCAGGCGTGCTGACAAATCAACTCATTGGTATGTCTTTGTCTAAAGTAATGAAGACATGAATACAACTTGTATCAATTGCAAAACTTTAATGAAGATTTGTCACAAACGCTGAGAAACTGTATCTGCGTCATTGTTTTCATGTTCATCATCGTAACGTCAATATAAAAAGTGAGCTACGTAACAATTGCTTTTTGCCTGGAGATATCTCAATTCAGTTTCTCAGATGAAGTTAAAATGCTAAGATCTCAAAACGTAGGACCCTTTGCAGTGTTTTTATTATTGGATTCTGAAGTATAGCAAATAAGAAATAAATAAAGTAACTTTTACTGCATGAAGAATACATGTTTTATAGACGCTTTCTGACAGGACACAATTCAACATTTTCCCCAAAGTGGCATGAAGTTATGAAATTCTCAAATCGATCGCGATTTATGAAACTCACAAGTGAATCCTTTCCATTTCCTAATGGGATTTGATGAAACCTTTTTTTCCCGTTCCTTTTACAGTCACTTTCTCACAAGTCCGATGATTTTCTGAATGTCTTTATATTTTTTTTCTTTTTGTCGTCATGTCAAGAGACAAAAACAAAAACAAACAAACCACCCCACAAAAAACAGCAACAAAAAACTCTATATCTTTGTCTGAATCAATTCTTGGGCTGCCTTAGCCAGCAGGTTATTGTTGTCGTTGTGTTTTTTTTTTCTCTCTCTTTCACAAAAGATTTTGGTCTTCTCTTCGTTTCTATATGGCAGCTTCTCTTCAATATAACATGTTGCTCGTTACCATGTGACGTTGCTGTCACGCAAGCGTTTGCATTTCCCCCTTCGTTAATTGTAATTCCCTCGTGCTTATTACACCCCACTTCTTTCTTTTCTCTGTTTGCTCTCTGCTCTGGTTCTGCTATCCCGAGGGAATCACATTATACAATTATTGGGTGATTTGATTTTGTCCACACCAACAACTGTAAAATATAGAGTCATCGGTCACAACAGAAAAAATATTTTGTTTAGGGATAGATGGTGATATAATAGGCAAATTGTATTTGTCACATTTGTCCTTGATTACATAGATGATGAGAAATTGAAGCAAAATGCCCTGAAAGGGGAAAAACAATTGTCAACGTCTCTACCAGGTGCTTCCAGATTACATGCCATGACGCCGAAATTCTGTGAAATTCCCTCGGGTGGATTTGACGTTAAACTTTGTGGTGTGTGTGTGTGTGTGTGTGTGTGTGTGTGTGCGTGTTCAATGATTTTTGTTTTAAATTCTAGTCAGATCTGTAAAAAAAACATTCGTCGATATTCTAACTCTGCTGCTTAAATAATCATATCTTGAAAAAAGAAATTCCTATGGTTTGGTGATGTAGCGTTCCATTACGTAAATCATCTCTTTCAGTGTTTGACAAAAGACAGAGCGTAGTAGTTTATCTCATCTGATGCTTCTATTGTTCCTATCATATCTGTTGTTTCGTTTGCAGCACACTCAAAAACCGTGTCGTTATTGAAGTTTAACTGATTTCAGAATTTGGAACTCGTCACTAAGAACGCTTAAGTTCTTGCTTTCTCTCAAATAGACAAAAATTTGTATATTTCTCATTATCTATTTGTCTACATATCTATTTGACTTTTGTGCAGAATTAATCAGTCCCATCGAATCTTCATTTCCCAATATAAAATGCAGCGTAATTTTAAGATGCCCATTTGACAATATCAATTTCGATGATATAATGTCCGTTGGAAAACTCTTTAGCGTTGATGTATTAATTCCATGAATTTATCAATGAGGATGCCATTTTCACAATGCTATATTCACAACTTAAAAAAAAAAAATCTGGCTGGTTTTATGCTGTGTATTCATATTTCAAGAATCATCATCTAATGCACTCGATTCCCTATTGACATTTCGGGAAACCAAACATGACAAGAGAGGGGGTGATGAGATTCGTGTTCGTTCAAAACAAAACTAACGACAACAACAACAACAAAAACATCAACGGCAGCAGCAGCAACAACAACAATTGCATCGACATCAGTTTGATTTTTTTTTATCATGTTCACATCGGTTTTATTCAAATTGCGTTTTGTTTACAAATCATCTCCACATCCGACCCAATCCTCGTCTCTCTCCGTCTTTCTCACTCTTTTAATATCTATTCATCAATATTTCTCGAAATTCTAGTTTCTGATGCGCAGGTTCAGCCGATTCACAATTTGAGTCAATTATTCTTGAGAAGCCTAGATATCACAAAGCAGTAAGTACAGATCTACGTGTAAATGAAACGATCACTCCAGCTTGAATAAATTCCTTCTATCTTTTTTTTTCCCTTTCATCGGAAAACTCTCAGAGGCTACATGAAATCTTTGATCTCTTATCATTTTCGTTGTTCCTTTAAAGAAAGGAAAACACACACACACACACAAGAAGAAATCACTGTGGCTGCTGTGGATAGTTTAATACAATATATTGCAAAAGAAATATGATATCAAGAGAAAACGCAATTCTTGACGATAATAATCTCGTCGATGACGCTGCTGCTTTTATAACGACGTTTATTTATGATTCATGTTGCGTGAACGTACATGACAGCTACTTTTACATGAGTGCTTCGTGACACACACTGGAGTGTTTCGTAATGTGCTGCTTTTATAAACCTTCTGAGGATGAGAGATGTTTTTATCTTTCACGAGTTTCAACGCCGCGTGTGGACGCTGCAGGTATGCTCATCTGAATCTTAGGCACTTAATTAAATTTCTTATCATAGAAGATTCATGTTATTGAATTTTTAAAGTGACGTACATTCTACCAGCAGAAAACAGAAAAGATAATTCCGAGTATTACTCGTTTAAATTGAAGCTGCTAATCTGAAGACAGCGTAATTCAACAAAGAAAAAAAAAGAAAAGGAAAGAAAAGAAAAGGAGACCATAGCGTGAACTACGAGTGTTTTAAAATGTCACTGTTGGTTGTTCTGTGGGTGAAGAGCTGATTATGAGTGTATCTCTTGTAATAATTGTGAAGCGATGGAAAGATTTATCTTTCTTTAGTATGAGCCTCAATCTGTAACTGTTAATCTTTAGAGTGTCTGCTTTACATATATAATATTTGCTGACCTAATAAGTGCGAAAACATGAGTAACAATTGCAAAAATCAACTTTTGTCTAAGAGTGCTTTGCGTAAAGGTAACGAGGGTTTGTAGAGTTCTTCCGCAAAGTGGAGAGGAATGCGCTTCTTTGATCGTCGGTATAAAGATGGTGAACACAAGATGATAATGCATTACGAACTGATCAGTTTTCGGCACCTAAATGAAAAAAAAAAAGGTCTGCGCAAGACAGAATATATAGAAATCTGCTGACTAAACAACAACAACAACAACAACAAAAAGGGAATCAGACGTGACCAGATCAAATAAAAAATACCTGCTGAAATCAATAGATTTGGCCTTGTTTGTTAAAGGGACTACAGTAATCAATGCAAATAAACGTTGACGTGTATGGATACTTCTACAAAGGCTAACCCATTATCCGTTTTCTCTCTTTATGATATTCAAGACATTGTTTGTCGCTGCGAGCTTTGCGTTGAATAATAATTATTATGAACATGATGAACGGAGAAAAATGGACTGTCTGGGTTGGCCTTAGTGGTAAAGTGACCACGTTATCGGCCAGGTGGCCATGTTAAAGCTTATGGACTATAAAATGTTGGAAGAAACCCTGAACACAAACCTGCATTCGTACAGGCTGGCCTGTTTATTTGGTCACTTTCATTGACAGATCTCATCCATTCATGAGACTTCTTTGTTAATTCATGTGACACTCAAACTTGGAAAAAGTGCAATTTGCCATTGTCTTTAAAATTCATGTGCTCAGTCATGCATTACATTTGTCAACATAATTAGGTATCAATGGAAAGAGGAAGAGTTCTTCTTTCCTCACAATACAACCAACACTGTGCTCTCCACAGCCGACAAGTATGAAATGGCAGTCCTCCAAAGTCGGATTTTTTTTGATACGCATTGTATGATAAGCACACGAAGCATCTGTAATATTTTTTACAATGTGTGAAGCTTTTTTTTTTAATTTTCAAGTTTTTCGGCGAGCACTGTGGACATTTGGAATAAGGCATTGAGAACGGCATGACTGTCTGCTCAGTCCGCAAATCCAGTCTGGATGACAGTAAATTAAACTTGACAAGGTTTTAGACCCGCGAAAGAGATATACTAGGGTAGAATCCAGGAAAGATATACTATTGTAACATCCCCGACCCTATACCGGTATATTTCACGCACGTATCACATGGCAGTTCTGTACTGATGCCAGAACTCTTTTGAGGAGAAATGTATACACAGACAAAAACACCTGACAAAATGACGGGGCGCCATTGTGACGTGGAAGACAAATTGAAATTTAAACAAGTTGTCATGGTCAAAAAGCCGTTTCAGAAATGTACGATCTGTGAAATGCACAGGATTAACATCTATTAAAGGGATAAGGCAAAAGGGATAGGCGGATGTTCAATGCATCAAAACGATTTGATACGCGCGCACGCGAGTACACACACACACACACACACACAATCTTTTCTTTCATTCTCTACAAAATGCTCAAAGGGATCACGAATCTATGCCTTGCACGTGACAGGAAAGCAGGACGCTCAGCTTGGCATGATATGGCTTCTAAGCGTGGACTTCAGCCCCGTCTTGTGGCACAAGGGGCATGTACACCAGGCGCTCAGCCGTTTAACAGTCCCTGGATTCGTAATGGCGCTGTCTCTGATTTCAGCTTGCGCATCGTAGCGAAAGAAAAGAAAAGAAAGAAACATAGGCAAGTGTTCGTACCTACAGATCATTTTTTCCTCTCTCTCTCTCTCTTTCTCACTGCCTTTTTTTTTGTTTTTTTTTTGAAGGGGGGGGGGGGGACGCGGTGGCGAACTTCCATCATTGAGCGATGTTTTCCTGACACCTTTCCCTGCCATATATCAACTTTCCGCCGTGATGCTTCTCATTCTCCCGTTTTTGTTTTGTTTTGTTTTTGTTTTTTTTTTTCATTTTGAGACGACGAGAAACATACACCTATAGTTGCTGTTGGGCATGCTGCATGTCACGTGACACCGCGCGGTCCTCTGCAAGGATTCATCTGTTCATGGTCCCATTTAGTTTTCTCTTAGTGTTCAACAGTCGTGACAGTAATCACTGTGAGCATCTTGTCGCATGCTGGCGATGCAACAATGTCAATTTCTCTGTGTGTGCGTTTTTTTTTTTCTCTTTTATCACACTAATATAGGATTAATCATGGCCAATTGACTGATTTATTTGCACTGAGTTGATCAGTCACACTTTATTTAAACTGCCATTTCTGCTCATAGCAACAACAAAAAAAAAAAAAGAAAGAAAGGAAGTGAAAGCTAACTTTGTGTGAATGTCAGTTTAAGATTATCTAAAAAATGAATCTTAAAAATCCCATGGCTCTGTTCATTGTCCAGTGGACCCCTTATTTTTTTTCTTCAGAACATAGAACATGCAACAAGTTTGATTTGAAACAATGTTTACATCGGAATAAATGCTTTTAATTTCTATTCAAACATATCTATTTTTTCACTTTCCATTGTGTACTCAAGATCATTTGCAATTCTGGTATATTATGTTTTGTTTAATACATCTATAGTATGCTCTCAGTGGAAAAAAAAGAAATCAAATAAAAAAGATCGAAGTTGACTTTGAGATGCTTTAATGTTCCCCACTGACTATGATTTTGCAGAAATGATAATTTTGAAAGAAAACACCGCTCAGGTTCTCCTATTTCAGTTATATACACGCATTATATCCCCTGAATTTCTAATGCGCATATTCATTTAGACCTCTGTCTTATATGACGTCCTAAAACATGAACATGAGTTGCCCATCTCTATTCCCCTTCCGAATTGCTTTCCACCGTTTGTTTCTATTTTGATCATCCTCCACTTTTTCTTTTTCTTTTTTTTTTCTATATGGACTGGTCGATTTTTGAGAATGTTACGCGAAACCGGAGTGCCTTCGAGCAATTGTATAAGCTCGTGTCTCTGATAACTGAAACGTATTCTCCGAGGGCTGTCTCGGTAGGATTCGAACTGCCATCATTTACAAGTCCAAGTATATAAAGCGAAATATTGTATAAAAGCAAACATGCAATTCAGTTACTCACTTCCGCTGCATGCTCTTTGGCATTGTTGACTTTGGCTATTCTAGAGTCCATTCCTATCCATAATTACTCCCCCTCCCCCATACGTGGCACTCATGACTTCATGTACTCCACTCTAGCTAAATTCACCCTAATAAAACTTAAACATTCACATAGCAGTAGCAGTCCCCTCCCCCCCCCCCAAAAAAAAAAAAGAAAAAAAAAAGAAAAAAGTGATGATAAGAAATCGGGGGTGGAAAGTAGTTGGAAAGGTTTATAGCCTGATTTATCATAGAGGTGCAAAGTTTATTTTCTCTCCGTCCACACTTTTACCCCAGAATAGATTTTCGTAAATCTGAGCTTTATGTGTCCTTATTTAAGGTATTCTCAACGGGGACTTTGCGGCAAGGGTTGTGCTTTGAGTGCAAAATTGTTGCTGCATGCAGCGCAAGAAGGGAATACATTTTGTAGTTCAAGTCGTTCTACTCCGACCCATTTCAGATCCGTTTTAGACAAGAATTTGACATTTCTCAATAGTTTATCAGAGGGCAGTGTTATGATGTATGTGTGGATGTTATTTACAATAAGGCCGTGCTTTAATAGACAGACCATCAGTTTTGTGAAAAAGTTTCTCTTTATTCATTAATTGTTCATTTACCTTTCATTTCATTCTATTTTATACTTTTTGCATATTCAAAAAATGTAAAATTATTACAAAGTAAACAACACTGATAATGCTACCAGATGAAAATGCATATTGGGATAGCACAATGAAGTAAATACAAATGTTTACATGAAATAAATACTTAACAACCACATGTGAATAAATATACGCATTTATTAATACACCCCGCTAACTGCACATGCATACATGCAATACATACACATAATTATACAAATATGTTGATTTTCGAGATATTGACGTAAATTGAAATAACAGTAAATCAATTGTGAGGAATATGCAAGAAAGTTGCAAAAATGCAAAGCCCGTACAATAAGCAAGCTCCTGTGTTGAAAAAACGGAAAACTTGTTCGATTTTATCATTTTTATAATGTGGTGAAAACTATGAAATGAAACAATATTTGCTTATGTAAATAGCTATCCTTTGCAACATATTAGTATAATAAGCAAACCGACGAATTCTTCATTCAGAAGAAAGAAGAGGGAGGTTTCCAAATGAAGCCAAAAAAAAAGAGAAAAGAAATTACACACGCACATACACACGCACACACAGAGATAAGAATACAGATACAAAAAAATTCATAAATAGATTATAAAGAATGCTTTGTAACATTACTTGATAACGTACAAGCAGGGCTGCTCGCTTGAGGTGTTTAATCCTAATGATTTTCTGTTTCAGTGTTAATTTGTAAGATGTAACTGAGGCAAGAAGATGGTTGCTTGCTCGTCTTATTTCCTTGCAACTACACGCTTGTTCTTGGATTACGAAATCACGATTCTTATGGATTGCTGTTTGTTTGTTTTTTTAACGGAACGGAGGTTTGAAAAACGATCAAGATCAGGGTTGGATATTCGGACAATGTGCTGCATACTGGTGAAACACCCTGCAGTGGGGGGCAGGAAATTAAAACACTCTCAAGCTGAAACTAAATTCCCCTGAAAATATTACTGCAATAATATTTTGTGTGATCTTACAGGTTGTCGGTTTACTTCAGTAGGCTGACCTTTTGTGTTGTTATTGGGGTTTTTTTACAAAAAAAAAAAAGTTGCCACAAATTTGTGACTTCTTGTTCCACGTCTTGTATGATCTAAAGCGGATTTATGAGCTCACTTCAGCTTACCTGTATAATTTTGGCAACCAACTGACAACCCTCTGAAGTGTTGAATCGCAGATGTACACATTTGTAAATAAATTTCCTGACAACATTTTACGCATGAAACCAGTGTTTTTGTGAAGAATGTTAAGATAACGTAATATGAGAGGAAGCCGATGATATCGTGCAAAAAGTGGCATACACTGATAAATTTTGATAGCGTAATTTTTACTCCATTCTTCGGCAAAAGTATTCCCCGTAAACATTAAACAAGATTCATATTTAGTATTTTCTACAAAGGTGTGCCATACGGAAATGCTACAATGCAAGTATTATATTATGCTTTGACGTAAAGAAGCTAGTATCAGTAATGATGCAGTGTTACTTTATTTTTTTTTTCTCTTAGCTACAAAATTAGTTGGATGATTACGTGAAAACAGATCGTTCTTTTATAGTGAGCTGTATCATTCACGGTGGTTTTCAATGGTCTATTCTTTTTCATCCTTTAGTAGATATGGGTGTGTTTCCCATATTTTCATGGAGGTATTCTTGATTCCAGCTAAACACTCGTTGGATCTCGATAATATGTCGTATATTCATGAGTCTTCATCCTCAGTTCTCTCCCCCCCCCCCCCCCCCCCCCCCCCCCCACCACCACCCCCTCACACGAAGACACGCCAGCGGGGCCTGTCACGAGCCGCCTTCCAGAAAATAACGGCTAGCAGGCAGCGTTTGGGCGGGAACAAGCTTCGCCCTTTTTTCTGTATCGTTAAACACAATTCCATCCCCGTGGCAGTAAACATTAATTTCGGGCATCTCCCTCCGCCGCAGTGCTTGTAAAAATTTAATCATCCTCGGTGCTGATGGTGCATTTAGGTCTAACAGCTTGGCGCCGAGGAGCGAAAAACGAGGCGGGCGTTGTTCCAATGAGGGGACTCGGGTTTTTGTTTGTTTTTTTGTTTTGTTGAATTCATTTCATATTTCTTTTATAACTATTAGTAAATTCATTTCTTTTCTGGCAGAGAATGCTCTGCGTACGCATGCATGAATGTCCCATTATGTTCAGATGACATAAACTTGCTTTCGACCGAAAACATTATGGTGCAGTAGTTGTGTCATCTCCCCTCTTGGCCAGCGATAAGTACTATTTCAAAGAAAATACATTCATTTCAATTCATTTGATGAACCATTTTGAAGGGCAAATATTATGCGAGCAATAATGTCGCTGATGCAATGCATACCAAGCTATCAGAATATCAAATCTCTTATATGAGATTATGAGAAAGCTATATTGAAAGCTTTTAACATTCAGAAAGGGACGAGTGTCCGATCAAAATGGAAACAGATTTTGTAAAGGTGTAAGTGCACAGAATGTATATTTACTGTATGGACACCATCACTGTGATTAATTTAAGTTAGTATATATATCTGTATAGCTGAGGGTTAAAAAAAGATGTTGCGTAACTCTTTAGGTGGCAGCATTGTGTAGAGTGCTATATATCTATCATCAGGGAGAAAGGGATGTAAGCCAAAAAGACGTTGGTTTCTTTATGCAGTCTTCATGACTCTTATTGTACGGCATTTGGCCCATTTTGACCCAGCCAAGCTGTCTTTACTTTACCATGTTTACAATCAGCACCATCATGAACACTTGAGTCTGTCTTTGCTATTAAAAAACAAACATTGACATAGTTATGGTACATACATTAACATTTATTTTTCCAATTATATACAGATTAAAGAAAATTGACAAATGTGATGACGTCAGCATTCCTTCGTACTGTAAAATAAAGTGCGCTTTACATAGCAAATATCCTTATTATTCTACTGGCGCTATCGATTTTCTGTTTTCGTACATGTTGCTTTAGGTCTACGTCATGTGCTTCACAGTACTTTGAGTTGGTTCACAGTTTATTTGGTATTGGGTCGATTATGGTCGATTATACTGCCGGCCTATAGATTTTATGATAATGTAAATAATAATCATGTTATATACACTAATATTAATGTACAGGAGTTTTGGTCATCCCTAATACCAGACACGGGTTTAGTATAAATTTTCAATTGTCTGTAAATGTATTACACACGCGCACGCACACACACACACACACACACACACACACACACACACACACACACGCACACACGCACACACACACACACACACACACGCACACACACACATACATGGATATAATCGAAATCACTTGTGTGTGTGTGTGTTTGTGTCTGTTTGTTTGGGTGTTTTTTTTATACGTATTTGCATTGTGAGAGAACGATGATCCTAGTAACACTTGGCAGAGTGCATTTAATTGTCATCCTGCTTTTCCTTACTTATAAAGAATGCACAACGCTTTTACATGCTGGCGTGTTTTCCTTGAATTCAGTAATGACAAAAACTGCAGAATGTGTGGGCTTTGCGTACAGTACAGTTACTGTTGTCCACTCATCACGAATTCATTAAACTAAACAAGGATCATTAGGTACGCATTCATGCAAGGAGTAAACGAGAAAATTTGCATCGATATATAGCACATTCTGTAGTTACTCAGTCCATCGGCCACCAGAAGGACGTGTCGGCATTCGCAAAGTAGACATCAATGGCGATAATGAGGTTATTGCCATTATATAGTGTGTACCTATTGCCATGAATGTGTAGTACATGGCAACGTGACTAGGCACGGATATCAAATTAAGGTCATTGCACCTCTAGGGAGAGAGGGGGCATTCACATCTTGGACTATATCTTTTATGATCTCATCAGATGGTGCCCACTGGTCTTAAAAGTTACATTTGGTCATTTCGGAGGTTCGTCAATCGGATATATCAAAAGAAAAAAAAAAGGGGTTCATTAACCGGAAAACGAAGAAAGGTTCGAATTAAGAAAGTTCGTTAACACGTACTTCTTTTTTTTTCATTTTTGGATTACTAAAGAGTCTATAAACTATACTAAAGTTAAGTAAGATGAGCATTAATGAGTAAAGAGTTTACTGTTTCACTCGCACTATTCTTGAAATGCTGTATTGTAATAGTCGGTAATGATATTCCTTTGTATGTTTCTCCTGTCAATGAGCATATCATAAGTTGAGCATTGATAATAGCGTCACGTTTACAACATTGCCAGCGAAAAGGCGTGGTGCATTAAGATATCGCAGAGCACGAATCCGGCGCTTCAGAGCTATTCATCATTCCGTTTTATTTTTTTACAGGGTACCCCTTTCAGTTTCAAAACTGATTGACAAAGGGGTCCTGCACAAGGACATCAGAAAATACAGAGTCCTACAAAGTTTCATATGAAAATAGAGTAAAATAATAATGTATGATTACACTGTATTTCATTATTTGTTACTGATCACAAAATTATGGATAAGGATTACAATGAAAACATTGGTATTTATATTTCACGGTTAATTCGTATTCTTTTTGGGACTATTTAAGTACTGTTGACAGTAGGTTTTTATCATAAAACCTTAGAAATGCTTTGCACTTACAATTAGCACTTATCACATTCTTAATAGCGTGTATATTTCTTTAGGTATGTGGCCCTTGGCCCCTCCCGACATTTTGGTAAGCATGTTCTTACCTTTTTCAAGAGAATGTCTTCGATAGCTATACAAATTCTTTTTCACTGCATGGTAATAGATTATACAAAATCTTGACATTAAATTTCGTTTATTTGTTTTGTTTACAATAGCACGAATATCTTTTAAATATTATAGTCTATAGAATGTTTTTAATTGAGACATCATGAAAAGCGCTTATCCGATTTTTCTTCCTTTTCTTATCTTAGGATTTTTAAAAATAATCTATTACCATACTTGAGTACATGATACCGAACAGAACTGTCCCTTCCATGATTTTGGACTAGCCTGACGTAGCAAAATATGATGTAAAAAAAAATCCTGTTTTTGCTTTTGTTTCTGTCTTTTCAGTTGAGCAAACATTTTTTTTTTTTGGTGGTTTTAAAATTGCCCTCTTTGAAAACATCTTTGAAAAAAATCGATTCCATTTTTGATGCTGTACTCCTCATAGAAAAAAGTGTATTTTCCTGAAAAGTTACATTCTTTTTCTTACGCCATAGAATTTTCATATTGTAGTTCATGTACCATCGGATGATATTTCAAACAAAAGTTATTATTCATCTTTAACCAGGCTTCTAATAGTTCAATACAAAAACACTGGGAGTTTGATTTTTAACATATCAGTTTTCATATTCCGAATATAGAAATTTGAATTTAATAGCAATTCTAATCAACCAAAAGGACTAAACCAATGGCAAACACACTTTTACTCCACATTCCTTTTGTTGCCACCTATCAGAGTGAGCGAAAGGCATCTCAGTCAAAAGCTGAGTTTTGAATGTGAGGGGTCAATCATGTTCACAACTCCTTATCCAAACGGCTTGATCATGATAATTCGTTTCGATTCCATTCGTTAGGTTAGCAAGGGGAATGATTCGAAGGCGAGAGACAGAACCTGGCCGGGAAAGGGGCGGGGTGGGGGGGGGGGGGGGGGGATGGGGTTACAAGCAGGTGCGATGGCGCAACCATTCTGATCTCGTATACATGTATTAGTTTATGTAAATCTATCACAACTTCTTACGCTGTCATGTTGACTGTTGTAATTTATGCTTACCGATCACACGAAATCTAAATCACGCACACACACACACACACACACACACACACACACATAGGTCCGTGCTTAACTTATGAGTAAAACAAAAAGTTTAGAAGTAACGTGCAATGTACAAACACATAGGTCAGTTTCGCGTCTTTTCATGACATTATGGTGCAGTATAAAACGCGCGTTGTTATGACCATCATGGCAGTGTTTAGATGCTGGCGTAACGCTTTTGAGGATCGCATCAGTTAAGCTCCTCGCTCTGACGCGCAATTCATGATTTAGAGCCGCCATCGGGGTAATATCCGTCTCTGGATACGATATCCCGTAAAACCCTGCCATGTTATTTCATCCGCTATTCCCTCCATTTCTCCGCCGTGACGCGTCATTCAGTGCAGGAACAGCATACACCTTCAGGTTTCATATCGAGTGATTTGTGAGAGCAATGAAGAATTTTACAGCATGAATGGTCAAGCTACTCATTGCTACTGTTACGGAGTTGCCAGGTTTACAGCAGTCCTCAAACCATGGCGTAATATATAAGCTTGGGTGTGAGAGCATGCAGTTGTCAGTTTCTTTGTGCCGGAGGAGGGGATGTAGGTCCTACTTGTGGTTTTCTACCAAGAATAATGACCAGAAAGTTCATCCACACAAACTTCAGTATCTGTAAGTTATCATAGACATCATTTTCACTGACCTGTTCTGGCTGTATGGGAACAAACATACACTTTTCACGGAAAAGATAGTGACAACAACAGTAATGTTGTTACCCATGATGTTTAAAACTTCTTTGGTAACGGCCTATGTGATAGCGTGCTATATAACTTATCATTGCACGATGTCATCGCAGCTCAGTTATTTTAAGTTTGCGCGTTACAGTTGGCCAAGCCGTTCTGTGAAATATGGGTTTATAGTATCGTATTGGTGGAACAGAACTCAGATGCCTGCCGGGATTTGTATCTGACAAATATCTAAGTTCTACAGACACAAGAAAGACGGGTCGAGTCAACAGATTATTACTTTTCCTCTCCTACACAGAGATCTTTTTTTTTTTCTCGATTCGAGACAGAGAGGGAGGAGAGAAATGCTAAGGTTAGAACAGTCTTCCAATTATTGGATCTGATCACATGTACTTATACCATCTAAACGCCTACTCCCTGTAAAGACGTATAGTTTTGATTTTAACAAAAATAATCAATTTGAACCCAGAATAATATATACACATCATACAATTAACGACAGATTCCCAAATTCTCCATACCTCACTTGAGTCATCACAGTTTCAAAGTTGTTGTTAGATGGGTTTGTTTGATTGATTGTTGTTTGTTTGATTGTTTGTTTGTTTCATTGTTTGATCTCAGTTTAGAATGCCTTATTATACGAGGAACTGTGTTTTTCTATTCGGTCGTCCAGATTTTCATCAGATGTATAAGAGCAAACGCCCCACTCAAATTCAATAGATAGATAGATAGATAGATATATTAGATAAATAAATAAATAAATAAATGAATTAATTAATTGATTAATTAATTAATTAATTAATCAATTAATTAATTGATAAATGGTAAATAAATGAATGAGTAAATAAGTAAATAAACATATCAATAAACAAATGAATGAATAATAAATAAAGATACACATAGAATATATTTCAAAAATAATGAAAAATAACATAAAATAAAGCTCTGTCCTCGCTCCAGCAGTCTGTTTTGATATAGTGGATGGAATTCCCATCTTTGACCACAATCTTAAAGTGCAGATCAGGCTCTAAGTCTCGATATTAAAGGAGGTTTCGCACAATCTGCCTCTGCACCTACATCTTTCAAAACCACAGTGTGATACACTTCCCAGGTGTGAGCAACCCCAAACACACCCAACCTGCTAGTTAAAAATCTGAGCAGTGCATGAGTTCGTCCTATGACGTCCCCATTCTTCACTACAGCTAGAGTAGATGAAATTTATATTCCTCTCTGTCTTTCTCTGCAACACATTTCCAATTCCCCAAGACGGATTGACTCGTTTCATGCTGACAAATCAATCAATCAATCAATCTTTAAGTGAGAAATGCTTGCGAAACTCCATTTTCCAGAGCGACGAGAAATAATGACACTAAGTGTTTCACATTAGAGACAGGAGGAGTTGCTGGGAGAGCGAAGGTATATATGCTTCACCATGCATTAATGTAGAGTCAATTTATTATGTGGATATTCACCATGGCTGAAACATGCCGTGCCTGCACGGAATGCATTTTTTTTCTTCTTTTTTTTTTACAATCTCTGTTCCTGAAAATCAGGGATTGTAATGGAGGAGAAATTTGTTCCTAAATGAAGTTGAAATTGTCGTATTTATAGTGGAAGCATTTCATAAAACTGAGGATTTTTTTCCAGTTCTGTTCAGTTTTGTGTCTGCATCCCATTTTCAATGCAGTATATGTATGATAGAACGAAATTTAACAAAGTGTTGGCATGATTATTTCGATTATTTGAGTCAATATACAATACGACTTTTCTAATGGAATCATAGGAAAACATGTCATGTAACTGGATATCTAAAGAAATGTCATATTAGAGCTAGCAAAGAAAACGCTTTAAACCAAAATGTGAGGAAAAATGAGAGGAAAATATGGATCTCCGAATCATCACCAAGTTCTTAAAACGTTTCGTTAATCCGAAAACGAAATAAGGTTTGCCATTCCGAAGATTCGTTATTCCCTGGGTTCGTTAATCCGAAAATGTAAAAACGTCATTTATTCCAAATGTTCGTTAATCAAAAACGAAATAAGGTCATTTATTTCCGAGTGGTCGTTAGTATACGCACCTTTTTTATCGTTTCGGATTAACGAACCTTTAGGATAACGTCAACTATGGAATTACTGAGATAGAGCGAATATTTTTATAGACATTGGAGACGTGTTGAAAAAAATAAAATCTGGGACTGGAGGGGAGGGTGACTCATGGACATGATGGATAGTATCCCTTCAATCCTTACAGCTTAAGGATAGTCCTTGTCTTTCCCTTTTCTTCTTGTAAGAGAGAGAGAAAAAAAAAATCCCGAATTTCTGTAGGTTGGGGAAGCACTTAAAGAGCTTAATGAGAATTGTGTCTGTTCTCGAGTCACAAACCGCACTAAGATGGATAGGGGTGGATAACAGAAATAACAAACTGATTCAATAGTTTCACAAGACCTTCCTAGATGTCAATCATTCAAGGGACAATAATACTTGCGTTCACCTCTACACACACACACACACACACACACAAAACGAACAAATACACACGCATGCACACGCACACACACAAACCACAAGCACACAAGACAAAAGATTTTACTAATGCCTTCAATGGAGGAATTCACTTCGATCCAATTACGATATAGTGTATGGCCTACACGAGAGAAGGTACACAGGAGAAGACGACATGGACTTACAGTGTATACAAAAACTGATGTTCGCATATCATGGATCTCGTTTCTAAAGTTTAACGGAAAGTTAAACGAGACTCATCGTGCTTTATACATTACTAGGAGGCACCGACTGAACATTTCTTTTTTTAACTCAGCTTAGATCATCGCTGGAGATTGCGCGTGTCGTTGCAATCCACCCCGCAAAATGTATGAGTTTGACAAATGTTTTAAAGTGTTTATGAAAAAGGGGTGTGGTATATCATGTTCGGACGCGACATGCCACACACGGACATTTCAACTAGCAAGAGGGCTCATTGTCTTGCATGGAACAGTTACTAAAGTGTCTCGGGGAACACAATTATGATGAAGTCCAACTCCCACATTCTGGTTTCAGTTACAGTTCGTTATTCCGAAGTTCGTTGTTCCGAAAGCTCGTTAATAAGAAAGTGCAATAAGGTTTGTTATTCCTAGAATGAAATAAAGTTCGTTATTACTGAAAATGAAATGAAGTTAATGATTCCGAGTTTCGTAAGTCCGAAAATGAAATAAGGTTCGTTAATCTGAACACTTGTGGCGTTATTCCGAAAGTTTATTTGTCCGAAAATGAAATAAGGTTTGTTATTTTAAAGCTTCGTTAATAATGAAAAAAAAAAAGATTCGTAATTCCGAAGGTTCGTATGTACGCAAGTTCATTCTATTTTCGAATTAACGAAACTTCGGATTAACAAACCCGATTTCATTTTCGGATATTAAAACGAACTTCGGAATAACGCCACAAATGTTCGAATTATAGAGCCCTATTTCATTTTCAGATTAGTTAACATCTAGGTAAAGGGAATTTGTTCGTTTCAGAACAATGAACCTTCGAAATAACAAACCTTATCTTATTTTCGGATTAGCGAATCTTCGGAATAACGCACATTACTCGCTATTTCAATTCTATGTGTAATGTTACAACGTTTTTAAGGTACATGGAAAGGGCTTGCTGAATCAGTATATCTCGTCGCACGCATTTTTGACAAACCATCACTATGCTCCTGGGAATATGCAGCTGATGCATACAGAGTAAACGATTATTTTGGATCTTCGAAATCGCTTTCCCCGCTGTGCATCTCATGGGTATAGCTATTCCTACCATGATCAGCATAACAAGTGTCGTTAATCACTGGATGTTAAAGCATTCACCTAATTCACGACACAGTGAGATAATGGCATTTCAACCGCCCCCTCCGTGCCTTGAAGAACATTCGCAGGCGCATGGTACTATATGAACCTCCTCATTGAACCTCCTCCCGAGAGTTCTGTCATCTGGGCATCACAACGTTGCCATGACGTCGCATCTTCTGATGCCATTCGGCGAGCACCCTCCCCACTTTTCTAGTTAATCAGATCAGTGGAATTAGCTTAGAGCCTAATGAATGATTTCGGGAGCATGTGGAAGTGATGATTAGGGTACTTACATTTGTACCGTGGTTTCTTCTTCTTGTTGGTTTTTTTTCTCAGACTTCAACATGATACCATCCTCCGTGAAACGTTCGAGTATGTCGGGGACAGAGGATACCCGAGAGAAATGTATCCGAACAAGAATAGTGACGAAAACGACGGAGATAGGGAGGATGAAGACACTTTGCCCAGATGTGCTCCAGATCTCTCTCTTTTCTCTCTCTCTCTCTCTCTCTCTCTCTCTCTCTCTCTCTCTCTTTTATGTCGGTTCCATCCTGACTGATTTTTCAGTCATACATGCACTTTGCAGGTCATCGGCGACAATGGATAAGTAAGGTAAACGGCAACTGCAAAACGTCTTGAAGTTAAGTCATTATGAGCCAACCAGGCGCGGTAGAGTACAGCGAGAGAAAAAAACAGCCGTGTTTTCAGATATGCATATTTCGGGAAGATGAAAGAGAGTGTGGAAGCCACCTTCCACGGAATTGTCGTTACCACGTATTTATCTCCTTGAGCTGGTGAGATTACATTGGGCTGCGGAATCGCCTGTACGAAAACAAGCGCAAACGCACACGCACGTGCTTACGCTTGTCAACAAAATTCATTCATACCAGTGTTTACTACATACCCCCAGTCGGTGTATGTTGATTGTATTAGCTTATGCATGTCACTTTCATACATTTCACGATTGAAAAAAAAGACTGACACAAATACACATATTGCTCCTATATACTTGAGTTGTTCGTGCGTGTGTGTGGGTGAGGGTTTGGGGAAGGCGATATCACTTTGGTCAAGCTTCTTTAATTGTTGCAGAGTCAGAACGCTTTAGAGTATGATAAAAGCAATTGGTATGTATAAGTAAAAAAACAAGCAAAATAATTATAATCATTTGAAACGAAAGTGTAAAATGTGAGGAACGTATATCGCGAGCAGCCATCTTTGACAAAGGACATTTTATGGGAAAATAATAATCAGCTTTGTCTAGTGAATCAAATGCTTGTATAAAATACATGTCTGGCATGAATTGATTCGAGACATGATGAATAATGTGCATCCAATTTTCAGATTTTAGAATTTGCTCATAACGCTGAAATCTACAGCCATATTTCAAGAAGAAAGAAAAAAAAAGGGGACGACGTCTTCACTCCATGAATAAATGAATTGGCCCCGAGCGAAATACACGTACACACCCGCACGCTCACACACACACACACACACACACACACACACACACCACACACATACACACACTCAACTGTATTAATGTCTACACTGTCCGTAAAGAAGTAGAACTTTAAGATGGCAATCATCGTCGACAAGTTCGAATTATAAGTGAGATAAAAAAAAATCGCCATGTCTTTGTTATTATTTTTTCTTGTTGTTACGGAATAATGATAAGAGATTGAAGAAAAGGAGGAGCAAACAAGACAAATGGGGGAAGATGTACCAATAAGAAGATGCAGCTACTCACCTTTTAAAGCGAATGTTTCCCCCTCAGATTCAAATTTGAAGAAAACAGAATTCTCATTGGGGTATAAAGTGTTGTGTGTTGACAGGCCGCAAGTTGAGGCTCACTGTGGCAAAAGGAGGATTACAAGAGTCGACTGTATAAGTTCCATATAAAATCAGCATCGTCTAACCCAGCACACAACACGTTTGATTCAACACCTCCTTATATATACCAGACCGTACATAAGAGCCGCTGTGAAATAGGGTTTAATTCTACAGCGCCTGGGTGGACAACAACACACACACATCAACAAAAAATACAAAGATATGGAGACTGCCGTTTGAAGAGGACGATTTTTGCGGTAACATGAGCGACAGAGAAAAGAGAGAAAGAGAAAGAGAGAAGGAGGGAGGTAGAGGTGGTAGAGGAAAAGAAAGAGAAGGAGGTATGGGGAAGAATTTCAGATGTCCAACTAATGAGATCGATCTTGACACGATAGCCCAGCTTTGACCCTGGTCTTCTCTTTACCGCCTTTTTGGCGCGACCCGCGCGGGCTGATAATTTGACTTCTTCAAGACACGAGGACAATCGACGCTCCGCTAAGACGAGAATAGCCGAGCCGCGGTATGGTATCGACTCCCCCGTTCAGCTGCGTCGTCTTTTGAGAGAACGACCCGTCGACTGTGTGATACGAGACTCACCTGCGTGGCCTTGGCCAGGTTGACACCTATACTCTCTGCGTTATCGTCATCATCAAAGCACCTTTTCTTTCAATTTGCTATATTATTTCTATATACTACTTTCTCCCTTACAGCTGACAAAAGCTGGTAGGCCTAGATAGTTGATAGATATTTGAAGAGGCTCTTTGCTATCTATATGTAAAGGAAAATATGGGGCAGAAATGGTAAGATCTACAGAACTACTATAGTACTAATTAATAATTTGGGCTACTTATACCGAAAAAAAACTGGTTTGAGAAAATCAGCTTATGAAAGGAAGATGCAGTCAAAGGTCGAAGAACATCTTTGAAGCATCATGCATTAAGAAAAATGGGTCATTCTTCACGAAAACAGCAAGTTTACATTTTCAAATCATTCCTAGATTGAAACTATCATTGTCATGAATCGTCATGAAAACAAGTTTTTTGTACTTGGGGAAATATGTGAGTTCGTTTGCCAGATGCTCCTCATCTCACACTTGGGTTTGATTATTTTTTTCCTTACTATTTCACAACATTCGGAGAACAAAATGTCGAATGGAGGCTTTCTCACTGTTGATTTATCGTGGGACGTCAATAAACAAACGGGAGTTATGCCGTCAATTACAAATAAACTTACAAATAAGTTTCTGTAAAACCTGCTTTTTCAGTTTCCCCTTCTTTTTTTTTTAATACTGTAATTCTTTCATCCCCCACCTTCTCTATCTCTCTTCTCACTTTCGAGCGATATCAGTTTTTGTATTTTCCTTCAGATACTTTGAAAGCTCAGTAAGGAAATATGCTATGAATGCTACGAAACCAATTGCGACATTTTGATATAAACCCTCTCCTTAATTGGCAATGAGTATATTCAGAAACTAAATCTATGATCGGTGATAAGTTCCTTTACGTGCACACATGCAGGTTAAAAAAAAACCCAGAAAGATAACAAACCAACAACCGAAGAAGAAATGCTGTCTTGTAAGTGCTACTTATTCACCGCATATTCATTTCTTTTTTCACTTCTGAATCTTTTGCAATGTTTTACGGTGGGATTAATTTGCTTTAAAAAAAAAGAGGTTGATGATTAGCGATGAGAGCACAGCGTCACAACTGCTCGATTCATCTAGCGATTTGAGACTACAGTATTTCTATCACTGAACAAAAAGTGCTAAAAGCCAAACGTGGCAGCGTGGATACGAACGTTGATGAGAAGGGCAGGCCCCTTCAAAGCTGTACAAGGGTCTCGGATCATCTGGCAGCTCTGAGCTGGTGTTTGTTGGTTAGCTGTTGGGTATATACCCAACGTAGACGGGGCAATATCAGCTCCGTGAAAACAAGTCAAGTGAAAGCTCGATTTCGTCCCTCTTAATCCAGACTTTTTGGGTCTCTGCCCCCCCCCCCCCCCCCGCCATCGTTGACAAGCAATGCAGAAATTGTGGATATTTGCTGTCAGAGCGAAGTTTAAACCCGCTCTTTGCGAGGTAATAATTTCGTCCCTATCCTTTTGTGTGAGAACCACCAGATTATTGTAGACGATGTTTTTTTTTTTAATTCCATATCATTTTGGAGGTTCACGTGGCACAATGACACTCACGGATTTCGAGTTTATGAGAAATTTTGCATAAATTGTTTTTGTGAACGAAAGCTATTGCAAGCCAGCAAAGTTATCCTACATGTCTGTGCGTGCTATTCTGTGGTTTACATCAATGTGTATGCAATTATTTCATTTTCCCTTAACTGTCTATCCCACACAGCAAGAATAACCATAGTGTAATTCCATCATTCATGTGGATACAGTCCCCCCCCCCCCCCCGTCCTCCCAAAGCTAGACAGAGTGTTCACCTGATCAAGGCAATCAATGTCGAAAATACACAGGCCGTTACTTTTGATGATTTGCAGACTGTCCCTGTTTCTTTACAGTTGTATGATTGGCCGAAATGTTGCCATATTATAGCAGTTATTTCCACATTTCCTATTTCTATGAAAATACTTTTGCCTGTTGATGATTCAATCTCCTTTATCAGAAAATTTTTCGCTCCTTTTTTGTCAACCACTTTTTAAACAAATGACATCTTTTCTGCTTTTTTCTCTGTCTCCTTTGTTTCAGCCTTTATGGTACAATATTTGCAACCACTACTAACACAGATGTATAGATATGAAATATAATGTAATACAATGTAATATAATGTAATATAATATAATATAATATAATATAATATAATACAATAAAATATAATATAATATAATATAATATAATATAATATAATACAATGTAATATAATGTAATATAATATAATATAATATAATATAATATAATATAATATAATACAATATAATATAATATAATATAATATAATATAATATAATATAATATAATATAATACAATACAATATAATACAATATAACATAATATAATTTCTCTGACCGCTTCATTCATTCTTCATTAGACGGCCTAGGGACTTCAACATCCCCACTGGATAAGATCGTAACTATCATCTTCAGACAGTATGTAATTTTGTCATCGCCGTGAGTCGGAACTTCAAGGTAGGTTTCAAGTTTCAAAAATTTACATGGGTATAATATTAGACTTGGAGCAGAAGAAGAAAAAACTGACCTCCTTAATTGTGGTCAGGAAATAAACTAAAAGAGAGAGATATTTCTATCCCATTGTCGCTGTCTTCGCAAGGCTCGACTAGAATAACTTCCTGTTTTAAAGGTCACACATCACTTCGGGATAAGTAACCTAAACTCTTGTTTATGTTCTCCTTTTTTAACATCAGTTTCACCCCCTTGTTTTAACGCCTTCCTCATTACGCGGAGCCCTCTTCCGCTGTCATTATAATGAGTAACCAATCAGGCGGACTGACTTAAGGCTAACCTTAGACCCGGATGTTGGGAGTTTTTGTCTTCCCTCCTCCCCATCCGACTCCCGCAGCAATATGACGGACGAGAATTGAGAATGATTGACACGTTGACACTGTATAAAGTGAATGTGTGTGTATGTGTGTGTGTGTGTTTGTGTGTGTGTGTGTGTGTGTTTGTCTAGTGTCTGTGTGTCTGTCTGCCTGCATGTCTGTGTGTCAGTGTATGTGTGTGTGTGTGTGTGTGTGTGTGTATTTGTCGGAGGAGAGGGAGTAATTGAGGGTAGGTGCGTTTGACGATCCAGCCAGCTTGAAAGACAGACATAAATTACCTTTAATAATCCATATCTCATTTTTCTCTTATCAATACAGCTTTTTTTCCTTATTCCCTAATAGTGGTCAGAACGGTATGCGATAAGCACTGCTTGTGCTAGGACTTTAGAAGGGATATGGCATTGCTTTTCAATCATTGTTATAAGGCGTCCGAATGACTTCTCTTATAAATGCCTTTTTCTTTATACACTCAGTGATATCAAAGGCCACAAAGTCATCACGTATAATGAACGAAAATGTTAAATCCAAAGTCTTCTATCGTGTGACTCCATTCCATGTTTAGTGGGTTCCTCATATTACACGTCAATTATACATCCTTATACATTTGTGCAATTTTGTTTCAAACTGACCTTTGTGTTGAAATAAAAAAAAAAACACATTTTTTTCATAATCAAATGGAATATAAAACTTGTATGAAATGTGGCATATGGAACATGAATAAAATAAAATTTATCATCTTCTGATGTGAATAGATTGGAAAAATGAATAAATTTGTTGTCCGGAAGGTTTTGGATTAATGTAGTTGATGATATTTATTTATTTTATGATTAATGAAATATGCTGAGAAGGGAGAGGGGATTGAATTAGATTAAGAGTAAGAATTTTTTGTTTGTGTATTTTATTTCATCCGGTGAATACGGATGAATAATTTGCAGAATTTGTATATTGTGTCAGAAAGATACGGAAATAATTCACCCATATCAGTTTTTGTTGTATTTATAGTTAGAGATAAAGATATATTAGTAGGTTGAATGTTTGAAAACTGATGTTGATATATGATGTTTTTCTGTTTTATAATGCTGGCAAAAAGGTGCCTCTCTCATGTTTAATATGTTTTTTGAATGTTGTTCATGTAATTGTGTGTTGTATATTTTTCTGTTTTGTAAAAAGCATGTGAACAAAACAAATATCCATGATATGGACAATAAAGACTGAAATGAAATTCTGGAACTCTTATCAAAATGTGTTTCATGGAGATTAAGTCAAATCATTTTGTTTCTTATTATCCACCTCTATACGTGTTGATATTTTGAGCTGGTGAATATTTCTATGACACTGTGCGTATATACCGTAAGATATTTTGCTTTATGATATTCGGGTGATATTCGTTTATATTCCGAATGTTCGTTAATCCGAAATTGAAAAAAAGGTTTGTTATTCGAAGGTTCTTATTCCGAAACACACGAATTCCCTACGCCTAGATGTTTACTACTGTATTCGAAAATGATATAGGGTTCGTTCATCCGAAAATAAAATAAGGTTCGTTGATCTGCAGTCAGTAGCTTTTGACGGAACTCCTACGATTCTTCGTCTAAGCTACGTATATTCTCTGTATTAAAAAAACAAAAACAAAAAACGAACTTGGCCCATAAAGTATGGAATTTCACTGCACGCATTTATAACTTTACAGTTTAGAGCTCTTCACACATGAAATTATGATTCCTATGAAATGGGTAAATCATGATTTTTTTTAAGGGTCAATTTCAGATACATAGAAGGATTATATTCACTACTTAGTATTTCAATGAAAACAGAATCTTCACTTGAATTCGGATGGACCAATGGAAAACTCGGAAGACGGAAATGCATGACTTATCACGTCGGGGTCATACGTTAAGAGTAATGCGAAGTCTGCTCGCATTCTGTTTGATAATTCCGAATCAGAATCTCTGCGGTAGATTCAGCGGTGTATGATGTGTTCCTAAGCATCATTAGACGATTATAATATTTACTATCATATTGATCCACCGATGACGTGACACCACATTGATCAGCCTAGATGTGCTAGATACGATGAAGGCGAAACATTTCAAAATTTATTCCTACTATAGCATATGATGAAGCAGCAATAATGTTCCACTATTTTTTTTTTTGGGGGGGGGGGAGGGGGGGGGGAGGGGGGGGGGTTGGGGCAGTGAGGGACTTTGCTCGGTAATAGGTTTACAGGTGAAAAGTATTGCCGTCATCGCCAAAACGAATGGTGATTAGAAATGCTGTCTTACTTCGATGCATTCGAGTGGAAGTATGTTGATCGATGCATTCTTAATGGGCATGCGCGGTGCACAATGCGCATATTGTCAATTACATGCACATGCACACGTCTGTGTCTCTCTGTGTGTGTGTGAGAGAGAGAGAGAGAGGGAGAGAGAGAGAGAGAGTGTGTGTGTGTGTGTGTGTGTGTGTTGTGTATTATAATGGAAAACATTTTATGTCGACGGCAATTAGCTCTAAGGCATCAACGACGCTTCTTCGAGAGAAAAATCAAGCGCTTATTTCAGTTAATGTAATTATGATGTGCGTTTCCTTTTTTTTTTTTTGGGGGGGGGGGGCACCACATTTCTTTTTCGGATCACAGAAAATTTTAAATTTAAAGGACAAGTTCACCTTCATAAACATAAGGATTGAGAGAATGTAGCAATATTAGTAGAACACATCATTGAAAGTTTGAGGAAAATCAGACAATCCGTTCAAAAGTTATGAATTTTTGAAGTTTCTTTGCAGTACCCGCTGGATGAGAAGACTACTGCAGTGTATGAATAACTTAGATGTCACATGCGTACAACAATATAAGGAAAATATAAAGAGAATTTCACAAAATTCCATCTTTTGAAAAAAGTACACACTCCCCTGACTCGTTACCGATAAATGTTATGGGTAATATTATTCCCCCCTGCCTTTAGAAAGAGGCAAGTCAATTGCTCTTTTATTATGCGAAAAAAAAGAAAATATGTTGAATTATCTTTTATATTTTCTTTATACTGTTGTACGCATGTGACTCACAAGCTGTAGTAGTCTCCTCATCCAGCGGTTCCAACACAAAAACTTCAAAAATTCATAACTTTTGCATCGATTGTCCAATTTTCCTCAAACTTTCACTGATGTGTTCTACTAATATTGTTCCATTTTCTCAATCCTTATGTTTATGAAGGTGAACTTGTCCTTTAAAGATTTTAGTGACGGCCAGAAAGGAGCCACCAGAGAAACAAAAAATAGTGTCGAGCCCTGCATCATGTGTTGACCCAGTCAGCTTTCCAGACAAATCTCCTTCAATTTCACTGGAGATGTTGGAAATAAACACTGCTTTTAGAGCCGCAGAAAAATAGGCAATCAAATCGAAAACATAAAATAACATCTGACAATCAAAATCCGTTGATGACACTATCAATCAATTTTGACAAAGGTTACTCCAACTTTCACACTTCAGGGTATGGTAGAGGGAAAAGGCAACCGGAACTAAACGGATTAAAACATAAAAGCTTATGCCGGTTTAAGTCGGACACATTACGGTGGGAGGTGCTTAGAAGAGGTGTCATCCTCCCTCGTACAACAAAATCAATAGTTGAATACATGGCCGGCGCCACGTTTTCAATAGTGTGTGTGTGTGTGGGGGGGGGGGGGGGGGGGGGGACTTCCGGGTTTCATCAGCTAACAAGTCCCCCCCCCCCCCCCCCCCCGCAAAAAAAAAAGAGTCTTCATTGCACCTTTGTCATTCCTCTTCCGGGTTTCTTCAGGTGACACACACAAAAAAAAAGACAGATGTGTTCCTATGTATGGTGCAAAAAAAAAAAGTAGGAGGCTCCCCCCCCCCCCCCCCCCCCCCGTTCCGTCGGCCCTGGAATACAAGGATTTGAGATGAGAGATGCAAATGCCGTTTCGCAATAGACGAAACGTTATCATCAAGTGTCTGGCGAGCACACTTCTGGCTGGAAAGCTGGGACATTTCAAACGCTACTTGGACATAAAGATGTGTCTTCGCTGGCAGTGGATTCATGTTACCAATGCACTGTGCACGTGTGAACAGATGAGTACTGGATGCAACCAAATCTAAATCGAGCCAATTAGCCTAACGTCTTTGGCTACACTACTCTGGCTTGAATTTCCCATTAGGCATTAGGTGATCTTATCGTGAGCAGACAAAAAAAAAATCGAATAGCAACTAATTTCATTTTCAGATTGGTGCGTCGTTTGCAGGTCTTTGTAATTCCACCACCGTATATCAATCTTGCTCCCGTCTAGGGAAATGATAGTTATTCGGTTGAGTTAAGGAGTCAAAAGCATTGGGTTTCTTTCTCTGGTTTTGGATTCTTTTTTCTTCTGAGGTTTTGTTTTGAAACAAGTTATGACGTCATGTACCAGTAAACATATTTCTAGACTCTCTCAAGGATATGATTATAATGTATATAATGATATATATATATATATATATATATATATATATATATATATATATATTATACATTCATTTTACCCCGCGGGGATTGTAGAAAATGGGAGATAAATATTTCACCCAGAAACATACACACTGACAAAAATTGCATTTGTTCATTGCCTATACAGAAATCTAACGAGAGTTTCACGCAAACACGACTAAATTCATTTCACTGTGCATTTGTGTATAGAAATGATTGCACGCTCGGAGTTATCTTGTCTCCGTAGAGTTCTGAGGTGTCTCGTTGCAAGTCATCGATCAAAATCATGATTTCAATTACGTCATTCTGTCTTCTTGCTACTTGATCGAGGTGTCTGGTGTTGAAAAACCACGGGCGTTTATCGTTTATGGGGCGACGACATTCGCAGCTCACCCTTCACCACTGTTTTCAGCTGTCGCCTGCCAGTGCCTGCAAAGTTTGAAAAGAGTTATATAAAATTAAATCGCATAGCCTTCACACTTTCTTTGGCATGTACATAGGATGTATAGCAAGTCGCAAAGGCAAGGAAATATCCCCGTGGACAACTCGGCAGCATTTACTTTAATATCACATCTGCAAACTTGGGAACAAAACCTACAGCTAAACTGAGGTATAAGTTTACTCTCCACACGTGACGATTGTAACTATAATGTAGGAGGTTGCCATTGGATTGCATTCTTTTAGCCCTTTTTATATCCCTAATCCAAAAAGTGCTTCGACTTCCTGATCTCTTGGCATAGTTACGGAAACCTTTCGCCAAGGGAAAATTACACCAACAAAGAATTAAAAAGTCCGCTTTTATTTCACAACCTATCAACAACAAAATGCAAATTGGCATTCGAGGGGGAATCAGGCCTACTATTTGACATTCACCAAATTGTATGTATGTTATATATTATACAACTCCTCAGAATGATGTCGAATTGTGATTGGCCAAGAACATGTCACATGACATTCTATAGAAAATACCTATCAAACTCATTGAGAGTGACAGCCATACAATAGGCCCCTGGCATGGGCCTATAGCACGGCTCGAAGGTACTATAGCACGGCTTCGCGGGGGGCTACTAATGCATGGCCGCTCACAGAGTTCTGTGGCTCACACCCGTAGAAAGCGCCAGCAAACTACATTGTACAGTGTACGTGCTGGCCGGCTGCGCTGCGCTGCCGGTAAGTCTCACAGACCAGGCGCGGCGGAGTACTGCAACGTTAACGTGTACGCGCAGTTACTTTACCTAGCTAGTTGCATGTATCGCGGCCTGTATACACCTAGCGGTACTGCTGTGTTTTTATTTTTGACTCTGATCTGCTACGTGGACCACAGTGATCCCAACATCAAGACTTCATTTCAAGTTGAGAAACCGTAATTTGATTATTTTTCTGTGTTTTTATACAAAATCATTTTCGGAAATAGACAAAGTCTAGACCTACTACTAGATCTACCGACATCTCAGATCGACCTAACAGCCAGGCCTAACTCGATCTAACGTTAGCGTTGAATGGGTATAGACCCTGCGAAGTTCGTGATTCCTGTGACTGTGTGGTCGAATCATGACGAGTGTTTGAAAGCAGTACACAGGGTGGTTTACAATTCTCTGCCTAATTGTTACATTTATTTTTGGGCCTTCCTGAGTTGGCAGTCACTAATTTTGTATTGTGATTGTGGACAAGGTGTTGTATAAAACGAATAATTTATGATTTTGTTCGTGCATTGGGGCACGTAATACCGCACTCGGCGCGAGATTCGCCACTGGTCTATTCAACGCGGCGCTACGCGCCTTGTTGAATAGACCAGTGGCTCATCTCGCGCCTCGTGCGATATTCGTGCCCTATGCACTCACAACTCATAAATTATTCGTATACTATATACAGTATATTATATGTATATAGTGTATATATACAGATAAGTAACAGAGCTGCAACAAAGTTCATGCTGTATTCACCAACGGTTTATTTCTTCACACAAATTTTCGGGCGTCTCGCCGCCCTTTCTCAAGTGTTGAAAGGGCGGCGAGACGCCCGAAAATTTGTGTGAAGAAATAAACCGTTGGTGAATACAGCATGAACTTTGTTGCAGCTCTGTTACTTATCTTTTTATCTTGCCAACACGTGGACTACCTTATCAACGTGTATATATACATATATATATATATATATATATATATATATATGTATATATATATATATATATATATATATATATATATAAATCCATCACCTTGTGAACAGTTAATATTCTGACAACTAGGAACCTACATCTCCTTTCTTATCCTTCTATGAATGACTTTTTGGAACGTTTTTGTAGTCGACAGTAACAATATCGCAAACATTATAATTCTGAATATTCTGGATACTGCACATTGCCTTTCCGATTACCTTATTTTGTACTCATTTGGAAAAGCATTTTATTTTTATCATTATAATTATCATTATTATTATTATTATTATTATTATTATTATTATCATCATCATTATTATTTGTTATACATGTATGCTAGTGCGTGTCATCAGAATTTACGGAATAAGAAATTTGATATGGGCCACTCTATGATTAGAATTATCACCAGTCTGGATGGAGCTCGAAGATCAGAAAGAAGTAAAGAGACCTTTAGTGGCGTCATGAAATACATTCTTATACGAGGGGAACCACGTACAAGGCATAGATCATCCAGTAGATGATAGCTTTAAACAAAGTCGGAGAGTCCGCAGTAACGGGGACAGCCGTGAGGTTGGTGTGTGACTAGAAAAGGCTATAATCTTTCACGAGGGTTCGTTATGGGATACGAGGGGTGGTTTTCATTGGCCCTTTAACCCCTAGCTGCCTGCCTTCGAGAGGCGGCTAAGATGTCGTCCAGGCTTTTGCCGAGGCAGGTGAAAATTAAACTCTTGTTTTTTTCGAGCAGGTGATGTAATAACAGAGTCTTGAGAGCAATTCGGCGGCAATAAAAGGGCAAGGTTTTTGGCGCGAAAGGTGCAAGCATCGAGCCGAGCCGATGCCGATCCAGGTTTATGAGGCATTGAGATCTATTGAAAAGGGGGTTAGAGGTGGAAAGAGAGTTGAAATAAAGCTGGTAATGTGGTGATTTCAGGACTACAAACGATCGTGATAAGATGGCAGATAGTGTTTTTTGTTTTTCTGGCGAGTTAGGAGTTTATTGCCACTGTGCTGTACGATGTTTGATATAATTGTTCTGTCTCCTCCATCTCGGGGGAAGGGTGGGGATGGGAGTTACATTAGTGAGTGCAAAGTAACGAAAGTAATGCAATGTACATATTATCAAGAGAAATATATTTAAAAAAAATGTTATCAAACGCTGAAAGATCCCCCACCACCCCATAGTTTGCCTGGCGTATATCAGATGCCCTATGATTCTCCTTTAAAAAAAATGTGAAGGAAAAATTACGGGAGTGATGAAAATGGAAGGCGATTGACATAAAACCACTTTAAAAATGTGTTGGCAAACGAATGATACAATAGTAATATGTGCATAGAATCTTGAGAGTTTCAATATCACCGAGGCAAAGGGCTATTACAGAGAAGGGCTGTTTGAACAATGGTGTATATCTGATATTGTCAATGTCTTTACGATGCGTTGTGATTTGGAACGCCTATTTTTCCTTCTTTTTGTTTCCTACTCCGAAGTCACTTTAGTTTGCTGCTCATGAGCGTCATGGCTCATGCCTTCCCTGCATCTCTTCTCACACACACACACACACACACACACACACACACACACACACGCACTTTTCATGCCTCTGTCTCTAGCATGATAATATCACTGTACTCCCATCACCAGTGAGTCTGTGCAAGTACACACATGCACACACACATACGAACACCTTATTTTGATAATCTGTATAATACAATATAATGATTTAATTATAATGTTACATTATATTATATTATGTTATATTATATCATAGTTTATTATACCATAAACTAATTACATCATATCATACTACATTATATTGTTCTTGTAAACTAAGCTTGATATATATATATATATATATATATATACATATATATATGTATGTACATATATATATGTATATATATGTATATATATATATATATATATATATATATATATATATATATATCACATGCACACCTAACGTCAGCACACCTACCTCCACCCATCATCACCTGATCACTAAATGTTTCCCGCAGCCGGTTGCCACCTGATTGCCGGCTTGCAACCAGCCCAAATGTGAATTGTACATCACATCTCTTGATAAAGGGCAGGGCCCGAAAGATTAAGAATAAAAATCAAACTGTGAGAATTCAAGCTACGTCTATAAATTAATCATATAAATATATATATATATATATATATATATATATATATATATATATATATATATTTAACTATATAAAACACATAACTCTCTTCATCTCTAGACGGCAATGATACTCTGAGTTACTCTTTAACTCTCACCCAGCCAATGCACCGCCACTTCCTCAGTTCTTGCACAGTGACAAAGATGGATGAATGGGGTTGGAACGTTTATGATTCTCTCCTCTCGACCAGAGAGATGCCGACAAAGGAAGGGGTGCCACAGTGTGGAAACTCACCGGGGATTACCTCCATGTTCTTATTTTCATGCATATTGCACATCAGAAGAAAGGGTAAGAGAGGATAAAAAAATCAATGAATGGAGTTCCCGGGAGATGGCGGGGTCAGGGTGTCGACAATTAATTTGTGGGCTAATGGAAATGAAGCACGACCCCATAAGCATGACGCAGAGCATTACAGATGGCTATTGACTTTTTGAGGTCGACTTTAAGGGGCGAATACCCACAATATTCTCACAGTAGAAGTCCGTTATCTATGGTACAGGTTTTCTCTGAATCGTGTGTTCTCCTTCAAAGCACAGAGATAAGCGAACATAACTTATCAGAGTCTAGCAATCATCGTCATGGTTGTTGTCATTTTCGTCATCGACATCTTGGCACGAAAATTTGATCTTAAGTTCAGTAACATGATCTAGTAGTGTCGTGTGGACATAATTATGATATCGTCTAGAAATAGCCTCTGCGTTACGCAGGGTGTCTTGTTTCTTTTACTATTGATTACTTACTGCGTATTTATCACGCAATTTGACTTGATTTTATTTGATTTATTGGTTTCAGTATCATCATTGTACATGAACATTGTTCGTGCCATACACATACATAAACATGAGTTATTAACAAAGTATTTTTTTTTCTTCATTGCCTTTACACAATGTATTTGTAATGTAATTGTACGGCGACGACGATGTAAAAAAGATAGAGTATATACCATTGCCATGGTCAATTTTGCTGATGAAATGGAAGCAAATGCATACTTTCTTTCTTTTTTCAACGTTTCTATTGGGTATAACGCGGCAAAAAATATATATTGCTTAAAAGAACAATGAATGAAGCATATTATAAATTCATACGATGAAACACGTCAACAAACTTTGAATCCATACTCCTAGAATACGACAGTGTGAGCTCTTCTCCAATTGGTTCGGAAAGGGGCGTGGCATGTGTACGTGTGAGTGACGGGGTGAGGGGGCGAGCCGTATCGATTGTCATTCCCCCGCCCATTCTCCGTCCGCCCTCAGCCCGGTGAAGTAGAGTGCGCAATCGATCTACTTCTCACTGCCTGTCCCCCCTCACGTCAAGCTTTCGTCCTTTGCGCTATTTTCGTTTTGTTTTATTCCTGCTTTTTGTCTGTTTACCAATGGTAAATGAAAAAAAAAGAAGAAGAAATGATATCACCTCCTACTCTAGACAGCACAAATAAGATGGATCAAAACGGTGTAGTTAAAGGGAATAACTCAAAGAGATTTTCGTGTATAATCTCGTTGGAATATACATCCATCAAATGCATGCTGACTTGTGTTAATCTATGATACCCTCAATGTTACGTACGTTGCCAAATGAATGTCTAGACACGTGTCATACATATGAAGATAATTTCCTGTTATTTTTCTTCAGACTACTTGGATACCGTATTACGGCCACGAAAAATCTTCACCAAGATTCTGCCATTGACATCATCTGTTAATCATTGCTATAGAGAACTGATGTGATTAACTATATGCACCTTTCTTTATAGACTGAGCATAGATTTGCATGTTTTCATGTTACTGATTAAGAGAAGAAATTGCTGCTTGTTGTTTACCTGAACGACAGGGAGATATCTGAACGACAGGGAGAAGATACAGATCAGCTAGTGTGTCAACTAGCGGATAAGCTTGGAGTACGTGTGGCACCTGAAGACATAGATCGCTCACACAAAATTGGACAACCTGCACATCAGGAACACCCCTACGCCGACGTTGTGAGTTTGCGGAACTCAAGGAGCAACTCCCGCCCCATTATAGTGAAGTTTACATCATACAAGTCTAAGCACAGCTTCATAATAGAAAGGAGAAAGTTGAAGGGAACAAGAACAGTTGTCGCAGAAGATCTAACTCGAAGCAATGCCAAGCTCTTGTCTGCAGCCTACACCCACAAGAATACAACAGCAGCATGGTCCTTCGATGGCAGGATTTTTGTCATGACCAAGGACTCAAAGAACCGTGAGAGGAAGAAGTTGATAAAGTCTTATTCAGACCTGAACCACTTAGAGTCCTAGAGTGTCTGACGGTCTTCATGGCATATTAAAGGTCATGTATCAATGTATTAACCTCCCACCGTGACAAGATGGACGTTTCACCCTTTCCAGCATTCTCCACTGTATTCTTGTAGAAAACCATAAGAAGTTTGTTTCCGGTTGATTGCCTTTGATTAGGTTTTTTATATCCTATCTATCTTAACTTATTGTGTATATTTGTGTGTCATCTTTGTGTGTGTGTGTGTGTGTGTGTGTGTGTGAATGTGTTAAAGTGTAATATAAATGCCTGATCGTGATACATATTTGCGGTGTTTAAATTCTATAGATATACAAAGTTTATCAGATTTTTTATCTCCTATAGAAAGTGAGTATGATGTAAATAGACCTGATCAATCATTTTACACTCCAGATGAGTTCAACAGTTTTGTGGTTGAAAAGGGTTTCACTAATGCTCCACTAGATTATTTTTCATGTGTTCATTTTAATTGCTGAAGTATTTTTAATATAAAAATTACGACAAATTGATATCTGTTTTGGGTAGTTTAGATTTAGAATTATCTGTAATAGGATTGACAGAGACCTGGTTGCAAGACTCTGATTCATTTTATAACATTCCAAATGACAAAACATGTTTTAAAGGTCGCAAAAGGACGGAAGGGTGGAGGCGTAGGTGTTTTTATGCATGATAGTTTGATATTTCACGAAAGAACTGATTTAGATGTAAATACCACATATTTTGAATCTGTTTTTCTTGAAGTTCTTAACTCTAGAAAGAATATTGTTGTGGGAGTCGTGTATAGGCCACCTAATGAGTCTGTGCAATCATTTTTAGAAACTTTTGAAGTACTTCTTAATACTGTTGATAGAGAAGGTAAATTTGTATACATTATGGGAGATTTTAACATTAATTTATTAGATGTCAAGTCTTGTCAAGATTCAAATAATTTTATTGATTTATTAATGACATACTCTGTGTTTCCATTAATTCATCTTCCTACTCGAGTCACAAATACCACAGCGACCCTCATTGATAATGTATTGACAAATTATATAGAACAAATTACTTCAGGTGTTGTTTTTGCTGATGTAAGTGATCATCTTCCTGTATTTTCTATTTCTAAGATGAAGGTTAAAAGAATTGAGTTTCAGTATGATTATTTGAAACGTGAGATTAATGATGATAATATACATGCTTTTTTATGTAATATTAATGATATTTGTTGGAATTTTGAAGGTGATGTAAACCAAGCTTATAATTCTTTTTTTGAATAAATCTACAAGTGTTTATAATAAATGTTTTCCATTTATTCCTGTTAGATATAATGTGAAATATAAGAATAAACCTTGGTTTACCAAAAATTTATTGAAAATGTGTATTAGAAGTGTGTATTGTATAAGAATTATTTGAAAAATCCATCTGATTACCGTAAATGTGTGTGTAAAAATTTTGTAATAAAGTTACAAATGAGATTAAAAAGGTTAGAAATGATTTTTATAAAAGGAAGTTTAAAACTGCAACAGGAAATATTAGTCAAACATGGAAAGTGATAAATGATTATTTAGGTCAATGTTCAAGTAATAGACTTATGCCACAATCAGTTCAGTATAATGACCAGGTTTTATGTGATCCAAATAAAATATCAGATTCTTTTAATGATTAGTTTATCAACATAAGACCAAATCTTGCCTCACAATTTGATAATGCTGCAAATGATCAACCCCATATTCAATATGTGAAGAAAAACACCACATCTGCTTTTTTCAATTATTGATATTGTATGTATAAATTAAAGAATGGAAAGAGTCCTGGACTTGATGATATAGATATAGAATTAGTTAAGAAGGTTATACATATTAAATGTTTTCCACTTTGTTTTTTATCTAATGCTTCTTTAACGAGTGGAATTGTTCCTGATAAACTTAAAATTGCAAAGGTTATTCCTATTCATAAAGGTGGACATAAGGATGAATTGTCAAATTATCGCCCGGTATCAGTTTTACCTGTATTTTCGAAAATTCTTGAGAAGTGTATTTACAATCGATTACAGAGATTTTTAGACACGTGCAATATTATAGATAGTAGTCAATATGGTTTTAGATCTGGCCATTCAACATCCACAGCATTGGCTGATTTTGTAAATAAAATAGCATCAGTTTTTGATAATAATGAGATAATGATTGGTTTGTTTTTAGATCTAACCAAAGCATTTGATGTTTTAGAGCATTCAATTTTACTGAGTAAGTTATATGCTTATGGAATTCGCGGTGTTATATGGACTTGGTTTAAAAGCTACTTATAGATAATCGTCAACAATATGTAAAGTTTGGACATGTTAAATCTCAAATGCAAACTGTTAAATGTGGTGTGCCTCAAGGCTCCATTCTTGGCCCGCTCTTATTCATATTGTATGTAAATGATATTATTAATGTGTCATGTAAGTTGAGATTAATTCTTTTTGCTGATGATACCAGTGTGTTCATGTCTTTTAAAGATACTACTAATATGCAATATAAATTTGTTTTAGAGTTTGATAAATTGGTAAATTGGTTTGTATTAATAAATTGGTACTGAATTATAAAAAGACAAATTTTATGTTTTTTTTTAAATCGACATGTGAATACAGATGATATTGAAATTAAAGTTGGAAGTCATAATATTATAAGGGTTTCTTCCGTAAAGTTTTTAGGTATTATCATTGACGACAAATTATCTTGGAATGTTCACATTGGTGTTATTTGCAATAAGATTGCAAAGTGTTTGGGTGTTTTGGATAGAATGAAACAGTTCCCACAGAAAATTGTATTAATTGTATATAATTCTTTAATTGTACCACATTTGAATTATTGCTTATCTGCTTGGGGAAATTCAAGTGAGAAAAATATGAACAGGCTTTTTAAACTCCAAAAAAAGGCTGTTAGAATTATTTGTCATTCACCTTATCGTGCACATACAAGACCTTTGTTTGTACAGTTGAAGTTTCTTAATATTTATGATATGTATAAACTTCAAGTTGAAATTTTTATGTATTCTTGCCAAAATAATTTATTACCAAAGTTTCTTTTAGAGTGTTTTAAACTGAATAAAAGTGTTCATAGTTATGATACAAGAAATTTACATCATTTTCATTTGCCACAAATTAGAACATCTGTGTATAAGAGATCTGTATTTTTCTCAGGACCGCTTATTTGGAATCATTTGCCAGAAATTATCCAGAAAAGTCAACGTTTAAACTGTTTTAAAAGGAGATATAAACAGTATTTGTTGAATAATGTGTAATAGTTTTCATAGGAAATTATATCATTCATAAGATTGGAACATTGTGCGTATGATCAGGTATTTTGTACATTGTAATTCCATCCAGGTATAGTGTTATGTGATTACTGCGTGTGTGTGTGTGTGTGTGTGTGTGTGTGTGTGTGTGTATGTGTATTGCGTTTAGGTTACAAGTGTTATGATTATCTCATCAGGGTCTCAGCTTTTATATAAGGCCTCGGCCTTTCTGCTGATTCCTTACACTTGCATAATTTCTCCTTTTTTTCTGTACAAGTGTCATGATCTTTGTATTGTCTTATTTTGCGATGTATCTTTGTATGTTTTATGCCAAGTGTTAAATAAAAGAACTGAACTAAAAAAAAAGAACTGAACTGAAAGCCAAAACATAGTTCTCGTGTGCTTACAGAGTTGCCGATTTTGCTCTAATCTGTAGGGCATACTTATGTATAATTAAAGGACAAGTCCACCTTCATATACATGTGGATTGAGTGAATGCAACAATATTAGTAGAACAAATCAGTGAAAGTTTGGGGAAAATCAGACAATCCGTTTAAAAGTTATGAATTTTTGAAGCATCTGCGCAGTCACTGCTGGATGAGAAGACTACAACAGTGTATGATGTCACATGTGTTTTATACAACAACATAAGGAAAATAAAAAGAGAATTTCACCAAACTTTACTTTTTGAATAAAGTGCACATTTCATCGACTTGTTCCTGACATATGTTAAGGATAATATTATTGCCCCTGCCTTCTGAAAGAGAGAAGTCGAGTATTCTTTTCTTATGCGAGAAAAATGAAAATAGTATGTTGAATTTTCTTTATTCTTTCTTTATATCGTTGTACACATGTGACATCACAAACTATAATAGTCTTCTCATCTAGCCGTGACTGAGCAGAAACTTCAAAAATTCATAACTTTTGAACGGATTGTCCAACTTTCGTCAAACTCTCACTGCATGATGTGTTCTACTAATATTGCTGCATTCACTCAACCCTCATGTCTATGAAGGTGAACTTGTCATTTAAAGATGTGTGAAAGAACGCCATGATAACACGATTACCATTGGGTAATGATGAAAATGTGAAATGTTAACCAAAACGGTTCACCGGAAGTATACAGTTTCTGAGCGTACCCGATCGTGGTTGCTACAAAATGTTTTACTTTCGATAACATCGATTACAATATATCGGGTCATAGCGGTATCCATCTCTCGCGAGAGTGAATTGCCTGCAGTTTGTTCTGCGTGTGATTCTAAAGGCCCTGTTACACCTTTCCGGGCAACTACTTGCGAGATACGTGCTAGGTACTGTCATGTGCGGGTCATGTGCGGGGATCTCCGGGTAGCAAAAATTGCTCTCCGCAAATCACACGCAAGGCTTGTCCGGAAAGGTGTGACGGGGACTTTATAGTAAATGGACACGAGTCGATCATCACGTATCAATAGCGTTCTACACACCTATATGCACTTCTGAATGGGGGAGGGCGCTTACGGAATAAAAGTATCATTTCATAATTCACACCATTTCTTTATTTCGATCTCAAAATAGTACAAAACAACTCGATATCCTGGCAAATCGCGCCAGCCAGACAAGTTTCTTGTTAGATCTTCCCAACATATAGCACGCAAATGCCAAATGGTGGAGGACTGGAAGATGAATATTAAGATCCTGCCGATCTAGTAACATGTTTTAGCTTTAAAGCCACATGTCTATGACTGGCAAGCAAGTTACAAAATATCCCATTTTCGTCATACTGTAATTACTGCCAAACGAACATCCTATCTTTATACAAAGGCAGAAATCATGGCAACAAATACGGAGTTTGGCTTTTTTAGATCCTGCAAGCGTCAGAGTGATTGACTGGGTCATGCTGTTTTTCGTGTGTAATATGCACAAATCTAACAAAATATCTGCCATCAAGATGTCAATTCCCCTGAGCATGTTTAAGAACTTTGGTTTACGTCTTCCATGGCTTTTAACCCGGAAAATCCCAGAAAACGTCCTTTCCTGGTTTGATGTTGCATTTCTTTGCTACGATCTTTTTCAATCACTCGTTGCTATTGCCTGATGAGTTGCAATAAAAATTTGTTCATTATATAACCCACGTTTCGGTCATGTGTGCCATTGTTTATTTCCATTGTTACAATAAGATTATCAGAAGCATCTAAATTGCTGAAACTGTAGCTGATCCTTAGATAAGCAACATACTTTTGACCATTACGTTAATGCTTCTATGTCAAATCGGCAAATACAATTATGTATGTGTAATTTGTTTGTTAAGAGGGTCCCGTTGCATAAAAAAACAACAAATGCAACCAAAGACGAGACATGAAAACTCGTCACATTGAGGACGAGTTAGGTGATACGCTTGTGGTCATCAGATGACAGTCATCTGTGATCGACAAAGAAAAGAATGTGATATAGGCACCTTGAAGTTATATTGAGCGTGCATGCGAAACCGTTTCTGTAACCACTCGGCCACGGGTCATCCACGGAAATGGTAAGACAGAAAAACAACAACAATGTATAGATATAACGGGGGGAAAGTCAATGCCCACTCAACTAACGCGGCCGTGTGAACATCTATTGCATTGCTAGACGGAAAAGCGGCCTTGTAACGACTGAGGTCGCTATACCATTTCTGGCAACTTGGGAAAAATACGTCCCGCAGACATAAAACCTATAATCGGCTGGTTTTGATACCTTGCCTTTAATCACAATTTTCAGTGTAATGACGTCATCAAATTACAAAACAATGACATGGTCTTGAAAGAAAATTGTTCAAAGTACAACACCTCAGTCGTCGTCATTACATACTATGATCGGTTTGACAAAGTCAACCTGCAAAATTTTGCTGCAGTCGAAGCAATGTGGTCTCCAACACACAAAAAAGAGGGATATGGCGTGTGTGTGTGTCTGTGTGTGTGTATAGGTGCGTTTATATACGAACGTGATTTCTACATGGACGAATATGTAATACAAAATTGAAGAAAAAAAAAACAGTAAAGTAGCTAAGTATTTTGTTTCGTGATCTTGTGAGGTTCGAACCCGCAACCTCACGTCTCTGAGACGTCGCCTTTAACCACTCGGCGACACGTCTCGACGGGAAAATATGGGGAACGTTATGGACTTGAAAGACAGTTGTTCAATATATAACACATTCATCATACGTTGTCAGTTTGCTATTGACATGACGATCTATCACATGAATATGAGGGAGGCATTAGTACCTGTATGAAATTATTATAGGCATGGTTATCAAATTGCCCTAAAATATCCTTATAATTGCCTTATTTTTACACACAGTTACGCTATCCCTTTAAACTCGTCACAGTTTAATTAGAATCATTAACATCATACATTAGTACCATATTCAGTTCCATAGCTGATCACGTTTGCTAATCAATTAAGAGTAATTGTCTAGAATGTGTCATATGGCCAACCTGTATACACACGTATATACACACACACAATGCTAAATGTATGTATCAAACATCTGTAACACAGCTTTGAACTAACTATAGGAATTATCGCTGCACTTATCATCCATACTTTTTATCACTATCTGAAACTCCACAAAAACCACTAATTGACAAATAATCATCAATACAGAAGACTGAATACCTTTTTTACAATGTATAGCTTGTTACATGTATAAATCAGCACAAAGTAACCACGACTACATTGTGTTACTGAATTGATATGAACAAATTTCATTTTGTTACAGTATACTGTATCAGTTTGAAAAGCCCAACCTGCAAAACTATAATTTTGCAGCAGACGAAGTAATGCAGTCTCCAACGCAAAACAAAGGTATACTGTGTGAGTGTGTGCGTATAGGTGTGTTTACATGCAAACGTGATTTCTACATGGACGAAGGTGTAGTACTCCATTGAAGAAAAAAAGTTAAAAAAAATTATTATTTTCTTTCGTGCTCTTGTGAGGATCGAACCCGTACGTGTGCAACCTCACGTTTCTAAGACGACGCCTCTAACCACTCGGCCATACGTCTCGACGAGAAAATTAGAGGAACGTAAGCTTATGTACGTGAAAGATGAATCACGAATCGTTTGGTCCGCATTCCATTCTCATTTTCAGTTTTAAATTGCAAAATTGTCAACCTCATGAGGAGATTTCAAAGAATAAAATGCATGATTACTGCAGCTTATTGTCACATCTACAACATAAATAAGTTTCAGAGGAAATGAAGCAAAATCAGCTGAGATAAAGGTGCTTAAACGTTGTCAAGTCAATGCATGGTTTCTAAAAAAATCACCTCCCATAGACAATACACGTAAACTTGTCCGATTTTGCGTCTTTACCTTTAAACACAATTTAAAGCATGATGACGTCATCAAATTTCAAAACCATGACATGGACTTGAAAGGCAAATGTTCAAAGTACAACATATCTGAATTTGGGATAATATTGAGCTTAAACAACAGAGATACGAGCAAATGAATGTCAGAAACAGTACCTCAAAAAAATTAATTCCACTTTTTTGATTTCAGATGACGATATGATGACGTCATAATGTAATTATGGAAATAATGATACTTGAAACGTCAAGTCCAATTTATATGCTTTTGTAATATGCAATAAAAACATAGGGTCACCTGACGTTTTAAAGAGCTATGGCGAAATAAACAAAGACATGTTTTTTCACTATATTTGCACATAGACGCGCAGGCGAAATTTGAACTTTGACGCAAGTGCATTGCTTTGTTATTTGTAGGAATCGATTAGAAATCAATGGATATTGTTGCTCAAAGTATCAGGAATCCAAATCTGTCAAAAAAAGTGTATTTTCATGTTGCTGACGCGCTGTGCGCGCGAAAATGCGCGGACGGACGCGCACGCGCAAAATTGTTTGAAACGCATAAAATTGTCTGAAACTTCGAGATTTCCCATTGGAAAGTTGTTTTGAGCCTTTTAAAATTTTGACGCGCGCTTACGCGCACTTAATGATGTCCTAGGTAATTAGCATCAAAAGAAGTAAGATAGAACGTGACCTGAACTTTATGTCCACAAAAAATGATACAGAAATGACCTTTAGTTATGAAGTTATGATCGATCATGTAACATGGTCCAAAAATCACAAAATGGCGCCTAGACGACGTCATAGATATGTTACTGTCATGAAAACCTTATTGTGGCTAGATATTGTCATGAGACATGTTCCCTGAAAATGTCATGTTATTCCGTAATGTCATTCTTGAGATATTGATGACACAAAATTGTCCAGAAAGAAAGAAGAATAAAAAGAAATAAAGAGAGATTTTGACAATCACAATAGGTGATACGCTGATAGCGTATCACCTAATAAGTGTGAAAACATGACGAGCCAGGTATCAGCCAATCAGAATTGAGTCTTCGGAGACTCATATGTTTGACTTTCTGACTTATGATTGATCTCAACTTTGACTTGCAACACGGTCCTGTTCATGTGCAGATCTAACGAATTTGATAAGGTCCATCTGATCTTTCTCCAACATCGTAGGGAGCGCAGTGAAGTTCAGCGTTGCCATCTCAATGGAGACAACAAGATGCTATTGTAGGACCTCGATTATCCGGCCATATCCGGATTTTCTGTTATCCGGACGTAGACGGGCTGATTTATATATATATATATATATATATATATATATATATATATATATATCCATCTATTTCCATTGCCAAATTTCACTCAAAGCAATCATTACCGAGCGAATACACGACGGGACATAGTCCAATCATCGCAGCTTTTAAGCAGCTTGCAACTTTTACGTCAGTTCCTGAGACGTTGTCAATGGACTAGTGCCGCCCTTGTCACTGGTACTGAGTGCACAGCAGTGGGTACAGTATAATGCAGCGGCAGAATTTGACGAGTTCCAATGTCGATCTCATAGTCCGTATCAACTTACGAAGTATGAAACATGCCAATACCATGCAGATAATCATAATATTAGTGAATTGGTAATATCATAACCTAGCATGATATGCTAGAAAGCATTTGAGCATATCTCTTTTATCCGGCCAGATCGATTATCCGGACGCCCGCCGGTCACGACGTGGCCGGAATAATCGAGGTCCTACTGTATTTGCAAGAAAACCAGCCAGAGACTTGATGGGTCAGCAAAGACCGATCGTCGACGAGATAAATTCTCAAACTGTGGACAATCATTCAAAACTATACGAACGAACGCGTGATTGTTAGTTTATAAAACAGCAGCTTTATAGAATGAACAAAAGCAATCATAAGTCCTCAATATCTGGGCAAGGTGTTACTTTCATCTTGCTTTTGCTTGTATCAAAGATTTCTTGTCGTGAGGGAAAAGTCTGATGGGATTTCCAAGATGTGCTGCATCTCACTGCCTGAGGGCGCATCAACTCAGCTGCTATACCTAATGCTAGATAATGGATTTTTGCTCGTCTGAATTAGCCTTACAGAGCCACACGATAAAGTTGAAAATAATAAAAGCAATCTTACAACTATAGCTGGCTACCCTGGACCAAAATAAGAATTGAAAATAAAAGCTAAGGGAAGAGTTTTTCGGGTTTTAAGGGAAGAGTACTATATGCAAGGGCGGATTGCACAAAAAAAATAATTATCTACTGGAAATAGAGCCGTTCATAGATAAACCTTGTTGAGGCTTTTACAGTGACAGTGTGTGACAGGTGGAAACATGCAGTTTCCTTTTCTTTGTCCCTCTCCCTACATGTATGTGTATGTAGATGTGGATGTATGCGTGCTTGAACACTTACTACAAGACAGCAGTGTGAACCATGAGAATACAAGTATACATTAAGGCATTTCAAATTTGACTTATTCGATGACGGAGACTGAATTTCTTCACTACGTTCATTAACAGAAAGACTCATTCCAGGATGATAATACTGAGGGTATAGGAAAACTTGAATCTACGTAATAATTCTTTATTCTCGCACATGCTATTTGTGAATACAATTAATGTCGTCGAAAGTAACTTCCTGAAAAACCAGATGTCTTACATTGAGACAATCAAACAAACCCAGAGTTGTTGAAAAAAATAATGACAAGACAATTGAATCAAATTATTTTATAAACATTCTTTGCATTATAGTTTCCCAAATGAATAATATTTAAATCTATGTAAAAATATTGAGCGAGATTAATAATAATCAACAGGTTACGCTCTTTGACACCAGAGATAATTATGTGCATCTTTGTTTGTTGTTGGTTTGTTTGTTTTTTTCGAGGCTCACGCCACTTTCAAACACCCTGCGGCTCAGGACAGCAACTCCAGAATTTTCTCATATGGAATTAAATGTATCGTTAACTTTTTTTTTTTAATATTTCAGCGTATTTGTTCAAATACTGTAAAGATTATCGTAATCATTATATAGACCTGCTGTTAATTTATCATGCAGACATTAAATTGTTCAAATATATGTACTGTCAATTCATGTTTTATTTTCAGAAAAAAAAATGCAGAAATAAAGTCAAACTAAACTGAAATGAACTGATGCAAGTGAATTGAATTGAAACATACCGGGCGAATAATCGAGCGATTGTCATGCAGGCTTATCAAAGCTGCCGGATTATAACAGTCTGCTGGACAGAAATAGCATTTCCAGTGAGTTGAGTGTCTGTTAGTGGCCTCTTGTGCCCAGGTGAATGAACCGCACACAATATTGGTCTGTCTTCCGCACAACGAGACATGAAAATGTTGGATCACAAACTGAATAACAAATAAGCAAGAGAATCTCGGGATGATGGCATATTACAATATCGCGTGAGCGTACTTACTTACAGGGAAAACTCAATGAAAAAAAATGTGGCGGAACAGAAAGATTACTCCCTAGCTCTCATCACTTTTTTTATTAGTGTGATTTGCCGTGATTTTTTTTTTTCACTATACCCTGGAATTCTATCAATTTTGGCTAAATTTGTGCCTGATCACAAAGACCGTCTACAATCAGAATTTTACAGAACGAATTCGATTTCATGAGTGTTTATATGACATGAATAACAACATCCAGAGCATATGCGTTGACATTTTGGGCTTATACAGCCAAGTGGCTTTTTTTTTTAAGTGCATAATTCTGTCTCTCGCCGATTTCACTGAATTATATCAATATGTACGTATAAAATATGCAAGGCTCGACATTAACCTCTTCTTTGGGTGGCCTTTTCGTGGCTTTTTTTTTTGGGGGGGGGGGAGGGTGGTCCGACAATGAACTTTGGCGGCCCCCCAAATAAAGAAAACCATGAATTAGAATGCAATAACTTGATAAAACGTCAAAATAACGGTTTACAACAAACCATAATCATAATTATGAATGTGCGTTTGAAGGTGCGTCAAATAATGTGACTTAGAAGTTAGAAAGTTATGTTTAAACGTTGGCCCTAAATAAGTCTAACAAATTCAAAACTAAATGGAAGCATAAACATGAATCCATGACACCACTTATTCATGAAATGATCATAATTATCTAATATAGGGTACTACCAACTTCTATTGTTAATTAGATAAGATAAAGAGGAAAGATAGATGGTGAATTAACGCAGTATTGAATCGTATCTGTTTTGTAGAACCTCGTTTGTTGTATGTATTATGTAATTTTCACCACTTTTTAGATATAGATATACTGTGTACATACTTTGTAAAATCGTTTGTAATTTAGCCTCGAGCTGCAATGAATGATTTTATTGGAAGAAATAAAAATACCATTAATAAAAAAACAAAGAGTTTGTAAATTAGACTGAGTTCGGCCGTGAAGACTATTTTGCTACACTGTTCGCTGCAGCAGCTAGGTGGAATTCCACCTGTATAGTATTAGTATAGGGCAGATAATTATGTAGCAAAAATTGGTCGAAATGCTCACATCCGGCGGAAAGTGTGAACTTTTGCATATAGGGGTATTTTGGGGCGCTGATTTCAAATATTGCCGGATCCAAGAGATCTGACCACGGGGTCGGCCGCCATTTTGAATTCTAATATGGCCGTCATCACAAAACAAATTCAAAGATCCCTATCTTCAGTTCTGAATGACCTGTGGCACCAAATTTGGTACACATGAACGTTTGACACATTGAATTTGATGACAAATTGATTTGGAGTGTCTGACAAACATCGAATGGCCGCCATTTTGAATTCCAATATGGCCGCCTCGACGAAATTATTCAAAATCCCTATCTCGAATTCTCAGTGGTGAGTGACCCTGAAATTAGGTTCAAACAAGTATTTTAACATACTGAGTTAAAATATTAACTGATGTGATGTGTCTGACAAACGCAATGCCTTCTATTTTGAATTCCAATGTGGCTACGAAGACAAACATCATGACAAACATTCACGGGCATGTCAAAAAGTGCAGCAAAAAGGAAGCATAATGCACCTTTCACTGACGTCACAATATAAATACAGCAGCGCGCACTCTATCAGTTACAAACGCGCGCTCAATCAGGTAGCCTAATTTACAAACCCGAGATAGAGATTTTCAACACTCCAATATGGCAAATATGTATAAAAATTCAAATTGGCTGCCGTGCAGCTTGTCAGACATATCAAATAAGTCTGTTATTGAAGTCATCATATCACCATGCTTTAATATATCAAATTCCAATGGCTAATGTCATTCAGAACTGAAGATAGGGATCTTTGACGGCGGCCATATTGGAATTCAAAATGGCGGCCGACCCCGTGGCCAGATCTCTTGGATCCGGCAATTTTTGAAATCATTGCCTCAAAATACCCCTTGTTGATATGCAAAATTTCATACTTTCCGCCGGATGTGAGCATCTTTTTCACATATCTGCCCCACTATATACTTTAAGGCATGCATGCAGACATAAAGCACTGAGCTGCGAGTTATAAATTCTTCCCTTTTCTGGATGAGAAAAATACATTGAAAAGGAGAGAAAGAGAGGGAGGGAGCAATGGAGAGAGTCGTGCAAGGTGTAATGCCATTCAGTGTTCATGTTGATCTTAATTCTAAAGTTCAACTCAAACAAAACAAAAAACTTGATTGAGTTTGATAGTTTCATTTACACCAGACATGAAACGTGAAAGTTCTGGAATCAATCACAGGTTGCCATACTTAAAACAAATACTTTCATTCTTAAAACAAATATACATACTTGAAACAGTGGCATTGTTCATGTAAGAACAGGATACAAATAATAATGATGCACTATGGCGTCATTGCCCCTAGCAAGACTGCTATTGATCTGCACAAAAATAATCTGTATATTTTCATTTTCAAAACGATGAAAATAGGAAAACTCCCTCTTATCAAATCATCGTTGAGTGCAGTGGATACGAAAATAATGATGACTTTGGAGAAGAAATTTCTGCAGATCATGAATCATTGACGAATAAACACATTGTGAAGCTATGATGTCAGCTTTACACACTTGGCATAATGTATGAGCAATACTGATTAAATTGACAATTGATTGATATGTCAAGCTTCCAACGTCCATCTTGAATGTCATTTCCACGTCCAATTGCAGTAATGCTTAAAGAATGATGCATACGTGTGTTTACTTTTTTTTCTGAGAGCTATTAGATCACGGCATGAGTATCTATGTGTGTGTGTGGGGGGGGGGGGGAGTGGTATTGTGGCATATTGGATACGATTCTTGACTCTCAATCGGAGGTTCCGAGCTCGAATCCCGTCAATTCTTGCTTACTTTTTTTTTTTATACCCACCATGTTTCTCTTGACCCATACAAGGTTACCTGCCAACTCCAGGAAATTTGAACTTTAATGATTATGGCATGCTGGATCCTTTATAGTAGAGCAGTGGGCAACACTGAAGAGGCTACACTGAAAAATGGTAAAGAGACCATTGTTGTTATATAATCTCTCTTCTGTAAAGCAGTAAACCATCCCCTAACGAAGAAAGAACCGTGGCGCCGTCCTCATTCGATCATCTTCCTCTCCTCATTCTCCGGCTCATCTTCCTCCTCCGGCTACTTCTGACCTCTCCATCCTCCCCTCCCCCTCATTCTCCTCCCATCCTCCCTCTCCCCTCCTCCTCCTCCTCTAGTCCTCCTCCTCCCCTTCTCCTCCTCCGGCTCCTCCGGCTCCTCCAGCTCCTCCTCCTCCTCTCCCTCGTCCCCTCCTCGTCCCCTCCTCCTCTTCCTCATCCCCTCCTCCTTTCCTTCTCCTCCGCCTCCCCTCATCTTACTCCCCCTCCTCCTTCCCTCTTCCTTTCCCCCTCCCCCTCCCCCTCCCCTCCTCCTCTTCGCCCTCCTCCCCTCCTCCACCCCTTCCCCTCCTCCGCCTCCCATCCTCTTACCCCCCTCCTCCTTCCCTCTTCCTTTCCCCTACCCCCTCCCCTCCTCCTCTTCTCCCTCCTCCCCTCCTCCTCCCCTCCTTTCTCCTCTTATTCCCCTCCTCCTCCTCCCCTCCTCCTCCCCTCCTCCTCCTCCCCTCCTCTTCCTCCTCCCCTCCTCCTCCTCTCTTCCCCTCCTCATCCCCTCCTCCCCTCCCCTACTCTTCCTCCTCCTCCTGCCATCTTCTTCTTCCCTCCTCTTCCTCCTCCTCTTCCTCCTCCCCCTCCTCCTCCTCTCCTCCTCCCCTCCTCCTTCCCCTCCTCCTCTCGTCCTCCTCATCTATCTTCTCCTGACATCCATAATGAGCAAGTCTTTCCATCTTGCCCGTCCACCATGCACCTCCTATATACTTGTGGAAGAGAGAACCTCCTCCTCCTCTTCCTTCATTCCACATCCAGTCTCCACAAATCCATCATTGTGTACAAAATAAAAACCGAAACATACAGCAGCGTCATTCTCGGAGAAGATATCATTAGCTATCTTACTTTCAATGCCCTTCTTATAATGTTCTAGGATAGCCGGTTCACGGAATCTTTTCAAAGCAAACTAGACCAGTTCACTCTACAGAGATTTGGGAGATACTGTGGGATGTAAGTTTCGGGAAATGATCACGATACATTTCAAACACTAGGTTTGCTTGAATATCATTTTGATTCAAGGGAGAGACTGGGACTTTAAATTGTCGTCGAATACTTGTACGTGAACACGACCCTCGTGATCGAGGTAAGCTTCACATAGATATGTCTCAAAAGCAAAACAACCTGACCTCCACAGGTTTGTTGTAATCCGAATGTGAAAAGAAAGAACATCATTTCATTTTCGGAATTACGAACCTCCGGAATAACGAACCTTCGGTATGACAAACCTTATTCTCTTTTCGGATTCACGAACCTTCGGATTCACGACCCTGCGGAATAACGAACTGTTACCATAAGTGGCCGTTCGTACTCACTTGTTCATTTGTTTTTGTTTGTTCCTTTTAAACACCGTTGTGGCAACGCTCTTGTGCACAGTGGTAAATTCGTCCACATTCTTCATAAAAACCAATAAATGACGATATCAGAGAGCATTTTCAGCGAGGAAGCTGTTAGTGTGGGTGTGGGTGTGTGTGTGTGTGTGTGTGTGTGTGTGTGTGCGTGTAAACGTAAATGCATGTAAACATTGCAGGGATAGATAATGTCGCTTATATAATGCCTTTCATCAAGCATGCGAATTAAAACTATGTGATGAATGCACTCATAGACACGGAATAATTCATAATGATAATGGTAATTCATCTGTAAAATTTAAGATTCCACGGAAAAAAGTCAGTCATTATGATTTAATTTAGTGATTTACTGATTGCGAAGAAAAGCACTGAGGAGTCTTTGGTACTTTCTATCACTATTCATACGCTTATGTCCAATGTTTTTGGATTGAATGCGATAAAAAGGGTTGAGGTGAGATGAGAACCACATGTTTGCAGATTATAGGTAATTTACTAATGTGAACGTTCGTCTATGTGTTATTGCATAGTTGAAACACCACTTTGCAATTCCTGTTCATGTCTTTATGCAGGGCTCGACACTAACGGTGGCCCGGTGGCCCGGGGCCACCAAAAATGAAAGTCGGGCCACCAGATTTCAAAAAAGGGCAAATTTGGTGGCCCGACTCGGGCCACCAACATTTTTTGAAAAGTATGTCAATAAATTCGTAACTTTTTGCGCCGGAAATTAGCAGTTAAATTTGTTTAAAGGATGGATGAAAAGGATTGAATGAGTGCCTGAGAGTGAGTGTTGCAAGTTTGTTGATGTCCAACTTCTAATTCTTACTATCATAAACTTAAATATTTGACTCATAAAAAAAGGACCTTTAATGTTTTTTATCGTTATTTTTTTTATTTTTTATTTTTTTTTTTGGGGGGGGGGGACACCAAATTTTTCTCTCGGGCCACCAAAAATTTGAAATTTACGATTTTGGTGGCCCCATCGGGCCACCAAACAAAAAAGTTAGTGTCGAGCCATGCTTTATGATTTCATCTTTCTCAAAATAGTGCACTATTTTGACTGTTTTCTCTCTCTTTTCACTCTACCATGGCAGGGTTAAAAGAGAGAGGAAGCATTAAAATGAAGTAATGAAGTAGTTGCAGTGATGTCATTTCAGTATATAGGAATTGTGTGAGGAGGAAGAGGAGGACTACAATCAACAAAAACCGAATGAAACCCAATAGATCGTTATGATTGAGATAACATTTAGCATTCAAACCAAGCTTTTAATGTATCTGATGTATAAGTATGCGATATGTTACATCATTATGTAGTATAATTTACAGTATATGAATATAAAATGATGTTCATAAAATTTTGAAGCTCGACCTAAATTCCAAAATTTATTACATACATGTCGTACAAAAACTTGGACCCGTATTAGTACTTGTGAAGTACAAATTGATGTATGTCGCTTTTAGAGTGGCAATGGATTGTTGCTGTTGTTTATATGCTTGTTGGTTTTTCAGTATATGATGGCTGATAAAAAGTTCACTCAAGTCAAATAGAATCGATCAACCCGTAGACCAGTTGTCTGGGTCACTCGTAGTTCACGCGTTACATTGGCAGTTGAAGCATCAGCTGTAACTGGCAACCGTGACGAGACAAGCAGCATCGCTGGTTACGCTCAGCTGTCACTATAGCAAATGGTACTCGGCGCTCACTCGAAGTGGCCAAGAAAACATAACGGAGCTATGATACGTGTAGCCTGACGGCTAATTTCTCCATTTGCTCAAATTGAAAATGTTAATTGACACAATTAGATGAGGTGCCCAGCGGTTGCGCATATCGCGCGGGGGGAAAATCGATGGGAGCGCGCTGCATGGCTGGAATGAAAATAAGACAGCCGAAAGAGTTCATTTTCAATCTGTCGAAAAGGTCTCTGTTTTGGGGCTGCGTATCTCTCCGTACATGATATAATAATGTGAATGTTGCCTCTGAACGTGTTTCAGCTGCAACTGTGAACATCTTCTCAATCTACAAAATGCTTAAAATATCAATTAAATGACTCCTTTGCTAGTAAATCTAATTACAAAACGATTTTGTAAGAAACATTCTTAAGAACAAATAATATTTTGGTTTGAGAGTTTCGTATCAGGATGTTATTATACTCATATACGCCATCTCGACAGCTTGAAAAAATGAAAAACATACAGTGATTGAGCACTGAGGTGACTCCCATATTTCCATGCGTCAGCTGATGGCTAGACAGCAGATAATAATGATGATGATCTGGTTAAGTTTCGGACTCTTTTAATCTTGATGTGATAATGGGGGGGGGGGTAGCTATTTCGGAGAGCAGAAGATGGGTATTTATTTAGGAGATCAGCGATGACAAACTATAAAATCAAATGTTATGAACATTTCATTGAAAATTGTGAGGGAGCCTATCCTCTTTTCGCTGTATCAAGTAAACTGGTCGCACTTTCTACACAAATGTAAATAATCTTTTCCTTTTTTAAAAAATAATTGTTATTATGCAAGTCACTTGTTACAATATTTACATCTAGAAGGCAGCTGCAAACATACTGTTATATCTAGAGCAAATGAGGCAGAAAATTATACATAATAATATTATTTTCATTCTGGACAGGAAAGGTGAACTCGGTGATATTTCACACACACACAAACACACAAACACACACACACATACACACACACATACACACACACACACATACACAGAAAACAATAAAACAAAGCGAACAAGAGAGGAGTGCTACAAATTCTTCTTCAGTGTCTGAAAGTGGTTCAAGCACAACCAGTCAAAAGCTCTATAAGTACGTAAATACAAGCACCAAAACATACCAACAGAAACGACTTGCTTGTCCGCACAGGCTGGCACATTTTGTTTTGTTTTGTTTTGTTTTGTCTCCTTCGTGACAACTCGCACATTTTGCTTTTTCCATATAAAAATCTCTGTTGTTGAAGACGTCAGAAAACTTTCTTTCCAGCATTTCCCTTTCGGCGAATCATCATCAATGTACCGCGAAACAAGTAGTTTGGACTGATCAACGCTGTAAGAAGTAGTCATAAAGTCGGGCGCCCTCTCTCTCTACTCTATTCCGCGTACGGTTTCGGCTGATGTTCCCAGTCGAAACAACATGACAACTTTCTGCCTAAATCCTATAGTTGATGGTGACGGATTCGTTGGGTATGGAACACCTGGCGTTGCCTGCGTTTTGGGGTTAGTTTATACATATACATATATAAGTATACATTTAAGTTTTTATTTCTGTTGTTTCATTTCTCCACTTATTTTTATCAGATGAAATCATTACGGAAAAAAAAAATCACCAACAATGTTCTTATCAAAAATATAGATAAGTGCACTTAATGAGTACATAAAAAGAATTAAAATCATTACGTGTATACCACAGCATGTTTCATATTATAAGGTACGGGTGGACGAGTGGAGGTTTTGTGAATTCATAAAGCATTCATTCATAACTATGTACACTTGTATAGCTTTACAATACTTGCCAGGTTCGAAGGAAGCTCATTTTTCTTCATTATAGTCCAAGTAGAAATATCTTACCCCTTTGTTTTCTCCGTTGTAATTTGTTATTTTCTTTGATTTTTATATGCAGTTCGAATAAAGGTCACTGCAGTTCAATGGATGAATAGAACTTGTCCCTCTAACGTTACTATGATAATCATACCGTTCAAGAATACATTCCTCGTTATTTTTTAGCTGTAACGTCAAATAAAGAAAAAGAAAAATGTTTGTATAGATGTATCCGTGCACAGGTTAATGTTTGGCCATCAACTTTTTGAAAGGAAAAAAAAAGTAGAATTAAGTGTTCAGTAACAATAACTTGCCAATGAAATAAGTTATGTTAAATTCAACGGAAAATCCAATTGCTGCCTGTGGTTTTGATGTCCGTCTTTAAGGTAACGGGACAGTTCGGGTTCTATCTCTCTCTCTCTCTCTCTCTCTCTCTTTTAAATTCTCTGCCTCCTCTCCATTGTGTAATATATTTCTTATAATATGGCATAACATTGGTGTCCGATTACAAGGATGACAATTGCTAATTCATTATTACCTGTAGATAATCGACATAAGAGATTGTAGACTGCATGCTAATGCCTGGCTAAATGATGTTTGCAACTCAACCGCAAGTTTATAGCTCCACAACCGAGCAAATAATAATTATGAAATCAGTTCATTGATAACTGATATGAATGCTACTCATGTTGCCTCTTGTATAATTATGTACACATTGGAAATAGTCTTTATTCCGTATCAACTTTCCACTCCAATAACATGGAACTCGACATCCTGTGAAACAGCACGTGGCTTGAGATAGACTGGTTCTGTGATATTTATTTAGATTTAATGCATGATTTGTTCACAAAAGTTGCCCTTAACAATGACAAAGCTTGCCAGAGGCTTGCCCTACCTAGTTTCAACTAGGTGAATTATTGCCTATGAACGTATATCAATGTGGGAGGGAGCAGGTGAATTAATGCTTCGTTACTATATGCTGTGTAATTAGGAAAAGAAACATCCATATTGTAATGTATTACATCAAAAAAGGCATTCACTGCCCCGTAACCGGCTCGACCCCTGATTGAACAATGATTCTATCTTGCATATAGTGCATGGCATTAATGGCCTATAATAAGCACAACGGGAGTATAACTGATTAGATCATTATATTAATATCAACGGATCAACCAGTATCAAGACGGATTACAAACTTCACGACAACGCAGCTCACTTCTTCTTGTTCTTTTTTTGTTCCTCTTCTTCTTGTAATTATCATTTCTCGTCTTTATTGTTTAATATTGCTTTTCTCCTCTCCTGTTTTATCTCCTCCTTCTTGTTCTTGTTCTTCTTCATTATCTTCTCCTTCTTCATCATCATCATCTTCTTCTTCTTCAAGGGTATCCAATGGGAGAAAAGATGGTGGTGATATATTATAGGGAAGGGGACGGCCCATTGGATGATCTCGATTTCTTAAGCAGCTGATATAAAAAATAGGCATAAATTATATGCATATCTCGTTTGTAACAGCCATGAATCATTATGATGATAATTATAGTAATCGTGCCATTGTGTCGTATCATACACGTGCTTTAAAGGGGAAATCCAGTCCAAATATAAGTTAGTCTGATAAGAAAGAGTAAAATATTACGAGTTCAACGGTATAATTTGATCGAAATCGGATGAAAAATAGGGAAGTTATGATATTTTGAAGCTTCGCTATTTGGGGGAAAACAGGTCTTGAACAGCCAATATGAATATGCAAATGGAAAAGTGAGCATGTCATTTTCTCACAACTTACCATATTATAGTTTGTACATAAAATTTTTAAATTTCCAGTTTTTCATTCAAACGCAATTATGCCCGAGGCTCAAATCCTCGTATATATCTAAGTAAGTATGGTAAGTATATCTAAGTATTCTGAAGTTATTCCAACAGGAATAACATCATATTTCAGACTTCAATGACAGAAACATTGAATTTTCATCATTTTTTTTTTGTACACGATCAATGGAAAATTGTGAGGGTATGACAATGGCATGGTTAGCTCACTCCTTTGCATATTGATATCCACTGTACAATAACTGTTTTGTAGAAATTAGCAAAACTTCAAAATGTCATAACTTCCTTATTTTTCATTCGATTTCAGTCAAATTTGTACTGTTGAACTCGTAAGATTTTACTCTTTCTTATCAGACTAACTTGTATTTGGACTGGATTTCCTCGTTAAAGAGGTATTTTTTAAGTTTCCAATGCGGCATGATGACAAACTTCAATAAAAAACGACATGATTAGCAGCACAAATTTGTGGATCTTCACAGTAACTGTTTGCTTTGAACTTTGCAGTTTCTAACTATATTATGTGATCATTATGTGTCTGTAAAACCATTATCATGCGACCCTCTTTTCATTGACAATGGAGCGACAGTGTCAGGCAATGACTTTCTCCACAACATTGTCAACATTGAATGAGGCCACTATATATCCACATAGACACATTTCATATCAGTTACCAGAAAAGAAAAGGAGGGGGGGGGGAGGGCTAAAACAGTAAAAGAAAAAAATGCATTGACTTAATTCTCTCTGTATTGGCGAGAATTCCATTCTGGCAAATTTAATTTTACCGAGAAAACGGACGCGTAATAATAATCATGACATTATATCTGAAAGGATCGGGGAATCTGGGGGAACATGCAACAGTTACATAGAAGGAACAGTGAAAGGAAATGAACTTACTATTGAGAAAGCAAACCGCCGGAACAAAGGTCATGAAAAACGAAAGGAGGATGTAAGATCACGGGCTGATTATATCCTCTCTCAACCACCCCTCAAAAGCAAACTTAAAGCTCTCTCCAATCAACTCCCGACAATAATGATAGATATCTCCCTGTATTATCGTTATGGTATTGGAGGAGAATATTATCTTAACCAAAGCAATACATAAATAATGTCACTAAAGGCCGCTCAGTAACGTGTTATGCGTATTATCTCCTACTTTAGGCCTGTATAGAGGACGTATACTAGTAGTTATGATCTTCATCTTCTTCCACCAATTAATTAGGCTACCTGAAATCCAATTTGCACTTCACAATATTTAAAGTGAAACGTATACCTTTCCAGTGCAAGAGTTAATTGGTTGTTAGAGCTGAAATTGACTGGCTGCTAGTGCACAGATATTAAATGACATCTTCAGGGGAAATTAAGTTTGTAGGCTAGAATGTATGGGCTGTCAGAGACCAGAAGTCGTTGGCAATAGAGAAATGACATTAAGGCAACTTTCAGTTCTTTTTATAAGCCTACATTATTACAAGTAAATAGGAACTGATCATCGATACCTAAAATTTTAGAGCTCGCAGATCTTAGAAAGTTCCTGCAACGAATCGTTTCAGTTTTGTTTTCCCACTTGTGCAAATAGGTCAACCTACAATTCAACAACGTTCACATCAAGCTATGAATAAGAGTGCTTAAAGGGTACTTAAAGAAATAAATATATAATTACTTGTATTATACGAATAGATATGGATTTTTTTATCAAGAGGATGAAAATCTTGGCCAGTGATGAAGGAAAAGACAGTATTATGCTTTGCCTTGGCGTAGCAGACGTGACTCATATACCAATGGCAAGTCTGGTAAACTACATAGGCATATAGGGCCTACCACAAGCCAAAATACAGAAATATCCTAACACCATAGTTGAGTCTCATACATCTACAAAAGAAAAGAAAAAGAAAAAGAAAAGAAAAGAAAAGAAAAGAAAAGAAAAGAAAAGAAAAGAAAGGAAAAGAAAAGAAAAGAAAAGAAAAGAAAAGAAAAGAAAAGAAAAGAAAAGAAAAGAAAAGAAAAGAAAAGAAAAACTGAAATCAAAACACGAGTAGGAGAGAAAGGGGGAGGGGATAAAACGGAGGAGCCCGGTGGAGGAGAAACAAAATAAAGCAAACAAAAATTCGCCTTGAATCCCTGTCAATAGGCGGAGCTACGAACATCTTTGGTTCAAGTAAGAAAATTAATGAGGTAAGCCTCTGGTATGATTTTCCACAACCCCACCCCCATGTAGATCGTGGACATCTGACATTTTTCTTGACTTGACTTCTGGTTCCAGCGATTACTAAGTATGAGCGACGGCTCTGCAGACTCCGTTATTCTACTGAACGCCCTTTCGGTACTGGTAACCCTCCATGTCCGCTCAGCCAAAGCAGTACTGAAATAGAGACAGAGAAAAAAAAATCAACAACAACAACAAAAGAAAAGAAAACACTCCAAACGAAGTTCCTGGTGCAAGTTACTTCCGTGTTTGTGATCGACATTACATTCAACTAGTCTGGCTCAAAGTCGTATTGCATTGCTCGGTTGGAAGCTCTGTACTTGGACACTGTTGTGTGACACGCAATTTTATTTGCACGTGGAGTAACTGGACATCATGACAAAGTTCTTGGATAATTTCTGGGTAAGATTTCTGCTCGATATTGATACTTTTCGCCGTTTTTTTTCGTGGTCATGTTCTGTCTGAATGCACACGAGACGCAGCGCCGGGCAGATGACGAGACCAACCCGTCGCTGCCACGGTCGGTCGGTGAGCGGGGCAGAGCGAGCAGCAAGGCAGGCTGTTGTAAAAGCCGTACCGGTACCTCGACCGAGATCTGACGCATTCAGTGTACAAAACGCAGGTGCTATTGTTATAGTGTGGCACGCAACGCGTATCAATTTGATTACAACCGAGGAGAAAAACCTAATACCTATGTTCTCTCCAAGATAAGAGGCAGTTTTACCACAGCCCCGTAACCAGCGCAAATAACAGTGAATAAGAATCATCTGTATCAAGTTCTTAAACTGAATTAACCTGTCATAGTGGACTACTTTGATAGCCTAGTTCTATACACAATACTAGTAATTAGCTGCAGCCAGTCCATCCGGATACTACAGTCAGTAGTATACATTGATTGAACATTGCAAATTGGATGTCATATATTGGCCTAGCTATGTACCATTTGTTTTTGTTATTGTCTGACGCCACAACTTGCCCAAGCAAATGAGCTGGTAATGCTTTTAATGATGATACTGGTCAGTACTTAGCGACTGCAACATATCTGTAACACATAGCTTCAGCACTATTAAGAACAGAAGTAAAGGGGGGGGGGGGAGGGGGAAACTGTAAAGAGAACTAAAGAGAATAGGTATGACCATGTCATGAGTCAAGAGGATAGAACTTACAAACCTTAGCTTCCATTACTGATGTAAAATTCAATCAGTTCATTGCCAAGTCATCCAACAACTCTGCAGGTACAGGTGTAGACTACACACAGATCTTCTCCTTGTTATAATTCAAAGTACCGGTACACCATTTGGAGTGTAACACTGTAGGAATTGTACATGTATTCGTCCAGACAGCCTGTGAATTACATGTAGACTTGGGGAACCAAGCAAATTTGATGTAGAAAAAAAAAAGAAAAAGAAAAAAGGAAAAGATATCCTAGCCCTACTATAAAACCAAAGATAGAGATATTTATTATGGGATAGCAATTAGAATTGTTTGTCAATTGATTCATTTTTCAATGTAATCCAAATGCCTACATTAGAAAAAAAAAGATAAATCACTACATTCAGTGCAAGGGCCATGGACTGGGGGGGGGGGGGAGGAGGATTTTGGCTGGAAAAAAATAGGAAAAAAAAATAAGTGCCCTGAGATTCTTCTTGTTGAGGGGAGGGGGGAGCTAGCATTTACCCAAGCAACTATGAGCACTCCCCACCCTTCCCCATCCCATCTGCCTAAGCTCCCCAACACTTTCTCTCCTGTCGAAGTTCATAACTGGTAACCCTACCTGCCAAAATATTGAAAATCCTTCATAAAATGTATAAAATTGGCAGATCACTACCAAATCTAATCATCTGTTTCTTGTGTCATTATCAACTTTTCCTGTAAGTTTCATCCAAATCTGTTCACAACTTCTTTGAGTAATTCTACGAACAGACAATCAAACCAACGGCAAAAAGAAAAAAAAGAAAGAAATATATCCACCTTGCCGGAGGTGACGAAATATTTAAAGAGAGAGAAGAAATGAACCTGATGCTTCTTAAATATCATTACGAGTATTCATTACGACACATGAATACATAACACATTAGTATGGCAAATTAGGTTTGTACAAGCATTGGGGCAACGCTGGAGATTAAAGTTGTCTCGTGCAACTTGGATTTTTTAGTGTTAATCGGCAGTTTTGTAGCGTGTCGTGTGCGTCCATGGAGAGATATACATGTAAGAGTATTTTTGGCCTGCTGTCTATTGCTTTGTGTAGGGTAAAATCAGAGTCCTTTTTGAAGAAGGTGTGGGCATATCAGTGGCAGATCGGGGGGGGGGGGGGGGAGCACACTGGGCAGGCGCTCTACTTTAAGTTTTCTGGAAATAAAAGAATTAAAAAGAGAAAAAGATAGATTTCTATTTTATTTTCTATGGTAGTGGCACCAGAGAATTGCATTGAAGCCTTTTTTTTTCTCTTTCTTTTTCTTTTTTTGCTTGTCAGGTGATGAAACCTGGAAGTGCCCCAAGAACCTAAAAAGATTGCATGGGAGCCTTTTTTTTTTTGCTTTTCAGCTCATTAAACTCATAAAGTGGCACCAAAAATATTTTTTGTGCCCCCCCCCCCCCCCCTTTATGTTTACAGTACCTGATTCACACAGTGCTGGTGTAAATTCTATGAAGTAACAGATCTGTATCATTGTATGTTTTTTAGTGTATTTTGGTGCAGTGAAACTTTTGCTTTCAGCGTTTTGTTTACCGTACATGTGTTTGACTTTTCTCAAGTCAACTTGACTACAGAGGGGATTTTCCCCGTTAACACCAGTATGAGTAGTTCTAACGACACAACAGCCCTTAGCTGGTATGATGCTCTTGTGTTATTGACGGCAAGTCCTATTGCAAAGCAGTTCAGTTGCTGGTTGTGATGCCACTGACAGGTTGATGCGTGACAAAGTTTTAAGTGGTGGTTTGTGCACAGGTTCTAACATACTGAGGGTGGGGGGAGGCAGATGCCTGAGACAGTTCCACTTGTTTTAACAGTGTAGGCAGCAGTGTTTATTTCAAATAGAGAGGTGTTAGTTATTGTACTTGTAGAGACAAGTACAGTGTAACAAACCAGAAAGAGATGAGTCTATAGATGATGATCAAATGTAATCAGGATGTTTAACAATGGTGAACCTAGGATTTGATATTTAAAGGGATCATATAGTTTTGGTTGAGACCTAATTTCAGGTTTCTAACATTTTTTGGTGAGATAATGAGAAACCTCTTGTGAAATATGAAAGAGCATATAATTCTATAAGGAATTCAACCTTTATTTGATGAAAATTGGTTTTGAAATGGCTGAGATATCCAAAACAGAGCGATTCTAGTAAAGTGTGGGACCCACACTTTATTACGATCGCTTTGTTTTACTTTGTTTTTGGATGTTTCAGTCATTCCAAACCCGATTTTCATCAAGTAAACTTTGAATTCCACCTAAAATGGTATGCACTGTACTATTTCGTAAGTGTTTTCTTGGTATCTTGCAAAAAGTTAAAAGCCCAATTCTCATCTCCACCAATACTGTATCATCCCTTTTAAAAGTTTCTGTTAGCCCTGTGAGGTTTCAAAATTCCCATAGAGTAGGGGGACTCACTAGATTCTTGTATGCAATGTGTCAAGTACATGTATGCACCTGTATCTACAGTGTATAGGCAGGGACTTTCATGAATAAATGATGCTGATCAATATTTGTATTCATTATGATAACTATTACTACTTCAACTACAGTTGTACTACTAAACCATTATTACTACTGTGACTACTGCTGCTGCTGCTGTTGCTACTGAGTAAATTGTACTACTAAACTACTGCAAAGTACAGTACTCTCCGCATAATCGGGTAGGCTCGGGCAGAGCGTTTTTTACCCGATTAAGCGGAGTACCCGATTAACAGAAGAGCATGTCTCATTCACAATTGACACACACAATGTGTATATACATGCATTGTACGCTGCACCAAACACCTACACTGTATGCTTAACACGCATGCTTGCACGGCACATTATGCATACTGTACACTTGCTCAGTCACGGGCAATAATTTACACTTTTTTTCTTTTTTTTGACGGACGAATATGTCTTCAGAAAACTGTGTCGTTTGACTATAGACTCCTCGCTATTAAACATGCAGGCGTTTTCCGAAATGAACACGTCTCTTTGCTGGCACTAGTCACGTGGAACGTCAGGTTATTTTTCGAGAAGTGACTGGGGAAAAAGCAAATATATGGAGCTGGTGAATGGCCCGATCTTGCAAACTTCTTGTTTTGTGAATGTTGTTGCAGAGCAAGGGAGGAGCACAATTGTGTTCAACTCCTGTCTGTCTATGCAATTGTGAGTGCCAGCTACATGTTTAATGTTCGTTTACGTGTGGAAAGTCGGTACTGGTGCATGTGTTTTCATGTCTAATCACTCCCCAAATGATCAGTCTTCTTTTCAAATTAAGCAGAGAATGTGATAAGCCGTGGAAAATGTGATATTCACAATTTCTTGCATTAAAATGTGGGTAGAAATTAGATAAGAAGATAATTATTTACCCATTTATGCGGAGAGGCAACCCGATTATCAGGTAATTCTAATGTGCATTGGAACTGATTTTGAAATTACTACCCAATTAAACGGAGTACCCGTTTAAGCGATACCCGATTACGCGGAGAGTACAGTTACTGTTGCTGCTACTACTATTACTACTACTACTCTACTACTACTAAATACTGCACTAGTAATATACATTGTACTACTTACTACTACTACTACTGCTACTACTACTACTACTACTACTACTACTACCACTAATACAACTTTACTACTACTATTGCTACCATTACTACTTAACTACTATTTAAAGTACTACTTCTACTACAGGGGTGGATCCAGGAATTCCTTAAAGGGGAGGCGCCTTTACAAAATTAAAGGGGGAGGGTTGCACATGCCCCCATTTTTTCATTTTCTTTTGTTTAAAAAAAAATAAAGATGGGGTGCGTGCCTGGTGCACCCCCCTGTGAATCCGCCACTACTAGCTATCCAAAGTACTATACAACGTATGTACTACTGTTGCTACTACAGCTACTATCACTGGTACTGCTACATTTGTTCACCATCATTTATCATTATTAATAACTCTTTCAATTGTGATTGTATGGTTGTTCTTATCTTTGAGCAATGATAATTTATGTGTATGAACGTGATAGAGGCAATTATAAGTCAATGCAGTGTAATGGAGTTATCAAATTTTTGTTTGCTTAGTGAAATGCAGTTGTACTTAAATATCAAGAGAGATACTATCAAGAACCCTCATCCCCTCCCATTTCTCCCCCTCATCGACTACTTAGCAAATGGATGAGTCACTTGATGGCCTAACAATAGTTACGTTCAGACGGTGATCCCTACCCTTAACCCGTTGAGGACGAGTCTCGAGTATACTCGGGCAAGCGTCTATGGGAAATGCGCGTTGTAGCAAAATTAAACCGTCCTCAAGGGTTAAGAGTATGTGTAGTTATCCTCAAGGATAGGCTCTGTCTCCCTAACTACGACCCGCGTTCACACAACAAAGCTTCCTTGAGGATAGACTCACAGCCCCCATAACAATGCTTATCTACAGTTCCTATCAAGAAGTTCTGTCCACACGATTCTAAACTATAAGTGGGGGCCCCCCACAGCTCATTGATAGGTCGCTAACCCTGTGGATAGCAACGAGTGTGTTTTCAATGTGCCTAACTACGAGCCTATCCTCGAGGTTAGGATCACTGTTTAAACATTTAATGTGAACGTCTGACTATTTCTGACCTGTTCCCATAAGTATGTTGCATTCATGCAGTACATCAGGCCCTTTCAGTAGTTTCTACTTTGAAAGCAATATTTAAGTTCATGGCCGGCAGAACCAGGGGGGCCGTGGGGCCACTTTTTGTGCACCATACAAAGAAATACATAAGGTGTCATCACTTTGGGCCCCCCCCCCCACTTTTTTTAACCTGGAAGTATGTAAGTGGCACTAAAGAGAACTAGGTAGAGATGTTGAAATGTGAGTGCGGTAAGGTTATGTTTTTCTGCTGAAGACCTTTTTTTTTTGCTTTTTTTTTTTGCTTGTCAGCTGAAGAAACCCGGATATGGAAGGGGAGAGGTGAGCCGAGGACTTGGTTTTTTGCTTGTTAGCTCATGAAACAAATTGATTGTGCCTTTTTTTAGTTCTTGGAATTTATCAGTGTTAACCTGTTCCGTATGGCAACCTGGTGACCTGCATATTAAGTCTACATGGGCATTTCAGAATTCGGTATGGAATGGGTTAAACTACACCTGCCATTCATCAGAGCTAATTGGTACAGTAAATTTCATTATCATTGCCAAACGTACCATTTTTGTTTGTGCCCATACATGAACCTGCAGTAATTATAAGTGCCCTTACACAATGGATTACACTTTTGCCAATTGGCAAATGAAGCATGCCATTTGGCAAACAGACCACATAGAGTGGCTGACATACAATCACAAAATGTTGGGGGTATTATCACCGCCAACAGTATCACAAATTCTGGAATATTTACAGAGTATTTAGCAATGACTACAATATACCAGCACATTATGTCAATTCCACACCTTTTCCAATGAGAGTTGAAAAGGGAGTAAAGGAGCGAGAATATTAGAAAAATTAAGAAAAAGGAAAAGAGAAGGAAGAAGATCAACAAAAGAAAAAAATAGATACCGGTAATGGAAAATTTGTCTAATCCCCTATATCCCAGGATGGTACAACTGTATACTTCACTGCATGTTATTTAGATTTTGTGATGTTTTAGATAGAGCTCTAATGTTCCTAAAAACAAGCGAAAACAAAGAAAAAAACCCTCAAGCTTATGACATTCAGTTATTCGTCAATGGCTGGTGGTCTAACAAACATACTGGCATACATTGTACGTACATTAGGCCCAGGCACACTAAAAAATTATTGTTGTATGGATCACAAAGCCAAAATTTATTTTACTGATTGAGCACAGCTCTCTCAATTGCAAAAAAAGAAAAAAGAAAAGAAGAGAAAGAAGAAAAAAAAAAGAAGCTCAGTGGGCTCCAAGTAAAACATTTTAAATCTATGAACTTTGCATTGGTAAACAATTACTACTGCATGACCCAGTATAGGCATTCTACCCTGGGCTTAGTGTAGAACTCCTATGTAGAGCCCCCGAGCATGAGTTTGAAAATTAAAAATCAAACATTCATCAGCATGCCATTCGTACACACAGTGCTAGTCAATTTCGAGGAAATTAAAGCCTAATATTGATGTCAATTAATGTGGATTGAGTGAAAGCAGCAATATTAGGGCTAATGCATGAGTAAAGGTTTGAGGAAAATAGGACAATTGATTCAACAGTTATGAATTGTTACATTTTTGGTGCCATCATTGCTAGAAGAAGACTAAGTGATGGTTCCTGATGTCATTTTGGACAACAACATAAAGAAAATGTATGGAGAATTCCACAAAATCCAATTTTTCATGAAAAGCACACATTCCATTGACTTGTTACTGACACCTACTTTCTGTAAGAGGTACCCGTAAGTCAGGTGCTCATTCATTATGATAAAAAAATGAAACTATATTGAATTTTCTTTATATTTTTGTTACAATATATTATTGTCAAGAATGAAGTCATGAAATGTAGCAGTCTGCTTTTCTCGCGATGATTACAGCGAAACTTTAAAAATTCAGAATTTTTAAATTGGGGTGCCCCATTTTTCTCAAACTTTCATTGATTACTGGGTTCTACTATTTAAGTATGCTGCTTTCACTCAATCCACATTTATATTTTGCTTGTAGTTTCCTTTGATATTGAGGGTTTTCAACAAAATTCAAGGTTGACTGATTTTTGCATCATGATACAAACTGCAATAATTGGTGATTTTTTTTCCCGTCCACACACAAGAATTGTTGGCTTTTGCATGGCATTTTAAACAGTCCATACTTCATTTTTTTTTCTTGTGTGTATATACGAATAGATCATTCGAGGGGAAAATAGCTTGATGACTTATTTACTTTGGGATGTCGTGGAACCCTAATGAATAGGTCATTTAAAACCATTTAAGCTATTAATTTAGACAGAAGAGGACAGAAGGGACATGTGAGATCCATTTTCTGACACTGCTAATTGACCGTTTCCCCACAGCATGGGTATAAACCTTAAAGACAAGCTGTTCACCGATGTCAGCTTTTAAAGGCCACGTAAAGTTCTAGTGATGTCTTCTGAATAAATATATGTCGAGCAAAGCTGTTCAGATTGTCAGTTGCAGAGGATAAAGGAAAGAGGGAAGGAAAAAGGGGAGGGCAGAAGAGGGAAGGGGGCTAGGAGAGGAAGGGGAGAGGAGAGGGGGAAGGAATAGAGGGAAGTGAAGGAGTTGCAGAAGGAAAGAATGAGGGAGGGAGAAAGGGGAGAAGCTGGAGGAGGAGGAGGATAGAGGAGAAGGAAAGATGAGGGGGAGGAGGAGGAGGGGGACGGGGAGGTTAAGAGTAGAGTGCTGACGAAAGGGGCAAATTGGGAGGGGTGGATGGAGGGGCGGGGAGGGGCGGGGAGGGGCGGGGAGGGTGGGGAATGGGAGTTGCCAAGCAATGACAATGCCCGCCATGACACAGCCCTCTGATACATGTGGCCCTAACTGAGACGCATGACGATGATACCGGTGATGCATATTTTCAGCGACCACCACGTCGGCTGACGGCATTGATCATATCCTGATCTCGGTGCCTGAACCACGGGGTGCTAAAAATAGTACTTGACGGAATACTAGAATTAGATGATTTGATCAGAACATAATTGGATCATACCTAAAAGATCTGAAGGACCTAAAATTAACCCAGGATCCCCCCCTGAGTCCTTGTTCTTTAATCAGTATTATTGCCGGAAAGTAGTCGGCCTTTTTTTAGCAGCCTCTCAATTTCCCCTAAAAAGAAGAAATGTTGGAAGATGACATGTGTATCTCAGTAGCATGTGTCAGATTTTTTGGCAAAATTGAGGTAGACCCATTGAACATCAGGTGAAAGGAAGGTGTCAGCATGCCATAAAGCTGATGCTGCTAATGATTATGCTAGCAATAAAAAATTGAAAGAGATCTTGAAGAAGAATGATAATTCTCTCCATTGCATATTATATGTATATTGCATATGCTACATACAAATAAATGAGGTGATCTCACGCACCCACATGCAACACCCGGAGGTCAAGAGAGGTTACACATTCAGTGTTCACTCTTGCCCTTCCAGTAATGTGGAGTTACTGTGCAGCAGGCACAGGCAGAGCATATAACGCGGTTATCACATCTGATTTTTTCCCTTTTCGTCATGTCTAAAACAATGTCACTTTACAACATAAACTTTTTAATGCAGTTTCAGAGATTATAACTTGATATTTCTTTTCCCAACATACAATATATAGTAATTGCTGAGAAAATCTACAAAACTATACAAGCTTGAAGATAGAGGTAGTGCTCCTAGTTTTGCACCAGTACAGCGTTGTCGACACATAGTTACGAAAATGAAATAGCGCCGCTGCTCTTTGAGTTTTTACAGTTATGCGATAGGGAGAATTCGGTCCTGTTCACCCAGAATATCCTCAATATGCAGGGTAAACACAGAGCTCATATCAGGCTTTGTCATTTTTACTATACTCACGTTCATACAGTACCTTAGATAATATTTAACTGCCCTGAATGATGGGAAATATTATTCCTGTAACCATAGGCTTGTTAACTTGTCACGTATCAGCGATAAGTCTTGTAGTCTTTATCAACAAGCATCACATGGAGATATATTTTTTTAACAGCTGTGCAATTTTGATTCCCCTCCCCCCCCCCCATTCATACATAGTGTGTGTTCCCAAGGGAATTTGGTTCTTTGTTGAGAAGAGCAGACTGTAGGTACTGCCGCGAGCATGACCAATTATGGCCAGTTGAAAGAATGTACAGTATGTTGTTTCTTGTCTTACACAAAACATATAACAATGTTACATCTCCACGTATCTGTGAGGCTGGCTTGTACCCAAGCATTTCAAGTTGTTCATTCACTGTGACTTGGGCAGTACTAACAGGGGTCAGACTTGACTATGAGCTCATGGATAGCTGCAATAACATGAATAGATAACTACAATTGGGAGGGGGGGGGGGGGGAGGGGAGACCCTTTTCAGTGAGCTATCCATGACTAACCACAAGACATCTTGACGTTACAAGAGCATTGAGTTGATTCCAAGTAAACCTGGGGTTGGTAAACTGCACAAGCATTTGCAATTAGTCTAGACAGGTTGATTATCATCCATGTTTAATAGTGACCATTGAGGATGGGCTGATTTTTGCTACAACACGCATTTCCCATAGACATTTGTGACCCGCGACAACGGTTTCAGGCAAAAGTCGGGCGTTTTGAAAATTCATGTTTTCACTGAATCACATTGCCCATTTCCTAAGCTTTGCATTGATATAAAACACTTGTATTCTTCGGCACCATAAGTTGGCATGGAAAGCGAAATAAAATGCACTTTTTAAGTTGTTAGCCTGACAAAATTGCGAGAAAACGAGCTTTGAAGTTTCACCTCTTACTCAAAGACAATGTCCGAGCGGCGATGCGAGGTGAGAATCACCCATCCGCACGATGGTGCCAATCGATGTTAAGCTCCGCCTCTAGCAACCACATCGCCTTCTGATTGGCTCACTGAGAGAGTCAAATTTCCCGGGCACCCTTCCTAGTAGCTCAGTGTGAGCCGAAAAACAATGCGGTTCGCTCGGGTTTGTAGATACCAGTACATCTTTCAAGATGGCGGTTACGATAATTGCACGTATTGTGTACATTGTGTATGGTATACGCATGACGCAATGGCATCCACACGCCATGACCATGTGCATGTAAACGGGAGCGGGTGGCGAATCCACACATTTACAAATCGCGTTTTCGTTGTTGTTGATTTGACTTTATCATTGACGACCCTTTTGAAGGCAGAAAAATGCCAGTGCTGGCAAGGGTCATGATTCTTGTTTGTTTTGCTTTTACAAACCGTGCATATGTTGCCTTGTTCGGTGGTGTTGATTATATCAAAACAAACAAACAAACACGTACGGCTCGTTTGGTGCGATCTTGATGTGTAGTATTTGAATATAACTGGTTACATGTGACCTCTCCTTTCCTCTCATCATCCTTCCCTTGAGTCAGTCTGCTGTCACAATTCTTACTACATGTACAAGTAGACTATTTTTTTTTCTTTTCACACTATTATGTCGTGCTACATGATTTTTGTTTCACTTCCGTTGTCGAACAATGCGGTAGAATAGTTTGGATAGAAAGCCAAATGAAGAGCACGCACTACAGAGCGAGCGTATAAATCACTATAACAAGAACAATGGAGCATGTAATCATGCACGCGTGGACAAAGCATTCCCAAAACGCTGCAATTGGTGTCTCCGAAGGCCGAATTATGTAAATGTGTGCGACGCACCAGCCAATCGCATGCGAGACCATGCGCCGTAGCAACGCTGGGGATATTGGCGCGGCGTTCGAAAGAAGCTCGAATCTGACGAGTGCGATCCAACATAGGGTGCTTAAAATTCCATTTTCGATAGGAAAAACGTAGTCTTATGCTATGAAATTTAGTGTAGATGTAGAAAACATATCAAAGATTTGATTTCTGCAAAAAACCCAAATCGACAAAAATAATGGTAAAGATCTTTGTACCCCGCCTAGGAGGGAATTTGCTCTTGCGACTTTTGCCTGAAACCGTTGTCGCGGGTCACATTTGCTCGAGTATACTTGGGACTCGTCCTCAACGGGTGAAAGATACATAATGCATAAAACTTCACCCATTAACAGACTCCAACCCCAAGCAATCTCTCAAACGGGATATTCTCCTGCCTGCATGGACCCCCTAATAGCAAACTGTAGACTCTGATTGCATGAACTTATAGGCCCTACATAAGCACAATGTGCATAATGACATGTGTCGAAACTAGTTGTGCGACATCCCTAGCGGGCAGGGGTCCAGGGCTCGTTTTTAATGCCAAAAGGGCCCTGGAAGCTGAAGAGTTGTAGATGCTCTCTAGTGCAATCCTGTAGCCTTATTATTGAAGATTGATATACATACACATGACTAATACCCCTTTACCAGATGCTGAACAGTGGATGACATCCAGAGGTCGTCCACTGTTCACCCTAGAACACTGTTGGTATGAAAGGTAGCCTGATAAAGACACCTGGGTGAACAGTGGATGAACAGTGGATGAACAGTGGATGCGATATGCGTGCTAGACTGTAGCACGAACAGTGGATGAACAGTGGACGAACAGTGGATGAACAATGTAATGGATGTCGTTCCAGTATGAAAGGTCTCACCCACACGAACAGCGGATGTCGACCGGAACTGGAAATTCTAGAACTCATTTAAATAAGTGCATGCTTTGTATTACTTAGGCCTACTTATGTACATTGAAAAAAAAAAGAAAGTGTATACACTTCACTGTACAGTATGCATGCATGTGTATTCAAGCAATGACGATAAAATCATGACAATATCAATTAACTGTAATGATAAATAATAACAAGTGTGATTTTGACCTTTTAATCTTAAATGCTCTACTTAGTAATATTTGTCCCCGCCGAACGAGTTCGAGCAGGGGACTATGAAATGGGCTCCGTACGTGTGTGTGTCTGTGCGTCCGTGCGTCCGTCCGTCCGTCCGTGCGTCCGTCCGTGTGTGCGTCCGTGTGTGATCAAAATGTTCAATTTGCTACTTCTCTGTCATTTATGAGCCAATTTTGATTCTGTTTGCTTTATATGATAGCACTACATGGGAGCTTTAAAACTTGTACACAGAATTTCAGTTGTGACCTTTGACCTTGACCTTTGACCTATATTGTACATTTGCTACAAAATGCTACTCCTTCGCCATTTCTAATCCGATTTCGATTCCGTTTGCTTTAAGTGATGGCACTAGGTGAGGGCTTCAAAACTTCTACACAGAATTTTGACCTTTGACTTCTTTGACCTTTGACCTTGATTTTTGACCTATATTGTACATTTTGCTACAAAATGCTACTCCTTCGCCATTTCTAACCCGACTTCGATTCCGTTTGCTTTATATGATGGCACTAGTTGAGGGCTTCAAAACTTCTACACAGAATTTTGACCTTTGACTTCTTTGACCTTTGACCTTGATTTTTGACCTATATTCTGCATTTTGCTACAAAATGCTACTCCTTCGCCATTTCTAACCCGATTTCGATTCCGTTTGCTTTATGTGATAGCACTAGGTGAGGGCTTCAAAACTTCTACACAGAATTTTGACCTTTGTCTTCTTTGACCTTTGACCTTGATTTTTGACCTATATTGTACATTGGCTACAAAATGCTACTCCTTCGGCATTTCTAACCCAATTTCGATTCCATTTGCTTTATGTGATGACACTAGATGAGGGCTTCAAAACTTCTACACAGAATTTTGACCTTTGACCTTGATTTTTTACCTATATTGCACATTTTGTTACAAAATGCTACTTTCGGCGGGGACATATATTACACACCGCGTAATTTCTACTTTTCCTTGTTTGACTTGATTTTAAGGGTAAATAAATTTAGAAAGAAACAATTTTAAAAGAAATAGCTGGCACTGTGGTACCGTATGCCCGAGCGCACTCCAGACAAGCCTCCGGTATGAAACGGTGCTCTACCCGCACCTCGTGTTTACTTAACGAATCATACCCCAGACATCCATCTAGAGTGCGCTCTGGTGACGTCCGGAGGAATTTGGTATGAAAGGGGTATAAAGTTGGGTGGAAGACCACTAAATTTAAAGGGATTGTACAGTACTGGTTGAGGTAAGAATTCATGTTTTGAACATTCCTAAGTGAGATAATGAAAAGCCTCTTATGAAATATGAAAGAGCATGTAATTTTAAGAAGGATTCAACGTTAATTTGATGAAAATTGGTTTTCAAATGGCTGAGATATCCAAAAAAGTGCTAATAATAAAAGGCGACATGCCCCAACTTTATTAGTATCTCTTTGTTTCACCTTGTTTTTGGATACCTCAGCCATTTCAAAACCGATTTTCATCGAATAAACTTTTGATACCCCTTAGAACTGCATGCTCTTTCACATCTCATAGAGTGGTTTCTGAATATCTCACAAAATGTTAAAAGCTAAATCTTCACCTCGACCAGAACTGTACACACCCTTTAAACTGGAAAGAAATACATGTTAATAAGTGGGAGCCACACAGCAACAGTGGAAGATATTCAAACTCAATGGCCTCAAGGCGAGATATCTCATAAAGTGGGAGAGTTGGAGTCTCTGTTTTAAGTCCTGAGGCAATTTTGCTCCAGAAATTATCAATATGTCCTCATGTCGAAATGCAGAATAATTATGATGGTGATATGGTCTTATTTATGCAGGAAAGCCTCTTCAGTTTTACCAGTTTTCCCAAGTTGTCAGTGCCATTTTAAGTCCATACCTACAGTCAGACCATTAACTCTTAATGTGCCAGGCCCAAAACCCCTAACGTGCCAGAGGTTTTTACCTAAAGCTAGAATGTTTCGAAATTGGATCGACAATGAAATTTAAAACCGCCATATCTCTGAAACTATTGACTGTTTTGAATTGAGTTCTACACAACATATATCAAGAAATGTTTGTTCTTTCATGTCATGTAGTCAGTTTGCCATAATTTCTATCTGAACCTGAAATATTGCAGAAGTAATTGATACATCAAAAAAATTATTAGAAATTTTTGTGTAGTATGGAAAAAAAGAGTCAGTCGCAGTTTTTCTTCAATAGAACGCTCCCTTGACTCTGTGAGAAAGTTTTAGAGCAACATCTCCTCTTTCAAATGATAACAAAATTGCCTTCTAGAATTGTATGATTCCAAAGATACTAGCAGTTTATTTTGTCTTAGCAATTTCTCTTTCTGCCTCAGTAATTCATTCCCAAATGTGACTTCTTTAGTCCCAGATCCTGTATTTGCAACTGAAGTAATGTCCCTGGCCCTGGAAGAGTGTCTTTTGTCCACTTGAGAAGGAAGAACCTACTAATCCTCCTTTTATCTCAGCGGACAGGGGGCGGGCGTATTCTATTGAAATCGGCTGGCCTTTGTCCGCGCGTAATTCCTATGCTAGCGTGGGGGACGATTAGTGACGTTTACCAAAACAAAAGGATGAAAGACTTGACCGCCGAACGAAAGCTGACCCTCTTTCAGGGACAAAATCAAAGCAGCTTCCCGCAGGACAGCATCCAAGTGGAACAATGCGAGTGGAACCGCATAGACAATACACGCAGATTCAATAGCATACACACGCGTGGTTTACCAATGAGACTTTTGGTCCATACACATCTTGCGGAGGGTGCGCTCACTGCGGATTTTCCCGACGTGAAAAAAATACATCTAGCTGAAAAATCATGTATTTACTCAAAAATTTCCAATGTAAACATGGTCATATTTTCAGTGGAAACGATGGTTATACTAATCAGCTACCAGTACATATCATTGGCAGTTTCTTGGTGTAACACATTACGGTACCACAATAACTTAAATGATCAATGCTTTTCTCGCTCTTCTTAGTCGCCGATCGGCGACCATGGCACGTCAGGACTAAGGTCGCCGTTCGGCGACCATGGCACGTTAAGAGTTAAGTTATGTTACTCCCGCACGCACTGTGTACGGGGCTGCTTCGTGCAGTTGCGTGCGGTTTCGTACGGGTGTGTGCGTCTTCGTGCCATTTCGTACGATCTCGTGCGGGTGCGTGCGCCTCTGTACGCCCCCGTGCGACCCCGTGCGACCTCATGCGCCTCCGTGCGCCCTCGTGCGCCTCCGTGCGGCTGCGTGTCAGTCAGTGCGAGGGAGTATGGATCCGCACGCGGGCGTACAGATTCGCACGCAGGCATTCGGATCCGCACGCGGGCGTACAGATGCATGGGCGCGTACGGGGGCGCACGGAGCCATACGCACCCGTGCGAAATCGCACGAACCTGCACGCAACCGCATGAAGCGGCCCCGTGCGCAGTGCGTGCGGGAGTAACATAACTTAATGGTCTGACTGTAGATCTTAGAATCTGGTGAATGGGAAATTGCGTGAAGCTGTGTGCGTGTGGCCATATCATGACATATATCACATGGCTATTCCGAGAAAGAATCTCATTGGGCATTAGTGTGTGGTGTGGCACACAAACATTCTGGTACATGTACAACCACCAAAGCATGCAGATTGAGGGTGCAAAGTTTGCCAGAAGCACATAGAGCTACTGTTTGCCTTGCAATGCATGAACCATTTCTATTTCCTCAAAAAGAAACCAACATAAATCACACATTTCCCTCTGACTTTGTGTAGTCTGTCGTAAATGGCCTTTTCTTTTCCCGCTCTCAGTTTGTATGACTTCAGGATGCATTTGTAGCCTTCAATAATAGACTGTCTGAAATTTAATCCATCCTTCACCCAGTTTTCTAAACCCAATTAATCCCTTTGTTTGTAGTCTACAGGAAACACTTCCTCTGTTTTGACCATGCTGTAGAAAAGCGTGTACACTGTACATCATGTCCATGTACATATAATGTATCCAGTTGTGCCTTTTTTGAGATACGTCTTTAATGCTGTGGCAGTCATCCACAAACTTCTTTCTGTTTTGCTGTGTTTTTGTGATGTAAAGTCTGCATACTGTCATTTTCCTTTTTTGAGACCATTTGGTATAACTCCTTTAAAGGTCCTGTTTACTTTTGGGAGCAGTGATTTAGAAATTTTTCAAGATATCACTTTTGATGCATATGTGTACATTAGGTCAGTTGTATCACAAAACATCCTACCATATAAAATTTTTGCAATAAAGCCTAAAATATAAGGAGATATCACTATTTTTCTCATTAAACCATAACTGTAGACTGTTTAGTCTGGAAACATTTTTATTATATCTATTGTTCACATTTTATATATTTAAAAATACTTAATGTTGATTATACTGGTTCAAATTTTTACATTGGTTGTTTCTATCCCTAACTCACATTTTAGAACTATTTTGAAGCACTAATGCTGGGTTTTTGTTTCATCTGCAACTGGTAAATTATGCCTTTAACCATAATGATGACAAAAAAGTGATAGCGAAAATTATGTTCATCAGTTATGATTTGTAATCAAACATCTGTGTAATATACCCATAAGTGAAGGAATACTCACACCAGAAATTTATGTAGGCTGTGGCAACACGACAACTTATGTATCATTTGGTATTCTTACAAGTGTACAAGTGTAGCTCACCAGAGTCAGTGGCTCCAATGAGTCCATAGTGCATTTCAAAACTTTTTACGTTTTCCTCTTCTTCTCCAAAACTGCACAAATGTGGATTTTCACCAAAGTTTGCAGGTAGTATCCCTTGGGTATATAGGATCTTAACTTTGTTCAAATGGGCACCATGTCCTCCCCCACAAATCTTCTTCTCTTACACTTTAACCTGTTGAGGACAGGCTGATTTTGCTACAACATGTATTTTCCATCTATTAGACACCTGCCCAAGTATACTCAGTGGCTCCAGGGCAATGTCCTAGACATCTCTAGACAAGATAACATCTTATTTGCCTGGAAGTTGCAGCGACCTCTTCTCAGTCATGGAAATGTCTCAACTATGTCTCCGATAGGTTACCATTGGGTGTCTGCAAAGTCGTGGAAACTTCTTGGAGACCTCGCAGATGAAATTAGTCTCTGCGACTTGGCTGCGACTATTGACGGAGATGTCTCAGAGATGTTGCGGAGATGTCTCCAAGACCAGCTGGAGACTGGAAAAAGTCTCCAAAATAGTCAAACATATTTGATTCTCTTGTGACTTCCTGGAGACCAGGCTAGTCTCCAGGAGTGGTCATGGAGATGTTTCCCTGACCAGTGAGACTCAAGTCACCACCAGGTTGCCACCTAGCTAGTCTCCAAGCCAGTGAGATACCCAGTCAAGTTTTTGCTATGAGAAAGTAGAGTAGTGACAGTAGTACTCCATTTAAAGGCCCCCAAAACACAGCAAGACCTTTGGAGGTCATGTTGTGCTTACCTCAGATGCCTGGGACTAACGGACACTGTACAAAGCATATAAGTCCTGAGTGAGTCTGGAGTGATTGAGTCTGACGAAAATGTCATGCTAGACAGCGTAGCATGAGTCTGAGGTACTGTAAAACATGATATATTCGCGGCATGGAAATTTCGTGAATTGGAGCCGGCGGCCTTTCTCGCAACATGAAATTTTCGCGACTTACCACTGGCATCCAATGCATATTGTGTAGGCAAGAACTTTCACCTGCATTTTAATTTCGCGAATGTTGCGGCTTGTGAAATTCGCGAAATTAAAATGCACGTGAACATTCCTAGTTTTACAGTAACTTCTAGAGGTTGTGCCATGTTTACTGCAGACAGGGGGACTCTTAATGGTCACGACATGAACACGCCACGCACATCCGGTGACCGGTGCTGTCCGTGGTACAAGTAAACATACAATTTGTATTATATGCTCAAGAGAAACTGCCCACTTCTCTCTAGGAGAAACTTGCATCCACTGGCTTCCATAGAAGCATGTATGCAGACTTTGTGCTAGACGACTAGGAACTCTAAATGGGGGTGTCTTTCACCCTCTGCTAGGTTGCCTAAATTCTACTACTCGTTTTATACATCTGGCATGTTCTCCAGAGGTTCTCCAGGTAAAGAAGACTAAAGTATAAAATCTCCTTTTTTCAATTTCATTTATGGCTGATTGACTCCTGTAGTCCCCCCCCCCCCCCAAAAAAAAAGGTTCTGTGGCCTGTGAAATGTATAAATTGTGTCTTTTCTATCAGACAGTATCTGAACATTACAGCCAGAGCTACCAAGTCTCATGCATTCTGCGTGAGACTCGCGCATTTAGGGTCCGGTCCGTTTCACAATCTCACGCATGGCACCCATTTTTCTCACGCATCGGGACCATAGCTCAAAGGATTACAGTGATAGTTGCAATTGAAGGAATATTTCCTTTTGTCTTTCAAAATAAGTAAAAAATAGTCACTTGAGTATGCACCGGACTGCATCATTAAGAGCTAAAAATCTAAAAAGCTCCCTACTGTGGGAGGGGGGACACCCCCCTCCCACACCCCTCCCTCACTCGGACGCTTCACTCCCTCGCTCGCACGCACATACGCACCAAGATGCCGAATCATGAAAATCTCACTCATAAAAATTTTTTGAATATGGCATCTCTGTACAGCATGCATTTCAAAGCCAACTTTTCTTTATTGTTTCATCCACTATGCCAAAGAAAGCAGCTGATAAATTGGTTATAGGCAGGTCTACTGTAAGTTTAGAGAATCTCTTTTATGCATTCTTACAAAAAAAAAATGTATAGGATATGATGCCATTTAATCATACATTGGTAAATATTCCAGCGAAGATTCACGTTCTCCTGTATATGATTTCAACTCCAATTTTGCATGATTCAAGTGAAGTCAACAATGCTGAAATTGAAGTGATGTCCCAGTTTGTACAATTCGATATGTGCATTCAGGGGTCGCCTATATTTTATATATGCATATATGTTTTTTGCTTTTGTTCAGACCGGACACAGTCGTTCAGACTTCCTTTTCTGTCAGGCTACTTCCGCCTTGGTTTTGCACATTATTTGCATGGGTTCATTCCCTTCATACTCACTAAACAGAAGCCAGGGCCTGGAACTGTCTAAAGGGATTTACCATGATTATGAGAGTGTGGAGGTGTTGACGGAACACAGGGTCAGTAACAAAAATAAATATGGCTCTTTTCATCCATGACTCATTCACGGCACATTTTTTTCTCTTTTTTTTTTGTCAACAGGGGAGGATGGTCCTTTTCAATAGGATTGCAGCTTTGAGTACTTGGCTTCACTTTTCCCCCAATGTTCCCTAATGTTGCAGGAATAGAACATTACAAAAAGTTGATGTTTTCACCCTCATGTTTATCTATACACAGCATAATATAGAGCCATTCAGAATTGGTTCCTTAGAATTAAAGTGAGTGAAGAAAACATTGATTCTTAGGTCTCTTCATTTGGTGCATTCACCCAATTAAGACGAGATTTTTTTTCTTTATATGTTTTATTGATTTCAACTATTGGCATACAATCATAAATCATTTCTAAATATGGTATACAAATAACACAAACAAGAAAAATGAATTTTGTGAGAGAAGAAATAAAGAAAAAGAGAAAAAAGGCGGCAAAGTAGAGGTACGTTTGACCTTCAACCCTCCATCAAGGGGAGAGGGGAAATGAAAAACCGGAATTTACGCGGTAGTTTACAACAAAAATAAGAGATGATTTCGATTCGCCACAGAGAGAGGGGAAAAGGGCAAACTCACTCACACTTTGAATGTATGACTATTGTGATAGAATAGATAGATACATGTATGGGCAATTACAGTATGAAAAGTATAGATACCTGACACAATCATGTGGTGCATTCATATATTGTAGGCTTCTATTAATTTGCAACAGGATTGAGGTTTCAAATTTCACAACATGGGTCTAAGGGGTTCCAGGCTGGGGAAGGGCCAGGGTCAAGTGTAGTGCATGTGGTGGGGTCAGTGGTACACCCCCCCCCCCCCCTATTTTGCAGAGAAGAATATTTGACAGCGGAACCTCTGGAATTCATGGTTTTATTGTATTTCTAATTATTATTATCATGATTATTATTATTCTTTTTTTAATTAATTAATTAATTAATTTATATTATTTATTATTTATTTATTTATTTATTTATTTATTTATTTGTTTGTTTATTTATTTATTTATTTATTTATTCATTTTTATTTATTTTTTTTGGGGGGGGGGGGTGGGGAGGGGTGGTGTTTTGGGGTTATTTTATACATTGTAAGAGCCAAAAGTGTATACATGTACATTTGTATGTGTGCGGGGGAGAGGGGCAGCCCAACCACCCTTCTGTGGCCTCTGGGTCTTGAGCAGAAAAGTGCATATTACGGCCAGGGAGGTTGGAGCAAGAATACTACTGCCCCACCTCCCTGGTTTAAACTGAACATTCTTGCAATTGATCTATCGTGATGATTAAAGAAGAATCCACTTCAAAATTTTATCAACTTCAGAACAAAGAGGAAAAGACATTCCCTACAGAACAGTGCAAAAATCGGAAAAGAAATCAGGAAGTTATGACATTCTGAAATGTCACGTTTTTGGAAAACACTTCTTGTCCAGTCATTCAAATCAGCAAGTTGATGATGGCATGCTCTCACAATTTCTCATATGTTACATTCAGAAATGACAAATATCTCATATTTCTGCAAGAAATAAATTATATAAAACTTGCCTTAAAAACCACCCAAAATACAAAAGAACAAATGTTACTTCTATATTTTGATATGGGAATATGCCTTTACTTACATAAAATAGCTAAAAATAACAATTTTTCCAAATTTCATATCTAACATACTGTACATGAAAAATTGTGATGGCATGACATCATTAACTCGCTAATTTTGAATATTCATGTGGACTGGTCAAGAAATATTTTCCCTCAAAATGTGAAATTTCAAAATTTTGTATTTCCCTTATTTCTTGTCCTGTTTTTGTCATTCTTGATACGTTGTGTAGGGAATCTTTTTTTTTTTCCTCAAGCCTTTGAAGTTTATATATTTTTGAGGTGGATTTCCTCTTTGATTGCCAAGTGCAGCTGCCCAGATGTGTCTTCGGTCAAGGACAGCTGCAATTGTGTCTTTGATAGTATTGTCTGTCAGTCTGACAGGAGATGTAAGAGGCCATAAAGTTGCAGTGGAATGAAATTGTTCATATTCATAGCACTTGTCAAATATCCCTTGTTAGTCTTAAAAAACCAAAAAAAAAAAAAGAAAGACCCAAAACAAAACCAAAACCAAAACAAAACTTTTGCCCGAGAATTCATTTCTGTAGTCAGTGACATGAGTTGATATCTTGTAAAACTAGAAAACACTTTCATTTTAATGTGTGTGCTCACAAACCACATTCTGATTTTCTAAAAACTTTGTCAGACTATATGCATGAAGAGAGAGAGAGATAGAGAGAGAGTGTGTGTGTGAGAGAGAAAGAGGAAATAAGTGGGTAATGATTCCAGCTTTAATGAGCTTAAAGGGACTGTGCAGTACTGGTCGAGGTGGGGATTTAGGTTTATAACATTCCTAAGTGAGATAATGAGAAACCTCTGATGAAATACCAAAGAGCATGTAATTGTAAGAAGGATTCAACGTTTGTTTGATGAAAATTCGTTTTCAAATGGCGGAGATATCCAAAAAGTGATGATAATAAAAGGCGACAGGCCATGCCTTTTATTAGGATCTCTTTGTTTCACCTTGTTTTTGGATATCTCAGCCATTTCAAAACCGATTTTCATCAAATAAACTTTTGATACCCCTAAGAATTGCATGCTCTTTGACATCTCATAGAGTGGTTTCTAAATATCTCGCAAAAAGTTGAAAGCTAAATCCTCACCTCAACCAGAACTGTACAGTCCCTTTAAACTATGTTCTAAACTCACTATATAATTATAGTTCAGGGTCCCCATTCTTGAATACTGCTTTCCAACTACAAGTAAGTTTTGTTCATTTATGATAGTAACCCTTGCAACAATATCAAAAATGCAGTTTATTGGTTGATTAATGTCATATATGCTGTGGTAACTACAATTAGAGTAGTATACCATGTTCTGTATGTGTGGTGCAGCTTCGCATAGCTTTTGAGCAGCACACTTGCCACACTTCATAATTGTTCAAGTGAAAAGAATGTTATGAAATGTGTGGTACACATTTTATTCCTTTTTTTTGGGGGGGGGGGCTTGTAGGATAGAAAGAGAGGTCTCCCCTTGCTGTTCTTTATATCCCCCTTCAATTAATAGGCTGGTGTTGATCAACACTTTGTCTGAATGAGCAAAACATCATGAAAGTGAAGCTTAATGGAAGTAAAGGGTTGTCAAACACACTTGACACGCCACTTGAGTTGAATGGTGGATGATAAATTTTCTTCTTTCTGAACTCACAAGTAGCATGTAGAGGGAGGAATAAATTGATAACAACAGAACTGTTCTTTTTCTCTTTGCTGACTGGTTAATGAAATTGAAATGAGGTTCATTTTTCCAAAGGTTCTTTGATCTAAAAATGAAATAAGGTTTGTTATTAAGAGGGTTCATTAACCCATTGCAGATGGACTGTTATAACACGTATTTCCCCATGGACACCTTGCCTGAGTATTCTCGGGACTCGTCTTCAACGGGTTAATCCACCAAATATGTGACCATGCATCACAAAACAAACAAAAAGTCGCACACATTGATTTTTTGTGAGAACTGAAAATAGGGGAAACAAGCCAACCTAGCCAATCTTGAGATTTTCATATTTTCTGAAAGAGCAAGTCTTCAATCTTCTACAATATACTAAAGGTAAGAATCATAAAACAAACAGGAAAATGTGTTTTTAGCAGTTTTTTCTCGAACGCTTTTTGGTAGAAATGTGTGATGAGTTGTGTCTTTGATAAAGAGTCCCTTTTTCATTCGTAGATTAAAACCCCTATCCATCCTCTCCAATTTAAACTCTGATAACTTTAGATTTAGAAAGGATAATGCTACTGCTTTGTAAGTTGGCATTGATCATTTAAAGAATGTGTTGATAAAGCATGCTTAAATTCAGCTTAATCTGATAATCCCTTCTTTGTTGTTGCTACGGTGGTTTGCATCATGTTTTTTCTTCCATTCATCGCACTGCTAGCACGGTTAGGTAAAGATTAAACGCTTGAATAGACTCTGTACTTCAAAGTCTGTTTTCTCAGTTCACACGTTACAGAGTATGTGCTTTTTTTCCAATGTTAGGACAGATTAGGAGAGTCCTTTTGAATTGAGTTATACATCATTTTAAAGCTTAAAGTCTGTTCTTTCAGAATCTGCTCTTAACTAAAAATCCATATCTGGCGACTTTTTGTTGGTTTTGTGATGCAGGGTCACAAATATGCATGTACATGGAATCTATAATGATACACACTGAACGGAGACCCTTCAGGTTATTCATGGGTATCTTTGTCCATGTTTTCTTTCTGCACTTACCGGTAAGGAAAAGATCAGGATGTTCATGAAGATCCACGTTTCTAACTGAAAACATCCTGGTTTTTATGGGTAGGGCGATTACAACCCTTCTTATCTTCTCATGTGACTGACCTAACGACAGTGGTGTTATTATTTTCAAGCGAAAGCAAGCTACGTGTTGTAGTTTACTTTCTTTTTGTTTTCTTACATTTTTTCCCCATAGGTGAAGTCTCATTTTATTGCTCTAGTATTGTAGGTAACCTCTAGGTATGATGTCAATATTGGTGTGATATGACATTGCCTGAAGTTTGACTCCAGCAAGGTGGAAGTGATTATCGGTTTTGAATGTGAGCAGATACTTTTGCTATTAAACAGCACACTAATGCTCTTATGAGGATTTTTTTAGCTCACCTGAGCCGAAGGCTCAAGTGAGCTATTGCGATCGCTCTTCGTCCGGCGTCCGTCGTGCGTCGTGCGTCGTGCGTCGTGCGTCGTCCGTCGTGCGTTGTGCGTCGTCCGTTGTCCGTCGTGCGTAAACTTTTTACATTTTCATCTTCTTCTTGAGAACCCCATGACCGATTTTCACCAAACTTGGCAGGTAGCATCCCTAGGGGGATAGGATTTCAATTTGTTCAAATGGGCACCATGGCCCACCTGGGGGGCCCCAGGGGGGCCCAAACACCCTAAAATTAAGGAATCTTTAAAAATCTTCTTCTCTAGAACCAGAAGTGATAGAGCTTAGTTAATACTATGAGTTAGTACATTGATGACTGTAGTTTCAAGTTTGTTTATGGGGGAATCAGGGGTGCCCCCCTTGGGACCCAGGGGAGGGGGATGGGGAGGGGTCCTAATGGGGCCTAAATCGTACATTTTCATATTCACTTTGATATCCCCATGTCTGATTTCCACCAAACTTGGTAGGTAGCATCCCTAGGGGGATAGGATCTCAATTTGTTCGAATGGGCACCATGGCCCACCTGGAGGGCCCCCAGGGGGACCCAAACCCCCTAAAATTAAGGAATCTTTAAAAATCTTCTAGAACCAGAAGTGATAGGGTTAGATAACACTATGAGTTAGTACATTGATGACTGTAGTTTCAAGTTTGTTCATGGGATTGGCGGAATCAGGGGTACCCCCCCCCCCCTCCCTTGGGACCCAGGAGAGGGGATGGAGAGAAGTCCTACACTACAATTGTAATGGGGCCTGAATTGTACACGTTCATCTTCTTCTTAAAAACCTCATGATGAATTTTGACCAAACTTAGCAGGTAGCATCCCTCGGGGGATAGAATCTCAATTCCTTCAAATGGGCACCATGTCCCTCTTGGGGGCCCCTATGGGGCCCACCTCCCACCTCCTCCCCCCTCCCACATTAAGGAATATTTAAAATCTTCTACTCTAGAACCAGAAATGATAAAGCATAGTTAATACCATGAGTTTGTACATTGATGACTTTACGTGTAGTTCCAAGTTTGTTCATTGCAGATCCAGGGCTGCTTGCCCCCCCCCCCCCCCACCCTGGAGTTGAGGGGGGGGGGGGATCCATATGCAGACCTAAGTTTCCAATGTTCTCAGGTAAGAGTGTGCAAGAATGCATGGAAGGTGAAATTGCGATACTCAGGTGAGCGCGTGACCCGCGGGTCTCTTGTTTTTTTCATGTTGTGGAATGCTTGTTTGTTTGTGCTGTTAAGTTTTAGTCTGTTGGAAGGCAGGAAAGGACGGAAGGATGGATCGTATTAATTACAAATTGGGCCAACGTCAGATAGAGTAGGAAATTGTGAGTATTAGTGGTTAAAGGGCACATCAGAAATCAAACATCACTATGCTAGCCAAACTCATTATTAAAGTAGACCAGAATTCACCTTGATCTGGAATGTTGAGATTTACATGATCAACAGCGACAAAAATGTCAATGCATTCATAGCTGAATAACAAACCTTACCATGTATTTCTCTTTCAGGCTAACAAACCTTTGGAATAAAGCCACAAATGTTCATCTTGCCTTATTTGAGTTTTGGATAAACGAATATCTAGGTATAGAGAATTTGTGTGTTTCAGAATAACGAACCCTTATTAGAACAGTGAATATTACTGTGTAAGGTACCCTGCAGGATACCCTGCAGTACGACATAAAATGTCATTATGGGTCTCATACCTATAAAGAAAGTGGACCATCGTGAGCCCCATCACATTGTCATACTTGTACCAAAGAGACCAAAATAAAGCGATGAAAATTTTGTAAATGATAAAGCAGTACCAGCTTGATAATAATAATTGCTTAGTATAAAGGAATACCAGCTTGATAAGAACTGTGATTAGATTTAAATGATGAAGGTGAATTTCTCTGCAAAGTGTATCATGTTTGAAGGCTGAACATATTTCTTGTATATTCAGAGGGATTATTCATTCATTGTTATTTTTTTTTTTGCCATAGATTCATAAAATTTCATTTTTTAAGGAGTGATACCATTGCGTGAGTGGAGCCCCTCCCCCCCCCCCCAAAAAAAAGGCAAAAAATAATAACTGAAGTTCAACAAGTTGGTTTTTCAAACAGACATTTAATCTTGTATTTTATGATTTTCTTTTCTTCATATACTTTCTTTCAGGTACAACGAGATAGAGAACTATTTTTGTAGATGTGAAGCCAGGATGGCAGAATCAGATTACGTCATATAATAGATTTATCATTATCAGATTATCCATTTTGAAGAAGGGACTTCTCCCCTACACCAAGCAATACTTCAAGTTTTGAACTCTTCTGTAAATGAAGCTGCAGAAATTTTGAGGATGAATGACTCAAACTAGATTGGTGAAATATGTCACATCTTGATTGAAGAAACAGTGTGTTTAACCAAGGTTGTTACTGCTTATCTTTGCTTTTTGAGAATAAAAGGATATTCCCTCAAAATATTGCAGGGAATGCAAACGATTGGGCAATCATTTCATGTCACCTTTTCTCACAGCTGAACATCCCTAGATGCCCCTTAACTCTTTATGTGCCACGTTCGCACGTCCGACTCAGTCGACGGCGTGCCAACTTCGCATATTCTGCTCAACAAACAAAGCCGCCAAAACCGATCGATAAATCACTAATCACTGCTAATCCCGCGGCACAATGAAAGCGTGTCTCGTGCTTTTGTTCCTCTCATATACGGCTTGCATTCTATGTGGCGATTGACTATCAAGCGGCGTTCCCAACTAGATTTGCTCGTACATTCTAAGTTTTTGTCACGGTTTTATGTACAAAAGTCATGCCTTTACAGTAATGTAGCAACTGGTCATTCAAAAGAAAAATAGAAAATAGATTCGTCATACAATTTATATCGAAACAAAGCTTGGCATTCCTCTTTAACTTTGCCTACTAGTGTGCCCGTCTTAACAGAAATTTGTAGGAGTTATACAAATTGGAAAAAGAGGATTCTTTCTCAGAGCATGACTACCTTCGTGTCTCAGAATAACGTGGCACACAGAGGGTTTCCACCATGGCACATAAAGAGTTAAAGGGAAGGTAAACCCAAAGAACAATGTGGATTGAGTGAAAGCAGCAACATTAGTAGAACACATCAGTGAAAGTTTGAGGAAAATCGGACAATCGATGCAAAAGTTATGAATTTTTAAAGTTTTGGTGTTGGAACCGCTGGGTGAGGAGACTACTAGAGGATATGACGTATGAGTGGACAACAATACAAAGAAAATATAAAGGAAATTCAACAAAAATTCACTTTTATAGAATTATGAAAGAGCAATGGACCAACCGCTTTCAGAAAGCAGGGGGAATAATTGCTACCCTTAACATTATGTCTATATCAAGTTGATGGAATTTGTAATTTTCATGAAAAATTGATTTTTGCAGAATTTTCTTTATATTTTCTTGGTATTGTTGTCCACTCATACGTCATATCCTCTAGTAGTCTCTTCACCCAGTGGTTCCAATACCAAAACTTCAAAAATTCATAACTTTTGCATCGATTGTCCGATTTTCTTCAAACTTTCACTGATGTGTTCTATTAATGTTGCTGCTTTCACTCAATCCACATTGCTCTTGGGGTTTATCTTCCCTTTAAAGATGCAGAAAACAGCACCTATGATGTAGTTCTGCTGTGCATGATTGACTCCATTGAGGTAGGGTTGTGGATTAGGAATAGTGCTTGGTCATACTGCTAATCCCATTGACAATGTTTTGACAAAGTGCCTTTTAGAGAAGGTTACAGCTCTGAATTGATAGAAGCACAATGAATAGAAAAGCCGCTCAAGTTTGCCTTCATTTCAGGCTTCGCTTGATTTTTTTTTTTTTTTTTTTGGGGGGGGGGGGGGCTGGGTGGAATTAGATATGTTTGTGTGTCATTGTATGTGGAGTGTACAGGTTAAAATGGGGGGAGGGGGCAGAGAGCAGTGTGTAGGTACAGTGTAGGCTTATGTGCATGCATGTTTAAGTGTGGTCCGGTACCCTGATACACCACATGGTGGCCTGCAGGCTACTTTATCGAAGAAGAAGAAGAAATTAGAGTGGTTTGTTCTCTGTGGTCTCCCTGGTGGTATGGATGTGCCCTCAAGTCAAAAATCTGATCCTCACTGAAGTTGATAATGCACCAAGTTCAGTGCTGCTTACTGTAAAACGAGGAATGTTTACATACATTTTAATTTCGCAAATTTCACGATAGCCAAGATTTGCGAAATTAAAATGCACATGAAAGTTCTTGTCTACACTATAATGCATTGAATGTTAGAGGTAACTCGCGAAAATTTCATGCCGCGAAAAAGGTTGTCGGCTCCAGTTCGCAAAAATTTCATGCCGCGAAAATATTGTGTTTTACAGTAACCCGTTGAAGACGAGTCCTGAGTAATGCTCAGGAAGGTGTCTATGGGAAGTGTGTCAGTGTTATAGCAATATCAGCTCGTCCTCAACAGGCTTTAAAGCGAGTGTGGTTTTGACCTTTTCAGACTGTATGTTAATTGATCGACTATCATATAACTGATAAATGTCTCAAAAGTTAATGAACTACAATGTAGGTGGGTACTTTTCTTAACCCGTTGAGGACGAGTCCCGAGTATACTCGAGCAGGTATCTATGGGAAATGCGTGTTGTAGCAAAATCAGTCCGTCCTCAATGGGTTAATTATATGTGCAATGCTTCAGTTTGACCAAGACTGGATATCACATCCGAGAACTATTGAAAAGCCTTTGCATGAGTAAGAATTGTGATGATTCTGTAGTCATGAAACATGTCCAATGTTCATTTGTGTTCTGCATTCTGTAAAGAACATGGTATTTAATGTGACAACCAGAAAAGATCCATGCCATGACGTGCATATAGACACGATGGAACATTTCTATTCAATACGACTTGTGATGGGCATTAATTTTTTTTCAGTCCATTTCACTTAAAACTAAAATATATGAATGTGACATAGTATTTTAAATAGCAAAATGAAGACAAAAAAGTTCGACTGTTATATGTGTGTGTGTGTGTGTGTGAGAGAGCGAGAGAGAGGGAAGGAGGAACAAGAGTAGGCAGAAGATTTATCGTCTGCAAAAGCTCCCCTGACGTTTGCAAACTAATGCGTCGAAACCGAGAAAGGAAGCCTACAAGAGCATGAAGCTTGAAGAGTGGAGCAGAGGTTCTGTTCAATGTTGCAGCAATTGATAATTGCAGGCATCTATTACAAATGGGTATCATTCAACGACTGCAGCTTTCTAGTTATGTGTGCCAACGAGAAACACTCTTTTGTTCAAATTAATGGTTCTTGTGCAGAGTCGTTTTTATGGCAACTGATCGACAAATTGCCCTTGAGCAATTAGTGTTTATTTACACCAGTGAAGGACAATTTGTCAATCAGCTAGTCTTTTGTAGTTTTGCATGCTGAAGGCCTGAAGCAAATACAGACAGTGGGTGTATGTTGAAAAGGTAGCTTTTTCCCCCATGCTCAGGAACCGGGACTTATGATGTTTATATCCACTGACTGCAAAAGCCAGAGCATAGCCGTTGTTGAGCATGTGTTTCATGTGTTTTGAGTTAAATCATATAGTGGGCTTGTTTTGACTCAAGATCCCTGTGGTTTGATGAAAAAATGAGTTGTATTCCTAATGAATGGGAAAATTGTTATGATTGTTTATCCTGTTGAAGATTAGTCCCGAGTACACTCGGGCAAGTGTCTATGGGAAATGCATGTTGTAGCAAAATCAACCCGTCCTCCGCAACGGGATAATAGCGGCATGTGATAAAAACAAATTAGCTGAATTGTGGGTGATTCATGTCTGTCTCATGAAAGTTATTATGATATCAAGATGGACTGTTGGCCCACTTCAGCCTTGTGGTGTACCCAGGCACTTATTGTTTGAATTTGCTGTGCTTTTTCATCAGTATTGAAGTTTGTAAATCCTCCAAACTTTGCCCGTAAGTATAGCCATCCCACTTCCTTGTAACAGTGTGGCTCAGTTCAGGGAGGTGAAACGAACACCTCCCTGCTCAGTGTCAGAGGAATGCCATGGTGACTTAATAGTGGGATTTACACTGATAATGCAAATTAGATGGATTCACACTGATGCAAATTACTGGGATGCAAATCTTGAGATATTTGCCTGTGTGGACATAAAAATCCCACTAAATAGTGCAACCAACATTTCAATACAAGTCCCAAGAAATCTTGCAATTATTTTGAAATTATTGGAATAATTTGGTGCAGCGGCATGTGTGTGAATGCTGGAACAAAAGAATCTTGAGATTTTTTGTCCCGTCATTCATGCATGCTTAAACAGCACACGAACACAAGGGCAAGGGTCACCATTTTCATGTAGTTTCGTTAGATTTCAGACATGTGTAGTTTGATCTCTAAATTAGCGCGATTATAGCAATTAGCAGGACATTTTTGTACATTTGAACTGGTGCAAAAAAAAAAAATCTAAAGATTTGGATCACGATTATTATCCCACTATTTTGTCTGTATGAATGTGACTATAATTAAGGACTAAGAGGATTACGTACATCTCTATTCATTGCTGATTAGGTTTTAGACATCTGTGCCGACCATTGAAGAATGCACTCCCAGCGGATGTGGCAATCATTGAACAAAGTGCATTAATGGTTAAAGGGATAGTACGGTATTGGTGGAGATGAGGAATGGGCTACTAAACTTTCTGCGAGATACCAAGAAAACACTTATGATATAGTACAGAGCATACCATTTTAAGAGGAATTCAAAGTTTATTTGATGAAAATCGGGTTTGGAATGACTGAAACAGCCAAAAACAAAGTAAAACAAAGCGATCGTAATAAAGTGTGGGTCCCACACTTTATTAGAATTGCTCTTTTTTGGATATCTCGGCTATTTCAATACCAATTTTCATCAAATAAACGTTGAATTCCTCATAGAATTACATGCTCTTTCATATTTCATGAGAGGTTTCTCATTATCTCACCAAAAAATGTTAGAAACCTGAAATTAGGTCTCAACCAAAACTGTACGATCCCTTTAAGAGTGAGAGCTCAAAAGATGTCTATCCTTTGCTTGTTTGAGGGAGATATCAGAGTGACACATTGTACATGCCCTTCTATAGATCTCAGGAGGATTATTGAGAATCTTAAATTGCATCACTAAGATTAGAAGAGCTTGGAATCCTCAGCATGAATGTGTGATGTTAGCTTGATGTATGATCTGATGCACAAGATGATTGATTATAAAGTAGACATTAAATACAGTTTGCCAATCATTTGCTAATCTTTGTGTAAATTTGTATCACCATATCTGATAAATGAATTTGCAGTCCAAAATAATACAGGGCCTGTGGAGTGTTTTCAAAAGTGTGTGTGTGTGTGTGTGTGTGGGGGGGGGGGGGGGGGCACTTCCGGGTTTCATGAGCTAACAAGCCAAAAAAAAAAATGCCTTCAGCACAACTTTCTGAAGCCACTTCCCGGTTTCTTCAGCTGACAAAAGAAAAAAAAAATTCCGCTCTCATCTTTCTCTGTTCACTTCCGGGTTTCTTCAGCTGACAAGCTGAAAAAAAAAACATAACCTTACCGCGCTCACACTTCAAGGTCTCTATCTATTTCTTTCCAGTGCCACTGATGAACTTCCGGGGTAAAAAAAGTATGTGTGTGTGTGTGTGGGGGGGGGGGGGGGGGGGCAAAGTGGTGGCACCTTATGTATGTATTCCTTTGTATGGTGCAAAAAAAAAAGGTCCCCCCGGTTCTGCAGGCCATGTAATATGTATCCATAATATGCATTCATAATACAAAAGGGACACCAAAATGCATGGTTACAGTTATACTTCAGCAATGCTATTTTATTTTCACCTGATTCCATTAGAAGTCCCTGGATCAAAAACTTTTAACTTGATATTAATTAAAGCAGCAATGCATTTCAATACATTACAATTTGGTTCAATTTATCTTATTAAATTACAATTTTATTTGCAATAAAGTTCATTCAAATACAATACTGACATTTTTTTTTCAACGGCAGTGTGCCCTTATTGTTACAGTAACCAAAGCTTCATTTCTCTGTATTTTAATATTTTGTCAAATCTTGAACATTTAAGAATGATTAAATGACTGGAAAAAAAAAATGTTCTTTTCACACATTCACCTGGTTCTGATAGTGTTCATTTGATATTCTTTATTCTCCATCAACAGGATACAGACTTTAACAGTACTGGTGGATACGAGGTCCTCATAAAGCGAATGAAAGATGGCAGAGAAATGTGCAAAGCGCTGGAAGAATTACTCAAACAGAGGTAAAGTGTGGCAACTTCTTTAAAGCAGTTCATGTGCTTGGAGTATTGTGTGTTAATTTTTCTTGCGATGAATTCTTCCGTTCTCTCCCATGCTCTTTTAAAGGAAACCAAAACCCTTTATAAATGTGGATTGGGTTAACCCGTTGAGGATGGTTTGATTTTGCTACAACACGCATTTCCCATAGACGCTTGCCTGAGTGTACTCGGGACTCGTCCTCAACGGGTTAAAGTAGCAATAGAACACATCAGTGAAAGTTCAAAGAAAATCAGACATTCCATTCAAACGTTATGAATTTTTAAATTTCAGTGCTGTCATTGCTGGATAAGGAGACTTCTGCAGTTCACGATGTCATTCTGGACAACAGTGTAATACAAATATAAAGAAAATGCAACATATTTTCACTTTTCTGGAATAATGAAAAAGCACTTACTTGTTTCAGAAAGCAGGGGGAATGATAACTCTTGTCATCAGTAACAAGTCGATGGAATACACTGTGTACTTTTCATGAAAAGTGAAATTTGTGGCATTCTCCTCATATTTTCTTTATATTATTGTCCAGAATGAAGTCATAAACTGTTGTAGTCTTCTTATCCAGCAATGATGGCACCAGAACTCTAGAAATTAATGACTTTTGAAGTGATTGTTTGATTTTCCTCACATTTTTACTGATGTGTTCTACCAATATTGAACTGCTTTCACTCAATACACATTTACATCTTGTATACACTATGTGGGTTTTGGTTTCCTGTGATTATGGCAGATCTGAGTATTAATCCTTTGAAGAGAAATTTACCCCAAACATGGATTCACTGGATGCAAAAATATTTTGTAGAACACGTCGGCAAAGTTTGCTGAAAATCTCGAAAAGTGGTCAAAAGTTTTGGTTAAATCTGCAGTATGTCTTGTCATCGCTATAGGTGTTATGGTTGCAACAATATGAAATGTCACAATGGTTCAGTGATATGATGTGTGGAAGATATGAAGGGAATTTTAACATAACATTATATAATATAACGTAATATAATATAATATAATGTAATATAATATAATATAATATAATTATGATACAACTTTTCTTTCTGAACGAAAACTGTACATTCCCTAACCTTTTGCTGATATGTGTCGTGGGTGATATTATTTCCCCTGCCTTCTGAAGGAGGTAAGTAAGTGCTCTTCATTATGCCAGAAAATGAAAGTGCTGGTAGGGTTTGTGGAGTTTTCTTCATACTTTCTTTTTATTATTCCATTACTTTGCCATAAAATTGTTGTAGCCTTCTTTCAGGCAGAAACAGCACATTTGAGTGTTCAGACTTAACCATGTCTATGAAAAGTCATAACTCTTGTACAATTTGCAAAATTTTCTTCAAACTTCAGTTCTGTTTTCTTCCAATTATGTTTCCATTTATTTAATCCAGATACCTACATTGTACTGTACTTGAGGTTTAGTACAGCTGTCAAAGGCATGAAATCTTTGTTGTACAGGATAACTGATATATTTGTATAAATTTTCAAAATTGACATGCAATGTAGAAAAGAGTAGCTTGCACTGTTGTAGAAGAAAATAAATCAATTAGGTGAATGATTAAGGGGTTTCACATTGAAAAAAAAAGTTTTCTAATCATAAAGATGTTCTGATTGTACATGTATTTAGAGTTAGGGAGCATTCAGAACAGAGTCTCCTTATGAACTGCTGTTAAATTGGGAATGACATTGGATATGACAGCTGTGTCACAAACTGCGTATCCTATCAATCAAACATGGAACTCCTGTCCATGCCTATGATATCCATGCACTATCCGCAATGAAGCTACAGCTACTCTCAAATTTATCTCATGTAAATCTGCTTTGGAAGATGCACACAAACCCCCACAAGCTGTGATGAACAAATACTTTCTCCAGAGCTGAAACTGAAACCACTGCAGCTGAATTGTGCTTTGTGTGTTTTTTTTTTTAATGGACATACCACTTTCTTTTATCCAGCTCATTGTATTGTCATATTTTTCCCCATAACACAACACATTTTGTGTGCATTATTAAGCATGGCTTCTTTCTGATTCTCAGTTACTCCCTGAGTGTTTCCCCCACTAAGTTTCCTTGTGCACTCATGATCAATTGGCTCTTGCTTAGTATCACACTATGGAAAACTTAGCACTTAACCTAGTATTCTCTACCAACATTCTCAAATTTCCATCACACTAGACTTTTAACGGAATCTACCACTTTTCTATAGAACCATGTTTATGCAGTGAGTTAAATCATCAATGCCAGGCTGGTGTATGCATGCAACAGGCTATATTTTCTCTGCCAGTGCCATGTAAATGGTGGCACTTGGTAAAGTGGACAAGGATACAGCAATCTGACTAGAAGGTCCCAATTTCTAATCCCACCACACACTTTGTGCTTTCAAATGAGACCCCTACTGAATATTCATGGTTTTTTCCTAGAAGTTTATGAGACAAGTAACTGCACAAGCTGTATTTACTGCATAAACTGGATATAATATGATTTATGCAATTTTTAGGTTTATGACAGATCTAAAATGAAATAAGAATGTGCTGTTCTATAGGCTTGAAGAGATTGTGTATTGCATCATGTATTGATTTTATTGTAAAGCCTTGTGTGCTTTATTGTTTATACATTTGTATGATCTTAATGTATTGTATCATTTGGACACAAATGTTCGGTGAGAGATCTGTATGACAAGAAATGATGCGGATTGATTGTAAAATATTACACTGTAGATTACTGTCACCTATCATTTGTCACTGTGGTTTGATAGGGCCCATAGAACCTATCGAACCAGTTTTATTGAAAGAAAAAGTTTCTTGTAAAAGTGGAACTTTTCGCGCTCGGCCGGGTAAGAAGAGTTTCGCGGGTTTTTAATTCCGTGGAATCAAGACATCAACTACTGGAACATATGGCAAGCAAAAATATTTGCGTGCTCTTATCTTCACGCTAGTTTCTGGTCGCGCGAAATACGTGAAAATTTCAACACCGCGAAAATTTCCACTTTTAGAGTAACAACGTGAAAGTTTCCACTTTTACAGTACTTAGCATTACATGCTATTTACCCACCTCATCAATGGAGTGCCAGGTGCATGTTTGTCAGGCGAATTATGGTGGAGTTCCACATAGATATTTTCCATACTTGTATGCGTTCACTGCCTAGTACGCTTTCTGATATCAGCTGCAACAGCCTGCAAGTGTCAACTGATGGACTATTCTAGTCACCTGTTCTAAACGCAAGTTCATTCTTTGATTGAACACAAATTCCATTTAAATAGTTGCATCAGGCAAGCTTAATGCATTATGCGGCTTTGAAAACAAGTGAAGTGCCTATTCCTACAACTGAGAAAAAAAGAGAGGTCATTTGTACCAATGTGTACATGAGCTAATTACGCACTGGCTTATTCTGTGGAATATTTACAATAGAATTGATCATGGTTACCAGTATGCTCTCCTTTTCCCCTCTTTGGCAGGGCCAGAGCAGAGGACACTTTTGGGAGGAGTCTGCAGAGGATAGCCAAAAATGCTACGGGAACGGAAGAAATTGGGTGAGTGCATGCTGCTGTTAGGCCCATTCGCATTATGTGAGAGTTACCGATTTTTGGATTGTGTTGTAAAGTAACAAATCAAGATTATCAGCCGCAGTCCACGTATGATGGCCAAAAAACTAATTTGGCCACAAGTGAAACTGCTGGATATTTGCATAATGGCATACTTTCCTCCTTTTTTCGTGAAGCCAATTTGAATAATCAATAAGAACAGATGATTTTAAAAAAAACAAAAACTTGTAAACAGTCTGGAGAATTTAGAAATATTCAAAGCAGGAACTTACAAATATTTGGTGACTTTGTCAGTCATTTGTGGTGACAGCCAGGCCACACATTAGTGGGTGAAATCAGTTTGTGGCAACAAGCCACACATAATTAGTGGGTGCAATCTTGTTCGACTGGAAACTGATACAAGGGTTTTCCATCTACCATGTATGGCAATTTGTATGGTTTGTAACAAGTTTCTGACCATCAGCATTTACCAGGGCATGAAGGCAGGCATGGAAGGGGGGTCCTCATTCAGTCCCTCTCACAGAGTTTTGTGTAGACCTGCAGTCTTTGTGATCATAGGGCCCTGACGTGTGCTGTATTTATCATGACGTCATCAGCACTCTTACTATTCATGGAAACTTTGTCAGGCAGTCATCGTAGCAGTTTCATGAGAGGCATATTATCATACGTTTTGTTCAGTAGGGTGAAGAGTATAGTCCCATTCAAATCACTCCTGGATATTTTACAATCGATTCAGCACAGATATGGGAATTAAGGACTTTGGGTTTGTCCATTTAAATACGTACATGTAGTTCTAGATGTTCATGCTTTTGCCGTGAATAATTTGTGGTACAATAATGCATCCGTGATATTGTACTGATGTTGTATGAATGAAATGAGAAGTTTAATCTGCTTTTTCAAATGAATTTATAAAGTGACATCAAATGAGGGAATGGTATAGAGTTTCATGAATATATTGTCATATGCTTCTTCCAATCTGTATGTACAACACATTGTATGCGGTGAAAATGCGCAAATACATGCATTAGAACACGATTCCATTAGTTTCTTTAACATTTGATGTTCAACTTTGACAGAACATCTGTCCTTCTTCTCGTTTGATTTACTCTGTTGATTGAAAGTCAACTTTAGAATGATACTCAATTGCACTTTAACTCAGTGCCAATTTGCCCAAGTGTGAGAAAAAGAAACACCCAGTGTACCCATGGTACCCAATGTAGCCTATTTATGTGCTCAGAAAATGGGCAGAAAGCATGCCTATTCAAGTCACATTTATTTGTGTGTCTTGGTGTCTAAAAGATGATTGTATTGCATAAGAGTTTGAGTCAGTAATTGCCTGCCTGTGCTGAACTCATCTTTGTGCCAGATGATAATCCTCCCATTTTTTTTTTTGCCATCATGTGACCTTGTTCTGAGAAATTTTAAACATGACTGTTTTTTTCTCTCTCTCAGACAAGGAGAAATTCCCAACTGACAAGGTGAAAGCTGTTTGGAATTACAGCATGTAAAGAAATGTGCCAACAAGCTGACATATTGTAGATGTAAAGTCTGATGAATCAGAATAGTCTGACTGCCATTAAGATATCAAATGTGGTATCCTGTGAGACTCTTAGAATAGCCACTCTTCTCATATGACTGTGACATGAGCCCCTAAAAGGGAATCCTCCTCCTCCCCCCACCCCCCCCCCCCAAAAAAAATGAAAACAAAACTCCACAAAAACAAAGTATATTGTAAAATACGATATATTCGCGGCATGAATTTTTCGCGAATTGGAGCCGACGGGCTTTTTTGCGGCATGAAATTTTCGCGAACTGCCACTGGCATTCAATGCATATAGTGTAGACAAGAACTTTCGCTTGCATTTTAATTTCGCGAATCTTTCCGCTCTCGAAATTCATGAAATTAAAATGCACGCAAACATTCCTCGTTTTACAGTATTCTGTGGATTCAGGGAATACAGCAAGGGGTAGTGACATCTTTTAATAGTGGAAGTAAAATGATCTGAAGAAAATTATCGGAATGTATACTTCATTTCTTGTAGTTATAGTTTTTCCTGTGTCTAATGCTAATCTGAAAGTTGATCTCATTAAAGTGTGACTACTCTGTCAAAATCGAAGCAAAGATATTTTCAAAAGTAGAGTGCAGCCTACAGGATCAGGCAGAGGTGAACATTGCAAGAAATCTGTAGGAGTTAACAGAAAGATTTTAACGGAAACTTACAAGTGTATGAAAGTAAACCTAGATGAAATTTGCAGTGAAGAGTTAAATGCAAAGGCTCGCCTAGGACATCCATGGTTAAACCAACCTAATTTCTAGATATCTTTCTCGCTTCCTCTCTTTGACACCAATCCCCCATGATGCTTCAGTGGCCTGCGAGGGGCATGGGATGAGCTTGTTAGCCGGACAGAGCAGATGGGCACCTCACACGTCCAGCTGGGGGCCAAAATGGTCGAGGAGGCCAAGAAGATCGAGGACTTCCGAGAAGCCCAGAAGGAGAAGAGGAGGAAACCAGAGGAGTCGACGAAGAAGACACAAGCCGTCAAGAGGGACTGGTTCAACAAGGTTATACAGGTGGGTCAACCGACTGTTTCTATTATAAGCTATTACAATTGATGGATACAGTGTACTTCATTTCCTGCAGCCTAGTAACGAAGTAACATTAAATTCTTTTGCCTGCTCCCTCCAATTCCATTCCATAGGCAGAAATTCTCTATAGTTGTCGTATGGTTGTTGCTCGGTACAATGTAGAACAAGCCTCTGGCAAGCTGTGTGGTTTTTAACCGGTTGAGGACGGACTGATGTTGCTACAACACACATTTCCCATAGACACCTGCCCGGGACTTGTCCTCAACGGACAACTTTTGTGAATACTGCATGCATGAGATCTTTTAATCCATCGACAAAATCAGTCTATTGGATCAACAGATTCTCTTTTATTTCATAGGGGCTGTTTGGGAGGGGAAGACTGTTGGTTCTGGCTGGATTAAAGGAGACCTCTGGATGATTTTCAGACTTTTGCATTTGGACGTTTCCACAGTAAATGGGCACTTTTCAGGGATGTCTCTTTATTTTTCTGTTTCCGATGTGCAGTACCCTGAATACAATCTGATCTTCAAGAACACTTCAATGAAAGATAACTTTGTCCCCAAATTGCTTCAAACAAGCAATCAATTAAAATTGATGCCAAAATGAAAAATTTTGGGTGAACGCGTGTAATGCAGGACAGAAGTCTATGTACTAACATATGAAGGTCAAATTATGAATGCTCATTGAAACTTTGCTGTTTTTCAATTGAATGGCTTAATTTTGATGAGAGAAGATAATAACAGCTGTACAATTTCTATTGAAAATTGTGTTTTGATACTATTTCTAGACTTAGTGATGAACGCATGTAACATGGACAGACCAAAACGCGACAAGACAAAACTCCTAACCCTACACCTAACCCTTACCCTAATCTCTACTCTCACCTTACCATTAACCAGTATTTAGCCTGGGGGGGGGGGGGGGGGGGGGGGGGTAATTGCCCGGATACAATGGCAGACATGTTTCCATCAAACACAATGAGTAGCCTATCTTGCGAATCGGCGAAAAAACAGACACCATATCATTACAGAAAATATCTGTCTCTTCGCACGCAATAATTTGTCCCGCATGTGGTAAAATCTGTCCTTTTATATTTGCGCATCATCGTATTATACTTTACACAGTTTTTCATTTTCTGTGAAAATGTGAAAGCTACATGTACAATAGAAGGAAGTCACTCAATGTATCACTTTACCAGGAAGTTTCCCATTAATTGTCATCTTCTGGTTCTCTTGACTACAGGAAGAGAGTTTGATATTAAACGATACATGTACTGTCTTTAACTTTTACAGTATTTCAGTTTTGATGAAATTGATCTTTATGGCATTGCTGATGGGATTCTTGATAATAGATAACTTGAAACAAGTGACTTCACAGAGAAAAATGATTATATGGTTGTTGAGCTCTAGCCAAGAAACACAATGGGAAAGTTCAGCAGCGTACCAAATTCCAAAACAAACATTGAGAAAATATCTCATCATTTTGAGTATAGTATTCCACAAAACACTCTGCTGTGTACACACAGTGTTTAATGTTTAAAGGTATTTGCTTCAAGGGTAGTGTGAAAACTAAATCCACCAAAATCCTTTAGTTGTAAAACCAAACAACAGTGTAGTAAATGACAGGAATAGTCCATTGTATCATAATATTTGTGTGACAAACATATTAGATATGTTCCTTTGTTAACAAATATATTACTAATGGCATTGAGAAACTTTCCCCTGTTACATTCAAGCTTTTGCAAAGTCTGCCAATTTGCTACAGTATGTCTGTGATACACTTCCCACAGACATGATTATTATTGTTTTTTTTTTACATTGATCTAAAACGATACTGAATTGCAATGAATCCTCATGATAGCTTTAATTATGATTTTATCATCTCTCATGGTTGTGTTTGTACATGAAGGGCTGATGAAAATGTCAATGAGGTTTTGTGTCTCCTCCCAATGACCATTTCTCCCTTTGGGATTTGAGAAGAAAACACATGATAGTAACCCTTTGTGTGCTGTGTGCGATGACTGGCACAGAGATCCCCATAGTCTTGTGCACACTGTCAACAGTCTCTGGTGCAGAAAGGGTTAAAATATTGAAGGAACATCTTTACTTTCACATACAGGAAGTGAGGGACACTCCCCCTGACTGTGACAAAACTAACACTTATCCTTCCCTAATTCCTGCCACATATACGACAAGCAAATATCGTAACGAGTAGATATCCTCTTTGCTCCCAATTGGTGACAACACTGATCCCCCCTCCCCCCACTATCACACTATCTTGAGCTGGTGTTAAAAGATCAAGAGGGGGGTCTCGTAGATGGTCGTTGTCCCTGGAAACGGTGGGAGGATCAGAGCAGAAATAGACAGACGGCAGACGACAGTTTGGAAGACAGACGACAAACTGTCATGACCCAGTGCGCTATCTTGGGATCCTGGCAACAAAAGTGCAATAATTATGGCAGGGCCGTTGTGGTGAACAGAACTAACACTGGCAGGATTAGTTTGGGCAGTAAAAAATAGAAGACTAGTGTAATCATGTCATAAGGATCTCTCATATGTGCACTTCCACACCATTTTAAGTTGGCTGTACTAAATGGTGTAAATTCATGTGAATGTAATGATAGAAGTTTCATAATAAACTGTCAGATAGTCATTCAAAACTGTCAACATTAAAACCCTTTTCTTCCAGACTGAGTGTGAAAAAACAAAGTTTGGTTATGTTTGATAGCTGTACAGTAAACAAATTCAGTCTATAACTAGTGTAGTATTCTTATCATTTTACCGTATACATGTACATGATGTCAGTCCTGCTCTGTTTGTTTGTTTGTTGTTGTTTTTTGTGTGTTGTATGTTCTATTTTGGTTTTGTTTTATATTGTTTGTATGTACTGTGTTGTTAGTTATGCCAGATACAAACTGTGCTTTTTGATGCTATGCTTCCTTCAGAAATGTGCATAAATTGTTGTTCTGTTTAATGATTTGGTATTGAAGGAAATATTACTTTGAATTGGAAAATTTTTCATTAAAATCAGACATTAACTATGAAGTTTGCGATTGAATTTTAAAGTTTCACTTTTTTTTGTGTGATGAATACACACAAATTGGAAGAGGTGGTGATCTCACCTTCCAACTCTCCTATTGGTATGTACACTGAAATTTGATTGAAATTATATCTTGTTGTTGTTGCTGTTGTTGTTGATCATATATCAACTGCAACCTCTTTCTACCTAGAAGTCATTAATTGCTAGGTCATTACGAGACTACAATGATGTGCTGTATCTTTTTCTTGTTATTTTCCCATCAGAAAGGGAAATTTAGTCAATATTTTGTGTACATTTAATGGGAAACATTGTCGCCTCTGCCAATAGTTGCACCAGCACTGATTTATATGGTGAAAACGTGAGAAACAATAAAAATCCCCTAGCTTTCTTTCACATGTTTATAGGTCAGATTCTGTTGAAACCTCTACCCAATGTGATTGTCTGATTCTATTCTGTGTATCAAAGCTTACTAGAACTTTTACCCCAAGTGTGCTCATATGACTTTCACTCATATGCCTAATTCAATTTTTAATTTAACAGTCATGCGCATGTGCCCAGTCATGATTTTTTTGTAAAACTTTGGTATTACCAGACTATTTTCGCTGTCTTCACTTTTTCACTTAAAAAAAAGTTTTACATCCTATAGAATGTCAACAGGCCACTTAAAAGTAGTTAATACCCCCATTCCACAGAGATTTCTTCTCATCGGTCACTCGTCGGAGGCAAATTTTGTTACTTCCCTCCACCCGCCGAAGTGTATCGCATTGCAGTCTGATGAATCTGAATTGCGTTGCTCAACTATCATGTCAGTGCCAGACATTGCTCGTGTGATCCTCATCGGACGATCTTGCCTCAACAGATCACGCCCAGCGTGTCTGACACTGACCTGATAGTTGACCAGCACAAGTCGGATTCATCAGACCAGCCATCCGATACACTTTCATGGGTGGTCAGAAGCAACAAACTTTGCTTCTGCTGAGTGACAGATGAAAAAACATCTCTGTAGAATGGGCACATAAGAGGGCTTCATTTTTGTGTAGATTTGTAAGGGCACAAATGAAGGAAAAAAAAATGTTTGATTTGTTATGGTCGTTTTGACAGCCAGTTTGTGAAGGCTGCCAGCATGACTCGCATGTTTCTCTTCTTTGGAATGGTCTCTGTGGAAGTGTTGAAGTGCCAAAGTGCTTCAAGGGCAGTGGTGCAGACTGTTGCTGTGAAACACTTAAGTATCAAAGACAGGGTGACAATATCAACACCACTGCCAGAATGGTGCAGAATATAGTCAGCACAAGTTGTATGGCAAAGCTCTGCTGTAAGACTTGTAATGTACTAGTATTTTGAAGAAAAAAAAATGACTGAAATTCTCTGTTTTGTGCTTGATCAATTTCCATCTACTCTGAATCTTTTGGACCTGCCCACTTATTCTTATTCTAACTCCCATCGCCCCCCCAGAAAAAACAACCAAACAAATCAAAACCAAAAACAACAAGTTTAGAAACCCTTTCAAACTCAGTATACAGACTTCCATATCAGCACATTCATACACACAGTCATACACACACAACTTTTACATTAACACTGATATGACTATGCCATACAAATTATTGAATACGCCTATTGCTATTTGGTTTTTCATCTTTTGTTCTTGACATTTTCAAAAGGACTTCCCCTTAATGTGTTTCTGGATATGTCATATCAAGTGTTGATGAAGTTCTCAAAAGCAAAGTATGTTATACCGAACTGCTCTTTTGTGAGATGGTTTCACAAGTATAATAGTGATGTGTAGTTATCACATTAGATTGCTTGGGAAGTGAACTTGCTTGACTAGCAGTATTGTGCAAATCAGTACAATTCTGTTCCTAAGGTGAAAATCTCATGAGCAGTGAGTGCCAAATGCAAGATTTATCCTGCTTGTGGGGTGAGATGAAAGATGTCTGAGAGTCCTCGTAGAACCTACTCCTATTACAGTCTGCTTTTGAATTGGAATGTGAGGAAGCCAGCCTTGATCAAAAATAGCCATGGCATCAGAGCTGAGGTCAAATTTCCTTGTTGCAGTGACATCTACTTGTCATCTTTGCCCCTTTGATAAGTGCATGAAAAAGTCCTTATAAGTACTAAATGTTTATCTACTCTAAAACATGATATATTCGGGGCATGATTTTTTTTGCGAATTGGAGCCGATGGCCTTTTTTGCGGCATGAAATTTTCGCAAAGTGCCACTGGCATTCAATGCATATAGTGTAGACAAGAACTTTTGCGTGCATTTTCATATTGCGAATCTTGGTGTTCGCGAAATTCGTGAAATTAAAATGCACGCGAACATTCCTTGTTTTACAGTATTTATTTCTACAATCAGTTTGCATATAGTTAGCTGCCTGAAAATAAACATGATTACGGCCCTATGCTTTCATTAATCCTCTGTGAATGCTCGCATGCATTTATCAGTTGACTTCTGGCACAGAGTTAAGGTTTCCAAACAACTTTTGGGTAGTTTTGGGCATTTGATAAATGCAAAGCTGTGTTTTAATTATGGGGTTAGAAATGCATTCGTGAATGGGGTGAAAGTGCAATCGCAAACTTGTTAAAGCCAGATATGCGTCGTTTTAATATGCGTCATTTTGAAATGCGTTTATAGCTTGGACCTGCCCATGCCAACCACTGCCAATTGTTCTACATGTACACATCTACGCTCCTTGCGTCAAACTGCGCAGTGACAAGGCCTTCCAGTGGACTTACAACAGAGTTGATAAATGCAACAATGCAAAAAATGCGATCCGAAAGGTGTTTGCAAACACGTTTTATATAACTCTGTGTCAAACATGGGAAAGTTGATAAATGCAGCCCAAGATTAATGGCATCTGTTAACACATAGAGAGAAAGGCATTCTGTAACTCTGTGTATATAGCAGTGCTTTGCAGTGCATCTCACTTTAAGGAGATGTTTTTAAAGGCAGGAAGGGTATAAAGGGATGAATCTTAGAGCGTTTCATATGTGATAGTAAGAATGAATATTCCAGGCTCGTTTACAAAACTGTCGTGCCTCGATCGAAGAAACTTGATGACTGCCTTATCAGATTTCGTTTTTAATTGTCTTTGCTCTTCTTCTCTCGTATGCTGTAACTGGAAGACTTGTGTATAAGTACAGGAAATAATGTGAAAGCAAATCACTAGGACAGTTTTGATACAAAGCTGAACAAACAGTAAGTGAAAGTCATTGTTGAGGGGGAGTATGAATCATGTAACAGAGCTCTCTAATCTATGGGCTTCTCAAATTGCAGTAAATGACCAGACATGGTTCTAGCTCCTGTTTTTCAGTGCTTGCCATTTTCCCCTGCGTGCCATGCAAGGATTTTATAGTTAGATTGTTTCTACTCTCTTGAAAATAAAAATTCTGTGAACATTCATGACATTAAACATTTGCAAATTAGAGTCAGTGGCCATTTTGCAGCATGAGACTTTTGCAAATTGCCAACCATGACAGTGTACAGCATTGTACCCCTAGTTGGCATTCAATGCACTGTGTAGACAGAAACTCCTCGTGTGAATTTTCTTTTGCAAGTCTTGGTTCCTTGCCAAATTGGCAAAAGTTTCTTGCATACAAAAATTTCTTGATTCACGGTACACAGTCAAACCTGCCCTAGCAACCACTTGCCCAAAGCAACCACATGGAAATCCACTACAGGGAAAACAAGTGCAGGGGTAGTTATAAACCTTGTATTTAAAGCAACAACCTGTCAAAAGTGACCATAAAGTGTGACCGTTAAGTGTGCTCAATGACCACTCACTTCTTCAGGAAATGTCAGTCACCTCAACAGTCTCCATCACTTTAAATTTATATTTTTAGGGGTTGTTTCTAGGAAAGCATCTATAAGAAGAAGAAGAAGAAAAAAAACCAACACCCTAGCCTTTTTGGGGTAATCAACTCCTATGGTCATTGTCAGTGCCTTATAGCCCCCTTCCATGGTCATTTAACCCCAGCAGCACTTATCAGGGCTAGCTAACCCTGTGGCCCTTGTCAGGACTATTGTGTAGCTAGCTCTGCAGCCCTTGTCAGGACTGAAATGACACAGAATGAGAAACATTCATGTCAACACATACAAAAAAAAGCAAACAAAATAAAAGTTACACTGTAAGAGTGACAAAAAGCAAATAATAAACATGCTGTTGGCATGAATGGTAATCTAATAGAGAAATCTTTGTCAACTAAAGTATTTAATGCTTGGTTGGAAGTACTTTGGATGTAAATGTACTGTGTTATTTATAAAGGAAAGTACAAAAGGTAACAGCAGTCATTATATATTTTGTTTAGTGTTTTTTTGTGTGTGTGTGTTCATGTAAATGACTTTACATGAGTGTAGATATAGTTTATATTGGGATGAGCATGTCATCACACAAAGCAATGAAAATGCCTATTACAATCATGGCTATTGCATTGAACCTGTCTACAACAACCACCTGTGTATTACAACCACATTTCATTTTTCCCTCGTGGGTTTGACTGTATCTCCCTCTTGTCAAAACTGATAAGCATGAATGCATGGTGTAAATGCACACATGTCTCATGGATGAAATGTGTCAGTGGGTTAATACACCCATGAAGCAAAGTTGAATGCAGCTAGTTTTATGCACTGTACATTAACCCGTTGAGGACGGGCTTATTTTGCTACAACACACATTTCCCACAGACACCTGCCCGAATTTACTCGGGACTCGTCCTCAACAGTTACAACTTTGTTCACCCCTCCCCCCTCCCCTCTTCCCTCTCCCCTCTCCCCTCTCCTCATCTTACCCTCACTCCCTCTCTCTCTTATTTTTTTTTTCATTCATTCTTTCTTGTTTTCTGTGCCCAGGCCAAAAAGACCTATGAGAACCGGTGCAAAGATCATGACCAGGCAGATGACCACTACATGAAGCAGAGACTGGTGGTCACACCCAAGGAAGTAGACAAGGTACAACCTCCCCCCCCCCCCCCCCACCTTTTTCTGTGGTTTTATCATAAATGATAGAAAATATAATCTTTTGTAATAAATAAAAAGTCATAATGTCTTCCTCAGTCAAAGAAATTAAGCAAATGAGAAACATCAGTGAAGGTATGAAAATTTTAAGTCCACTATTAAAAAAAATGTCAGTAGAAAAATATGAAGACTCAAATACAATAGTCTTTGGTCTTCTGATGTGATAGTTGTCTTACCTCCCTGGTGAAACCCATGGCAGCTACGGTATATGGAGCTGTTAGTAACTGTGCTCAGTCTACTGACTACAGTGTACAATAAGAAGGGATTCAAGCAATCTTTCCCAGTGATTTGCTGATGCAGGGTACACACTAAATCAAATAAGGTAGTTTACCATATTTTTTTTTTCTGCTGTCACACCTGCATCTATATCCACAGATTCTAACACATCAGCATACTGGAAACACAGCGATAACCTTGACCATATCATGCCAAAGTATTTCCCCACGAAAATTACTTTGCATATTCCTTCTGTTATTTCGCTGTTTCTATATTATCAGCTTTAATTGATATGGATAGGACTAAGATTCCTACTTTACATATACATTTTTTGCTGTTGTTGTTGGTCAGAAAGAGTTGGACTCTAGACTGAACCTCCAGAAGTTAATGCCACAACATAATCACCATAGCATCCCCAAGCTACAATAGCCATGCAGATGATCATGATACTTTGAATTAGTGTTATGTGATGTTCGTCATTAGCTTTAGTCAGGAAGTAATACATTTGCCACCCGTCTGTGAATTCACATTTTCTGCATGAATTGCAGCTCAATCTTTTCCCCAGGGTATCATATTCCTAATCAAAGCTAATGTACAGCATAGATCAATTCCTCAGATGAATTCAAGAAAGAGTTGACTTTTTTTTTTTGGGGGGGGGGGGGCATTATTAGTTTATCCAAATTGATGAGAAGATTAGGGTAGGCTTGTAACAAATGAGGGCACACACCAACTATGTTGTAATTCCCAAATAAATGCATCAAGTGGATGTCTGATATTTAAGTGTCAAAATTTTTGAAGTGATCTCTTCTTTTTTTATTCAGTTAAATGATATTTAAAACACTGTAACTTTGGTTTATCTAAATTGATGAGAAGATTAGGGTAGGCTTGTAACAAATGAGGGCACACACCAACTATGTTGTAATTCCCAAATAAATGCATCAAGTGGATGTCTGATGTTTAAGTGTCAAAATTTTTGAAGTGATCTGTTCTTTTTTTATTCAGTTAAATGATATTTAAAACACTGTAACTTTGGTTTATCTAAATTGATGAGTAGATTGGTATAGGCTTGTAACAAATGAGGGCACACAGCAACTATGTTGTAATTCCCAAATAAATGTGTCAAATGAATGTCTGATATTTTAAGTGTCAAAATTTTTGAAGTGATCTGTTATTTTTTTATTCAGTTACTGTAAAAGTAGATATTTTCACGCGACTAAGTTTTCGCACTTGGCTGGGTAAGAAGAGTTTCGCATGTTTTTAGATCCGCGGAATCAAGACATCATGCACAGGAACATATGGCGAGCAAAAATATTTGCGTGCTTTTATTTTTGCGCAAGTTTATGGTTGCGCGAAATGCGCGAAAATTTCAACACCACGAAAATTTCCACTTTTACAGTAAATGATATTTAAAACACCGTAACTTTGGTTTATCTAAATTGATGAGAAGATTGGTGTAGGCTTGTAACAAATGAGGGCACACAGCAACTGTTGTAATTCCCAAATAAATGTGTCAAATGAATGTCTGATGGTTTAAGTGTCAAAATTTTTGAAGTGATGTGTTCCTTTTTTGAGTTGAATGATAGTAAAAATACTGTAATGCTTGAGGCGGAAATGCCTTCATAATAAAAGTGTTTATCAAGGCAGGGCTTGGGGATCGATCAGTTTAGAGAGTATTCAATCAGTAAAGTTTCATTTGAAAAACGGAATGCTGTCGGAGGTGAATTCTCTGTCTGAGAGTGAGTATGAACATCAGTTTGGGAGATCCGTTGGTTAGGAGCGTGCTAAGTGCACGTGCGATGTTGGTGGCATCACCGTCATGTGAGTCGATTGCCTCTCTCGGTACCCCTCATCATCACAAGGTGCAGCAGTTTATTAAACAGATTCCACTTTAATAAGCATTCCCGTCTCCACGGGCAACACAAGGGAAGGGGGGAAATCCAGCATACCAGTGTCTTCTGACTGGAGGTTGGGTGATAGTAGACCTCGTAATTCGGATTGTGATAAGAGTATGTTACGAGTAGAGGAAACTCTTAATCAAAAAGAAGAAAAAAATGTTCCATTCCTCGTTATTCTCTCATGAAAGTTGTCTGAGGTGTGCGCAAATCCAGTTTGGAAAATGGTCTCAAATTGAAAGATTTTGAAGAGTGAACTCATGACTTCTTACTCACATATTAACTTCTTTCCAATCAAATTTCTGCACTATCACTCGCCACTTTTATATTGGAATGTTTGAATACTTGATAGATTGTATATTATGTCATACATTTTAGAGAGCCTATTTTTTTTTTTTTTTGAGAATTGGGACTTCCTGACTATTTTGCAATTGTGGTAAAATTACGTGTGCCAAGACTTAGGTCTGCTATAAACCGTATTATCAAGCACCTTGTTCATATCCAATACTGTGTACTAGTACATGTACATAATTTGTAGGCCCCTCACATAATACTGTAAAAGTGGAAATTTTCACGGTGTTGAAATTTTCGCGCATTTCGCGCAACCAGAAACTAGCGCGAAATAAAAGCACATGAATATTTTTGCTTGCCATATGTTCCTGTGCGGGATGTCTTGATTCCGCGGCATTAACAACACGCGAAACTCTTCTTACCTGGCCAAGCGCGAAAAATTAGTCACACGAAAATATCCACTTTTACAGTATGCACATTGCATTTATGTTAGAATCAGTTGATATTTTTGCGGTCAAAAACATTCAGAATAGCACCCCTGCCATATAAATGACATTATATACAGTATGTGTGTATGTAGAGTGGTTAAATATAGGGTGTATATATTATGCACTTGGTATCATGTATCTGTCCATCTGTCTGTCTGTTGGTATGTATGTATGTGTGTATGATTGCTTGTTTGTATGTTTGTGTACTTTTAAAATATATTGTTTACTTTTAAGATATATGAAGATATGTGATCAACCAGCTGTCGTAACAGCATGAAATATCTTGTATAGACCGATTCTGTGACGCGCTATGTGTATTTTTGGCATGGGCAGCGCCATTACTGCGGTGTCTCAGCCGACCCCCCCTCCCACTCCCCCACCCCTCTCCCTTCATTAGCACGCGCACGGAATGAAAAACTGATGCATGGTTGCTTTAGCCAATGGGCGTCTCGTACTGAGTGCGCGAATGCTTGCTTAGTATGCGAACCTTTGTTGCAAGTGCGCGATAAACATGTTGCCCGTGGGGTGGGGGAGAGGAGGGGGGGTAAGCTGAGACACCGCAATTTGAGCTAATGGCTGCGCCCAGTGCCACAAATTGTCTGCTGCCCTCAACGAACCCGAATCGGTCTATACTTCCAGTTGAAAACATGGAACCACATCCAGACTTATAAAATACACAGCAGTAGCAGGACTGAAATTAAAGGGATTTTACTTTTAATGTCTCAGTGTCCTGCAAATATGTTCCTCATTTTGCATCTTTGTTATCTCTGTTTCATCATTGCAGCTTCAAGCAAAGAAGGAAAGATGTGGCACTGCGCTTGAATCAGCAGGTAAGTTTCCTGTTAAGCCAGTTTGTTTGCTTACTTTAATTCATTCATTCCTTGAATCCTTTATTGAATGCCAGATCCACCTGTCAACACAGTTGAGGCAAATTCCAACCTTTTTTTGTAAGACAGTTCTGATTGTGTAATGTCAATGATGTTCACACGAACATTTTTTTTTTCTTTTTGGCATTTGCTCATTTGCTGAGCTTCAACATCAGTTGTAGTAGTTACCTGTGGTAGGATAAAAATCCTGTGCAGTGAAGTCTGAACTAAAGCCCATTGGACTCTGGTTAACTCTTCCTGTTCTGTTGGCAACATGTTCATACACAATGTTAATGGGATATTAAAGCCAGCAGTCATGAGCGTGTTAATGAAACATTCTGCCTGCCTTATGAAAGCTGATGGGGAAGGGTTATGACTGTCGGTAATATGTGCTGTAGTGTGGTAGTATGATAGTCAACTTTTTTTGAAACACTGATGTTCACTTCTGTTACCTTTTTTTTTTTTGGGGGGGGGGACATAACCATTCTGAGATATGAGTATTCTCTTTCAAAGAAGAAAATTTGATATACAATTTAAAGACCACATTTTTAGATAAGTAATGAAATAGGACAGCCACAGCATTGGATTGTAACTTAAACAAAGTGTACATCTGATATATTCTGCAATTGAACTCTCTCTGTATGATGTCAGTATGAAGTGCATATCAGTTCCTGTCACTTTATACTGTGTCGACAAGTGGGTCCTCCTCTTTTTCATATTTGAGCAATAGGAAACATATAATGATCAAATGAAACAGGAAAATCCAACACATTCATCCCAGGCATATTTTGTGTTTTCCGTTCATCTCCCGGAAGCACCTGGTCGTAGAGCACGGTAATCATATTGTAGGCTATTTCAGCAATCAGGGGAATTTCACCTGTAGTGTACAGTATGTAGTATCCAGCCAACCGCCCACATGTAACCCTCATGATCTGCTTCTCAAAAATCAGCTCACTAAATGTCTCTATTTTTGGATGTTTACTTGACTTTGTCTGCACGGTGAGTACCTATACTCAGTATTATACCCACTGCCCCTCCCCCTCCGTATGACATTATTCATCCACCCCTCAGGCATGTAAAATACCATTGTTTTCGTAGCATGCACATACAAAGAGGCCAGAGTTCAGGTAATATGGGTAATCATTTCTATATGGTTTCCTGTTTGGTACCCTTTGCACATTATATGGTGCGATCAAGTGATGTTGATGAGAAATGTTGCAAATGTTGAGTATTGGCTGGCTGATCTTCAAGGCAAACAGGCCAGAAAGGGTGTAAGAATGTCAAGCAATAAGCCAATTCGTAGTTCTACTTTGCGCATGAGCAGAAAAAGGTCATTGGTACCAAAACGCATGATGGTTTTTAAATTCACGGAGATAAGCATCTGTCATATAATGATTATTCATGCAATCCTTGTACATGATACTTGCGATTACATCCACCTGACTGCAAACCTGGTATTTGGCAATACGAATATAAACATGTTTTAATGCATTCAATACAAAACAAAGAAATGGATGCTTCCCCCAAGGGTTGTTTAACAGACCATTCTGGTCACCTGGTCTCGCTATGCAAGATCATTTTTTGTTTAACACAAATTCCATAAATTGTTATGCCGGGCAAACTTACCAGTACGCATTATGTTGCTTTGAATATGAGTGAAGTGCCTAACCAACTAAGAAAATAGAAAGGTCATTTGTACCAACGTGCACATGAGCTAATTACGAAGTGGCTTATTAAAGGGGTGGGTCACTGCACTACTACGGCATGCCTCATCCCCAATCCTGGCGTGTACAGTACATGGGCTTCAAAGTTGTTATGACAAGTAAGACTGCTTTCCAATACTTGATCACAACATCCTTTAAATGATCGAAACAAAATTGATATTGGAGATCCTAAATCATAATTGTGCTGTTCTGGTATTTTGGTAATTATGAAATGTCATTGTGACCATATCAAATGCTTCTTTATGTGTCCTCCAAGAAAGCCAGTTTATGGGATAGGATTCACTGACAGTCTCCTCCAAATATTACCATGATATTGATTACGTGCTGAGGTAGAACTTAACCAGAAATACAGTATGAGTAGACTGACATTGCTCATTTTAAGGGATAGTATAGTTTTGGTTGAGACCTGGCTCTAGGTTTCTAACTTTTCTCTCTTTTTTTTTGGTGAGATAATGAGAAACTTCATATGAATCATGGAAGAGCATGTATATTCCAAGAGGAATTCTACATTTATTTGCTGAAATTGGTTTTGAAATGGCCAAGCTATCCAAAACAAGCAATACTTACAAAAGGTGTGACAACCTTTTATTATGATCTCTTTATTCTACTCTGTTTGTGGATATCTTAGCCATTTCAAAACTGATTTTTCATCAAATAACTTGAATATCTCTCAGAATGGTATGCTCTGTAACATTTCATAAGTGGTTTCTTTTAATATTATCTCACAATAAGTTAAAGGCTGAATCCTGACTTCAACCAATACTATACCGTCCCTTTAACCTGCTTCCTTGAGGTTGAGAGCAAAGCTACAAGCAAAACCAATAACAAGAGAATGGAGAATATGATCAATGTGCCATGTTTTATTACTGTGATGTTCCTGGTGCGTGGGAGTCCCAAGTGTGTCCGTACTACATGGGGTGCGTTTATCAACTCACTTCTGAGGTAGAATGAAGGTTTCCAAACATCTTTCAGGGAGATTTTGGGCAGATGATAAACACAAAGCTGTATTTGATTATGGGGTTAGATTTTATGCCTTTCTGAAATGCTGAAGAAAGTGCGATCTCAAATGCGTTTCAGTCAGAAACGTATTTCTCTGAAGATAATAAATGCAAAGCCGTTCTGAAACATGCTTTATAGCTCAGACCTACCAATGCCAACAACACGATCTCTGCTCCTCGGGTCAAACAGCGCAATAAAACTGTGCAGTGACAAGGCCTTCCTCTCAACTCTCGATAGGGTCGATAAATGCAACGACTCAAGAAACGCGATCCAAAATGCCTTTGCAAACGCATTTGGATAGTGGGTATTGAAATGAATTTCAAACATGGGAAAGACGATAAATGCAGCCATAGAGGAATAATGTAAAATAAATGCAATCAATATCAATGCAAAACTAGTAATAAAATCACCATAAATAAAAGTATGAAAATTTCATGATTTAGGTATTATGATATGATTAGTGCTCAGTGCAGTTTTGATTGATGCTACAGTGATTCTCGAAGATGTACTTCGGTGCTGCAGGGTAATTTGCTTCCCTAGTACAATGTTTTCAGAGACCTTTAATAGTTTCATTCCAAGTCGGATGACACATTTATCAATAGTAAACAGAGAAAATATGTGGTATTTGCTTTGCTTTTCTCACCACATGTGTGATATTTCCACAAGCTCCATACTTTCAAGGGTGCTGCAATAAATCAAGCAAATATTTTCTCAATCTGTCTTGCAAATACTCAATGCCTGTGTGCTCTTGGGTTTCACCTCATTTGGTGCAGTCACATTTCAGATGCTTCCTAGAGACGATATCATGGACGCCTCCCATCCCCATCTAAAGTGCATTGCCCCTTCATGATCAAATTAACTCTCATGCAAATAGTAGACAGAATATGCAGGAGCTGTGGAAAAAAAAATGCTCATAAAGTGAGAAAGTTAAAGAAGTTTAGAGTTTGCCAATGTTTTCACAAGTTAACAATGATATCCATTGTTAAAAGAAACCAAGACCCAAAGAGAAATGTGGATTGAGTGAAAGCAGCAACATTAGTAGTCTAACACATCAGTGAAAGTTTGAGGATAATCAGACGGTTGATGCAAAAGTTACGAATTACTAAAGTTTTGGTGTTGGAACTGCTTTAAAAATGCATAATTTTTGCATCTATTGTCTGATTTTCCTCAAACTTTCACTGATGTTTTCTACTAGTGTTGCTGCTTTCACTCAACCCACATTTCTCTTTTGGTTTTGGTTTCCTTTGAATACCACAAGGGGTCTCTCTCCTTACACCACCCTTAAAAAGAAAAAAACCAAACATTGAAAAAGGTCTGTTTCTGGACATGATATAATTGAGTTTTCTCTAAAAAAAAGATTAAAAAAAAAAAATCTTTCCATCACCATTTAGGTGCCATAGATTTCACAAAATACAATTTTGACAGTCAGAAAAGTAAAATTTATGAGAATAACGGGATCATTTGTAAGTTTTGCTGCATAGATACGGGCAAGTCCAAGATAACACGCGCGTTACGTATGGGACATTCAGAGACTTTTATGACCTGAAAAATAGTGTTAATAGCCTTTGATCATATTGAACTTTATCATGGTGATTGATATCTAGGAGAAGTATAGTCATGTAAAAAATTGAGAAAAATGACCTTGACAATTATATTCTAGAAGAGAAATTACGTGCCGTTATGTATGGGACCAGAAAAATTTTGTTTTTTTGAACATCTTTTTCAACCTCAAAACTCTCTGAAAGTATTTCATTCTACAACTTGTAACTCACTGTGATGAAAGTCACAACACTCAAGATTATCACAGGTAAGTTTCATGTCATTAGGCAAAAAGCTCTAATTACAGGTTCTAATTAAAGACAGACATGACGTGTTACGTATGGGACAGTTACGTATGGGACACTTTGTCCCCCATTCATTTAGTGTGTGGAGAACCATGTTTATGGGTATTTTGCATAATTATTGAAGTAAAATCAGTTGAAACTACTCAAATACTGATCCAAATTGTCAAGGAAACAATATTCCCCAAATATTCACCATCATAGTCATATTCAATCATATTTTTATATTCTTATAACCAACCGGAGTATGCATGCCCTTTGTCCCCCATTCGTTTAATGTGTGGAGAACCATGTTTATGGGTATTTTGCATAATTATTGAAGTAAAATCAGTTGAAATTACTCAAATACTGATCCAGATTGTCAAGGGAACAACATCCCCCAAATATTTACCATCTAAATCATATTCAATCATATTCTATATTTTTTATGACCAACCTGAGTATGTATGCCCTATTTTTATCAGGATAGTTACTACTAAAAAATTGAATATTTAAAGTGTTTACTTCCATTGATGAAGGGCAGTTTGCCATTAAGTTTCAATAAAAAACAACTTGACACAAGAAATATTAATTTTAATAGATAAGCAATACCTGATGCGTGGAATTCCAGTAATCAAGTAGATGTATGATGTCTGTCTAGCAGTCAGGTCATTGATTTGAGTCACACCTCAGTATGTATACCCATGAATTTTGTTGTGTGCTCTTTAGTAATTCATATTATTGGTTTCCAGTCATCTCATAAAATGTTGAAAACTGAATCCCCATTTCTACAAAAACTATACCATCCCTTTAATGCTGATTTTCATAAGTGCATTTTGCCATCTTCCTTTCCCCCTTTCTGAAAATTGTTCAGTCAAGTACATGTATTGTTTCAAGTGTCTATAACTCAAAAAGTAGCTACAAAGTTGGGATGCTTTCTTCAGGATGATTGACCATTTGTGTACTGAGAGACCTTCCCAGCCAGCTACATGCATTTACATGCAATATATATGAGGATGTCCCATACGTAACGCATTTGTCTCATACGTAACATTATTTCAATGCCTAATAAAAAATATTTCTTTTACTGTTTTTTTAGCTCACCTGAGCCAAAGGCTCAAGTGAGCTATTGCGATCGCCCTTCGTCCGGCGTCCGTCGTGCGTCGTGCGTCGTGCGTCGTGCGTCGTCCGTCGTCCGTCGTCCGTCGTGCGTCGTGCGTAAACTTTTTACATTTTCATCTTCTTCTTGAAAACCCCATGACCGATTTTCATCAAACTTGGCAGGTAGCATCCCTAGGGGGTTAGGAACTCAATTTGTTAAAATGGGCACTATGCCCCACCCAGGGGGCCCCCAGGGGGGCCCAAACCCCCCAAAATTAAGGAATCTGTAAAAATCTTCTTCTCTAGAACCAGAAGTGATAGAGCTAAGTTAATACTATGAGTTAGTACATTGATGACTGTAGTTTCAAGTTTGTTCATGGCAGAATCAGGGGTGCCCCCCTTGGGACCCAGGGGAGGGGGGTGGGGAAGGGTTCTAATGGGGCCTAAATTGTACATTTTCATCTTCTTCTTGAGAACTCCATGACCCATTTTCACCAAACTTGGCAGGTAGCATCCCTAGGGGGTTAGGAACTCCATTTGTTAAAATGGGCACCATGACCCACCCAGGGGGCCCCCAGGGGGCCCAAACCCCCCAAAATTAAGGAATCCGCAAAAATCTTCTTCTCTAGAACCAGAAGTGATAGAGCTAGGTTAATACTATGAGTTAGCACATTGATGACTGTAGTTTCAAGTTTGTTCATGGCAGAATCAGGGGTGCCCCCCTTGGGACCCGGGGGGGGGGGGGGGGGGGGGGTGAGGAGGGGTCCTAATGGGGCCTAAATTGTACATTTTTATCTTCTTCTTGAGAACCCCATGACCCATTTTCACCAAACTTGGCAGGTAGCATCCCTAGGGGGTTAGGATCTCAATTTGTTAAAATGGGCACCATGCCCCGCCCAGGGGGCCCCCAGGGGGCCCAAACCCCCCAAATGAAGGAATCTTTAAAAATCTTCTCTAGAATCAGAAGTTATAGAGCTGAGATAATACTATGAGTGAGTACATTAATGACTGTAGTTTCAAGTTTGTTCATAGGAGATCCAGGGGTGCCCCTCTTGGGGGTAGGGGGGGGGGGGGAGGTGGTTGGAAGGGTCCAAATGGGGGCCTGAATTGTACATTTTCATCTTCTTCCTGAAAACCTCATGATGGATTTTTGTCAAACTTGGCAGGTAGCATCCCTAGGTGGTCAGGATCTCAATTTATCAAACTGGGCACCATGCCCCACCCAGAGGGCCCCAGGGGGCCCCAATTCCCCCAAATTAAGGAATCTTGAAAAAATTGGGCCCTTATTGTACATTTTCATCTTCCACTTGAGAATGCCTCGTCAAATTTTGGTAGAGCTGTGAATAATTTAGATTAGTGACTGCGTGAAAGGTGAACTTGCGATACTCAGGTGAGCGCTAGACCCGCGGGTCTCTTGTTTCTTTTTTCTATGGTATTTAATGTCTCTAAACAATAAATTAGAACTTTCCAAAAGGGCATTCAAATAACCTTGGCAATTTTAGAAAAAACCTAAAAAAAATGACCTCATTTTGTTACGTATGGGACATCTCATGATAGGACACGAGCTAATTTGCATAATCATTTGCTTAATCCCTAAATTTTCATACCAAGTTAAACTATTTGATGAACTTCTTATGTCCACATATTAATCAAATATCATTTGCTTTCCTTTGAATAAATATGAATTTTTATAAATGTCCCATACGTAACGCTGTGTTTTACATTTATGCAAATGAAGCCCTTGAAATTTGCATAAATTTTACATAATATCATTTTTTCCTTCATGGAAATTAAAACTTCAACTCATAAGCTTCAAAATGATACCAAATATGTCAACATTAAGCAAAGATGAAATTTTGCCTTCTGAGGGGACCTTATCTTGGACTTGCCCATACATTAAAATCTGACATCTGTTTAAAAGTGAATTCCTTACTGTATGTCAGGAAAGTGTTGATGTTTTCCATCCAGCATAAGAAAGATTTATTCAAAATGCCATTTTATAGTAAAAAACAACAACAACACACATCCACCATTTAGGGTATGTGCTGCTCCTGGTGAAGAAATTTAGGGTTATGATTGACAGCCGTTAGAGATGAAAATAGGATGTGACATGATATGATATGAAGGGTCCATTTCTGAGGTGTTCGGATGAGGATGGGTAGCGCATATATGTGAGAGATGACGCGTCCCTCGCCCCCTTCATAATCACATAGCAAAGTAGAAATTAAACTGGCATCATTTACCTCACAACTCTGTCGTAGCATTGGACACCACAATTTATGAAAACCATGTTGGATATGTATGTAGCACAGATACATTTTAAATGTTCAAATTACCTGTTAAAATTGCAAAGTTAAAGGGGAGATGGAGCTTTGTAGATTATTTATAGTGATTGTTCATGCCCAGATGATGTGCGCAGTCACCATGCTTAATCACTGTAGCTTCAAATACTTGCTGTTTACAGTCATTGTAACAAATGTTATTAAGTGAAAGCCAAATACTCTGTACTTGAGTTATTTTTTTTTCATAATCTAATTTAGCTGGTTACTCATACTTGTTAGACTTCTGACTGTTTCAAAACCATCTCAAAATTGCTCAATTTGTTCTTCTGTAGGAGAGATGGAGATACTCCAGGCAATTGTTGTATCTCGAAAGTAAATTTTCATATTAAGTGCAATGGTGAGAGATCTTACAAGAGATCACTCAACTGGGTAATTGACCCGTTGAAGAGGAGTCCCGAGTATACTCGGGGAGTATACTCGGGGGAGTATACTCGGGCAGGTGTCTGGGAAATGTGTGTTGTAGCATTGCAAAATCAGTCCATCTTCAACGGGTTAAAGGCAAGTTGAGTAGAGCGATCTCTTCTTTTGCCTTGCGCAAAATCTTCTGTCCTGTCACAAAGAAAGACCTTCTTTTACTTTGTACATCACTCCAGATATTAAAGGGACTGTATTATGGGGAGACTCGGTATTGCGAAGTTTGGTGGTTGGATTCAATTTGGGAAACCATGTAACGCTTCAGAAAATGCTGCTCACAACAGGCTTTTTCACATGAAATGGACTGTTGTGCAGTAACAGACTTCTTCCAGGATTTGTACAGTTAAGGCTTCAGACCGTGCACATATTTGCAGATGGGCAGTTCTGTCAATTCCGGCAGACCTCATGTGCTGTTTGCGGTTTTCGAATGTACCACGGTGGGCAGCCAATTATGGTTAATTCAATCGAAGAATCTCAATGTCTGCCCAATGGTTCCCTTTATTGGATGTGGTCCAGGCCAGTGACTGATAATGTGGAAACTGCCAAGCTGTTAGTTTGATGGTGAGCCAGTGTGGGAGTTTGTTAGTGTACATGGTCAGTGACATCATAGCGTGCAATACAATCCCAACTTGATGGAAGGTATTTGCAGACTATAACCACAGGCTGTTAATGTATGTTTTAGCACAATGTCATGTGATGAGCAGTTAACCAGTCATGTATAATGAGAATCATTCAAGGTGTTGTTTAAAGATTGACATAAATTTTGTAGATATTTGACCCATAATCAGACTTTAATATTTTAATGACAAAGGGTGCAATCTCGATTAGCACTTTAACTTTTGTACAGCCGGCCCAGTTAAACTGATTGTATGTTGAACTTTTGATATGTTTACATGCCGTGCACCAATTATCATGTGTAATGTTTCCTCTTGTCTGTGAGTGAATATTGCAAGGGATCAAATGACCAAAACAAAACATTTGGTGATTTGGAAGGGAGGAATGTGGAAAGTATCAGCGTTTTCTTTCATAACAAACGTCAGACATCTCTGTCAGAATGTGGGTTTTACCCTTCCACAGGTCTTGCCAAACTATTTTCATTTTATTTTCTTTCACTTTTTCAAACATTTTGTGAGAACCCAGTCCAAAATTTAGCTGTAATTCTATAGTTAGACACACCCACTCAAGTGAAACATTAGGGAATTTGTAGGTTCGTGATGATGAGCTGGCATAACTTCAAGTTAAATCTAAGTTTGTTCTACCTCTAGACTTTACCTGTTGAGGACGGACTGATTTTGATACAAAACGCATTTCCCATAGATACCTGCGCGATTATACTTGGGACTTGTCCTTAGCGGGTCGATGACAGTCAAAATCTCAAAGAGCTTCAAGTTAGGGACTATGTTACTCGCATTGTTTACTAGCTATTAACCCTTTCCATACTGAATTCTGATATCCACTTAGACTTAATACACAGGCCACCAGGTTCCTGTATGGAATGGGTTAACTTGAAGTCATCATCATGGACACTTCTAACCACAGAATCACTGTGTTATGTAAGCACCCCCCCCTCCCCCGCCCCCTCCTCCCCTCCCAGTCATACAGAGGTAGCTGGCATGTTTGACTGCTGCTATCATCACACTTGTGGTTAAGTCAGTGCACCTGTGACCATATGCACCTAGAAAGCATTTAGAGGATAATGTTTAGTGGATAAATTTGAATCTTGTATATATACTGTGTTCAGTGGTGTCTTCTCTCAGACTGCAATAGATACAATCAGCTACCGCTTCTATTACTATCAATCGTTGGTAGCTGCATCTGCTTTTCACTTTGAAATTTCGCACCAATGCTCACTATTATGTCGATGGGGGTTGTAGCAAGAGATTTTATACACCTTTTCTGGATTTTATCACTCATTGGTGGTGCTTGGTGATGCTTATGAAAGTGATGAGTCTTCTCGTCCATGATGTTTAGGATGTGAAAGAGCTTTTGGTTTCACCTAAAGTCATCCGAATGCTGTTGAAGGTGCCTGCATACCGATAAGCATTGCTTTACAGTACCCACATATACTGGTCATTAGGATATGATAGGGACTCGAGCCCTGTTTTAACAGACATTACTTGGGCAATCAATGTCGTGACAACTTCCAGAGAATAAGATTCGTCACCTTGGACAGTAAAACAGCAGGAGATTACAAAAGCAAAAAGCAGAATGTTGCTGCTACCAACATCCGAGCAACATTTTTTGGGACCATTTCTACAGGCAGGGCAAAAAAAAAAGTCTTACCCGGATGCTACCCGGATATTGTCATGGTAACTCTAGTTTGAAAGGCTCTGTTAAAAATAGGGCTTAAGATGAGTACCACGTATGCTATATATTTTGCGATAATTTTCATGATTTTCACAAGTGGAATGATATGACATTGAAAACATGCTAAAATGTTCCCTCTGCCAACACCATGCAATGTACGCTTTCTCCAAGGGGGGAAATTGCTAAGTTTTCTCTTGAAAAAGAGATTTATAACACTTATTTCTTAGCCCATCTCTGTGTTTCTCAATTACTACTTTAAACCTCATTAAATCTGCTTCTGCAAGTCATGATTCGCAGAGTGTTGTATTTGTAAAGAATAGGGAATATGGTATATAGGGTACATACATGTACGTCATTTTAATTGTAAAGGAAGGTCATTAGACAGCTAGATGCCACAAAGCCAGTCTGGTATTTTTTGTCGCATTTGGGGAAATCCCCTCTGTCAGCCCAAATTCAGAGATACTGTGGTGTGTGTGTATAGTATCAATTTGACATGCCAGTGTGTCTTAGTCTTTCTTTGTGTGTGTGTGTGTTGTGTGTGTGTGTGTGTGTGTGTGTGTGTGTGTGTGTGTGTGTGTGTGTGTGTGTGTGTATTACAGTATATGCCCATAAATACCCTTTGAACCCAAATCCCTTTCATTGCTTGGCAATCTTTCAAGGTTTTATGATTTGTTTGTTTGGCTTTTGGCTTTACTCCTCTGTCACCATTTAAAGACACTGTTTACCATTGCTTGCAGATGAAACAAAAACCCAGCTTTTAATAGTGCTTCAAAATAGTTCTGAAATATGAGTTAGGGATAGAAACAACCAGTGTAAAAAAGTTAATCAGTATAAAAAAGTTAATCAGTATAATCAATGTTAGGTATTGTAAAACATACAAAATGTGAACAATAGCAACTGTTGTAATAAAATTGTTTTTAAACTTAACTGTGTACAGTAATGGTTTAGTAAGAAAAATGGTGATATATCCCTATATTTTAGGCGTTATTTATACCGTGAATATTTGTAGTTTTACAGAAGGTTGTGTTCAGCCATCAATAAATCTCTTGGCTTTTTGTAGTGGGGACCCTAGCACATTTCAAACCTCAGGGGCCCGTTGCATAAAACTTACCATTGAATTTCAATGGTAACTACCGTCAAAATTAGGCATCACAGCCAATCAGCATCAAGGATTATAAAATTTACCGCTAATTTGAAGACTTACCGCTAGAAAGGAGCGGTAAGTCCAGCGGTAAGGGTTTTATGCAACAGGGCCCTGCAGAAGTCCTCCCCCCCCCCCCCATATCCAGTGTCAGTATGATCTCATTTCACTCTGTAGTGCATTGAGGTATCTCTTTAAAAATCTTGAAGTGACATTTCTGTGGGCAATCAATCACAGTGTTTTGCTTTCAAGGTAGACTTGTACCTCGTTTACATGTAGCCCCAGCTGGTGGATTTTCGAGCGTTTTGTTTACATTACCCCAGCTCGCGGATCAGACTCGCCTTGTGGGGTAAAATTCGACCGATACCCACAATGCTTCACGAGCCTGACCACGTACCTGTGTACAACAATTACGCGTGCTCAATTCAAGACCGGTGACTGCTGATCGATGTAGAATCATGTAGCTCATGTAGCTCTCTCAAATATGTGGCTATAATTTCATGGGCCAATACTGCCCTGACAGTGCCGTCCAGTTTATCTCGCACCTCTTCTCTCGACCAGCACTTGACCAAGATGTCCTCCTCCTCTGTCCCCCAACTCTTTCCTCTATTGTGCCTTTCCACTACCTTAGTCTTCTGCTTTGCCTTAGGCATTTCTACAACTAGTCCACAATCACAGCAATTCCGAGAGATCAACAAATGCTATAAAACAATCACAAATTCGAGAAGAGAGCAGTTTGAGAAGAGAGCAACAATTGCATGCAAGAGGCGAGGCTGCACGTACGTACGTGTACTGTGCATGTGTGATGTATTTACAACAAATGTCGACCAGTGCAGTTCAGTATGTGTACGTATTCGAATTCGTGCATGGTACGCGTATGTAGCCACATGTACAATAGGTGACATTTCATCATGGATCTGTAATGTTACTAGTTTATGCCTACAACGTTTAGTCCATGGTTATAATGCTCATCGTGATAATCGCCACCGTACCCATCTGTGTACAGGCGAGATTTCGCACGCTCTTACCGGAAGTTCACCCACCAATTGCTGGGGCAGATTCGCCTTTCTGTTTACACGGACAAAAAATTGCCGGGTCTACCCCAGCTCGCGGGTCGAATCCTACAACTTTGCTTGGGCAAAAAAAGCTGGGACAGTCCCACCTCGCGGGGAAGGATAATTGTGTTTGTTAACACGTAGAGAAAAAGGCGAGTCTGCCCCAGCTCGCCGGTTCGACCCGGGAGCTGGGGCTACGTGTAAACGCGGTATTGGTCGACACCTTAAGGCACAAAAGAGAAATACTTTTAACTTTAATACTAGAGTGCAGTCACATTGCATTTTCATATTGAGAGTTTTGCAATGTCAGCTGCATTTCATCTCTTTTTGAAAATATTCTACCTAAATTATGAATTCTAAACTCTTCATTGGACAGTGTTTCTTAATGCACCACGAAGATCAAAGCGAGATTGCATACATGTATGTGATGATTCCATGTTTGCAATAAATTATGTTAGAACTGATTTGTTTCTGTAGTTACAAAACTTTGTGATTATTATCTGTATTTTTTTTTGTTTTACTCATGACAATGTTTTGTCAGGAAAGAAAGTTTGAAAAAATGTTGACATATGAGAGTGTGATAATTCTTGTGCAAATGTCCTACACATCAATGTAAATATTATGCTTTCTTCAGGAAATGCGTGCAATACCAGGGTATTTAAAGTTACGTTAAATGTGCACAATTATGGGAAAAATTATATGTGCATCGATCACTACTCTGTTGGTGGTTCCTTGGGAAGCTCCAATCAGGTTTCCCATTTCACAAAGCTGAGCCATTAATTTACTAGCAAAAGCAATTATATATGCTTTAATACTACATATTGACAATTTAGAAGTGCGCAGAAGGAAAATGAATAAGAAAGGGGTTGGTGATGATCGACTGGCTTCAAAGAAGAGTCTGCGTGACTAATTGCTTTGACTTAAATGACTATTTTCTGTGACAACATGCAGTAACTGATAAGTCTGACATGTGTACTTGATAGCAAACCAGTATCTGATGAGCTTCATTTGAAAGTCCAGGTGGAATGGTTCCTTCAGTCCCACATGCATGTTTATCTGTGGTGATCGATGGTCTTGTCTCTCTGATTTACTACTGCACGTACAGACGCACAGTACCAAGCATCGGTCAAGAGTCTGGATGAAGCGAGGAGAGAGTGGGAAAAACAGATGGAAGAACTGTGTGTGGTAAGGACTAGCCACAATGTGAAAAGTCTGTTATCTCTATAAGGGGAATTCTGGACCAGATAAATATTAATATAGTCTGGTAATTAGAAAGAGGACAATTTTAAAAGCACACCAGTGAAAATCTGATCAAAAAAAGGAAGTTATTGTATGATTGTGAAGTTTCACTAATTTTTACAAAAAAACACTTAAAAACAGTCAATATGAATATTATGCAAATGTGTGGGTTGATGTTTGTCCACTTCACTACTTACATCTAATTTGTAGCAATACACAAATTTCATGACATTTCCGGTTTCTGTTGTTGTTTTTAGGTTCAAATGCAGTTATGCCCCTTCCTCAAATCCTGATATGTCTGATGACTGATCATCATATTATTTTGAAGTTATTCAGCCAGGAATAATGTTATGTTCTTCACTTTTATAGCAGGAAAAATGATTTTGTCTTTTTTCAAATGTATATATTACATCTTCTCTGACCGAGTGTAGTTTTGGTATTCAGTATGTCATCCTCAAGGGAAACTGATAGTTTAAAAAAATATTGATATGCAGTGCAAACAGCATACGAAACTTGCAGTAAGTCTCATTGAATAAGCCATAAGCCAACCTCCCCCACCCCCTTCAAAAAACCTAATTATTTTGGACGGATTTCCTGTGTTCTGATAGAGAAAGCTCAATGTCACATAAACTTTTCAACTGAAACCTTGGACGCGGTATTCATCCTTAGACTTTACAGCGTTGTAACCTTCACACAATTCATTTTGTTTTGTTGACACTGCTTGTCTTCAAAAATGAAAATCAGTTTTCGATCCACCTTTATACTGACCAAAAATTGCGATATGACTTCCTTTACCAAATGAAATGAAGGAGAGTGACTTGCATCCTTCATAGCACATCATTACAGTGTTATAAACTTAATACTGTAAAAGTGGATATTTTCGCGCGATTAATTTTTCGCGCTTGGCCGGGTGAGAAGAGTTTCGCGTGTTTTTAATTCCGCGGAATCAAGACATCACGCACAGGAACATATGGCAAGCAAAAATATTCGCGTGCTTTTATTTTCGCGCTAGTTTCTGATCGCGCGAAATGCGCGAAAATTTCAACGCTGCGAAAATTTCCACGCTGCGAAAATTTCCACTTTTACAGTAGCAGTTATTATTATAATGACTTTAATGGGAGCTGAGTGTAGTGGCAATGGAATGATATGTGACCTGCCACAACAAAAGGATCCTAAAGTCGCTGACGGCTGAGCCGAGAAAATTGAGTTTGAAGTCAGAACATCAAAATCGGTCAAAAACGATCAGATTTCTGTTTTGGGCATAATTTTGTAGTCTAATGTATCGTCTATCATTTGCCAAAATTTCGAAGCTATTCAATGATCAAAGGAAAGGCAAGAAATTAGAGTTTTTCTGGGCCATGATTTTCTGACTTTCGACGGAAGAGAAACGTGTCCAAAGATTTGGATTTAGTGCCGCAGATAGACTCCGCCCCTAGCAACAAGGGAGTGATCTTATTGGTCAGTGCGTAGCACCCTGGTTACTGATTGGTCGTGCGTAGACTGCTGGCACTAAGCTTGAATGAACATTGTGGAGGTTGCTATGAGCAGACCTTCTATTGTCAAGCGAGGTGGAAACTGTCTTACCTCCCCTTGGCCATGATTGCGTCGGAAAGAAAACTTTGAAGGCGGTTTTCTCGAAAGACTGATTTCCTAGACCACATGACATGGTCACATAAAATCCCCAATATCTCCTTTTACTTTTATGAGTCATGTTATATACAAAATTAAAACAGAAGAGTAAGAGAATAATTTCTTGTCATTTTTAGAAAATCGTCCTCCCTACTTTCGGATCCTTGTGTTGTAGCGGGTCACATATATCAAAGATGGGTATGATGCTTACAGGCAGTTTTTAGTGTGTACAAACCAGTGAGAGAGTTTTATGTTGATTTCATTTCAGATTCAGTCAGTTTTACTTGTGTGGTTGTGACCAATGTCACAATATCGTTGCATTATGTCAAACTATGATATTTGATATTACTGGTTATGACAAAAATTAGAATGAAAATTGTAATGATCCCTTTGTCATGAATGACTGTAGGCTTACTCTATCTAGTCAGGTCAGCTTCAACATGATTGTGTCATTTTGTTACAAGCATGTGTGCATGATACGTACATAATATGTACAAATATGCAGCTACATACATGCATACATACATCTATTCACACATATATACATACATCTCAATGTATATCTGTGATTGTTTTTCTTTTTGTGTTCTTTGTTGTCATGGAAAAGGTTTTACAACAGATGGAAGAAGAGAGGATAAAATTCCTTCGGAACTCCATGTGGGTGTCAGTCAACCTTGTTTCATTACATTGTGTCCAAGACGATGAGGTAAGATGAAACTATACACCAGTGATATGTTTCTACAAAGCAAGGTTTTGTGAAACAGATGTGTGTTTTGTCAAATGACTGCGACAGATTTTCATCCTCAGTGTTTAACCCTAATCAGGCGGGGGGGGGGGGGGGGCGGAATCCGCCCCCCCTCGACGTTTCGCGCAATATCTTCGCGGCGCGATAAGCTCCCGCCGCAATGTTTCATGACTTTTTTCTTTCAAGTATCGCGCAACTTTTGAGACCAAAATTGTTGCGCCCGCGCGTACCGTTTTGATGCGACGCCCGTTCGAAAAAAATTTGTCAACCCCAAAATTGCTCCAAAACGTGATTTTGTGTACAAATCCAATGCAAATTGTGTTTTTTCAATTAATTCACATAAAAATTCATATCTTGACTTAGAATGGACGAAATTAATTTATTTTAGCATAATAAAGCTTCGAAAAATGTCTGTGACAAATTTTGGCCAAAAAACAAACAAAAACAAAAGGTCGAAAAACATAAAAATACATAAGAAATTAAAAAAACAATCAAATACGTAAGAAATTAATTTCGATATAGATTTTTTTTTTATCCTATGTCTCAGGAGAATGATACAAGAAACATTTTTAAAAAGAAATTAGCTTAATTAGAGCATTAATAAGTGATTTAGAGCCCAAAACTGATTTTTTGCATAAATTGCAATAATCAATTAATATAAGATATAAGAAAAATTTTTCGGAGAAAGCAACCATACATTTTGATAGTATACATCGCGGGGCGTCGCGTGTGCCGATTTTCGGCGCGATCATGCGTTCCATAGGCGAGATCTGAAGGGGGGGCGGAATCCGCCCCCCCCCCCCCCCCCCCCCCCCCCCCCCCCCCCCAGATATAGCATAGCCAAAAAAGCCCAGCCTGATTAGGGTTAATGCCAATTATTTCGTACAACTATACCAGTAAATATGTTACTGTATAAGCTATTTTTGTTTTCGCATACGGATATTTTTGCGAATGGGGAGATCAGAGACATTTTTGTGAAATGTTGTTTTCTAGAAATGACACCGACGCTATCATAAATGCGCTATTACCACAGCCCATGGTGACATTTTCGTGTGCTGTTAAATTTGCAATCCACCTTTGATTCGCAAAATTTGCAAAAATAACAGCTTATACAGTATGTTCATTATGAGAACATCTGTTTTAATTGGAGTAATTTGCCCAACTGTTTTAATTCTCGCTATCGCCAATGACGTAAAAAGTACCCGGATGTTGATTTAAGCGTCATTTACGGTGCATTATGGGATAGTCCGGTAGCAAAGTCACTTCCGTTCGTACGCGCGTGATACGTGACTAATGCTATTTACACACACAACCGACTGTATTCTACGTGTACTTCCGGTTTTCTCGACTTGAATTACAGCTTTAATATGATTTGAAATTTCTCCATTCTTAAGAAATTGCTGTTAATACGACTATTGGTTGTTGCTGCGAAGCTGCCATGTCTTGTTCGCACGACAATGAATGAAAAAAATCTGCAGAAATAGGACCCTTACTGGTATGCGAGACGTGACGTGGCCGCGTGGGTGAAGTTTGCGGGTGACTCCACAGCGCAGTACGTGCACGCGCGACTTACTAGTACAGTGTAGTGGTAGTATTATAGTAGCACTAGGTAGTAGGCCTAGTGCCTACGTACTTACTTGGAAGAAATTGCTTCGGAGACAGGATAAGTTCGAGATCACTGTTCGTTCCCGATTGTGTTCGCGACATTTCGACAGAGAACAAATGAAAAAAAAAGATGGGCATTCCATGACGATATACTGCATATCCAGGTGGGTGAATATTTTCCAGCATATTTTCAGCGTATGCAGAGATGACTGATCTGTGATGTGCACATCGATCGCATGATCAAGCAGTACGCCGTACCGGTATATGTTATGTAATTAGCTTATGCGCTGCGTGCAGTGGTGCATGTTGACCGAAATATCGGTCTGTATCTGTCCGTCGGGGAATGTTCCGCGGAGACTGCGTCTGGCTTCACCGATCCCCTCCGTCTACGGAGGACAGCGTTAATGGCAAAATATAAAAGAGTCCTCCGGACAGACGGATCTTTCTGTCTATGGTGCATGCTAATGCAAGGCCGGCCGCCGGCGGGGACTACAGTGTACGAGTATGACAGGCCTGGCCACTCGCTGGCTCGGGCGGTACACAGCGGCCTACATACTGTAGGTACCGTGGTCGGCGCTGCGCTATAGGTAAGGTACACGTACGCGCACGCTAGCGTTGTGCAAATTATGCCCCGCGCCGGAAGTGCCCTTGCTACCAAGTGCACTAAATCTTGACGAAAAAGCCACATCCGGGTACTTTTTACGTCATTGGCGATAGCGAGAATTGGCTTTTGGTTCTTTCCACTTTTCCAAATTCATGAAATTCTTCTGTTGAGATGTTTTTATTGCAACTGATTGACAAATCATTGACCTTATTTACACCAATGTAGGGCAATTTGTCAATCAGTTGCAATATATTTCTACTTTCTTTCTAATACTTAGCAAAACCTAGCCACATCGTGAGAAAGTCCTACAGGCCCATTAATGAGTAACACTGTAACAGTCCCACTGTAAGGTTGCTGTGTTACAAAGAATAGAAAGATCACCCCATACCTGGAGCCTCATCCGTGACAGTTTTTGTGACATCTCTGCCGATGAAATAACACACACTTAATGGAGTATAATGCCAATGGGTGGATGGCTGAAGACGAGGCCCTTATTGTCTCCCCATATAATTCCATCTCATTTTTCAGCATTGTGAAGACACGCGGAAGTCTCTTGAGAAGTGTTCGGAAGAGAAGGACATCAAACTCTTTGTGGCCCAGAAGAAGACAGGAAACAGAAGACCAGGTGGGTGAGATAGTATGCAAATAATATTCATCATTGAGGGCATCAAGTAAATATTACCCACCTAAGGTACCTTTGCAATAGTCTAACATGCCTTTGGTGATAGCCGATGGTGTTTGGACTGTTTTGAAAGTACCAAGTGCGAGTAATTATTCTATTTTTTAAGCAAAGTGATACATGCTTCTATGTGATTTTTATATAAATGCTATGCTCTGTTGTATATTATAGGGCCTATATTTTATTTGTATCATAAAATGCCTGAACAAAATGATATGTTATATATGTTATGTAATATATAATTTTTTAAAAATAAAATGATGAAGCAATTTTTGTCATTGAAAGAATTACAAATTAAGGTATTTTGAATTCCTTGGCAGCCTTTTTCGCAAGTAAATAAATCTTATTCGCTCACCATGGCAATGTGAAAGTGCTTATGACCAGTCATTTAACTTTACTAATGACCGGTCCAAAACAGAATTATGTGGTAGGCAAAATAAATGCCTGGTCATTTGTACACTTTTGATCAGTCATTAGATTGGGATCTGCTCCATCTTGTTATAAAGACTTCTCATCAATTATGGTGAGTAGAGTATACCGGGACTAGGAAGTGGTTATGTCACAGTCTTTTAATTATAGCTTGGGTTGGAACGAGATACAAGCATGAACACTTGGGCCAGGTGAAGGTGTTTAGAACCAGTTTCCATGGCAATGATGAATCGCTCTGACATCACACTTTGGTGATCTATTATTAAGAGGCATTTTGATACTGGAGCGACCCAATGGATCCTGTACACAGTCCTTAGAATGTCAGAATCTGTTAGGAAATGATGTTATCACTGTCAAAGTGTTTGAACCAAAGAATGTCATCCTTTTTTCTTTTCTTTTCTTTTTGTAAATGAACAAGTGTCATTTCTGCAAAGCGCATGACCATATGGAGTCAGTAATGTATCCTAAGTGACTACTTTTTCGAAAGCTGGAGTCGCAGAAACTATTTTCGCTATGTGTAAGAAAGGCTCATCGCAAAAAGCGTGATGTTCCTGTAGAGGTCAATTACAGGGCAATATGGTATGAATATATGCGTACCTATTTTTGTTTTGTTTTTTTGTTGTTTCTGACATTTTGAACCTCAGCCAGTGGAATCTGTCTGAAGCAGGAGGGGGATGTAATCATTTGCACAAAATAAAAATCATCTATTTTTGGTCTGTGTGTTGCAGTTTTGAGGGGATGTATTCTTTTCCCTTTAGGGAGGTGCAGAAGCCTTCCTCTGCTTTGATGTGATGAAGCTGATGACGTTTTGAATCACACCTAAATTCATTGATGAATGATTAGCAGATGCTTTCAGCAGCTGCCATGCTATTGATAGCCAGTGCTTGTACATGCATAAGGAATAACTCAAATTGTGATGAGAATATCGTAGAACAGGCCAGCGCAAATGTTCTGATCATTGTGGATCAAATAATCCTCAGCATGTATTTCATAGTAATGAAATACAATTATAGAAATCAAAAGGACTAACTTACTTTCTTTGGGTCGATTGATTATGGAGAACTCAAAAGTTTATAGAACACCCAAGAGTACAAAGGACTTATATCAACAGTTGGTAACTAGAAAAAAAAGAAAGAAAATGACTGAATGAACTTAAGGCAGGCTGTGCGTTTTGACGTTGATAATGTCTTGAAAATTCATTATTTGATTGAATTCAAGTATGGCTGAGATATCCAAAAGCAAAGAGGTGGGACCCACCTTTTATCAGTTTGTTGTACTTTGTTTTTGGATACCTCAGCCATTTCAAAAGTCATTTCCAACAAGTCAGCTTTGAATTCCTTTAGAATTGAATGTTCTTTAATATTTCAAAAGTGGTTTCTAATCATCTCGCAAGAAGTTAAAATTTGAATCTGCCATCTCAACCAAAACTATACCGTCCCTTTAAGCCATACCATGATCTTCATTCCGTGGGAGGGAATAAGGAGCAATTCAGTAATTTTGAATAAGCCTGTCTTGAAAAAGAAATGTTAAGGTACATTCTAAGGGACTATTTTGAGATGCCTGTAAAGAAAGCAAAGTTGCTATATGATACTATGTGTGTGCTCTCTCTTACATGCAGCACCAATTGAGTATGAGAACTTCTACAACAACCAGAAAACAGCAGCAGCAGCACCTAACGGCAGAACGATGCCCTCACCATCAGGGGACGCCCAGCGGCGGAGGGATCCACACACTGCCCTGCCCTCCATACCCAGCAACACCCCAAATCCAGTGACCAACGGGAACAGGCGGTCGTTGCCACGGCAGCAAGACGGTGGTAAATTTTGGAGTTTGCGCATTTGGCTAGGGGGGGAATTTGAGGGCGGGGTGGAGAAGTTTAAGCACTATCAGGTCAGAGGCCACTGCCAGTCGTAGTGACCGTTATCAAAGTAATAATTTGTGATGGTAACCAAAATGCGATAAAAAGTGACTTTACTAACAGATTACTTTTACACAATGGTATCAAGAGTGACAAAAAACTTTAGGCAGAATCAAAGCAAAGTCACTGTTTAAACCTGATCATTGTAGAATTCTCCATAAAAGGAGCCAGTGTCCTAGAAGAGATGGAAACATGAATGAACAATTTGTCAGGCCATGGTCTTATCTGTTTGACCATCTAACTGGACATATTGATTGATATCTTTTGACCATCTATTTGGCAATAAATTTATCTGCCGACTATCTTGGGCCATGGTCCTACCCATTGACATAGATATACAGCCTCAGCAGCTTATACTTGTCAGATTCAAAAGATTGCAAAAGCAAAGCAGCAATAAATTAAGAGACTGATGCACTAGCCTACAACAAATCCTGGAGGTTTATTGATACAGCTGCCCAATGACAGATGAAAAGAATGTTTTCAAGATTTTCTGTCATTTAAAAAAAGAAAGGTCAAAAAGAGAAAATTTTGAATTGGCATTTGAATGGTTTCAGAAATGATCAAGAAAATCAGTTGTAGCAGTGATTAAAGTCTGAATGGTACGCTATAGGCATCTATTTCTGTGAGTGTATTCTGAAATTTTGTGCACAATGTATTCCACTTTGTTCACCATCATTAGAAAATATAGAGAGGCCAGAAGCTGTCAGCTGCTGCCTGTAGTGTACTGTCACATAGTGTACTAGTGTTCATCTTGTCTTTCCTGCCACTCAAAGTATTTATGCCTCATGTCTCCAATTACACATGACAATGTAACAACGAAATACCCACCCCCCTCCACAAGTACACACACACACACACACACACACACACACACACACACACACACACACACACAAACATTGCCATGGCAAGCTTGCACACAGCCTTGATACTGACTTTGTCCTATTTACACAAAATCCACATTTCCATGGTACAGGCACGCTGGATAATTCAGAAACACACTGTATCTGATAGTGAATGCACTTGTATTTCAAAGTCTTTTTGTGCATTGTAGTGCATAGTTTGGCTTTTGTTTCATTTCATTTTCTTTGCACTACAGTATGTGTGTAGAGGCCAGAGTATTGTAATTCATGTCAGACAAGGAGATTGACGTTTTGTGTATTTCATGCCAAAAACACAAACAGCTGACTGAGGCTCATTTCAAAGTTACTTTGTGTCAGCCAGTCTTTGGCACTAGTAATATTAAGTGACATTTACCTTGACATTAAGGCCCAAATTCACCCGGTAGTTTGAATCTTGTCCATGGATTACTGCTATGTACTTTTTGATTGCGTAAATGTGCACGAATGGTGGCATATATGCCAACAGACATCAGATACGTTGTACACTGTAGTTAATACACCGGTGGCATGTGCATGTACATTGTACAGCTGTGTATTTTGCTGAAATTTTGGTCATGGATTTGATTCAAACTACTTCTTTGAATTGAGATATATATGTTCTGAGTGTTGGGAAGTAATGAAGTGGTCATAATCAGTGTGAATTTTCTTGGCATATTTATTAACAGTGTTGTGTAACTTGCACTTAATTTGACATAAACGTGTTGCACATTGTGACAGAACATTCACACCCACATCCGCTCGTACACAGGAACTTTGGTGAGTATTGGAAGGCGGCACCCAGGAATCATCTCCCCAAACAAAGCTGAAATATTTAATGCAAACATGGTTTTGATTTGCCAGTGACATTAATACACCTTTGTACATCGTGACTGACATGTTCATGTTCAGCTGGTACCACATCTTACACCCCCCTTCAGTATCATCCTAACCACAGATTTCATTTCCCATTGTCTGCATTGTGTCCCTCCATATTGATGTTGTGGACTAACCAGCAAGGGTATAACAATTAATCGGTTATGCAATTAATCATATTTTGTAACGAGTCTGAATCAAACTGATTTCTCGCCTAGAAAAATTTTGCTATGGCCATGTGTCCTTGCTGAGGAATTCCTGAAAATTGTCAGTTTGGCCCACCAGAATTTTTTTTTTGAATTTTTTAGACATTTTACTTTCCCTCTTTGGAAATTAAATGAAAAAAGACCGTTGATTGCATTGGGATACTCTAGTTCAGAGAAGTTGTGGTTTGGGATCATTTGATTAAACTAAACAATTGCATTAATTTGCTAATTTGATGTGAAATGAAAAAGATCTACAATGTATTTGATGACTGAATTGGTGGAAATTTTTACCAGATTAAAATGGAATAAGGAAGTTTAAATATTTTCAGAATGTAGCAGTAACCAGTGAATGACCTCAAATTTTTCAGAAGTTGGGAAGTACTCATGAATGCTTTGTAGGCCTGTGCATAATTACATGTATGTGTTGCTGTTTTGCTAAACCTCTTGTTGTGATTGAGGTAATCTCATCACAAAGGCATATATCAAGATTTTTTATTTCATATGACCAGCAAAAGACCATACCATGCCCCTTTATCAGATTATAACCATCAGTTATCGGTTGAAACAAAAGGAAGACAGAGCTGGATTTTTTTTATTTATTCCTTTAATAGGTGATTACATTCCAGTTTTGACTGGTTTGATAACATGTTCAAAATATCTCAGCAAATGGTGCTTTTGAAAAAGAAAAAGTTTTGGTTTCCATGGAAACGGTGGTGGTACTTGGATGTGGACTGCTTGCCAGCAGCAAAACAGTGTGCATTCAGAGCATGGCCAGTATTACACACTTTAGGTGCCATATTGTTACCCCTACCATATGCGGTGCAATCCCATCATGCTGCATAAATGCAGGTGGTCGATATTTTTCTCTGGCTAGATTTAGTTGTGTCTGTCAAGATTCAGGCGTGAAAAATAAATGGAAAATTAATGCTCATTTACATTGACAAAGGGCAATTTGTCAATCAGTCACAATAAATGAATAGACAGTTGTTCAAATAAATGATTCTTGACATTTTGAAGTGACTGATCCCCACCCAAATATGTATGCCCATGATTTTTTATACTATAGCTATTACTCAAAACACTGAATACAAGTAATTGGTGTGTATTTATGTCAATTAAGGGCAATTAGTCACAATGAAAATAAGCAGTTGGTTTCACAAAACTCACTTGGCATTACTCTATACATAGAAATCTCTGTGAGGGAATTTAGTTTTAAACAGCCTGACAATGAGTGGCAAGTACAGAAAATCCAAGCAAGCAACTGCTACATAATTTTTTTTTTTATTCATTGCTTTGAATGTACAATGTGTACAAGCATGCCATCCCAAAGAAAATGCTCAAGGTTTTTTGGCACTTATGAGCCAAATCAAGCCAAATGCTATTGTTTACTGCGCTGTGTCTGTATTGAGTACAGTGTGTTGTACATCATACACTATCTGTCATTCGTATACATGTGCAAAACGCTTTCACATTTTCGTCGTCTTCTCCAAAATTGGAGGGTGGATTTGGACATAGCTTGGCAGGAATCGATGACCAATGAGGGGAGGGGATTATAGTTTGTACAATGTTGATGGGGCCCCCAGGGACCTACAGAGCGGGACCTGAATATCCCAATTGAGCAAATTTTCATGTTTTTTTTTTAAATACTTTTAAAAAATCTTCTTAATAACTCGGACTGGAATTTCATGAAGAGATGGAATCATAAAGTCAAATATGACAAAATAGGGAGGTACCATGTAGGAATCACCTAGGATGGGGCCAAAATGTGACCGTGCATCACAAAACCAACAAAAAGTTGCACCCCTTTATTAGCTCACCTGAGCCAAAGGCTCAAGTGAGCTATTGCGATCGCCCTTCGTCCGGCGTCCGTCGTGCGTCGTGCGTCGTGCGTCGTGCGTCGTGCGTCGTGCGTCGTCCGTCGTCCGTCGTGCGTCGTCCGTCGTGCGTCGTGCGTAAACTTTTTACATTTTCATCTTCTTCTTGAAAACCCCATGACCGATTTTCATCAAACTTGGCAGGTAGCATCCCTAGGGGGTTAGGAACTCAATTTGTTAAAATGGGCACCATGCCCCACCCAGGGGGCCCCCAGGGGGGCCCAAACCCCCCAAAATTAAGGAATCTGTAAAAATCTTCTTCTCTAGAACCAGAAGTGATAGAGCTAAGTTAATACTATGAGTTAGTACATTGATGACTGTAGTTTCAAGTTTGTTCATGGCAGAATCAGGGGTGCCCCCCTTGGGACCCAGGGGAGGGGGGTGGGGAAGGGTTCTAATGGGGCCTAAATTGTACATTTTCATCTTCTTCTTGAGAACTCCATGACCCATTTTCACCAAACTTGGCAGGTAGCATCCCTAGGGGGTTAGGAACTCCATTTGTTAAAATGGGCACCATGACCCACCCAGGGGGCCCCCAGGGGGCCCAAACCCCCCAAAATTAAGGAATCTGCAAAAATATTCTTCTCTAGAACCAGAAGTGATAGAGCTAGGTTAATACTATGAGTTAGCACATTGATGACTGTAGTTTCAAGTTTGTTCATGGCAGAATCAGGGGTGCCCCCCTTGGGACCCGGGGGGGGGGGGGGGGGGGGGGGGGGGGGTGAGGAGGGGTCCTAATGGGGCCTAAATTGTACATTTTTATCTTCTTCTTGAGAACCCCATGACCCATTTTCACCAAACTTGGCAGGTAGCATCCCTAGGGGGTTAGGATCTCAATTTGTTAAAATGGGCACCATGCCCCGCCCAGGGGGCCCCCAGGGGGCCCAAACCCCCCAAATGAAGGAATCTTTAAAAATCTTCTCTAGAATCAGAAGTTATAGAGCTGAGATAATACTATGAGTGAGTACATTAATGACTGTAGTTTCAAGTTTGTTCATAGGAGATCCAGGGGTGCCCCTCTTGGGGGTAGGGGGGGGGGGGGGGGGAGGTGGTTGGAAGGGTCCAAATGGGGGCCTGAATTGTACATTTTCATCTTCTTCCTGAAAACCTCATGATGGATTTTTGTCAAACTTGGCAGGTAGCATCCCTAGGTGGTCAGGATCTCAATTTATCAAACTGGGCACCATGCCCCACCCAGAGGGCCCCAGGGGGCCCCAATTCCCCCAAATTAAGGAATCTTGAAAAAATTGGGCCCTTATTGTACATTTTCATCTTCCACTTGAGAATGCCTCGTCAAATTTTGGTAGAGCTGTGAATAATTTAGATTAGTGACTGCGTGAAAGGTGAACTTGCGATACTCAGGTGAGCGCTAGACCCGCGGGTCTCTTGTTTTCTTGAGGACTCAAAATAGGTGAAACAGATCAACCAAGTCCATCTTGAGTTTTTCATGTTTTTTTTTTTTGAAAGAGCTATTCTTCTGCATTATTCCAAAGTTCGGGATCATTAAGTAAATGGGAAAGTGTGTTTTCAGCAGTTTTTCTACAACCCTTTTTTCTGTAAAATAGTGAGATTAGGTATGTCTTAGGGACCCCTTTTCATTTCTTGAAAATCTTTTGTGCACTCTTCACTTTCAACTCTAATAAAGTTTGAAAAGACATTGCTACTGCTTTGAAAGTTGGCATTAATCATGGACAGAATGTGTTAATAAAGCATGGTGAATTTCAGCATAATCTTATAATCCCTTCATTATTGTTGCTGCGGTGGTTTACATCCTGTTTTTTGTCCTATTCATCACACAGCTAGCACAGTTTGGTAAAAATTAACCTGTTAAGGATGAGTCCTAAATATACTTGGGCAGGGCTCTATGAGAAATGTGTGTTGTAGCAAAATCAGTCCTTCCTCAATGGGTTTAAAGTGCTTGAATAGACTATGTACTTCAGAGCCTCTTTTCTCAGTTCACACTTTTCCAGAGTGTGTGCTTTCTTTCCAATATTTAGATAGGGTCAGGGGAGTCCATTTAAATTGAGTCATAAATCACTTTAAAGCTTACAGTCTGCTCTTTTTATAGAATCTGCACTTAAACTGAGAATCCATATCTGCATGGTGACTTTTTGTTGGTGTTGTGATGCAGGGTCACAAATATGCAAAATGAGCAGATTTTCTTAGTTTTTGACATTTTTATTGTCTTAAAAACAGGTTGCTAGACATCTACAAAACTTGTCAGGAGACATCAGTTGGGGGGGGGGGGGGGGGGGTCATATTTTGTATAAATTGTAGTGGTACCCCATGGGGACCCCTGGGGCATGGCCCAAATACCCCCAAATTCTCTGACCTTTCATAATTTTTGATATTTTCATCTTCTTGAATCCTGGGGTCTAGATTATGATATAACTTGGGAGAAATCGTAAAGGGGGGGGGGATTATAATTTGTACAAATGTTAGTGGTATCCCCAGACGGGCCCATATGTTGAGGCCTATATAAGAACCTTAAAATAGAGTGTTTCCAGAGGGGCCTGAACCCACTCCCATATTCCAAGATTTTTTGAATAGTTTGCCTCAGGTGGAGGGCCATGATGGCAATGTGTGCTGTTCCAGCAAGCACTGTTACTGCTGGTCTCTTGTTTCCATAGTAAACGAAATTTTGAAAATGAATGTTACTATTTGTGATGATCTACATACAAAACAAAAATGAATAACAGTCTGTTTTGATCCCATTTTTATACCTCTTTTGTGATGAAGCATGCATGAATATCTGATTGTATGTATTCATGAATAATATATATACACATTCACTTATATTTGTTCAAAATTGAGTTTAAACATATCCTTTTGCTACTGCAATGTAAAAAGGACATATTTTAATAAATAACTTTTCATCAAATACTTTAACATGAAGCTGCCATGATCTTTGCATTTGCATTGTTGTAATTCCATTTTGACACCTTTACTAATCTACAGATAATGGAGATACAATCTGTGTATATAACAACAGTACCCTATATGATCTGTGTGTGCAAGAAACATCTCATCCTTTAACTTCTTGTGGTCATTCTCTTTGTTTCCCTGGCTACAAACCTTTTTTTTTCCCCCCTCATTAGTGCACGTAAGTTGTGGACTTCTCATCAGCCCCAAATGCTTTTTATTGTTCAATTCTAACCGTCATATTTTTGTGTTTTTGTTTTGTTTGTTTTGTTTTGCTTTCTCTCTTTTTTTTTTTCTCTCTCTCCTTCAGATTTCTGTAATTCATCCCACTCATTTCATTCTGATTTTTCAATTATTTTGGCTTGTTTCATCCCGCTAGACCCACTTTACGCCGCCGTGGATTCACCTCCGCCCCAGTCCAGTGCGGGGTCTATGCAAACCTTAGTCCGGGCACGGTTTGACTATAAAGCCCAGGTAAAGGAGAGCTTCTCACTTTATGAATCATCTAGAAAGAAACTTGGCAGAAAGGAAATACATACATACATACACATACACACACACACACACACACACACACACAATTATATAAAAATACATAAAGAAAACAAACAAATCCAAGTGACAAGTCATAAAAATGTGAATGAATGGGCTTCTTACAAGTGTTTGACAAATTTGTCAATTAGTTGTAATTAAAAAAAAAACCAACTCAATGCAAGAATTCATAACTTGAGTGTGGACTTTTGTCATATGTCAGCAGCTTTTCTTTATTTCCACCCTTGATGCTTCTGTTCTATATTCTATATATTTCATATGTACAATTGTATCCTTCTGTTTCTCAAACACTCTTATATCTATCTAGCTATCTATCTGTTCTTCCGGACATGTGTAGAAATATCTGGGCCCTATTGCATAAAACCCTTACCGCTGGACTTACCGCTCCTTTCTAGCGGTAAGTCTTCAGATTAGCGGTAAATTTTATAATCCTTGATGCTGATTGGCTGTGACGCCTAATTTTGACGGTAGTATGGTAAGTTTTATGCAACGGGCCCCTGGTGTATATACATGGTGTACAATATTAGAGTTTCAAAAGTTTCAGCAGGTATGATTAAAATATATTGAGGCTGTCACAAAATGTCAAAATTATGAAAACAACATATGTGACCGTGCACCTCAAAACGAACATAAAGTCGCACACACTGATTTCGCGTGAGGACTGAAAATAAGTGAAATGGGTAAACCTAGCCGAACTTGACTTTTTCATATTTTCTGAAAGAGCGGGTCCTCTTTTACATTATGCTAAAATTTGGTATCGTAAAACGGGCAGGAAAGTGTGTTTTTTAGCAGTTTATCTCGAACATTTTTGGTAGAATAGTGTGATTAGGTGTGTCTTTAGAATCCCGTTTTCATTTCTGAAAAACCTTGTCCACACTCTTCACTTTCAACTCTAATAACTTTTGAAAAGATAGTGCTACTGCTTTGAAAGTTGGCATTAATTATAGACAGAATGTGTTAATGAGGCATGCTTAATTTCAGTTTAATCTGATAATCCCTTCATTGTTGTTACTCTGGTGGTTTACTTCCTGTTTTTTGTCCCATTCATCACACAGCCAGCACGGTTTGGTAAAGATTAAGCGCTTGAATAGACACTGTACTTCAGAGCCTCTTTTCTCAGTCACACTTTTCCTGAGTTTGTGCTTTCTTTCCAATATTTAGATAGGTTAGGAGAGTCCATTTGATTTGAGTTATACACCATTTTAAAGCTTAAAGTCTGGTCTTTCAGAATATGGTCTTAACTAAAAATTCATGTCTGGCGACTTTTTGTTTGTTTTGAGGTGCACGGTCACATATAGTAGATGTCTGTGACCCCCTCATTTGTGAAAACATCTGTGCTTGAAAATAACAGCTTATACAGTATTGAAGTGCCCAATGATGTAGGCATACAGTATTGTACATCCTTGAGATAGCAAAAAATCAATTCAATTTTAGTGGTTGATAATTGTGGTTGCTGTTCAATATCATACATCTGCTATTTACAACTCAGAGGAATGCTTGTTGCAGGGTACAGTACTTGTGTTCGCTGTGACCACGCAAGTCTTAGTGAAACGTCCTGCAAAACCACAGGACTTTCTCTAGAAACCCCTCTTCATTAGACACAATCTTTTGCATACACAGAGGCCTACATCTTACATCTGATAACAATACAGAAAACGTTCAACAGCAGGTGTATGCTATTGAAGTCTATAGCAGGTTTTTAAACATGTGAATACCTTTCTGCTAGACAAGCTTGGGTCTGCTCTGCAAGTAAAGATGACATTTCTTCACCCACTTGTGCATTTAGGATCTCGCCCGCTGTGTATCATATGATGATGATAACCTGTGATTTGATTATGTAAGATTGTGGAGTGTTTGTGTCTGTATGTATGTGTGTGGTGTGTGGTCTGTATTTGTGTTTGTATGTGTGTGTTTAGCTAATATAAAAAGGGTTTAATTAAGACATGCATAATAGGATTCTGTCACCTGCTGTCATATTTGTTGCAATGTACTCTAACCTTCTCGCAACCCAAATCTCAATCTGCCATTGACATTATGTGGGAAGAGTTTGCTGATAGTATTAAGAGAGACAGCATTTGATGCCAGCACATTTGTAGCACCCAACAGGTAGACACGTGTACAGTGTGCGTAATGGAGTTATAGATGACAGCCAAAAGGGGAAGGACTTTTCCTAGAGCTTTTTCTCTTATATTTTGTTTCAAGGTTGGATCGGGGCAAGGGATGGGACTACCAAAATCCAAGTCACTTTGCAACACTACAAAAAGTGTTGTGGGAGATCAAAATCATGTGAACATGAGAATCCTCCTCGGAGATACACGTATTACTTGTCTTGTCTTGCTGAAGATGCCCACAATCAATAGGTTGATCATCATGGCACTACACTTACTGTAAGATGAGTGAAATATATGGTGCATATTTTCAAATGTGTCAGAGAACATAAGTGTGCCTTTAGTTTGAATCCTCACAAAGAGAAATAACCAGAAAATATTGATAACCGTATCCGGGCAATTACCCCCAGAGAGCAATTACCCCCCAGCCAAATACTGGTTAGTGGTAAGGTTAGAGTAAAGATTAGGGTTAGGGTTTGGTTCAGGATTAGAATTAGGATTAGGGCCAGGGAAAGGGTGCGGGGTAATTGCCCAGGGGGTAATTGCCCTAGACCCCTCTCTTTTGTATCAAACTTTGTAAGCTGCATCTTTGCAATACAACAAATTATCACAATGAATACCACAGAACTTTAGAAAAAGAAATCTGTCACTTCATTCATGAACTAATGATAGCCATCTTTACCTTAAAGTTAAACTGAACACTATACATTCCTACCGTCCACAGATAACTCAATTGTTATCAATGGGTCTATGTTGTATTGCAAAGATGCAGCTTACAAAGTATGATACAAAAGAGAGAAATGGCCAACTTGGAATTCTGTTGTTACATTTCCCAAGGACCCCTTCCCCCATTGTAATTAATCATTCACAAACACACATATGTGCACACATAGACATGTTCCACTTCATTTAAACTCAACAATTAGATTGTGAGAATTTTGTACATATAGATGAAAGTCACGCTTTAAATATGACTCCTTGCCAACATTCGTAAGTGGTCTCACTGGAATTCCCAAGCTGACACCAGTGAAACAAACTCATTTGCTGTTTTAGATCTGTAACAAGTACCAGTAATATTAATAACTAAGAAAAAAAAAGATTGACTCATGAGGCTACCACCTTCCCAAAGAAAATCTTTGAAATACGGGAAACAGAAAAGTGAAAACTTTAGCAAAATTTGGCATGATGAATGAGCTGTATCGAAAAGCAGAATCATGCAGAAATGTGCCACTCTTAAAAAATATCAAATTGGCAACTTTTCCAAATAAGATTTATGGTGCTGTCACGGAAAGGCCATCACAATAAATTGTTCGACCCAGAACCGGACAAATAGATCGGTTGATTAGTATCACTGCTATCATTTAGCTTTATCTTGCCTGTGTGGTGTATGTGCATCCTTATTAATTGGACAGCTGTTCACACGCTCCTCAAAGTACATACTGCGTATCTAACTCTTGGTTTCGGATACGTATGAGAACCATTGACTCATGGTCAGATGGATGCAGTGTCTCTATCGACAAACTTATTGTTCAGGAGCCGGAAAGGCACACACTGAGATGTTTTATCCCTTTGTGTGCCTGAGCACTTTAGCCAGAACTTGCTGTTGTTCTTTCATCAGCATCCAACTAGTTTTCCAAAACTGGACCTGATAGTAGATCAGCCAGTTACGTCTTTTACATAATTATTTGGTTTTGCATTCACACTTCATTAACCTCAGAAGCATATGCAGGAAGTTATCCTTTCAAATCATGAAGCAGATTTCCAGTTTATCTCTCACTTTCATTATTGCTTTTAAAAGGATGCTATTAAAGATGTAAAGCACATTTTAAATGTCATTTATATGTCAATATGAGATATTGTACTGGTAGTTTATAATAACATTATTTTTGCCAGCAGGTGTAGATCATAATTTTCAAGTAGAATTAGCTTGAGGTGTGAGTTTTCGTCAGTTTGTCTCCCTGTACAAATGAACAAATGAAATTTGTAAAATCGCAACTGCCTATCTATAATTTAACAAACATGTAGGGGAAAAAAGGAACCACGGGGCATGTTTGTTAAATTATAGATCAGCAGGTGCGATTGTAGAGGGAGACAAATTGAAGAAAACTCACACCTCAGCCTTCACCCCTCTACTTGATAATCTCTTGCTTAGAATTAGCTCATTGCTTCTGAGATACATTCACTGTCCTTTGCCATACTGACTTTGACTGTTTCTGACCACTGGGATTGGGATGGTGTACCCTGAGCTAACAGAGAGTAGTCCAGGATGGACAGTCCGTAAAGGTGGTTGGTCAGGAGCATTTAAGGGTTGGACAAAGCACCTCACCTGTGTCACACTCATTTAGCCTGTTGAGGTCGAGTTCCGAGTATACTCGGGCAGGTGTCTATGGGAAATGTGTGTTGTAGCAAAATCAGTCTGTCCTCAAAAGGTTAATATGTGTTCTCCTCCCTGCTGATGTTTCTATTTCTGTCGTATGTTAAAAAAAAGAAAAGGGAAAAAAAAAGAAAGACTAAACATGCAAAATTATATTCAGTCATAGTTCAATCCCAGTCTTTGTTCAGACCCAGGCTTTTATAAAGGGCTCAGCCAATGAGCATTGTGCTATAACCATAGAATTTGTGCTAGGTTTCTTGATTATGTGATGAAATGATGAAGATAAACTGATCATGTTATTTTTATTTTCCCTGTGGGAATGTGAAATCTGTTCAGTCTAGTTAAAGATTGATGTACTGCAGAATCTTGATGCTGAAGGCTGTGCTTCAATAACACTGAAAATGACTGCATTGTCTTAGCCTACTTTAGAAATAACAACATTTACTTTCAAGTGTGTAAGGTATCAAGATGAGATTTATGGTCCATGTCTTTGAGTCATAGTTGTGAATCATGCCTGAAGTGATGGGAAATTTATGCTCGGTGTGAAATGTAGAGGGGGTATCGGTGCTATTCTTATAATCTCTGTAGAAATATAAAAAGCAATGCATGCGTGAATGTGATGTGCAAATATCCAGCATACTACCAGTAGATAGATTGAGTAATGTAAGAAATGTGAGATCATGAAGTATGCAACAGGCATACATCCTAGTTCATTTAAAAGGACAAGTTCACCTTAATATACATACATGTGGATTGAGTGAATTCAGCAATTAGTATAACACATTTATAAGTGAAAGTTTGAGGAAAAAATCAGACAATCTGTTTAAAAAGTTATGATTTTATTAAGTGTCATTGCCTCTTTCAGAAGGCAGGGGAAATAACAGTACCCCTAACAAACATCAGTAACATGTTAAGAGAATGTGTTCCTTTTTCCAGAAAATGACATTTTATGGAATTCTCTCTGTATTATCCTTACATCATTCTATGTATGTGACATCAAAAACTTCAGTAGTCTTCTCATCCAGCAGCGACTGCACAGAATCTTTAATCATTCATAGGCAGTTTTTTTTTCTGTCATATCGAAATTGCAGTATAACTGAACAGTAAAGTATAATTATAAAGGTATATGATAATTTGGGGACCTGAATTTTAACTTCATTACATCAAAAATTATGTTATAACTGTGTTCATTATATAAGGAGTGTTCTGTTTTGTGAGTATTATCACAATGATAGTTATGTTTAGATGCATGATGTGTTCGGCATTTCGTCACATTTTGATATTTTGTCTCTTTTTTTTCAAACTCCTACACAAAACAATTCTCTTAGGAGTGATTGCCATGAAGTAAAATCAAGTGTAGTAAAAATAGATGGCAAGGTAAGTCTATGTTATCATACTAGAAGTAAATGTGTAGCCTGCATATAGGTTCTGGCAGTATCTTCATGTTTGTAGTTTGGAACACAGTGGAAATGTTAAGTTGTGCAGCTGCATTGTATATGCATAAATGTGATTGTGCTCATCTGCCCACAGCGGTTTCCACTGGATGGCATTTTTGCATTTTTGCTTGTCAGTTGACCATTTATTCCCTTTTTTGTTTGTGTGTATACATCCAAAGTGTGAATTATGTTTTTCCTAAAACCACAAAGAAGGGGGAAATAGTCTGCAACTTCTTTCTCAATTTCATGGAAAGCTGTTATCCCCCCCCCCCCCAAAAAAAAAAGGTGTCTGCAAGTAAGGTTTAGACTAGGAAATGGCTTACTAACCAAAAGGTAGATAGTCTAATTAGTTTTGCTCACTGGCTGCCATTTATACTTCAGGAACTCTACAAACTCTACAAACTCTAGAAATTCATTTTTTTTTTCCACACTGTCATTCCTCAATTTTTCAACTCTGTATGATTAATGCAATGCCATGAATGTTTGCCTATCTCAACAAATTAGAACTAAGTTATCAGAAAGCTATCTACACAAGATAAGAAGTTTCTTGCCCAAAATATGCTCATTTAGTGCCTAGAGTAGCAGGGCTGCCAACCAGTACATTTTTTTGTCCTTAAAAAATAAGAAAATTTTATTATTTTATTAATGAAAAAAAAAGACTTTTTATATTAACCTTCACTGAACATTGTAGTATATAACAGTTTCCCCTCCTTTTTTTCATCTGAAATATATGTGTGGGTTTTTTGCCTTCAATATGTTTTTTTTTCATTGTGCTTTAGAAAGTTGCTTGATCTGCAACAGTTGAACAGTGCTGGTGAAGTTTATGTGTAGAGTGCTAGAATAGTATTTAGCATAGCATCAAATTCATTTTGTATATTCACTACACAGTCTATGCACTCTATTGCTGAGCTACTCGTAGTGAAAACTTTGTGCGTTTTGTATCAAGCAATGCATTTGGTTGTATATGTGTTTGAATAGTGCAGAAGCAATCATGGTGTTCAGAAATTACGCGTAGAGAGCTCATAGTGCAACACATTGTATATCTCACTGCCTTTTAACTGAAAAAAACTTGCTTTTTCCCCCTCTTGTGATGAAGAGCATGATGTAGTTGACACTGGTGAACATTGATTTGCTCTGTTTTGTTTCTTTGTAAAGTTAAGGATATGATCAGATGAGAATGTTAGTTTTGAGAAGCGGGATTCAGTGTAGGGTGTAACTTGAGCAGGGGAAACTGTGTGCTGTGGAAAAGGACAGGAAGATTCATTGTATGGAATGGATGGTATCTGCAAATAGGAAATAGCAATGAATATGAGACAAGGATGTCACCAGCCTGGGTATTGTAAAGATTGTGGTGGGAAAAAGTCAAGGGTTTCTGACTACAGAGTCTTTGAAAAATGATATCTACAAGAGACTTTCATTTTCCTTATGGCATTGATGAAATCATCATAGGAAAATGAAAAGTACCAGGGGCACTGGATGAAATCATAGAAAAATGACAAGTATCAGGGCACTACAGTAGCACAAGTAATAATGAGTCACAGTTTCAATCACATTGCAGCAGCAGTGTGAGCACAAGCAAACAAGTAATGAAGACAGTTTCAAATTGCGTTAATATGTAGTAGTTCAAAATGTAGGCTCTATAGTGCTGTCTTAAGTACACTGTACATGTATTCGTGATGATGATAGTTAACCCGTTGAGGACGAGTCCCGAGTATACTCGGGCAGGGGTCTATGGGAAATGCGTGTTGTAGCAAAATCAATCTGTCCTCAACGGAATAAGTGACAAACCTTAACATTATATTCCCATTAAATTTGACTTACTGTACCTGCATATTAACACACACAAAAATATAAGTAAATAGTTGCTATGACTACAAGATATGTCTCTCTAAATTGATGTAATGCAGGGTTCTGATTCTTGTGCCGTGATAGTCTGAGAATACTTTTCCACCCATTCACCATATCTTTGTTTTTTTTGTTTGCCAGCTCACTAATTTCCTGCGTGGCTTTTAGGATTGTATTTGTGTTGTCCCCGTCTCATCCGTCCGCCACCTGTCACTCACATGCACTGTTGCCATGGTGAAGGTTGGTCCGCCCTCATCTCATGCCTGCCAAAATGCTGCCTGGCGGCAGGAATGGCGCTCAGTCGCATCGTCTCATGTAGCACAGCTGTCTTTAGGACATGGCATTTTTTGGTCTGACGTGATTGCATTGTGCATGACCCATCTTTATTTTTTCCGCGCTTTTCCAAAGGCAGGATCAGGGTTGAGATTCTGGAAAACTTTAGAGCATGATGCATCATGCATGTTCCCGTACTTTTATGATACTGTTATTATTATTGTTATTATTATTATTATTATTATTGTTATTATTGTTATTATTATTATTAACTTTATCATGATTGTTCTACTCAATATCGATAGCAGTAATCAAGAATGCATCCATTGAAGGCAGATTGTATGAAGTTAGATGTTCCAAGGGTGAAGTATGTCTGAAAATGGTAGCAGGGAACTGTCATTCTCATCTTAGTCCAGTGTCTCTACAATGCACTTTTCTGTAGGGGGGGGGGGGGGGGGACTCTTGTGAGTGAAGTACTGTATAATTTCCAATCATTTGTGACATTTTTTTTTCAGAATGACTTGTGTTTATGCTTTTGTGACATGAATACTGTAAAACATGATATATTCGCGGCATGAATTTTTCGCGAATTGGAGCCGACGGCCGTATTTGCGGCATGAAATTTTTACGAACTGCCACTGGCATTCAGTGCATAGAATGTAGACAAGAACTTTTGCGTGCATTTTAATTTCGCAAATCTTGGCGCTCGCGAAATTTGCGAAATGAAAATGCACGCGAAAATTCCTTGTTTTACAGTGTAATGTCTGTTATCAAAGGACACTAGATTACCACATGCAGGATAACTGAAGGATTTTTGTTCAATTGTGACCGTGCACCTCAAAACGAACATAAAGTCGCACACACTGATTTTGCGTGAAGACTGAAAATAAGTGAAATGGGTCAACCTACCCGAACTTGACTTTTTCATATTTTCTAAAAGAGCGGGTCTTCTTTTACATTATGCTAAAATTTGGTATCATAAAACGGGCAGGAAAGTGTGTTTTTTAGCAGTTTATCTCGAACATTTTTGGTAGAATAATGTGATTAGGTGTGTCTTTAAAATCCCTTTTTCATTTCTGAAAGACCTTGTCCACACTCTTCACTTTCAACTCTAATAACTTTTGAAAGGATAGTGGTACTGCTTTGAAAGTTTGCGTTAATTATGGACAGAATGTGTTAATGAGGCATATTTAATTTCAATTTAATTTGATAATCCCTTCATTATTGTTACTCTGGTGGTTCACTTCCTGTTTTTTGTCCCATTCATCGCACAGCCAGCATGGTTTGGTAAAGATTAAGCGCTTGAATAGACGCTGTACTTCAGTGCCTCTTTTCTCAGTTCACACTCTTCCTGAGTTTGTGCTTTCTTTCCAATATTTAGATAGGTTAGGAGAGTCCATTTACTTTGAGTTATACATCATTTTAAAGCTTAAAGTCTGCTCTTTCAAAATATGGTCTTAATTAAAAATTTATGTCTGGCGACTTTTTGTTTGTTTTGAGGTGCAGGGTCACAATTGATGTCGCATTTGCCCCATCACATTTATGAAGTGATGTACAACTGTACGTCTGAGGCACTGCACTAGCGCATGTGCATCCTGTTTGTTTTCTGAAAACACAAAAGCACAAAAGTCATCTGTGAAGACTGTACAGAAATAAAGGGTAGTTTTTTTTTTTCTCATGGGCTAGTGGAATAGTTGGCTTTACTGTGAAGCATGTCATCATGCAATTTTTTGTTATTATTTTTTGTGGGCTGTCAAGGGGGAAAAAGACATTCAGTGTATAATTGGTGTAAATAGTAAACAAATGGGCTCATTTTGAAGGCATTTATTAACCTGCCCATTTTGGACATAAATTTAGGATGCTACCGGCATTGAATGCTCCATTTAAAGTCTGAAAACAAACAAACAGACAAGCAAATAAACAAACAAAGAAACAAACAATAACAACAACAACAACAACAGAAAAAAAACCCATTGTGTGGGGCAGAAATTGGTGATTCAATCATTCACCTGCCAAGGCACCTGGATATAAATAAACTTGGAAAGCTTCACCTTTTTTTTAGTTGAGATGTTCACATTTATGTGGCAAGCTGATTTGATAAGTTGAGATACAACGGTGTACATAGTACTGTCCATGTCTTTTGGAAGAGATTGGTGGCAACTTCAAATGCTCTTTGAATGTCAAAGATTACTAAAATATTTTGGGATTTCATTTGTATTTTCTTGTCTTCATTTTTTAAAATGACTGTACAAGGACTTCATTTTTTACTGTATTGTCTAATTTTCCCCAAACTGCCATCCAGTGTTTCATTTGATATCTCTCTGCAGTCGCTTAAAATGCATGTGTACTTGGGGAGACTTCCTTTTAGTTCAGTTGTATATGGATGTGCTTTGTATCAACTTGAGAATGAGAAAAGGTATAATCTACGATTTGACAGCCTTTGTTTCCTTACCTATAATGAATTTGTTCATAGCTTTAAAGGTTAATAATGATATTCCACAAACATTGAGGAATTTCAACACATGCTGTGTTTATAAACCATGAAACCTATCTGATATAACTGGAATGGTTTCATATTCATACCTTTGATGATTGTGTTCATAGCTTTAAAGGTTCAATAAATTTCCACAAACATTGAGGAATTTCAACATATTCTGTGTTTATAAACCATGAAAGCCATCTGATATTACTGGAATGGTTTCATGTTCATACCTTTTCCACAAACGCTCATGAATAGCTTTAAAGGTGTAATAATATTCCACAAATATTGAGGAATTTCAACATATTCTGTGTTTATAAACCATATAAGCCATCTGATATAACTGGAATGGTTTCATATTCATATCCTCTAATGATGGTACCTGTGATATTGCTATTAAATGTCAATTTATAACTCAGTCATCATGCCAACTGTTTAATAGGCTGCTTCATTGACAACAGAATGGCCAAGACAAGTACAGCTGTAGCAGTTATTTATTAAATAATTTATCACTATCACTTATGAAAGAGGTGACATACACAGGCCATTTTTCCCCATATGCTTATATTCCCCTATGAATAAAAAGTGTTACTTTTGTGAATTAAATGTTGCCATGCCAACAGATGGGTAGTCCGAAGTCCTCTCCAAAGACCACTATGACACTGGGCCGCAGATTATTCTCTGCCCGACCAAGGGGGTGAGATGCTTAGCTCACCACACCACACACTAACATCACAAGGCGCTTTCCAATCACACACCACACTCCCAATTTTTCCACAGTAGGGTTGTTTCTTTTCTCTTTCTTTGTTTTTCTGTGCCACCATGCAGTTTGGAAAGGGTTGTGAGGAAGCCCACAGGAAAAATGTGTGCACTTGTATAATTTTCATCTTGTGTTTGTCTGCACAGGTTTGCCTTTTTTTTTTGAAGGACCGCCCCAACCAACTGATTCACCAGCTCTGTGCTAATTCAGCACTCATGCTGCACCTCTTCTACGTGGTTTTCACTGCTAAAAGTAGAGAAACAAAACGTGTGCATTATTTTATGGAAATAGAGGTCAGTTTACAAGTAGTCATGAATTCATTCAATCTTCCATCCTTGGCTTGTGGCAAGTTATCTTTCTCAATCTTTTGTGGGTTTTATTTTTTTGGCCATTAGAATTTGTTTTAGTAATAGAAAATGACTGATAAAAAAGGTCAGAAAACATTAGACAAGTCTTAGACCAAACTTTGAGGTAACCATCAATAGAGTGTAAGTGCTTGAGCACTGACAAAGCTCTGAATTACATAATGATGTGTGTCTAGTGTACAAAGGATGCTGAGAAAAAAAAGCTTGATTCTATGTGTTTTATTTGCTGCAAACTGCAATTTTCACCTCTTGTCACTGTGAATTAGAGACAGACATGCTAATTTCACTTAAAATTGCATTATCCTAGAATCTTTATCAATATTTTTTACTCACTCTGTAGATATTATGTTCTCAACAAAATTCTTTCCATCCATGGAGCAGGATTTTGAGTAATGTGGAAATCACATGGGGAAATAATAATTATTATTTTTAAATGTTATAAAAAACCTGGATTTTTATCAAGGTTATTCTTGTGCATATGACCCTGTAACCATGGAAGACTGTAAAGACCCCAGCATTGGTATATTTTGAAATTGTCTGTACAACATTCTCAGCAGTTCTGAATGATTCTGACCGAATATACAGCCTTGTATATATATATATATATATATATATATATATATATATATATATATATATATATATATATATATATATATATATATATACATATACATATGTCATTTCCTTACATATCTTTATTCATTTCATAAATCGGATGAATGTTGTGTTTCTGATTAGGAACTGTAGGGCAAACTAGCTTGTGCACTATAATGCATGTGTCCATTTTCTGTGTTTGTGTTTGTATTTTTTTATTTAAAGTTTTGGACGCAGGACATTTGAAATCTGTTGTTTGAATTATGTTAGGCTTGCACACAGCATCTCAAGGAAATAGACTTAAAGTTCATTATTCCAATAGTAAATTCTTAATACTCTCAGGTGCTCATTCCCAACATGAGGGATGGGGATGGGGCTGGGGGTGATGGGTGTGGAAAGGCTTCTCTTAACTCTAATGATCTTTTAGACATGAGGAGTATCACCAAGTGTGGTACTCCTTCAAGAGTTATATCAACATCATATTACACATGAGATGTTCTTTTCTCTAGTGATCGATACCATGACTGTGGCTGCAATTATATATATATATATATATATATATATATATATATATATATATATATATATATTATATGTATATATTATAAAACAAATATGAGCTTTTATTATGATGTGTCCTCTCGTATCTCCTTTTTTCCCCTGCTGTCACTTTCCATTCTTTAGTTTTATTTTTTGTCTGTCTTTTGAAGTATTTCAGAAGCATCTTCTGGAAAGATTTTTTTTCTTTCATAATTTGTTTTTGCTTGCAGTATTATATTAATTTGAGTAACCTTTCCAGTTCAGCTACCTGGTAATCCTTTTTGTAGGATGCATTTTAAAGGGATGGTATCGTATTGGTTGAGGTAAGAATTCAGCTTTTAACTTCTTGCGAGATATTCAGAAACCACTTTATGAAATGTTAAGAAGCCAACAATTCCAAGAGGAATTAAAAGTATATATTATTAAAATCAGTTATGAAATGGCTGAGATATCCAAAAACAAAGTAAAACAAAGGGATCCTAATAAAAGGGTCCCACCTTTTATTAGGATCCCTTTTGTTTTAGATATCTCGGCCATTTCAAAACCAATTCTCATTAAAGAGGTTTCTCATCTGAAAAAGTCATCATGGAAAAATGTTAGAAACCTCAAACCCCATCTCAACAGCAACTGTACCATCCCTTTAAGATCATTATTCTCTCTTAGGTTTATGGTGCAGTGTATGTATATGGCACACCATGGTGACCGAGGGTTTTTCAACATTTTGTCAACATTCTTGCAAAATCTTGTCAATCCTAGGAGGTTAGAATATTCGTGATGGCACTTCTAGTGTGAGTGTAATGAATTTTTTTGGGGGGGGATATTATTTGCCTTTATGTTTTTTTAATATTCCTGTTAACCTAAAACATTCACAAATATTATTTATTGATATTTTCCCTGTTCTCATGAAAAATACATGAAAGGTATATTTTGTTTATGTTAACACACTCTATGATTTCTCATTCATCAAAAATTCTGCAATACTTCTGCATTATACATGTACCAGTGTCACAGTGTTCTTTCTCTACCTTTTTTCTTGTTTCTATCATTTTCTTTAGTGTAAAAATTTCATGACTTGTGTTATTATTATTTTGCTGCAGTATTATTGCATACCTAATGGCATGGTTTATGATATGGTTACTAAAATGAGATATTAACTTGATTTGCATGATGAACATTTGATGCATCGTGTGATTATGATGAATGGATATAGAAAAATGTTATTTGTGTTTTATGTTATCAGAACTCTCATGCATCATAATTGATATCAAGTTGCATGATATCTTTTCATCAATTATCGATGGAGATAGGTTATTGATTGATGAAATTTGACTTTCCAGCATTACTTTTTGCCAGAAGAGACAAATTTTTGGTAAGAATATCAAACATCAATTATGACGTTCATATTAAAGTGGCAATTTCAATGTAACATAAACCACCTCTTGTTGGTAGGACATCAGCACATCATTCATTTGAGCACCCACTGACAAAAACCAATAGTCAAGATGTTGCTGTAATGATAATTATATTGATTGTCTTATTTGGTATTTGTTCCTGTCTAATTTACATGTAATTCAAATCTTCTGCCTTGTCTTACCTGATAACAGAAAAGATGAATTAAAAAGTCAGATATCCCTTTTGTATTTCTGGTTATATTCTACAGAAATTCCTCCTGCAGTCAATGCAATCTAATGATTGTGAAAACAGGATCTTGGTCTCAAAAAGCAGACAAGCTTTAGAAGATGGCATTGCAAAACGCTGACAATCTAGCATTCTTGGAGTTTACTGACACGGAAACAATAATCAAAGTTCCCTGCCCCAACAATTCAAGTTTGATCAATCCATTGTACAAGTATGTGCATAGCGAAAGTGCAATTAGACGACCATAACATAGACTAAAAACTAAACTAGATGTGAATGACTTTTAGGAAAAGATGTCCATTTGAGGGAGGAGAGATGGACAAAGAGATAACATTTTTTGAAAACTTTCTTTCTTTCCTCTCTACCACCTTTCAGGGACCCTCCGAGCTAAGTCTTTCCACTGGTCAAATTCTGAAGATTCTTAGTCAGGACTCCATGGACTGGTGGACGGCTGAGCACGAGGGTCGCCGCGGGGTCATCCCCGCACAGTTCGTAGAGTTTCTCACCCTGAATGACTCAACGGAAATAACTTCAATTTGAGCGCCTTCCATCCTCAGCCCCAACCCCACTCCCTCATCCTTCCCACTTGTCCAATTTTTCCCCATCACCCCTCCCCACAACCTCCCCATTCTCCATTATCAACTTCTCGCAGTGCTCATAGACAGTTTGCGCACTGCAGGAGTTGGTTGGAAAGTTTCATCTGACTGCTGGATATTACAAGTTGAATCTGGACCCCTGCGACAACGCACATGGCAATCAGCTGCATTTCCTCCAAACTCAATCCCGATATATCAATTTTAAGATGCAATGCAATTGCTCTTTTCGTACTCAGTTTTCAATTTGATTGATAGATCTTGTGTTATCAAACGCTGGTACTGGTGATTGTCTGTATAGGATGTATTGCATTATACATTATATTGAAAAATATGATGTGCTGTATGTTTACTTTTTCATTCTTTCTTTCTTTCGAGGGGGGAAAGTAGCCTTTAGTTGCATACTGTTTGATACAGGGTTTTTTGACAAGAAGGCTTCCAAATGAGTGCTTGTGTGGCTCTGTGAAATAGTGACAATAGTTTTAAATGTCACATTTCATTCAGTATTTTATTTCTTTTTGTTCATTTTGTTTGTTCAAGCGATGGAAAGAAATTTTAAGATTTTGCCATGAAATGTAGAGGAATGTTTTAGCTTATCATCACCCACTAAGAAAAATATGTACAGAAAAGTGCAACATAACAGGAAAGTACACTGAAATCATTCTTGGAGATTTGGAATGCAATAAAAAAAAAAAGAGAGGTTTCAGCTGTATTATTGTGGGATTCATATCTGTCATATCTGTATGATTCTCCTGTATTACAACACATACAGCTTTGCCACAGAATTCTTCAGTTTTTGTTCAGTTATACTTTGCATTTCTTTTTCTGTGGGCCCATCCTTTATGTAATAACATCTGTTTGTTTGTATTGATGTGCCGTCTATACCAGACGTGAAACAAGTAGACTTGACTTCATCAAGGTTTCAAAGACGAGATAAATGTTTAATGATTTGAGCAAATCCCAACTGTTCCCCTCCTTTGTAAGAAGTGCACTGTTCATTCCACCAATCATCTGTTGGGGGAACACTCCAGCAAAGTTGCACAAACAGTAGTAAATAGTTTGGGCAAGTTTATCATCAGCATAAACTCATTTGCTAGCAATGACCTTTGACATTGCACGTACCCCTCTTCCAGGCCCTGTTGCATAAAAAGCAGCAATCAAACACAAGTCAGGAAATCAACCATTATTTGGGTATTGGCCAATCAGAATTCAGTATGCAGAGACTTAGGCTTAATTTTTTGACTTAAGTCTGATCTCAATGACAGAGTGGAATGAAGCATCTTTTACTTTCTACTGGATTGAGTTTAATGCTGGATTGATTTTAAGACTTAAACATGTTTATCGTTTGTAACAACAATAATTGAGGTAAATACCTGAAGCGAAAACTGAAGAACGTCATTGGAGCTACAGTCATTTTAAATGTTAGTAAGTGTACTATTTGTATGCAAGGAGGCAGTGTACTTTCCCTGTTTTTGAGTGGTGTGAATTTATGTATTGCTGAGGTAGAGAGTGTACTTTACAGAAAAGAATATGAGCCATTATTATTATTTTTTTTTTGGAAATTGAAATTGGTGACAATATCCCACAAAAACTGCTTAAAACATCTCAGTCATACAAAACAGTTTGTGCAGTACCTTTATGTACATTGTAGTTACAAGTTTGTCAAAATCATTAAGTAGTATTTGCTCAAACATAATTGAGCCATTGCCTTTTTTTTTACTTTGTATATGTCAGAAATAAGTTTATGGATCATCTCTCATGTAAAATGCAATGCAATAATGACCTAATTATGCAACTTATATCAAATACCAGTTTGAGTGGCATTTTAGTATGAACTGTAATTTCTATGAATTTTTTTAATGTGCTAATGGTTATTGGAAGAGCTGGCAAGTGAGAGCTACTAAGTATAATTGATGAGTAAAAGAAAAGCTAATATCACATTAATTTGTTATTTTTGATAGGATCATCTTCTGTATTCATTCACTGAAAGTTTGTTGTCAAGGAAGTTGTTAATGTCATTATGATTATGGACTTTTGATAATTTTCTGTTATCATATTTGTACTGTGTCATCATTTCTGAATTGTTGTTAAGTAGTATCATTAATCTAAACTGTTATCAAAGATTACCACATGCTTTCCAAAAGCTTCTAAATGACAGCCCATTGACAATTTACAGCAACAGACTTCTTGTGCCCTATCTTCATTATAAATGTGAATAAAATCTATTGTTAAAGATAGTTAGATATGGCTGTAGCTCTTTTACCGTTAAGAAATGAGTGATGCTCAAATGTTAGCAGTTCCCCCTACACACCCAAATACAAAGGAGTGGGGAGAACAAAATCTTTTTTTGTTTGCACATTGTTGACTGCAGAAACACATTCTTTTCTTTCATTTTGTTTTATTTTTGTTTTTTGTTTTTATTTCGAAGCCACATGTTTGGACATTTGGTCCAAATATCCCTATAAAAGTGATTCATTCAAAGATATAGAAGAGAAAAATGGAAAGTGTGTGACTTAGATGGGAAATGGCATGATGAGTCAAACTGGTTTTCATAACAGCACTCACCAGCTATAAAGTACATTTGTATGTCTTGTTCTCTGTAGCCTGTCCAATAAATATAGTGTTGAGTTGAGTGTAGAGTTTGATGTTTTGCAGGAGACAAACTTCCAGCGACAGGATACAACTGTGCTGTTGGTATGCACACTGTGTGTGCCAAGCAGGCCTTTCCGTCAAACATGTTGTCTCGCAAAACCCACGAACATGGTGAAGATGTATGTCTAACATCGTTACCATATCAATTATGCAAAGCCCACATAAGGGAATATACTACTCAGTAATGCTATTGCTGCTCTACTGATTTTTTTTCTGCAGCTGCAACATGTTGGACTCTTACTATGATCATTGTTATCTATTGTTTTGTTATATACTTACTCTTGCAGAGATTTTCTCTTCCATGGAAGAATGAGACACAGTACATATGTTGCATTGTGTGTATATTCTGATCAAATATTTGTATAATATATATGTATATCGGGGCTTGACATTAGCTGTGGCCTGGGGCCACTGGGGACACTAAAAAACTGCTGTTGGGCCACCATATTATCATAAAGGTTATCTTTTTGCAGTCGTATTGATCATCTCTGCTTCAAAATGAATTGTTCCGTTTTCTTTTTATTTCAGTCCAATACATTTCTGTTTCGGGCACCGAAATTTCAAATTCAAAGATATCAGTAGCATGAACAGGCCCGCAGAGTAAAAAGTTAGTGATGAGCCCTGTAAAATAATATGATTTGTCATAGGCCTATTTGATGGACCTGAATGGTGCCATTTTTATGCTCTAATATAAGCCCGTAGCCCATTATCTGTGAGAACCTCAAATTCGCACTGACTTCGTACATGTACTGGGCTTTGCAGGCTCCTGTAGGCCGATGGGCTATAAATTCTAATTCTGATCCTCTGTTCTGCTTTTAGTTTGCGCAGGTATTGAAATAGTCTTGACATATGATTTGGGTAAACTAACAGATTTCCTCACCTAGAGTGGATAATCTATTTTAATTACAAGTGAGAACAAAATGCAATGCCTCTTCTGTATACAGTGAATTATTTCAGGCAAAACCTATCAAGACAGGAACCATATTATTTAGCCGTACTATTCTTGTGTGCCTTGAGTGCAGTCGATATCTATATATGCATTATCCTTTCGCAGCCATATGTACATTTTGTAGCTTCTTTTTGATATTGATGAAAGATATATGCCTTTTTAAAGTCTTTCCATGCCGCCGCCCAGTGTACATATTAAAATTATGAATTATTCATATCCACAAAGACTGGTGGATCTATCTACCCATTGATCACTATAAAAGAACAGGATGATATATGCAGATTTTATACATATTTTTTTTTATAGATATTACTAAGATTTAACATTTTCTATGGCTCCTCAAGAGTTGGATTAATGTCATTTTAAAGTGTACCAATACCCTGAGTATTATGTTTGCTATATTTGTAGAATATACTTGAGACATGCCCTCTGCAAAATACAGAATTTTTTTTTTGTCACTGCGATTTTTATTCATTGGGGTTTAAATGTGAATTTTACCGAGTATACTAAAACAAACGTGACTTGAAATAGACTAGTCGATCACAAGATTTTTTTTCAATTGAATGATTGCGCTATCAATGTTTTTTTTTTTTTTTCAACTAAGTCTTGAAAGATAGTAATATGCAATGCGTGCACACAATCAGCTAACCGATCAACACGGAATCTTGATATTATTCGTAACAAAATACATGTATTGCTAGAACGCGCACACATCAGTACCGGCGCTTATGGAGTAGAACATAAACATGCAGAGCACAAGTGTCAAATTGTTATAGAGGTATGATCTGATATATCAAAGTATGCATAATTTCAGGGGCTGTCACCAGTAAAATATGGCTGGGGTTTTTTTGTTTGTGTGTATTCTATGTGTACACAAATTTGATTTCCAGGGTATTGGTACATTTTAAATCGTGGTGACATTGTTCGAGATGCGATATTATGTTTATATGAGTATGGAAGCAAGGCAAAGGAATACAATGAAATTGAGGTACTGATCTTTGCCTTTTTTCAGAATCAGCTTAAACTGTCCAATATCTGCTTGTTTTGTTCGTGACAGTTCATTGATTACAGGTGAATTTCAGACAGTTTTTGCATTTAGTTTCTATGCTCTGATCAGATTGAGATGAAAACCTCTGTTTCAGATCAGAAAAGTTAGCATTAGGTCTCCATTCTCAGGAGGGAAAAAAGACTAAGTTTGTTTTTGTCATTATTACATGTGTAAAGGTTTACATTTCATAATCTTAACTACATAGTAAACATGCTTTCAAGAACATCTCTGAATTGTCAATTGTTGCAATCTGAAAATGTGTGCTTCCGCTATTCATATTTCATCTTTTAACAACTTCCCAAACACCAGATGTGGGAAAAAAAAAGATCAAGGTTTATCCATAATTAATATTTGAGCTGAGCAATTGAAATCCAAGGTAACAGTTACCATGGAGATTTTGTGTCTGTACGCTTGTCACACTATAGCTGGTCATTTTTCATTAGTGTACTTTAATGGTGGCTACGGCTGAGACTAATACAAAATCGGTCATCTTCTAAGCTGTACATTAGGTGGTTTCTTTCTAACAGTATGATGCACGAAAGCCAAATGAAATCAAATTTTGAACTCTACCGTTGTCTTCCAGCAGACAGTCAAACATGCACTCTATAGATATCTTGAAGTGACACTAGCCAAGGACTACATTCTGATGAACCAGAGTGTTCTGTATGTTATGATTAATGTATAAAGAGAAATTAATGTAATGTCAATTACTATTCTCTTCAAAGAATGTCGGCACTTTTTTGTTTCCTGTGATGCCAATGTATATTTGTAGATAGGAGAACTTTGTGATGATGAAAAAGTACTACTGCAGTTTCATAGAATATTTTTTTCATTACTTCTGATATCAAGTAGACTAGCCAGCTATTATATTTTTTTATTGCTATCATTTTATTTTCTTATATGGACATGTGCATACAGTAGAGAAGAACATACTGCATTCACTATAAAGAATTATATGAGATTGTTTTGTTTTTATATTCATACGATGTCATTGCAAACAGTGCATCCGAGTGTAAGCAATTACTTTCTTACATGATGTGCTTATGTGATTAAAGACCATGTAAAATGGTATGATCAGTGATCAAGAACATTTACATTTTTCTCTCTCAGGTGTGTCTTTCACTCTCTCTTATCACTGCACCATCACTTCATGCCCATCTTCTGACAAGGGCTGTGAAGCGGAGACAGATATATTATCAGATTCATCGCAAGAACTACCCATCATCGTCATGGCTACTGAGAATACCAAATGAATCGTTGGGGGAAATATTGATTTTCTTCTTGGTACTGAAATACCTCACTGTTATCGGAAGTAGATGTCGTGCTCCAGCTTAGCTGCAAATCAAAACTTTGTGAAAATATGAAACAAATCTCTGATACAGTGTACATGTACTCTTTGGTGGTAATTTTTTTTTTTCCTTTCACTTCTTGCAATATCATTGAGGGAATGTGGACCTTAATGTGCCACATTTATTTCCATGTTCATAATTTTATATATGCTTAGATACACAGTGTCCACTATCCACTCTCACCCGCTAAAAAAACCACACACACACAAAAAAAACAGCCCATGATAAGAGGATTTTCTTGTATGATTCAAGACCTACGACACACAAGGGTGCTCACAGTTTATACTCACATTTTTCTAGTATTTTACTCCCAAGATAAACCTAGTTTCATGACATTTGAAAATGCGTACACGCACACACACACACACACACACACACACACACACACACCATATACAATACATGCACATAGTATCAATCATTTCCCAACTTTCTCTTTTCCTTTCTCTCCCACACGCAAGACACTTATACAAAAGTACTTTACACTCTATCTCTCTCTCTTTCATTCTCACACACACACACACACATGAACACGCACACAGAGCCATTGTGAATGAGTACATCCTGTATGACAACAAACCACACATGGACAGCAGTTTCTGGTCTAAACAGTAATCATGCCCGATCTCTATTTCTTTTCATCAAGCTGACATACATGATAGTGAAAACAGAGTACAGTGCACTCCCATTATAACAAACCTAGTTATAACAAATTTCTCATTACAACAAAGTCAAAATTCAGGTCTCAAAATTATCACCTATATATCTTTGAAAATGCACTTTACTGTTCAGTTATTATAAAATTTCAAAATAACGAAAGAAAACTGTCGGTCTGGAGGACCGAGTTATAACAGGAGTGCACTGTAAAGTAATATATAATATGCCACGACAATCCTTTATCAAAAGATTATTTGGATATATTTCTACACCTACATGCAAGAAACAAACAAAAAAAGGGAAGTGCGGAGAGGAGAGCTTCACGCCGTAGGCATATATTTCTCGATGTTCCCTACTGAAAGTATATTCAGTGAAGAGGGAACATTTCATGACTTGTTTCACGCCACATGCTTCACTTGTTCTTCCATAGTTGCTTCACATACAACTACACACTGTATCCTGAATCGGGATCATTTAAATTAACATTCTGCATGCATGCAAGTCGTGCATGATTATCTTGAAGGGAACCAAAACACAAATCAAAAACAAAAACAAAACAAAGACTCTCAGGCTTTATGCTATCCTGGTTAAAATCTCTGTTTGCTGAAATGAGAAAGAGAGAGAGAGAGATAAAAGAAAGAAAAAAAAAGAAAGCTGTTGGAAGGCAATTTGATTTCTGCATTGAAACTCTTCAAAGAACAGACAAACTGTACAATGTACATTTGCAAAGGTTCTGAACTGATTTCAAACATCATTGTTAACCATCATTCTCAAATCTACAGAGCATAGTCTAGCTGTTGCAGACCCATGTACTACAGGAGTTTATTTCAGCTACACTCGCAAGACTATTTTATTGCCTAGGCTTTGAGCACAGCAGTTTATCTTCAGGAAATTACTAGGCAGTCGTCACTGCAAGATAGTCATTACAGATGACCATGAGCTAAAAGCTATATAAAACTCAAACTACAAAGAAAAAACACAGACAATATTGGCATCATAAAAATAATTTTGGCTTCATACTCAATCCTGTCCTCTACTCTCTTAAAGAATTGTAAGACCTGTGGATCACAAGACAGCAAAAAAAACAGGCTAGGACTACTATGAAACATATTTAAAGCATTACAGAGGTTTAGAATGTATGATCTGATGCACAATGCACACCATTTATTCAGTGGTATGCTTGATAACTGCAAATGAACAAACACTTTCATTCTCATATTGATGTTTTAAAGGTTAATGACATACGTACCTTTCAAATTTATGCCAAGAAAGCAATTGAAAAATAAGGAGAAAACTCGTACTTGAAAGGGACAGCTCTTGCCAAGAAAAAGTACACTGTATTGATGATAGATAGCCATGCTCAAAGACCAAAGTGCCACAGCAAGGCTTGAAGCTTGGGCTTCCAGACTGAATGCCAACGTGCAATCCACTGGACCGCTGCATCTCCATACTTTATCAAAGCACCCTGACTGCAGCTGCAGTGGAGATGTGATAGTTATTGCCAGAATCTACTCCAGTTTCATTACATGAATTGTTATTTGAATTTCTTCTAGTTACCTTGAAATAAAGAGATAAAAGATATAAACCTTCCATTGATTATTGTTGATTCAGGAGCAAACAGGTGGAGCTTTGCAGAACAAATTAAGAAAATATTTACCGAAAAGGGATCTTATTTTTTGACTTGTAATTTCTTCAGCAAAGCTTTCCACAAAATATTTAAACAGCAAAATTTCCCACAACATACTGTATACGCCACATATTTAGCAAGTCTAAATTTTCACGAATTGTGACATCCCGATGATTTCACAAGTGGTTAAAGTCGTGATCGTGGATTCTGTACTGAACGGAGAAAAGTATAGGCATATGTCACATTAATATATACTGATCAGAGTCCATATTTTTGTGTGACATTAATTTTGCGAATAGCAACTGACTCGCGAAATTCGCAAAAATAAAAACCTCACGAAATATTTGGCGTATACAGTATAACAAAAGATACTCTAGAATCAAAGTGATAGCAACATGCTATTAACACTGCCAACCTCTTTTAGGAATTGGATTAAGAATTTATGTGAAAAAAAAAGTATGTTTAGTATCTACACACACACACAGATATATGAACGTCTCCAACGTCAACCAACATTTACATTTGACTCCTTCTGGTGACTACATTCAAAGGAATTCATCATTTCCTAATCCAGACACCTACACTAGGCTATTGAAAGGAGTTTTGCTGCATTCTTTTTATTTACAAACTGGAGAGATTTAGCTGCAATACATTCATCCAATGTTGTATAGTGCTGCCGAACCTACATGTACATCTACCTACTACAAAATATAGGTGTCATGGTCAATGTTAATGTTATTGTTTCCCACTCCAGTTTTGTGGAAGTATCCGGTTTTTTTTTTTTTTTTTTTTCAGAACTAACACAGCAAAACTGTCATTACTGCCTCCGCTGAGACAGACTGTGGGGGTATAAAAGGTCATACATCTAAACACGGTACAAGATAATAAACAATCCCCTCTTTATTCTTACTTTGCATGAACACATTTAATGGCAACACAAAAATATAGCAGCAACAAGTGCTGACAGAGTATTCTAATGTGCAACAAACTGAAATTGCTCAAGTTTTGCAGCCCACTGGAAGGACTACACAAAACTTTCATATTTGAAGTCGATCAGATTGATCAAAATCACAGCAAGGAAAATGAGACAATGCATAACAGCTACAACATCGAAAGCTATGTTATCCCCTTTTATGGGTTAAGCATCATTTGCTCATTATGGTTGTACACATGCATAAACTATATTGGCAAGTAATCAAAGGCACACAATGTTAAATAGAATTTTGATTTAGAGTGCATTTCAAGCTCCAAATATTCCACAAACCAACATCTGGATTTCCTTATTTTTCAGTGAAAACATATGTCATTATTTCATAGAAGTTATCTACACGTCACTGATTGCATAATGAGCACTTGTCATCCGGCTACAACTGTAGGTGGGGCTTTGAGAAAACTCCCCTCTCCACAAAGATCAGTTCATCCATCTTGTAGGCAAAACCTACTGCCCTACACAGTACATAATTTGCGAACAAACAATAAAAATATCTATCAACAGCCTGCATGTAGCATGTGTGTGACTTGTCAAATAAAAACACAAGGAAAACGCATCAGCACAAGACTCAGCTGCCATAAGATTGCGTAACTCAAGTCCAATATACCATGTTGATTCCGGGGAGCGGGAAGTCATCCTACAAACTCACACTATTAACTGGCTTCCTTGACACGTCATCACATATCCTGGAGATTGTCAAAATGTATTCTGTGATATTCCCATCGACACAAAGTCTGCGACAGGAAGGCTTGCACATTCTTGCCTAGCCTGGCTTCATATCTATCCCGTCAGCTGGTAAATTCAATCACAAGTAGCAACTTTATTCAGCTGACATTCACAGCTTTTCACTTTGCAAAACCTGTTCCCCAATTCACAATGAAAATGTAAACTCTCTCGAGCTACATGTAATCCTGTATAATGTCAGACTAATTTGACATCTGGGCACAACTACTTTATGCCACATTCTGATGCTATATCCCTCTGAGTTCAAGGGAATCTGCTTCACTAGTTATGAAAAGCTGTGAATATACTGCACTCTTACACTGTATATACAGACAAATGTGTATGCTTTTGAAACAGCTTATTTACAGCCACAGAAGCTGATTTGATTATTATTATTATTATTTTTAAATGTGGTAGTGGTGGTAACAATGAGATACTACAGTGAAACCCCGTTATAACGAGGTCCGTGGGACCGGCGATATTACCTTGTTATAACCGGTACCTCGTTATAACCGTACGCATAAAAAACAAAGAAAAACATAAGGACGACGTTATAATATACCCATTAACGAAAGTTAAGAACATCCCTTTGCGTTTTATTACACAATTATGGCTCATTATTATCGAGAGAATAAAGGGAAATTATTCTATATCTACAAGTGTATATCATTTTTATTTCTATATTATATTAAAATCAGATTGTATAAAATGCATTTGTTCAATTTTTCTAAATGCCAGCGCAAATAAAGTAACATAAATGCGTTGTTTACCGTAATTTGCGAGATATTTTTACGCTGTTGGTGTCAAGGAGGAATGCGATAATTTCATGAATCATTTCGGCTGTAATCTTATACAATGCATGCTCGTTGCGCCCAAAGGGATTAAAATGCGTGGTTGTTTTTCTTCCGAAAATCTCTTCGCGTTTTGTACATCCGCTCTTGAAAAATATGCGACAGGATTGAAGTTAGAAGGTTGTGATCCTTTTTACGCAGATCTGTTCCTCATAGACCATTCTGAAAGAAAGAAAATCTTCATTGTGAAATGCGTTGTTAAAATTGTGATAATAAACAAACCCAGATTTATTCAAATTGTTAAATGCGTTTGATTCTTTTTTTTAACACCGATTAATGCGCTATTTAACTATTTTAACGCTACTGTCAACCGGCGTGATCGCGATGATTTCAGAATAACATACATGCGTCGTTTACCGTAACTTGCGGGGTATTTTTACGCTGTTCGTGCCTAGCGGGAATGCGATGATTTCATGAATCATTTCGGCTGTAATCTTATACAATGTATGTTCGTTGCCCCCGAAGGGATTGAAGATGCGTTGTTCATTTTCTTCTTCGCGTTTTGTACGTCCGTTCTTGAAAAATATGCGACAGGATTGAAGTTAGAAGGTTAAGTCGTGATCCTTTTTACGCAGATCTGTTCCTCGTAGACCATTCTTAAAGAGAGAAAAAAAATCTTCATTGTGAAATGCATTGTTAAAATTGTGATAATGAACAAACCCAGATCTATTCAAATTTTTAAATGCGTTTGTTTCTTCTTCTGAACACCGATTACAGTAACTTAACATGCGTTATTCAACTATTTTTACGCTACTGTCATATCTGGCGAGATCGCGATGATTTCAGAGTAATGTGTCGTTTACCGGAACTTGCGAGGTTATTTTACGCTGTTGGTGCCCAGCGGGAATGCGATGATTTCATGAATCATTTCGGCTGTAATCTCATACAATGTATTATCATTGCGCCCGAAGGGATTAAAGATGCGTTCTTTATCTTCTTCCGAAAATCACTTCGCGCTTTATTTTTACGCTACTGTCACCCGGCGAGATCGTGAAGTCATTAATTATTTCAGCTATAATCATACACTCATATTTGCTAACCAGCATCAGCGAAAGAACTGGAAGTCGGGACTACAAATGGAAAGGATACTAAATGTTGAGTTGCACACGCATTCCAATTTCCATATTTGCCACGAGTGTCATTACATGAAAAGTTTTTGAGTGCGTTATCTTATTAGCTCACCTGAGCTGAAGGCTCAAGTGAGCTATTGCGATCGCTCTTCGTCCGGCGTCCGTCGTGCGTCCTCCGTCGTCCGTCGTGCGCAAACTTTTTACATTTTCATCTTCTTCTTGAGAACCCCATGACCAATTTTCACCAAACTTGGCAGGTAGCATCCCTAGGGGGATAGGATCTCAATTTGTTCAAATGGGCACCATGGCCCACCTGGGGGGCCCCAGGGGGGCCCAAACACCCTAAAATTAAGGAATCTTTAAAAATCTTCTTCTCTAGAACCAGAAGTGATAGGGCTTTGTTGATACTATGAGTAAGTACATTGATGACTGTAGTTTCAAGTTTGTTCATGGGGGAATCAAGGGTGCCCCCCTTGGGACTCAGGGGAGGGGGGTGGGGAGGGGTCCTAATGGGGCCTAAATTGTACATTTTCATCTTCACTTTGAGATCACCAAGTCTGATTTTCACCAAAATTGGTAGGTAGCATCCCTAGGGGGATAGGATCTCAATTTGTTCAAATGGGCACCATGGCCCACCTGGGGGGCCCCCCAGGGGGGCGCAAACCCCCTAAGATTAAGGAATCTTTAAAAGTCTTCTCTAGAACCAGCAGTGATAGGGCTTAGATAATACTATGAGTTAGTACAGTGATGACTGTAGTTTCAAGTTTATTCATGGGGTTGGCGGAATCAGGGGTGCCCCCCCCCCCCTCCCTTGGGACCCAGGAGAGGGGATGGGGAGAAGTCGTACAGCTGTAATGGTGCCTGAATTGTACATGTTCATCTTCTTCTTGAAAACCTCATGATGAACTTTGACCAAACTTAGCAGGTAACATCCCTAGGGGGATAGAATCTCAATTCCTTCAAATAGGCACCATGTCCATCTTGGGGGGCCCCTAGGCCCCCCCCCCCCCCCCCCCCCACATTGAGGAATATTTAAAATCTTCTACTCTAGAACCAGAAATGATAAAGCAAAGTTAACACAATGAGTTTGTACACTGATGACTTTAGTTCCAAGTTTGTTCATTGCAGATCCAGGGCTGCCTGCCCCTCCCCCCCCCCCCACCCTGGAGTTGAGGGGGGGGGGATCCATATGCAGACCTAGATTTCCAATGTTCTCAGGTAAGAGTGTGCAAGAATGCATGGAAGGTGAAATTGGGATACTCAGGTGAGCGCGTGACCCCCGGGTCTCTTGTTTCCCTTGTTGCGCTGTGGTCTGACCTACAACATAACGCACGCGTGTGATCTCGCGAAAAAGAAAATCGAATGATTATGTTTAATAATTTAGTAGGAACATCTGATTGTATTAGTGTGTCTTATTGCGTGGTTTAGAAGAAAACATGGAAGAAACCGTTCTCTGCAAAACGGGAAAAAGACATGGATAGCGTGAATTCGATTTTCAATATGTTTCGTTTGTCGCGTGTTTGAAAAGCGGCAAGTCAAAAAATGGTACCTCGTTATATCCGACCAAATTTTTTATGTTTTTCTTTATCATGATGCGCCAAAAATGTCCTCGTTATAACCGGAATCTCGTTATAACCGAACTCGTTATAACCGATTCGTTTTGCCATAGGTTTACACGCAAAGGAAAACGGGACCGACACGATCACCTCGTTATAAGCGGTTCCTCGTTATAGCCGCACTCGTTATAACGGGGTTTCACTGTATACCCAAAAAACATTACAAAATTGCTGCCCACAAGCTAAATAGTATACAAGTGGTAACTGTACACCAGCCTTCATGTACAGCAGGTTTACCTAAGTTCTTACATTATCCTTCGTAACAGTCTACACTGTTTCAGCACACTCGTGAGTATATTTGTCGGCACAAACTCCAATTGAGATAGGAGAGCACTAAACACAAACGGCTTAGTGAGCAATGAAGCCATCCACAGTCTTGGCATGCTCTGATAGAAACTTTAGACTTGTTCACACCGCCAACAACACTATGGTGTACTCAATATCACGCTCTCGCTAAACAAGTGTCATGGCAAATATACAGTACCTACAGAGGATTTCATCTAATAAACGAACGCCACAGACCATGTTTGCGACCTACTTGACGAGAATCTGTTTCACACCACAAGGACTTGACAACATGCAATGCTGAGCAACTTTTAGTTGATTAGTTGTCCAACCCTTACGTTCACAACAACTGTAAAATATTGTACATCAGTGATTTGCAAAATATAAAATTACAAATACAGGATAATTTTTGTACATCTTCACAGCTCTCTGAGCTTATTTTCTCTTAATAGAAAAAATTCAACATTTTCTACTTCTTTATTCTACTGATAGAGACTCTCTTCATTTCTTGCTCTTCTTTCTTTTTCAATTCAAACCCTCGAGTTTCTGAGTTTCTTTGTTCAACTACTGGAATCTGTCATAAATAGGGTCAAAAGAAAAGAAAACAAATCTGAAGAACACTGACAAAGCATGTAAATCTTCGCAACAACTGATCACATGACAAGGACGGTGGTTTTCAAGCCCCCAGAGTCACCTGATGGTCACTGGAACTATCATAAAGGTGGTTTTTGTTCATTCCTACGCTCGGAAAAGAAACGGCATCAAAACCAAAGATGGCATTCGAGGCCCTTGTCTCTCTTGCCCGAAGCGCCGAGGAACTCATGTACGTGCTCACAAGCCAGAAAGCGTTCAAATCTTTTGGAGGTGACCGTCATTTACGACATTCTCGCGCCTTTCAAGTCCGACTCTTGCTAGGCCTGACTCAGAAAACCCTACGGATCACAGAGCACCGTCCCGATAATTAACTGACGCACAACCCATAGACAGGACAAGTTTCATTAGGAGACACTAAAAGTGTACATCAACCCATAAACCTGCTGCAGTATGATTTCAAAAGAAAATCACAAGGAGATAAACAAAACACATGACATGAAATCATAAAGGAGGATAGCGCATCTTTTCTTCTGCAACGACTGCACCATGAAATTGTTTTTTTAGTCCATTAGTCCAAGCTACACTTATTACCTCCAGCAAGACATGAACAAAAATGATGAAATCCACCAGCTGTGTACTCTGTCTTCAATGAACCAGCTGGCAATCCTTTCTCCTCATTCAAATTCAGTCCAATACAGTAAGAACCCACATTTGTGACTGTGTGTTGCGTTATTGTGGTAAGTACCACAAAACAAATATGAAAATACGTGTTCCCAACATGATCTGAAGCCACACTTACCTTTCATAACATCACACATGTAAAATTTTTTTGAAGCTCAGTATCCCACATATCCCCTGACTGTGCTGCATACAAATGCACTTAACTCTGTGCGGGTGTACTGGTAGACTACATTTCTGACAGATCATGGTTTATAGTTACACCTAAGATGTACAAGACATGACCCATGAGGCTCATTCCCCTAATATGGCTGCACATTACTTTGTAATACAAAACCTACAACATAAAGCCATACACGACAGAAAAGGTACAAAGCAGAAAATGACCATCAAGAAAGGATGCATCTCACATCATGTCAAATTGCCCTTTCCAGACCTATTACACAAGGTATGACGGTTAGCTATCTGTAACTCATTCTGCAAAGCTTTTACTAGAGGGTTGGGTGAGAAGGTCACTCTTTCCTGGACAGCATCTTCGTTGCAATCCAACAGAATAAGCTCTACAGAGAGACAACTCACAGGAGTCAACCTGCATTTCCACCAATTTCAGTTGGGCCTTTCTCTACCCTGCAGTAGAGGGCGACATACGCTCATATTGCCTGCCCACCCCTTTCTGGTCTCATACATATATCAACATGCATTCTGCCTGCTCCAGTTCTGCATTTGTTGCACCCCCTGATGCACATACCACTGATTATATCGACCTCAATCTCTTACCAAGAGGAGGCACTAAAATATGATAAACAAATGAGTAAAATATTGCTCTCTGTCCTACCACATCATCTAGCCAGGACCAGTCTACATTTTTCAAATACCTGTCAATCACTGCTAGCATGCCCAAGGCATATAACAGGGCTCCAATCTCTAAGATCATCACTCTGTGACAATAGACCACAGTAGCACTCTACTGGTACCCCCAAGAATGATATTCGATACACCCTCCTCATAAAGAAAAAAGCAAAACAAACCAATCCAAAACTAAATCCGAACCATTTTGCTCCAACGCTCTGAATTTACATTTTACGCTTTCCTCTAATCCACATTCATGAGTAATCTTCAATAGCTTCAAAATTTATTCATCGAATTTCTTCATTTCATGACCACATTCATTTTTCTTGTTTCATATGAAATCTGCCATCTGACATAAGATATACTTCAGTTTCTAGCAATCAAACACTATTGCAATCATGATGCAATGCATATATTCATACATTAAGTAAATACAATGTATGCTGACTTTTTCCTTATGGTAACAAAAAATTGCAATCTATTTCTTATATTGAATACATAAGTTCTGTATAGAAATGAAAGGAAAAGAAGAACTCTAATTTGTACATCATGAAAGCATGCAAATACAGTATAAAAAGTTATTATTATCTACACTCTTGAAATATTGTTCAATTCAACAGACTTGCCACTAGACATCTCACAGAGAAAAAGAGATGGTGGGATAACTGAGCAGGTTCCACGACTGGTTCTACATATTACGGGTGAAAAATGATGTGCCAGTCCATGATAAACTCACAAGAATTTACTTCTTTCAAATTCAACTCTGCATCCTGAGTCCAGTTGGCATGTGCACAAACAGACATCAGCAGTGAGGCAACTAGCCAATTGATGGTATGTGTCAGATGCAGACCTCCCAACCTTTCTGACTGAAAAATAGAAATGATTTGGCTCAAAAGTAGGAAAGAAAGAACAGTTCCCATAGGAGTGTGTAGTAAAATTACCAAGAAAAATAGGAAAATCCTATTGACACGAGAGCTGGGAATGGCCAAAATTCAGATTCTTCCCTCTAAATTCAGAATGGTGGGGAGGTTTGCAGAAGACAAAGATGCTTACAAGTGAGACCATGCTCTCAGCAGGAAAGGTGGCTCCTCCCTTACCCCTGCAAAACCTTCCTTGCATCACTTCCCTATTCTGCACGGCTAGTCTCACTATCTGCTTTACTACCATCATCAATGTGGAGATCCTCGATGCACTGCTGGGCCTCGGCCACCCAGTCGGCCACCCTCTGCTCCGGGGCACCATCATCCGGCAGCGGGATGTCTAGCTTGATCACCTCCGCATCCTCATCGTCCTCCTCTTCCTCCTCATCCTCCTCCTCCTCCTCTTGCTCTTGGTCCTCCATCCCAGCGGCCAGCTGGTGCAGCCCGGTCCGATGCATGCTGGGCCTGGTGTCCTCCTCCTCCTCCTCCTTGGGTCCCAGCATCTCCTCTATGTCCTCCTCTCCCTCTCCCGCCGTCAGGGTGCGAGAGGAGGTCTCCGACATGCCGTACTCCGCACCCACACTGCTGCTCCCGTCCTTCTCCTCCTTGTGAATGGTGTCGTCTGTCGAGTTGCTGATCATGCTTCCAGTCCGGCTGAAGTGGCTGCTTCTTTCTGATCCGTCGCCTGCCGGGTGGAGCTGGGACCCGGCCGCCTCTCTCTCGCTGCCCTTCAGAGAAGTGGACGAGGAGGCATTCATGCTGGTATCCGGCTCTATCTCGCGCCCCTGGCTGTCCACCTCTGGCTCCGGGTTGGGGTAGTTCTCCGAGATCGGCTCCGAAATGACGGAGCTAAAGGAGATGGCGCTGCAGCCGGACAGGTTGCGGTTGTGGCCCATGTGGTGGCGATGTTTGGCCATGCGGGCCGCACTGGCTGCGTTGGCTGCTTCTAGCTCCTGCTGGAACTTGCGCACCATCTCTTTATACTCATTCCTTGCCCTTGTTGAAAGATCCAGCAATTGTTTGTAGGTATCCTGTAACAAATAAGAGAAAGTTTGTTTGTTTGTTTGTTTTTCAATCAAGCATGTCTTAGGAAAAAACAGATCTACCTTCACTGACCAAAGCGCTTTACAATTTGTTTTATCACTGCAAATTCCTAAAGCTACATAGAGTAGATGATATCTACCACACCAGCACTTGGTCAAAAGACATGTGGGATGCTGAGCTGATCAGTAAAGGAAGACTGTCATGCAGGACATTTATTTAAGCTTTCACATACAGCTTTTCTGCATCTATGTAAAAATGTGTCACACAAATCAACTTCTATCACACTTGGGCATGATAATGTGACATGACTGTCATACAATTGAATTGATAGACTCCAACAGCAACAGGCTTTTGATGAACAGGTTCAGATAGGCCCAAGCTGGCCACATCATCATTTCACAGTGTATGATTGGCAGTTTCCAATCGACACTTCTGGCGTAAGTTTCAAGGGCTTCAAGTGCACTGATGCTTGCCAGAGACCAGACACATAAAGGTGAGAAATACTACCAACATTTCACACTCTTTTACCTCTGCTCCGTCGTAGTTGAACACGCCCACCACGCTGACCGGAACCACTTTGTTGACGGCCCTCCCCAGCGCCTTCCGCCCCAGGGCAAAGATGAGGGGAACATTCTGCTCGCTGGCAAGGGCACTGATGCGATCCATGGCTTCATCAAGGCCACCTGAGATAAGAAAAAGCAATGAAATGAGGGGTAATGCTGTCAACTATAGACAACGCATACATGAACGACTGACAACAGAACCAACTTACAATGTTTCCACTAACCATACCCCAAATCACAATCTTCTAAAAAATTGGCAGAAGGTTCATTCCAGTTACAAAACTTGACCCTAGGTTGCATTTTACATTTTTGGCGTGGAAAAACAAACAACACCAAACTTTTTAAACTAGTACATGAGAACCATACACAGTTCTCCTGTTTTTAGGAAGATACGCCTTGATAAGAATGGACAGACTAATTATGATCACCTGTAGCAGTGGTACAAACAAAACAGAGCAGCAACAAAAAGTATGTCTTTGTATCTCTCAATCTGCAACTTATCGAAAACCCAACAACGCTTTGCACTGGATAAACGATTTTTGAATACTCCTAAATTCCTCATCCAGATTCAATGAAAATAAGCATTTGTTCAAATAATGGTATTCGAAGTCACTGTGCACACATGAGTAACAACAGAAATCTATCTCAGCACCTCAGCTTGGAAAGGTTAAAGTGGAAATGCATTAACCCTAATCAGGCTGGGGGGGGGCGGAATCCGCCCCCCCTCGACGTTTCGCGCAATATCTTCGCAACGCGATAAGCTCCCGCCGCGATGTTTCATGACTTTTTTCTTTCAAGTATCGCGCAACTTTTGAGACCCAAATTGTCGCGCCCGCGCGTACCGTTTTGACGCGACGCCCGTTCGAAAAAAATTCGTCAACCCCAAAATTGCTCCAAAACGTGATTTTGTGTACAAATCCAATGCAAATTGTGTTTTTTCAATTAATTCACATAAAAATTCATATCTTCACTTAGAATGGCCGAAATTAATTTATTTTAGCATAATAATGCTTCGAAAAATGTCTGTGACAAATTTTGGCCAAAAAACAAACAAAAACAAAAGGTCAAAAAACAAAGAAATACATAAGAAATTCAAAAAACAATAAAGTACATAAGAAATTAATTTCGATAAAGATTTTTTTTTATCCTATGTCTCAGAAGAATGACACAAGAAACATTTTAAAAAAGAAATTAGCTTAATTGGAGCATTAATAAGTGATTTAGAGCCCAAAACTGATTTTATGCATAAATTACAATAATCAATTAATATACATTGTAAAATATAAGAAAGATTTTTCGGAGAAAGCAACCATACATTTTGATAAAATACGTCATGGGCGTCGCGTGTGCCGATTTTCGGCGCGATCGCGCGTTCCATAGGCGAGATCTGAAGGGGGGGCGGAATCCGCCCCCCCCCAGATATAGCATAGCCAAAAAAGCCCAGCCTGATTAGGGTTAAAGAAGGACTAAAGAAGCGACAGTTGAGCACCTTTGGACTGGATCCTCTCAAGGTTGGGGGACACGATGACACACTTGATCTTCTTGAGCTTCAGGTGCTTGGTCACCTCCCTCAGTCCCATCACTAGACGTCGTTTCATCTTGGCCTGTCATGGAGGGAAGGAAGATTCTAGATTAAAACACCCTCCAGGACAATAATGGAGAATGAAGTACCTACGAGAACCATTGTACTGAGGGAAATTTCAATAATGTAAAAGTCCTTGGGAAAGCTTGTCAGAATCTTGTCTACCCTTGGAGGTCACAGGATTGATGCTCTGCTGACCTTCCAACATTCACAAATTTTGAACGATTTCTTTCCTTTTGCTTAAAATTTTCAAACTAGTTTGATCTTGACAGCTTCTTTCTATAAAATGATGCAAGTTTGGATTCCTCTTGGACAGTCATTCACAGAAGGAATCAAATGATCGGTAAGCAACAGCGGGACTGACAGCCATAGATCCATTTGAAACTTGCATTCATTTGTAGTCACGTGTGGTAATTGTCCCCAAATGTTGATAAATTTGACCTGATCATTGTACCTTTGCTGGGTCCTTGTGGTACTGCCGGTCTTGGAATTTGACAAGAGTCTGAAGCAGTGTCGTGCAGCAGGCATCAATGTCTTTATCAAGTACTTGGTTGCAATATCTACACAATCAAGGAGAGAGTGAGAGAAAAGATATTTAGTGCCCTGCTTGCTTTTAAATATGAAGAGAGTGCAGGAGAACAGAAAACACCAACTTATCAGTTTATGACGATAGCTGTTACACACATGGAAAGAAAGTATTACTAAGCACACAAACATTTAATAGACTTAAAACAATCTACAGTATGCCTAAAGGGAGCTTTGCATAATGCATGGCTCGCACATGCTCACATCACATGAATTCAGTACATATGTCACACCACAGCACAATCATTATTACAATTTTTTCAATGTCCGAGTATGTATCCACCCATTATCTTTTCTGTCCCATTGTGAGCTGTTGAAGTGCTATTTGTATTTGAAACATGTTGCAAAGTATCTCTGGTTGTGGTGTGATGCTGAAAAGAGAAAGAAAAAAATCATTTTAGCACCTCCGGCCAACATGCCAAAAGAGCTCATTTTAGCATCCAACAATGTTTACCAACTTGCTTTTTACATGTCACCATCACTGGGTGAATCTGGGAATAAAGTAAAATGATGCGGAATGAAAATAAAAAGTGGGACTCGGTGGAGAAGGGCATTCCACTCAGGCAAGCTTTAGTTCCATTTGTAGCTAGACAACGAGTTCATCAGTAGACCAAAGGGACTCACTCTCTGAACCGCCTGCTGTGGATCTTGGTGGCCACCTGGGCCGGGTTGGTGCGGTTCATTCCCGTGGCGGGACTGGAGAGCCCCGAGCTGAGCGGGGACCCGGGGGAGAGGGGACTCATGCTGAGTGGGGACATCTGGCTGAGGGGTGACAGGTCACTCTGGGAGGCATTGAAGGCCAGGAAAGAGCCGCGGTCACTTGGAGCTACATGTGAAGACATACAAGTAAAGAAGAGCAGAACTTCAAAATCATTACCAGCCACTGGTAGCAAAATCACATCCTACCAGCAGAGCTCTGTTCCAAGAAGCACATACACAATACATTCTGCACCAACGGCCAATGGGCGAATCTAGATATTCACCTGGTTGAAGTGGCTAATCAAATCATTCAGTGCTAGAGTACTAAGTGGGAACGGTGAATTGGTTAGGTTTTTTACCGGCTCATGAATAAACATCACATTCACAGGCATATACACCTTCAAAGATATCAGTTCATGTCGAGTCTTATTTCTTATTATGGCAGAGGTTTCCAGAGGAAATGGGTGCATTGTTGATTCAGGTGAACTACTATCAAATGCAGAATTATGTAAAATAAACAGATATGAATTTAACTCTAAATATATCAAAGTCTACAGATTAAATGCTTGCTCATCCTGAGAGGACTAAAAGACTCTGAACATGATAGACTCAAGCGAAATATACATGTACATTCTTCAAATTAGTCTACCTTTTGAGTCAAGTCCACTGGATTAAATGATGGTATTGACCATGTAGCAAAATCAAAAAAAAAGAAAAGAAAAGAAAAGAAAATCTTAATGTGGGAGCAACAGTAGATATACAGTAATGGACTAAAGCCAAATCAGCCTTTCCCTTGTATCAGTAATCTTGGCTGTAGAGTTATTTTTTATTTTCTTGTTCTAAATTTGGAGGGATCTCTTTGGCACTCACCGTCCTGGGAGAGATTCTGGGAGAACCCTTGTGAGAATCCCTGAGAGAAGCCGTGAGAGAAACCCGAGGACAGGCCCTGGGAGAGGCCCATGTCACCACCGTCCAGTCTCCCAGAGGACTGGCCATTGGCCCTCTGATCCTCTTCCTCTCCTTCCTCCTGGTCATCTTGTCGCTCCTCCTCCTCCTCCTCTTCCTCCTCATCCTCATCCTCATCATCATCATCCTCGTCCTCATCCTCTTCATCACCATTGTCTCCATCATCAGCTGGCTCCCTGCAAAGTTTTGAATGTTAGAAGAAACAAATTCGAAATAATCCTCACATCTTCACATGAATTTCGTGTTATTGATGGCAACTGGGCAAGTACTGACACTAAAGGACACTTTTGCAAATCTATACATTTCTAATAAATCTATTCCGAATACTATAAAGCCAGATATGTTCGAGTGCATTTTAATTCTAGAATTTCACGAGAGCCAAGATTAATGAAACTAAACACATGCAAAAGTGCTTGTCTACACTATATGCATTGAATGCCAGTGGCACTTTGCGAAAATTCAATGCAACGAAAAAGGCCATGTGCTCAAATGTGTGAAAATTTCAAATTACAGTACACAGAAATAATGTTTTTGAATAGCTTTATTTCTGTGTGTTTCAGATGAACTGGGACCATATTTATGACAAGTTACACTTTAGGATCAGTGGAAAATGATGACCTTCAAAATGTAAACCCCACTAGGAGTCATCCTTGTTTTTCCATTACCCTCAAAACAGCATAAACAATGGGTCTTATCCTAGCAAGACACTGCTTACATGCACAATGAAATGGCAAGGGAAGCATAAGAGCAAAGTGTGAGGGTAAGACAACCCCCCAAGGGCAGAAACCATTATGACAGACTCACTCATCAGACAGACGACTCTCCTCCAGCGTTCTCAGCCGTTTCTTCTCCTCTCGCTCCTTCAGGATGACGCGCTTGAGGGCGCTGGGCTTTTTCTTGGCGGGCACTTCTCTCTCCTTCCCTCGCTTTATGGGAACATTCTTGTCTAGAGGGTTATGACCCTTTTCAGAGCCAAACAAAGAAAACAAAATCCAGTGATTTCTATTTTTCTTCTCTTTCTTTTTACTTTTCATCACATTACATTGATTCACAAAGCTTTATCACAAAGTATAACCGAACCCTTTGTTTTTTACAAACAGATTGCTGATCTTCAGCTTTTGCTTTTAGAAAATGCTCTTCTTGCCTTATAAACCAGTCCTACCCCAGCCTGGTCTCCACTCTGATGAGACCAAGCAAAACAAATCCTCAGTTTTAATGACAATTGTGGTTTCCTTCCTTTCCATGTTCTCCACCGTCATCTTGTCATAGTGCCACGAAATCCAATGGCCAGATGTCTTGACCATTGTGCCAAATGGTGCAAATGGTACATTGGATGAGCTAGCTTGCGACATGCAGAACTGTTTAGATAACTCATCAGACCACGAAATCAAAGACTTTACGGTGTTATTATTTTTCTCCCACATGATCTGTATACCCTTATTGTTAAGTTAAGTGAAGTGGGCCTACTCAACCACCTACATGTACCCTGGATTTGTCAATCATCTGTGTCCTGGGCTGGACATGGAGAGCAGGAGCCACGGGGGCCACAGTGGCCACTGTGGGTGCAAACTGGACATTCCTGATGTGGGAGGCTGGCATCCTCTGCCCCTGCTGCTGCTGCTTAGCCCGTATCTCCTGCTGTTGTTTCTAGGATGCAAAAGGGAGACAAAACGGGTGGTCTCATACGCCCCTCTTGACTTCATCTCAGTCGTATGATGACACAAACTCTCTTATCCTCAATTCATTGTTTATACAGCAGTCATGAAGTATTGATCGTAATGAAAGCATCAATGCTCAAGTTGACTTAAAAAAAGAAAAAATGTTAATCAATAAACTGGTAGACGTTCGCTGAAAATCTGACCGAAAGTAAAGAAGCTAAGGGATTTTCTAGTTTCACATGTTGTCACGAAATAATGACAGTGGCTGCAACCTCACCGGCAAATTAGATGCAATGTTGATGTCATCACCTCACAAGTATATACAATACAAATACAAATTTTCACAAAAATATATAAAAGCATTTTAACTTTGTATCGCTTACATTATATCATAGTGGTGGTCCAACAAATTAACAACAATGCCTTCAAAGGGGAGAGGGAGTTCTGATTGCGGAGTTAAACCAAAGGGACGATCATGAGCTGGTGACATCAACACCTCATCTCATTTGCATGTGTGATTATTTCAGAGTTCCATGAAAAAATGTGGGAGTATCAAGAAATCTCAAACATGTAATGGCACTGTCCCTATTTAAAAAGCTGCCTTCCTCGACGTGTATTTGGTGTCTTGACAGTGTCAACTTCTTCATCTCCTAAACTCTGTGACTCAACCCACGTGAAAGTGGATACACAGAATGAAATGTTTCGGTCTTATTCCATGTCAACTGACACTATCTGATCAAGCAAAAACTCTTTGAAGTAAAACGATGGTGGAGAATACGTTTCCTTAAACATGCCTTATAAACTCATTTTCATATAAGTATGTGGCAGAAAGATGGTAGAAATATACAGAGTCCATTGATCTACCTCCAGTGCTGCCAGCATATCCCCAAGGTCAAATTCAATGGGCATCTTTGTCCGTTTGCCTTGCTTCTTCATATTCTCCTGCAGCTGGCGCTGTTCTTCTGTGATTTCTGAGTACTCCTGTCAGAGCAGCATCACAAATATCAAGTGTGTGTGTGTGTGTGTTGGGGGAAGAAACAACATACAATAGAGTATGATTACACTGCATCACAACTGCACATACAATTGGTCCATCACTACAGTCTGCCGGGCAGATAATGCCCCCCACCTACCCCCCCCCCCCCCCCCCCCCAAGTACTAGGGTTTAAGCTGAGCATCTTAGGAATTCAGATTTGCCAAAAAACAGAATAGTATTGTCCCAACATAAGGTGTCTTTTGTGATGACACATGACATATCTTTGAAAACTGGTATTACATATGTCATACACTTAGTGAGTCTAATTTTTTTTGTGAATCGGGACTTCCCCACAATGTTGCAAAGTGATTAATTTGTGATTGTGGAGTACAGTTATGAAGACAGAAATGCACGCCTGCATGTCACATTCATGTTGGGATCAGAGTTAATATTTTTGTGTGTTGTTAAATTTGAGAATAGAACCTGACCAGCAAAATCCGGGGGGAATAAAAACCCAGTGAAATATATGGCATATAAAGTAATCATCCCAACAAAAAAATGAATAAATACAAAAACATATGATAGAAATAGACTGGCATACGAGAGAACAAAACGAAAATAAGTATACGCATAGTCCTAAAAAATATATGCATAAAACATTGTGCTCTTTCTGCTTTTCCCTAACCTTGGCTGCAGCTTGGGTGGCCATCATGGCTTTCTTGCGTCTTTTCCGTGCATTCCGTCCCTCCTTGATGGTACTCATGACGTTCTGGGGGCTGAGCAGCTCCTCGGGTTTGATGATGCTGCCAGACTCCACGCCCCCTTCCTTCTCATCTTCCTCACTGGAACTGTCGTTGGGCTGATGGCGTGTCGGAGAGAGAAGTTTGGGAACAAATAATGAGAGGTATGGAGATAATCTTTATCACTCATAAGATGATTTGGATGTGCCTTCCCTTTACAGAGACCTGCTATGAAAGTTTTATTACTACATTAGGCAAGAGTGTTTTGGGGTAGGGTTTTTTTTTTTGTGTGTGTGTATGTGTGTGTGAGTGTCAGTATTGAAATTAGTAAATTATTGGATGATACTGAAAGATACCAAGATTTATCTTGCTGTATGGACCTGATAACGGTTGCGACTTCACGACTACGATGTTAAGCTTGCATAAACAAGTAGCACTATGAATAATGGTACAGAAATCTATTATCAGCGACACAAACTTTGAGGCAAAGAGAGAAACAGGGTCACTGTGTTTTGCCTTCCGCACTAAGGATATGTTCAGCTACCAGTGCTGCAAACTTTTGTCACAGAGAATCACATACTGTTTGCCCGAACTACTCATTTGTGGGATAAAAGGAGAGGTCACTGTTGCTGGACTAATCTTATTTACATTATTTCCAAATGCAGAGTAATCTCTTACATAATACTATGCCATCATACTGTAACACACACCTTATTTTCATACACTGGTGTATCATTGCCAAACACCATATAAATACAACTATCAGCCATTATGAAAAAAAAAAATCATACCTTTGTCGGTGCTCGTTGCTGAAGCACAGAGCTGTAGCTAATGGGGCGTTCACCTGGACCTTTTCCAAAGGGTCCTCCAGGACTGCCCATTGGCAGTCCTGGGTACTCGTCCATGTCCTGCAGCTGAGGAGGCTTGGCTGACACAGTCACACTGACCATCTTGGTCTTCTCCCCCTCCAGATCAGCGTCTTTCTTGCCCTTGTTCCGCTTCTGTTTCCGCTTCTTGGAGCCTTCTTCCGCTGCTGGCTGCTTCTGCATCGGGAGAGGGGACTGCATCCTCTGGTATTGCTGCTGATGCTGATGCTGCTGATGCTGCTGATGCTGCTGATGCTGCTGATGCTGCTGCTGCTGTTGTTGGTGCTGGTTGTGATGGACTTGCATGGGAGTTGGGAACGGGTACACGGCTTGCCTCGGTGGGTACGCCACACCTACCATTGGTGGAGGTGGCTGCGGATGGACGACCCGCGGCTGGGTCAGCGCGCTTGCGTAGCTCATTCCAACGCCTGGCGATCGGAACCCGGGCACGACGGGCTGGATGGGTAAGCCACGGCCCCTTGGGGCCATGTTCATTGGCCTGGGCGGGGCACCCTGGGGGAGAATGGTAGGAGGGGGTTGGGGGAAGACGCCCATCTCTGATGGTAAGTCCTTGTGGGGTACCTGCGGGTGAGGCGATGCCCTTGCATTCATGATGATGCTGCTGTACGAGGGTTTGACTGGCTGAGGAGGATAGTTGGTTCCCATGGTAACCTGACCAGTGGAGGTCTGCTGGGCATGCAGTGGACTGTAGTAACCACTGTCACTGTCATGAGGGGTGCACTCCGGCTCCGACTCGCTGGAACTGGACGTGTCCCTGCCCGTCTGGTTGCCCTGGGACTTCTTGTTGGTCTTCATTCTCACCTTGGAGGAAGGATTGCTGGTCTTGTCCGATAATGGCTTGTTAGCAATTGCTTCTGGAAAGTCTGTGAAAGGGTAGATATAGTCGCAAAGATGGTTAATTAGAGCAGTTACTTCATTCTACCATACTACTCATATCAGATTTCTCCCTGAAATACATAACAAATGATAAGGGCTAGCCTTGCTTACTCAAGCAGCAGAAAAGGTAATGAACCTTGCAGTATAATAAATGGGACGTTATTTTTTCATTCAGTCTCAAGTTGCGTACCATCCAGATAATGACTTTCTTACCTGTTTGAGCACAGGCTTCGGCAAAGACGACAGTCTTAGGCTTGGGCTTTGGCATCTCTGGGGCAGGTGGTGTGTATGTCTCATAGTGATTTCGTACTTTCTTCCTGCGGTTGCCATATCTAGAGTCCTTTGGTCTTGGACCATTGTACTGTAAACAAGAGAGAAAGTGGTGCTCAACATTATGGACCTGCACTTCACCTTTATAGTCCATTATCCATCCTACTATGTAACGTGTGGGATGATCAATTTCCTTTCATAAATGATCATACTAAGTTAAGTATGTTAAGTTTCACAAAGGGTAATGACAATAACAGATTAATTTGTAAACTGTACATATTCAAGTAGTTTTGAATGAAGTACGCGCATGATGTTCTACCTCCTGCATAAATACACGGTAATTGTACATTCCTATTTCATTATGTCTTATTTGCACATGGTTGACTGGTACAAGGTTTGTTTCTTTGTTTTTTACTCTGCTTTCTCCTATGACTGCTTTATCACAGACACAATTCACTATTTCCTATCCTTCATGTTTCATTACCTTAACGGTCACGAAATTAATGGAGCTCCAAAGAGACCGTTCACCCTTAACAGACATTTAAAAAAGATGGTCTACTAATTCTAAACAAGATATTCTTTAGTGATGGCAATGGAGAAATCCATATTTGTATACTACACAAACAAAAATTTCCACACAATTAAAACTTGTTTGCATTCAGTCCAGTAATATTATATTTTCATGTTCTTACATATTCTGTAAACATGTTACTGACTATAAAAAATAATGACTACTATTAAGCAAATAATGTTTTCTCAAAGTGAGTAATTTTTGCAACTTTCTCAAGAGAACTCTTATATGCGACTTTAACAACACATCAAAGTATTACAACCCCCTCCGTTATGTACATAATGTATGTAGGTCTTGCCCATGCAAAACACAATTTGCAGTCAGCAACTCCTGCACATCTATGCACAGAGCTGTGTTTCTTGAATGTGAACTGAACAGTTTTCTAAACTGTCAACATAAAGACAGTAGAGAATGTGCCAGAGATACACGAGGCACAAATTGTACATATCTTAAACTGATCTCTATGAATTATCCATAACAATGGATACAATCTATGGACTTCTGACCTTATGATCTCAAGAATTGTACTCTAGTAAATCCCCTAGATGATTTCAGCACAGACGTTTAAACCATCCTGGTCTTACCTCATGGTAGACGCCGGGGTAGCCTCCATACCCTCCCGGGCCATACTGATTGTGTGCAGCCGAGGGTGGGGGTGTGTCCAACTGGGAGGGGGGCTGGGCAGTAGACATGTCCATCCTACCCATAGCAGGTACTGGGTGGAGAGGGGGCCGGTGGTACTGGTAGGAGCCGGAGTGCTGCGATGGAGGGGTCATCATGTGTGTGGGAAAAGGGCTGTGGGTACCAGGTACAGCACCTGCACAAGTAGAACACAATGGCAATGAGATTGAGATGGAGCAGAACATTGATTAATTCTGTAATCCTTTGTTCTAAATAAAAAAAAATAATAATAATAACTCTCAAGTAATTCTAAGTCATGAATTCAGCAGCCAGGAGCATGTTGTTGTTGCAGCTGTCTAATATGTAACACATTCTGACAAATAGTAATCTATTGCAAACCATTAGCTACATCTGAAGAAAATTCACATCTACACTGTATGCGTACCTCCTTTTTTCTGACATTCTTGCAGTCTACTAATAGTACCTCTGCATATCTTGTCTTTTGTTTAAAGGGACTGTACAGTACTGGTTGAGGTGGGGATTCATGTTTTGAACATTCCTGAGTGAGATAATGAGAAACCTCTTATGAAATATGAAAGAGCATGTAATTTCAAGAAGGATTCAACATTTATTTGATGAAAATTGGTTTTCAAATGGCTGAGATATTAAAAAAAAAGTGATAATAATAAAAGGCGACAGGCCACACCTTTTATTAGGATCTCTTTGTTTCACCTTGTTTAAATTGGATATCTCAGCCATTTCAAAACCAATTTTCATCAAATAAATTTTTGATACCCCTTAGAATTGCATGCTCTTTGACATCTCATAGAGTGGTTTCTGAATATCTCGCAAAACGTTAAAAAAGCTAAATCCTCACCTCAACCACAACTGTACACATCCTTTAGTCTCCTACAACTATGACACTCCATTACAATGAAACAAAAATGACTTTCTGCCATATCATATCATTTTCTCTTTACTGAGATGTAGTGCAGTATCCTAGATCTGTGAGCCTTGATAGATCATTTCAATTTTACATTGAAAGTAAAATGTCACACATTGTACTGGATCAGAAGAACTATTACAAAAGGTGAACGGGCATTTTAAACACACTGTGCATACGTAATTTAGCAATTACTTACTACAAAGCCAAGATACTGATGTAAATGTTATGCATTCTTAACTTGTCAGTTGCTCCACTTACTGATCTTTTCATTCATTTTCTAACCTCCCCTTTTTTTTTGGGGGGGGGGGGGGGTGGGTGGGGGAGGAATTGCAATCCATCTGATCTTGTGAATGGACAAGGAGGCCTGGGTAACTTCATCTTAGGACAGTCAACAAAAATTCAAAGTTCTGATGGCTGAGAAATTTTAACATATAGTAAAAGAGGAGCCATGCTAACAGTGATCATGCAATGAAATAGATGTGTGATGTCACTTCCAACTAGTGACTTGCATATTTTGTCTAAACCACAAAGTAGCTCAGAGGTACAAAGGTTTGCTATGAAAGCTTTAAAAAAAAAAAAAAAAAGCTCTACAAAGCGTACGGACTGTAGCTGATAATGACAGAGCACTCATCTCACAAGGAAGGCACTAGTCAAGACGCTTCCTTCCCTTGCAGCCGATACAGTGACAGCCAATTGCCTCACTGACATATGACATGGTTTGGCCTACAGGGATACATGCCAGAATGGGGTTTAAAGACACCCATGTTTGATAAAGCGAGATACATCAATGTTTTACTCATATTCTTAATAGCTGAGGGTACCTCATTAGCAAAAAGGTTTAATAGCCAGAGTAATTATAGCAGTAAGGATAGAGGTGGAGAAAATTTGCCGTCTTTTTTTATATATATATATTATCATAAATTTGTACAGTTTGGTATTTATGACATCAACCTTGCCCACTTCATGCAGACCAATCAGAATCAAATGCAATTCACATGACACAAAATCGCCAAGGCGGCTTTCACTTTGACAGGAAGGAAGAGGGTGTACGTAATGGAGGCATTGGTTCTGTAAATAGGTGTAGACAGAGGAAGGTGTATTGGTACAATTGTAGATCTGGGAAAGCAATCCATACAAAATGGAACCAAAGGGCAGTCAAATCACATTAATTGCAGATTTCTGCATTGACTTTGGACATCACGATCAGATTTTAGAGTGTTTAATTGAGACTAAGGACTGAAACTCGTTTTGTTCTTCTGTCTTTGGGGGGGGGGATGGCAATTTAGATCTGTGTTCTATGGGTATTTCACATTCTTCACACTTGAAAATCATTCTCACTTTTGGAATGCGTGAATCGCAGGCACCTGTGACCAGATCAGATAGTCATTTGCTTCTCACGTGTCCAATTCACAGTATGCACAAGTTCTAGTTCAGAATAATATACATGGCTATGTTTTGTAGATGGGTCTAAATTGTACATTCCTTACTCACCAGAAGTGGTGGGTTGATGGGGCATCATAGATGGAGTGACAGGAGACGGAGCATGATGGGGAGGCAAGGGGGTTGGGGGAGGAGGCGGTGCCTGCTCGTAGTGGCCACCCTGCTGGTACACAGCCTGCTGGTATGGGGTGGTCGTGCTGCTGTGCTGCTGGTTGGCCGGCGGCGGCATCTGGTATCCCTGGTGCAAGGGGTAGTAGTCTGGGTTCTGCTGGTGGGAGAGCTGCGCCGCTGGTGGCTGGTGTCCCTGAGGGTAGGTGGGTGCCTGCTGGCCAAGGGACGAGTGGTGAGCTGGAGGGTTGGGACAACTGGTTGCCACCGACTGCGTCCCTTGTGGCAGTGATGGCACGTGCTGCTGTTGCTGCTGGTGTTGATGGTGATTCTGGGTCACAGCGGCGTCTTGCGGTGTGCCCGAATATCCCACCCAGCTCTCCGTAGATGGAGCTGCACCAGTAGAACTACATGTGCATCAAATAGTAACCAAAACACAGAGGGAGAGATCAGATATTTGAACAGGTTGTATGAACAAAACAAGTAACTGCACACACACACACAAAAAATGAAAACATTTAATTTTGTAGTGGCAGGTGGTTGCTCTTCATTTTCATGGCAGTTGTCTATCACAAATACAAAATACTGGAACACACATTGTTCCTCTCACACAGAACCATCACAATATCTCTGCTCTGTTATTTGGGGGCTAAAAAAAAAAAGAAGAAGCAGCAAGTGAAAATTCATTCAGATGTATTTATAGTTAAATAGTGTTTCCAGACTGGACCACACATATTGTACATGAATGTCCAGTTTTGAGCAGAAACACCCATATTACATTCTACATAACATAGCACCAATGTCAGTGCAAATGGTGGATTTTAAAGAACAGGCATATCTGTCACTTGCTGATTTTGTCAAGGTATATGAAGGGCAGATTATTTGACACTGCATGTAAATATTTCATTAATTTATGTAAGTGTTGTTAGTTGCCTTTTGCTTGATTACAACTTGCTTTTGATTTAACTAATACACTGAATTTCCAGATTTTTTTTTCTCAAAAAAAAAAGAAGAAAAAACAAAAACAAAACAAAACACAGGCCTGCCTGCCTGCCTGCCTGAAATTCCACTATCACAAGCATTCATCACTTGATGAGTTATTGCTGGAATACATCTTACATTCATGTTTACGATGGCTGTGGTAAGTAAACAATTTATCTGCCTAATGATGGCATAACTATTTTATATTCCTGCATCAAAACATTCATGACATCTACAGCAAAGTAAGTGCGGTGTGACACACAAATGTATGATTATCAGCATTACTTTTTATGTACATGAATACAGCACTTCATTATTATCAGAACAGTCAAATGAAATAGAGTGATCCTCATAAAGTAATTCATATCTGTACGATCACACACATAAAATTGTGAACACATTACTGTGCTTTTTTCACAACTTACCTATCCTGGACGAATGGATAGCAAGTTGTGATGTAGCGTGGTAGTTCTGTCAGTGGCACCTTTTTCCCGTTCATGGTGGTCAAGGTACCACTTTGGTACACCCCTCCTCCACCCCCTTGCTGATGAGGAGGGGCCTTTGAGCCCTGTAGACCGCCACCGTGGTACATCCCCGGGCCCGAGGGAACCCCCTGTCCCTGCTGGACCCCTGGCCCTGGCATGGGCACATTCTGCATAACAGTGGGCTGCTGATGCACTGGGTGCTGGTGACCATTCTGTGGGTGGTGCTGGGCAAAGTGCTGCTGGGAAGTGGAGTTGTAGTACATGGTCGTCACACCTGAAGTCTGGGGCGGGGTGGCATAGGGGTGGGACTTCCCTGGTATAAAGGGGTCCACCTCTGCTGAAAGCCTGGTGGCCTGCATGAGAGAGAGAGAGACAGAGAGAGAGAGAGAGAGAGTCACTAACATTTGATAGAAATATGTACATGCCATACCAAATGGCAGTCATCACTTGAATCTATGTTGTTATCCCAGGCTCTTTGGCCCAAATTCACGAAGGTGGTACAATTGAAACCATGGTTTAAATCATGGACAATTTGTCTGGAGCGCCAAGTGTCCATGGCCTATTTTGTTACAAAATCAGTCATTTTGTCGACAAAATGACAACAGTTTGTCAACAAAATGGACATTTTGTTGACGAAATGCCTGATTTCGTAACGAAATAGGCCTTGCGACACTTGGCGCTCCATACAAATTGTCCATGGTTTAAACCATGGTTTCAATTGTACCACCTTCATGAATTTGGGACTTCCGCTTTGTGGTATGTACACCTTCGAAACATCACAAATTTGATTTCAAGATGGCAATTGAAATAATTCAATTCCTATGTACATCTATAATACAATGTGCCTGTACTGCATTTTGCCATTGACTACCACTCCCATCTTAGCTTTGAAAATGAAAGATTTCTTACATGTCATTTTGTATGTTCACCTCTCTCTAAGATTCTTCTTTTATATTAAAAAAAAAATCATTATTCAATGTCAACCAACAATTGCTGAGATGACACAAGAATGTTATTATAAACCGATCTATTTAAAGAGGCACAGGCATAACAATTTTCTTGCATGCCGCATACAGCATACTCCATACTGAACATTTCCAATGCCAGTTTACTTCTCACTAAATCATGCATCATGCCGAATCAAATTCAGCAAATGCCAAACAGACTAAACCTTTCTGACAGTTTTGACCACAGCAGGATTCTGCTTGTAATGAGCCCGTTTCCATGATGCATTCAAGGCACACTTCCTCATAAAAGGTCACCTACGGCAATCCTGTACAAGCCTGCCTGCCTGCCCAAGAGTCTGCCCGAGGCCTGCCTAACTAAACAAGAGAACCGATGTGTGTCTGTGCATGTGTGCATGTGTGTGTGCATGGTGTATGTGTCTGTGCTCACAAGCAGATTCACACGACAGGAACGGAATAACAAGAAGCAGATGAAATGGATCGTGTAGCTCCAGCATCATCGCTGGACAAGTGCCAGAAACATTCACAGTTGTGAATGTATCCCTGAAAAGGGAGACTAACCTACATGATGTCACATCAGTTGCCAGACAACTCTGTCATCCTACGTGATTGCCCATCATCTTTTTAAGGTATGGGAATGAAGAACTGATCAAAAAAACATCAGATAGTCCCTAAAACTTCCAATTTCAGCATTAACACACAAAAAAAAATGTATACGTGCTTCTAAATCAGTTTTACAATGTTTCTGCACTGTAATAACTCAAGAGAAAACATACAATCTTGTATACTTGAACAGGATCATTATTTCTCTAATAGGTCTACAGGGAGTGAAAGAGGAAGGATAATACTTTTGTAAAAGTGGATATTTTTGCGCGACTAATTTTTCGCGCTCGGCGGGGTAAGAAGAGTTTCGCGTGTTTCTAATTCCGCGGAATCAAGGCATCAACTACTGGAACATAAGGGAAGCAAAAATATTCGCATGCTTTTATATTGCGGTAGTTTCGGGTTGCGCAAAATGAGGGAAAATTTCAACACCGCAAAAATTTCCACTTTTACAGTAGTATGATAAACCCTGTCATTCAGAGATTTTCTAATTTTTACAAAATATTATTGATATAGACTGTAGCATGTATGTACTTATACAAATGTAGTTGCTCAGAGCTTTCAAACGGAAAACTTGAAATGCTGTTACACCATGCCTTTAAGGTCCATTACAACAGTAGACTAGTTTCACTGATATTTGGTCTGAGCTCAACAAAGGCTTGGCCCTGTCTAGTTGCTAATGTATATCATATACAGAGTGACCTAATTTTGTACATACAAGTGTATGTAAAATGTAACTACTGGAGTGTACCACACAACCTAGCTACAGTCACACAAGGAACAACATAATGGTGTCCAACTTGGTTTATCACTTTTTGTAAAAATAACTGTAGGTCTGGCTTAGGCTGTGAAGCCATAAATTTTAAGATAACCAGGACAGGAAGAACTTTACACTGTTTACCATGTTTACCATGTTTTAGTGCACATACTGACTGTGTATGGCAGAGAAGCAGCTCATACATGTAGCAAATTTTTCAAACCTATTAGACAAAAAGTTTCAATTTTTTCTCTTACAAATCATACTGATTCATTCATTCAAGTGTATGGCACAGCGTGCCTGGTTGATAACATTTGCTGACTATTGCAGCTAGTCACCTGGGGCGAACCACAAGGGGTCGGCATCATTTGCCCGTTTTCTTGTGCAGGTGGGTAGGGGGACTACTTCACCAGGTTGGCACCCTGCTCTTTGCAATGAATGAATGAAGTGGGATCTTTAACGACGTGCCTGTGTCGTGGCTAACACACACATGGGACCTCCATTTAATGTCCTGTCCGAGGGACAGAGTGTTTTGCCTCTTACTAGAGGGGACGGAATGCTTACACACAACATTGCTCAGTGCGACTCACGAATCAAACCCGCTACTCTTGGATGTGAAAGTAGACACGCTAGTACCAACTGAGCCATATCCCAGCCCTTGCCTCCAAAGTACCTGGATTACAGGCGCACGCCACAACGCCTGGCCATTATACTGATATTCAGTTCAGTTCAGTTCAGTTCGTTTATTCATTTCTACGATAAAAACAAACAAACATGCAATGCATACAGCTGTACATACATAAATACAAAGCATACAATAATTGATAAGAATGTATAACATAATAAATATAACAAATTAACAGAATAACGCACTTAGATATTTAACTGAGGAATACAGCCTTTGTTAAAATTAGATGTGAAATGAAAAAAGAGAACTTGGAGGAAAGCTTTAGAAGCCTTGTGAGGATGCAAGTTCTCTTAAACCTTCTAATGAGGTAATTTTACTATACATTAAAAAAAAAAGGAAAAATATTTTTAAAAAAAAGAAAAAAAAGCTGTACATATCAGGCAAGGACAGGGACAGCTTGACCACAATGCATGTTACAGAGTATTGTACACTGTACATCTAATTTGAATCTCTACCATTTTTGGCACCTTTTCCTTCCATGGTTATACTAAAGTATGTATCACTAATTATGAAATCATGATGAGATGTACACGTATAGTATAATAATGTAGCTCTTGACAACAAAGCTTACATTTCTTGTATGTGCAGGTCACAATGTAACATTTCAAAGAAATACACACATACATGTACATGCACAGTTAACCCCAGGGCGCTCCTTGTACACAGTTATACTGTGGGAGCACCCTGAGTCAAAAGAGTGCTATCTCTGTACGTTGAAAAAGAAACACAAATTTTCGCGCCACTATAAGTTTCGTATTTTACCAGCAACAGGCTTATCACATGTACGTTTCTTACCTTATTCATACGATACGTTCACTTGCTAATTTCCACATTGATCCCATGTAGTTTAAAAAAAAACGTTTTTCTACGAGTTAAATCTCCACACCTCCCGTTCATTCTTTGGCTTTTGATGCAACCTTTACGTGGCACTTTGCGCATTGGCGATATGAATACGCATGAGAGTCGCGATGATTTTAGCCTTTGAACAAGGCCCTTTCGCTGCGTGCTGTGTAGTGGCGAGCGAAAGGGTTCAAGTGAAACGCGCCCACACTAGCAGAGAGCGATCGGGCGCCACACGATGTCGCGCAGCAAGAGTGCCTGGTCACAAAGGCTACAGTGCTACCGACTCGCGCAAGCGCAGAGGTTTCAAATCCCGTCTTCCTGAGCAGTTGTCAATCTCGGAGATCCCTGCTGACCGAATCATTTAAAGTCATCAATTTAGACAGAAATGGACTATTAACGGACTACTACGTTCCCCGTATCCTCTTGTCAATAAGTGGGATACATCGGTAAGTATTCAAATTGACGCATTTTTTAGTATTTAAGGTGAAATTTTACCGCGATACTCCGCATTCCTAGATAAAAAATCCTACAATGCCCAGCCCCAACGCATAGCGTTGGGGCTGGTCGCAGTTAATGTACAGTGTACAGTACACAACACAAAGCAAACATGTACATGTACACATGTACATGTACATGTACACATGTACATGTACACATGTAGGTACACATATTGTGCCTTTCCATTAAACTTGCAATGAATTGGCTATGAATGTCTGGGATAAAAGAGTGCATTGACAGAACAACTACACATTTGTACATGTTTTTTATACAATAATGTATGCACAGATCAAACCACAACGAAGTACTGCATTCCCAGGCTGCACAAATGCATATACCACTTTAATATGGGCTACTAGGAGTTCACTCCAGTCTTTTACTGTCTGTATACGTACATGTACTATACACTCAATCCACAACAGCTGCTGTAGGCTCATTCAAACCCAGTCTTAAAGGGGATGGCTAGTAACTGATCAGTGGGAATCAGTGGGAATGCTGGGGGATGATTGTTACAATCCTTGTGGGATTCATTTAAGAGTACATTATATATTGTATCAATTGTTGTGTGAAAATTATTTGCTTCAGAATGGTCTTAGACCCCGTTTACAGTGCGGGGCTGGGCCGAGCCGCGGCCGAGCCGCGGCCGAGCCCAGCCTCAATTGCGAGGCCGGGCCCCGCAATTTTGTCCGTTTACACTGCTGGGCTCGGCCGCGCTTTTAATTCAAACCTTTCAATATCTTGTCGTAGTGGCGCTCTGCTCGTAAACAAATGCAATTTGGTATTGTCTGGTTTTCAGACCCTTTGCCAAATGAATTCCGTGGCGACGAAGTCGCCGTTCAGGCAAAGGCCTTTGCCGAAGGAAAAAATCCTTTGCAGGACAAAACCACCTTAAACTATACTAGTTTTCGACGTTGAGGGGGTTAATATCCTGAACAGCGAAATAGTACAGGCAGAGGGTTTGGAAGCCAGACTAAAATTGGCCGCGCATTTGGCCCAGTTTACGTTTACACTGAGAAAAGGCCGGGCTCGGCCGCGGCTCGGCCGCGGCCAAGACCACCTCCAGAGCGAGGCCAACTGCGAGGCCAATTTTGGCCCCGCATTTGGCCTTTTGCGCGTTTAAACGTCGTACACTGAAGCAGGGCTGGGCACGGCCGTGGCCGAGCCGCGGCCGAGCCTCGCACTGTAAACGGGGTCTTATATTCAAGTAATGTGCAATTGAATGTTTCCAGGTTAGCATGCCTGTACAGTGACGGGGCGATCGTTAACGGCCTGTTAACGATCGCCCCGACACTACAGGCATGCTAACCTGGAAACATTGAACTGCACATTACTTGAATATGAGACCATTCTGAAGCAAATAATTTTCACACAACAATAGATCGATATATAATGTACTCTTAAATGAATCCCACAAGGATTGTAACAATCATCCCCCAGCATTCCCACTGATTCCCACTGATCAGTTACTAGCCATCCCCTTTAACTGTGCACCATATACAGCTGTATGATACAAAATTATCATAATATTATACTTTGAAACACATGTACAGTATGCTTACAAGTAACCGGGTACATGAACATTGTAAGCCTTTCTTAATATCCTTAATCTGTAATTGCCTCTAAGACTACACCCTTTCTCCATTTTACATGTAAAAGGTTATGGTGGATTTTGATGATGCTTTCAACTCCACTTCTGGTACCCACTACACCTAAGCCCTCCCCCCCCCCCCCCCCCCCACCAAAACAACAACAATAACAACAACAACAACAACAACCAAAAAAAAAAACTCAACAACAACTATGAAGTGTGTTATGTACATGTATATTATCAGAAATGGATGCATTAGATGTTGATGATATTGCACACGAGACAAGGCACATCATCCAGTAGATATCAGGAAAATGATAGCACATCACTACAGTACATGCACAGCATAATTATGTGGTACAACTGTGTGGCACCACTATGATAAAAAGAGATCAGTGTACATTGTACATCAATCCGGTATTCTCCAACCACTCCCTGCGTGCACAGTGAACAACATTCATTTGATTGGCCTACCATTTCCATAACAACACGCATCACCTCACTGCACTGGAAGGTTTGCTAAAAATAGTGCTAAAATCATCCTGAACAAAGTGCATTATGCACAAATTAATTTATAATGTGAAAAACCAACCACTGTAACTGTACTGGTACTTCCATGAAGCTTTGCCATGTAGGCCTGTGTAAATTACAGCACAAGCTGCAATCTACTAGTAGACTTACAATGTACATTGTACATTTCTATCCACTAAAAATTTGATTCAAAAGCCTTGTCTGCCTTTATGGCTGAAGGACTGACAGTGTACAACTGTACATGGTTTTATTCCACGACACACACGGATGGCTGTATGTCAGCAGACGCCACCCTTACAAATGTAGCGGTGCTTCATGTCTGTCTCCATCTGCCTTGTAAAGTGAATCGAAAGAGGTAGCATCACCCTGTAACCACAATAAAGTGTGTTATCACGGCACGTACTGCCAGCAGGTCATGTGACTCACCTGGCCATATCCTGTGACAAGAAATTAGCCTTAATGAATGGAGGAAAGCTGTTACAGTGGGTGTTTCATGCAACCATGGTAGAGAAGCAGGATCAATGTCACTGGGCCAAAGAAAAACAATTATAACTCACAGAAAAAACACCCAATCCAAATTAACAAAGATACAAACCCTGTAAGAAAAATCAATTTAAGAAGAACTAATCCTTGTGGAGTGTTTTTCTTGATCTGTGAGTTGCGAATGCTTCAAGTTGACCAGCATGATATTTTAAAGCTTCAATCAAGACTCACAATTTTTTCACCTGACATTCAATAACTACAAATGTATCCCTCTCGGAGGAATCTGCGCCTTTGATTTCTTAAAAAAAAACCACACACGCACAAAAAAACCCCAAAACCCAGGTATTTACAGTATGATACGAGACAAATGCTGTGAATCATCATCACCGTCATCATCATCATCAAGAAAAGACATTACATAGTCTTCTTATTAGGTTTAAAGGAACTTTGTACTCATCTCTGAGGTATTTTGCATTTTAAAATATGCCCCTACATGTAAGGTCATTCACAGTTTACGTTGTTTTGTTTTGTCTTATTTCCCTTCATCTTTTTTGAAAAGATTACAATAGCAACCTCATGCAACTCCTCTACATTCCTTGGTACAGCATACTATGCACAGTGGCTTGAGTCATTACAACACCAAGCTGCAACTGTCTGAGAGTAAAAGAACAAACAAAAAAATTATGGCAAATTTTGCAACGCATACCAATGAACTTGCATTAAAAAAAAGGAAAATGTACATTGTACTAATCACAAGAAGTCTAGTGTAAAACATGAACACATGTACTGTGTACAGTGTACAAATGTAATTTAACATTGGCCAAATCAATAGGATGCCATTTAGACTTGATGTACATTTTTCTTGAAACAGGACACACGCGTACACTGTAGCTATATGATTTATACAAAGGAATTACAGTGTATGCTCTCCTTAGTTCTGAGAAAAGCACACATACACACACGTACAGTGGCACATGTACAACATAGTGACTATTGATAGTACAGTACAGTACATGTACAGTGTAGCACTCGCTTGCCTGGGAAGGGCTCGCGGGAAAGCTTTTTACCCGGTTGTGTTGGCAACCATGAAGTGGCAAGGTTGTCCTGGCTCAAATACAATGTACATGTATACAGCTGTATTCAAGAATCCCCGTGAACGAATTATGTACAGCTTTATCACTGATCTCCGTGTAAGTTTGTACACAGCTGAAGAATCTCAACTGAGGTCAACTGTTACTGATAAGCGTACATTTGTACAGTATTGTACATAGGCCTAATGCTTCACTTCGCTGACCAATGGTTTTGTGGTTTTCAAATGTACAAATGTACCCCTGTGAGCAGCAAATGAATCGGGCCATTTGTTAATCCTAATGCTACCAGGTCTTTAAGCAGGGCTCCACTTCCAAATGGCAGTGGTTGGGACTGGTCACGCAAATTGCTCCTTATGAAACCCAGTGTGTGAACATAACAAGAAACAATGTGCAACTATGTCATCCAAGTTGATAATGATCCGTGGCAACAAGAACACACATATGCAGAGACAAAATGGCAATAGGGAAGTGACATAGCCAAAAGCAGTCTCGTAGATATCGCTGGGAAATTCTATCATTGGGAGAAACTTACACTGTACATGTACACTGTACATATTTATTATGTATAAAATTCAATTATATGTATACGGTAATACAAGTAAGTGCCTTTAATACTTGCGATCCTATTAGGAGTTCACAATACAAGTCATGATGCCTATGGCCCTACCTACATTGTATGCTACATAAATCAGGGTGCTACATAAGCACTTGCCCGATTGTCTGGGGCAAGTGAAAATCACATTCGGGCAAGTGGTTTTAAGCAATGAGAACAAATGCTTGCCCAAATTGGACATTGGAAAAAAGTTTTGAAGGCACTTTTTTTTTTCACTTATTCCTCCAATATAACCACAAAATCAACCACATAAAAGCCCAAAAATAATGGCTGTTTAGTGATGCAACACACTTTACATTTCATTTCAGCAACTTTCCAACACTTACGTGAAGAAGCCCAAACGCAATGCAACAGCAACACTTGTTAGAACAAGTTTGTATTGTCTACATGTATAAGCATGCAAATCAATGTGTGCTGTTTAAATTCAAGTGATTTAAGCTCATGACTTACACATTCTTATGATTTTCTGAATCATTTCTTTATGTTTTGGGCATTCTTTTCGGGCAAGTGAAATTAAGATTTGGGCAAGTGTTTCATAGTAAATTTGAAAGTCTGCTTGCCCGACCGGGCAAGTGGTAAAATAAAGTTATGTAGCACCCCGATAAATATAAGAAATACATTGTAGGCAGTGCTTTTACATGTTTACAGAATACCATTTGAGCGAACAACATACTGTACACATCTACTGTACAATGAAACTTGGTGATGAACACATTTTTCAAATTCCTTGATAAAATTCCTTTTTTGATCAGGGCCTTTTGTTCTCTGACTGTGACAAACATACAATGTACATGCACAGTCAAACTGGTCTTACCTGCCATATACGATAACTAAAAATACTTCCCTCTAAGATGAAAAATATTGACACTATCTGATAACAGATCTGATTCAAATTCATGTCAGTAATTGGATATAAGCTATGAAGTGTCTCCTGTGATTTGGGTGCAATTTGGTTCTGTGGAACTTGAGATATCTACACTGTACATGTACGTGGTGACAGTAGATTGAACGTTAGTTGCATACAGTACATTTTATTCAACACAATCTTTTGAGTCTTACTTCCATCCAATGTACCCTACTTGGAAAAGACAAGACATAGTTGAATTTTGTAAGACACACATACAGTCTGGATCTGGATGTATAAAAAAACCATGAAAGGTCCTACTGGGTATACAATCCTGTAAATGCATGGATCGCTATCAGTAGAGAGTGGGCTCAGGGGTGTTTTAAAGCATTGATCATAAAGCCGAAAGGGATCTGTCGACAGCCTTCTTGAAGGAGTTGGTAAAAGGTGAGTTTACATTGCACTCGAGTACAATGATCTCACTTACATGTATGTGGTTCCAATCAATTATTGTACATGTAGGTGGGAAATTAAACAGAAAAATCTGTCTGTTCGGAGTTTTATATCATTTTTTTTTTTACTGTGTTGATGGTGCTCTGGTATACATGTATACACTGTACATAGGAAAGCGATTCCATGGCCAGGGACATATCTTGTAGATCTAGATTCTAGTCTTCATGGAACAATCATGATCCACGGGCAGATCCAGGAATTCCATACAAAGGGGAGACATCTTTGCAAAATTAAAGGGGTCGCACACATTCCCGCATTTTTTTTTTATTTCTTTTGTTTTAACCAAAAATAAAGAGAGGGCACGTGCCCAGTGAGCCCCCCTCTGGATCCCCCAGTGTGATCACCCATCCACCGCCACAGTTCATGGAAACAAACCACGCAGGTGAGGCTTTTGTGCGTTTGTGTGGGTGTGCATGTGGTAGCTGCCTGTAAATCGGTAACTGTGTAGACAGTGCTAACAGACAGATCGGTATAACATTTTTGCGGATTCTGTTTTTGTGGGGGATTTTTTGTCATTACATATTGTATTTCACAGAGTAATTTCTCCCAGGACAATGAACAAATGCCCTCTGCAAATAGGCTAAATAGTGATCCCCTCCTCGAAGATGAGTTTCTAAATTTTAAAGGTTTTATGACAAACAAATGCATGTTGATTTGTGTTGATTCATGATACCCTCAACATGACTTTTGCGGTAAAACAAATATCTAGAAACATCCTATATATACAGTAGATCTACATGTACATGTACACAGTGTATATTTTAAAATAATTTTAATTCTATTTTTCTTCAGATTACTTAGATACGCCCACAAAAAAACCTTCCAAACCAAGATTCTGGTTGTGACCTCATCTGTCAATCATTGCTAAAGTTACTAACGTTAGATCTACAAAAGACATTGGAATGCACCCTCCAGCCTCCCAGAGACCGAGGATGCGTGTAACTGGCATAACAACAAATTCCCTTGCCACATCTTTTGTTACAAATCACTGAAACATGCAAGTTTATGCCGAGTCGTTCGGGCTGGTCGCAGTTTTTGGTTAGCTTAGGAAATTAGGGGCTTGTGTGCTGAAGGTAGAAGCCTAAAATGATTTAGCCCCTAAATTTACCCAGGTGAGCCCTGCCCTTCGTAGTTTTATGCACAGCACGCACAGGTGACAGGGCCCAGCACGCAGTCATCAAACAAAAATTAGCCTGGGTCCTCAAGACTGCGAACTGGTCATAATCATGAAATAGTGAATGGTTGGACTTGTCTTGGATATCAAACAGTTGCTTAACACCTCCTCAACACCTCACTCAGCTCAACAGTGACGAGCTGACACTCTTTCGAATCTTGATCTTTGTTATTCACTGAACTATGTCTAACGTTAATGACCTGTTAAATATCTTGCACGTGTATTCCAAAATGCACTGTGGTGACACAGTCTGTACATGTGGGTAATTACATGTAAATTTACTAATTTCACTGTAGACTTTTGACTGATGTCTGTAACTTACTGTAAATTTCCTAAAAATACGTTTATAAATTTTACTAGATCTAGATTTTAACTGATGTTGGCGGCTGCGGCGAGGACACCATTCACAGCCTTTCAAGGTGTGTGAAGAACATAGCCATAGGTTTGTAGGTAGGCTCTCATAAACCAAGCGTGAGTGCGTATGACATGACCGTGGTGATGGGATCCGAACGAAAATAGAAAATGATTCATGGATAGCACTGCACGAAACGATATGGACGGGACGTCAACAAAATACGTACCTGCTGCTGCTGCAGCGATTTCTGATAAAACTGCGTGGTCGTTGATCTACTCACTCCACCCTCCGTCATCTTTCTTTGGCACTATCATATTTCTTTCATCCGAAAGCTTGGCATCCATTCACACCTTTTCTTCCAGACGGCTATTCTCAAACTTTTTTGCCTACATTTTACACAGTCCCTCTCTCAAAAGTAGTTTCTCAAGATATCAGGGTCGTTCACGTTGGTTGTATTTTTGTGTCGATGATGTCGCAGCAGTATGAGTTCGCGGATCAGCGAGCGAGAGTCACTTGAACTGCACGCGGAACGAGGCATGCAGCTCGCATGCAGCCAGCGAAACGGGATCGGGAAAGGATCAGCTTCGTGTATGGGAATGACGAGGTACATGCCAGTACAGTGTACGCAGAATGCACTGTATCATGTCCGCGAGAAGGAACACCTCGCTTCTGCTTCTATTACACGATTTTTGTGTGTGCCTAGTGGGCAGAGGGGCAGGGCAGTGCCTTATGTACGGCACTGGGGCAGGGGAGGGGAAGGAAAGGGGAGGGGAGGGGAGGGGGAGGCAGGGGCAATGATCAGATCCTGAGACGGGGGCAGTCCCCCCCCCCCCGCCTCACAAAGAAATTGGAGGAAAGCATATCCCCCTCCCAAATAATTCCCGAGATGTGGACTATTTTCTTGCTTTGTTGCAACCCCCCCCCCCCAAAAAAAAAAAAAAAAAAAAAAAATGTCCAAATATTTCACCAAAAGTATGCACCGATTACTGAATTTCAATTCTGAAAACGATCTCCCTCGCGTGGGAGGGGATACCCCCTGCCACACGTACTCTCCCCCGTTCGGTCCTTTTCCCATAGACTCAATACACTTTTATTAGATTGACAGATTTCTAATTCATCAAGTGTGAAGATCTGTCACTGCAGTTAAATAAAAAAAAATAAAAACGTTCCGTCGGGTGGGAGGGGATATCTCATTTCAATTAAATCTTTGCCCACTTGATTTCCCTCCATAGATTTAGTACACTTTTGGGATTGACAATATTTCCCAAATTCCATCAAAAATGTGTTTATACGAGATATTTTTCATTTGAATTCCAAAAATGCGAAAGATCCCTTGTATGCAGGGCCGTTGATCCTAGAGGGCAAGGGGAACAAATATGTCGTTTTGTTCTCCAAGTAATTCCCCAAATTTGGAAAATGTTCTTGCTTTTGATAGAAAACTGTCCAGATATTTCACTCATGTTATCATGCACCAGTTCGTTGAATTTCCGTTCTGAAAAAATGCAAAATTTCCTTTGCGTGGGAGGAGGATACCCCCTCCCACATTCTCCCCCGTTAGGTCCCCTTCCATACACGTATTCCACTTTAGAGATTTCAGAATATTTATTAAAAAGTGTGCACCAGATCTATCACTTGACCTGTGAGGTCAAAATCCCCTTGTCGTAACCCCGAACTGGCGTATAGGTTCCCTCATCATCTTTTATTATACCCTTCCCCACTCGGTTCCTATCCATACAGATTTAAACTCGGCACACTTTGGTGATTGAAGGTTTTCCAAATACTGAAAAAAAAAATGTACATGAGGTCGAAAATGCAAAATCTCCCTCGTGTGGGAGGGGTATACCTCCCACACCCTTTCCCCGCTCTGTCGCTCCGCTCCCTCGCACAGGTCTTCCAGTTTTGCTCCCAACACCTTACTGTGAAAACAGATCGACACGGACGACGCCCCCCCCCCCCCCCGGGGGGGGGGGGGGGGGTGGTGAGGAGAGGAGGAGTCTAGAACCGTGAAAGGCATGGCCATGGTTCAGGGTTCAGACTTTTAACTTATACATCACGGAAAATATACAAAATCACACTAAATATACTATAACACAAGTCATGTCAGTATGATCATCATTCGTCAGTCTTCCTTGTCAAATACTGTTTTCAATGTTCATAATCACCACTCTTACACACACACACACACAGGGGCGTCACCAGCTTTTTTTCAAGGGGGGTGCGTTTTGACACTTAATGTTTACGAGATTTTTTGGACGGACATTTGGAATATAGGAAGCTCTCAATCCCTAGACTTTTACTGTTTTTGAGGAAACCAAGCGGGGAAAGGGCACCGGCGTAGCTAGGATTTCATCTTGGGGGTGGGTGAGGTGGGGGGGGGGGGGGTTAGTATGCGAGGGAGCGAGCAAGGGTGTGGAAGTGCCGGAGGGGGTTGTACCCCCTATAAATGGATTATGGAATGACGGTGTGAAACGACAAATTACTGGCAGCGATATCAGGAGAATGGCATAACGACTACATGCGAGCGAGCGGAGCTAGCGAGCTTGACAATTTTGACATTTTACAGTCCGAAAACTGCCGTTTGCAGCCATATTTTTTTGCTTTGTAAATTAAGGGGGGGGGGGTGCACCGGGCGCAACTGCTGGCAATTACTGGCAGCAACATCAGGTGAATGGCATGATAATTAAAGGCGTGCGAGCGAAGAGAGCGAGCTTGGAAATTTTGACATTTTACAGTCCAAAAACTGCCATTTGGAGCCATATTTTTTCGCTTTGGAAATAAAGGACGGATGGGGGGCGCAACGGGCGCAACTGCCGGTAATTACTGGCAGCAACATCAGGAGAATTGCATAACAATTAAATGTGAGCGAGGCGAGCGAGCGAGCTTGAAAATTTTGACATTTTACAGTCCCAAAACTGCCGTTTGTAGCCATATCTTTTTGCTTTGGAAATTAAAGGGGGCGCACCGAGCGCAACTGCTGGCAATTACTGGCAGCAACATCAGGTGAATGGCATAACAATTAAATGCGAGCGAGCGAGCGAGCGAGAGACCTTGAAATTTTGACATTTTACAGTCCAAAACTGCCATTTGGAGCCATATTTTTTCGCTTTGGAAATAAAGGAGGGGTGGGGGTGCAACGGGCGCAACTGCCGGTAATTACTGGCAGCAACATCAGGAGAATTGCACGACAATTAAATGGGAGCGAGCGAGCAAGCGAGCTTGAAAAATTTGACATTTTACAGTCACAAAACTGCCGTTTGTAGCCATATTTTTTTTTTTTTTTTTTGGAAATTAAGGGGGGGGGGGGGGCACCGGGCGCAACTGCCGGCAATTACTGGCAGCAACATCAGGTGAATGGCATAACAATCAAATGCGAGCGAGCGAGCGAGCAAGCTTGAAAATTTTGACATTTTACAGTCCCAAAACTGCCATTTGGGGCCATATCTTTTCGCTTTGGAAATAAAGGAGGGGGGGGGGCGCACCGGACGCAACTGCCAGCGATTACTGGCAGCAACATCAGGAGAATTGCGTAACAGTTATTAATGCGAGCGAGCGATCGAGCGAGCTTGAAAATATTGACATTTTACAGTAAAAAACAAACTGCCGTTTGTAGCTATGTTTCTTCGCTTTAGAATTTAAGATGGCGCATCGGGCGTAACTGCGGGCAAATACTGGCAGCAATATCAGGAGAGCATAATGATTACATTCGAGCGAGCGGAACGAGCGAGCTTGTAAATTTTACATTTTACAGTCCAAAAATTGCTGTTCTTAGCCATATTTTTTCGCTTTGGAAATTAAGGGGGGAGGGGCACCGGGCGGAACTGCTGGCGATTACTGGCAGCAACATCAGGTGAATTGCATAACGATTAAATGCGAGCGAGCGAAGAGAGCGAGCTTGAAAATTTTACATTTTTACAGTCCAAAAACTGCCGTTCTTAGCCATATTTTTTCGCTTTGGAAATTAAGGGGGGAGGGGCACCAGGCGGAACTGCTGGCAATTACTGGCAGCAACATCAGGTGAATTGCATAACGATTAAATGCGAGCGAGCGAAGAGAGCGAGCTTGAAAATTTTACATTTTACAGTCCAAAACTGCCGTTCTTAGCCATATTTTTTCGCTTTGGAAATTAAGGGGGGGGGGGGCGCACCGGGCCAACTGCAGGCAATTACTGGCAGCAACATCAGAAGAATGGCATAAAGATTAAATGCAAGGGAACGGAGCGAGCGAGCTTGAAAATTTTGACATTTTACAGTCCCCAAACTGCCGTTTGTAGCTATATTTTTTCGCTTTGGAAATCAAGGGGGGGGGGCGCACCAGGCGCATCTGCCGGCAATTACTGGCAGCAACTTCAGGAAAATGACATTACGACTAATGCGAGCGAGAGGAGCGAGCGAGCTTGAAAATTTTGACATTTTACTTTCCAAAAACTGCCGTTTGAAGCTATATTATTTTTTTTTTTCGCTTTGGAAATTTTGGAAATTCATTCAAAAGCAGTTTACTAACACTTGAACTACTATTTCGGTAAGTCTTCTTCTTTTTTCTTTTTTTTACCAGCGGATTGGGAGGGGGCGCACCCCCCTCCGTAGTTACCCCACTGCTTTTGGGTGAAATGATTGGACAGATTTCTTGAATTCTAACAAAAAAGCAAGACAATCTTTTCATCGCGGGAATTATGATTATGTGGGTGGGGTAAATTGCGGTGCGCTTGCCCTCCAATATTTTAATGGGGGCAACATTTTTGTTTTCTTTCAAAAGCAAGAAAATCTTCTCATTTCGGGAATTATTAATTATGGGGGGGGGGAGGCAAAATTAAAATATGCTTGCCCCTCCAATATTTCTATGGTGGTAACTTTTTGTTTTTCTGTCAAAAAAAAAAAATAAGACAATCTTCTCGTCTCTGGAATTATGGAGAGGGGGGGGGGGGTGGGCAAAATGATATGCTTGCCCCTCCATTTTTTTTTCATTTCTTTTTTTAATGAGGCTAAGGCTCGCTCTTGGGCTGGCAATATGGATTGGTCAGAAGTAACGTACATAGTCCCTACATACTTGTAAGTAGCACACGTACATGCAAACGTGTATAAGTGCTCCGTATCGTACGGATGTACAGTACGGTCGATAAATAGTAAACACTGTAGAATACTAATAGATATGTAAAAAATCAGTGCTGCCAGACCAGGGGTGCGAACTGTTTTTGCCGACGATTGTGTGTGTGTGTGTGTGTGTGTGTGTGTGTGTGTGTCCCTGGTGCAAAATATTAAAAAAAAAATAGAAAAGAATAATAATTTAGCGTTCGGCGTTGAGGTCGCTCGCAGACTGATTTTTTTTTTTTTTTTAAGGATCTGAAGGGGGGTGCGTTCGCACCCAACGCACCCCCCCTGGTGACGCCCATGCACACAAAAGAGAAACAAAAGCGTTTTGTGAATCTTGGTAGAAAATAAAATCGTCGTGCATACACAGAATTTAAATGAAAATACGACTAGACCATAACGCGAATGCAGCATATAGAGATCGCCCTTACTGTTTATTTTAATATAAGAATGGTCTTGAATGCAATAAAGGGGAGCCCCAAACTAAAATTGGATAATATGTTAATAGCTTTTACATGGCGGACTTGGGCCTTGTGTATCGATGACTCGATTGGGTGCAGCGCCCTCTTTCGGTAAACATAAACCGCACAGAGCACACTTACATCTCACAGACTACACAGAATAATGACTGTTGGTATAACTATAATAAACAGCTAGTCATCAGACTTGGATATCACTGTTGTTGTTGGGTTTCTGATTTCGACACCTGTATGGGTTTCAACTGGGAAAATAACCGTCAACATTCTATGGAGGCGCCATTTCCCAGTTGGGATCGTTTAGACCGAGGTCGAAAGATTTTAAGAGAATCTCATTTTTTTAATGAAAAGGACACATCCCTTCTACTTGTTACTGATATTATAAGTTCAGAGTAATTTCATTTTCCTTTCTTTATGAAAGCGGTACGTTAATATTGCTCCTTTACTATGCTATAAAACTGAAAATGATATGTTGAATTCTCTTTTATCTTTTATTCACATCGTTGTTCTGCAATGAGGTCACGAATTGTTGTGGTCTCTGCTTATCCAGCGATGGCAAAACCAACATTAAAAGTTCATATTTTTTTTTGTATATGGATGGTTTGATTTTCCTCAGACTTGACTGATCAATGTGATCTAATGATTACTGCATTGAATCGGGTCTAGGAACAGTACCCCCTGGAAAACCACCCTCCGGATAACTACCACCCGGATAATTACCCCCCAGGACAATTCCCCCCTAGGGCAACTACCCCCCGGACAACTACCCTCCAAGGGCAATTACCCTCCAGGGTAATTACCCCCTAGGACAACTACCCCCCGGACAACTACCCTCCTAGGGCAATCACCCCCAGGGCAATTCCCCCTTAGGAAAACTACCCCCTGGATAACTACCCCTCGGATAACTACCCCTGGATAACTACCCCCGCGGATAACTACCCCCTGGATAATTACCCCCCGGAAAACACTACCCCCTGGATAACTACCCCCCGGAAAACTACCCCCTGGGTAACTACCCCTAGGAGAACTACCCCCCGGATAACTACCCCTCGGATAACTACCCCCCGGATAATTACCCCACGGATAATTACCCCCCGATAATTACCCTCCGGATAACTAACCCCCCCCCCCCCCCCCATAATTACCACCAGGATAATTATCCCCAGGTTATTTACACCCTCCTCTGATAACTAGACCCCAGATAACTTCCACCCGATAACTACCCCCTCCGATAACTCCCCATGGATGATTACCCCGGATAAGTAGGCCTACAACTCGCCCTCTCCTATAACTATCAAGAGGAAAATTACCCCCAGGACAGTGCACCACGTCAATTATTCCCTGGGTAACTACCTCCCGGGTCACTGCCCCCACCCCCCCCCCCCGACTCTTACTTTTAATAAAAAAGATATCATTACTACAGAAAACGAAGTTCTTTGTATTATTTGCCAGGAATCACGGAGATGCCATACTGAGACATCATCTTATGAAAACAACATCTTAAGGATTTACGATTTGTATCGTTTGCATTTAGGACGATTTATGTACAAGCTTAATTTCTCCCTCTGTATTTTGACTCTATGTTTATAAAACACGAAGCTGTCCCTTCATATCCTACCCGGTAATCCAGTAAATGTCAATGCCTTTAACCAAAACTATTTTCGCTAAATCTGTATTTTCTTTTTGTTGTTCCGAAATTTCGGATTTCTCTTGATAGTATATATAAAAGAAGTTTTAAAGGGTATGTACAGTTCTGGTCGAGGTGAGAATTTTGCTTTTAACGTTTTGCGAGATATTCAGAAAGCACTCTATGAGATGTAAAAGATCATGCAATTCTAAGGGGTATCAAAAGTTTATTTCATGAAAATCGGTTTTGAAATGGCTGAGATATCCAAAAACAAGGTGAAACAAAGAAATCCTAATAAAGGTGGGGCATGTCGCCTTTTGTTATTATCACTTTTTTTGGATATCTCAGCCATTTGAACACCAATTTTCATCAAATAAACGTTGAATCCTTTTAAAAATTACATGCTCTTTCATATTTCATGAGATGTTTCTCACTATCTCACCTAAGAATGTTCAAAACATGAATCCCCACCTCAACCAGTACTGTACAATCCCTTTAAGTTTGAATGCCTTTACCATTGAATTAAAGACATTTTGAAGAAATGTTACACTTCAGAATGAGTTATACTTTTTGCAATATTTTTTAACCACAATCGTCTATCGTTTACCACAACTCCATGTAACACTTCTTTATTTTGAGGAGCTTATATCTCATGCCTCATACCACGTGCCCTAGTTTTGACCCATCATCTTCCTCTTCCCTCTCGCTTTTCTCTGTCCACCGTGAAGGTAGTCTATTCCTGTCATTCATTACTCACCTTTTCTCTTTCTCTCATTACAAGGGATTTATCTCGTGTGAGTTCATGTGCAATGCACTCCCGTTAAAACGAAATGCTCAGGACCGGCAGTTTTTTGTTTTTTGTTTTTTTCGTTTTAACGAAATTTCATTATAACCGAACAAATATAACATGCAATGTATAAGGAAAAGAAGGAAACCACGCATAAAAAATTCTATTTGTTGAATCCTCATCATACGCTGGAAAGCTATGTGAGATGGGAGAATACCTTTTTAATTTCGTTTAAATATTACATTTTAAAAAGAGCATAAAGTTGTTTGTGTTGTCACACATGTGTAGAAAATGACGGTGTAGGATTTGGTTACAGTTCGCTATTCCAAAGGTTCTTTTCTTACTAAAGTACGTTACTCCGAAGGCTCCTTAATCCGAAGTTTCGCCATTCCCGGGATTCCGATGGTTTGTTTATCTGAAGGTTCGCATTTCTGAAGAATCATTATTCCGAAAGTTCATGATTTAGATAAAAATAATATATTGTTCATATTCCGAAGGTTCGTTGATCTGAAAATGAAATGAGGTTCGTCATTTTGAAGGTTTATAAATCAAAAAGTGAGAAAGGTTCACTAGATATTCAGAAAGTCCGTTGTTCCGAAGGCTTTTTCATCCGAAAATGAAATAAGGTTCGTTATTCCGAAGAAATTTTGTTAATGAAAAAAAAAATGAGAAAGGTTAGTTATTTCGAAGATTTATTTATCTTAAGACGATTATAAGGATTGCAGTTCTTAAGTTTTGTTAGTGTACTCTCCTTTTTTCACCATGGATTAACGATATGTTTGTAATGTTCCGATTAACGAACGTTTTGAATTCCTATCATGTTCGGACTAACGAACCGTATAAGAATGAGAATAAGGACCATATTTTATTATCGGATTAACGAACCTTTGTTATGGAATAACGCCAAGATGTGCTTAATATTTCATTTCCGAACTATTACGGACATTTAGTTGTATCAGAATATGTGTGTTTTGTATTAAAGGACTTCGGAACAAGGAAACAAACCTTATCTGAATTCAGATTATTGTATTACAATAACGCAAGTTCCCCTCGGAATCTGTGCGTGATACACGGAGTGAACATTCAATGATGCATTCGCTCATGCAGAGACGCTTTAAAAATGCTTGTTCCGCTACGCATTTTCGAATGCGATCCGCATTTCGTTATAACGGAGCACATTTCCTTTGTTTTTCTTTGTCAGTGGTGCTCAGAAAAGACTTCGTGATAACGAAAATTTTGTTATAACCGTCTTCGTTATAAGCGAATTTTGTACCATAGACTTTAATGGCGATAATTTTGGGACCAGAAGTTTTGCTTCGTTATAACGAAATTTCGTTATAACCGTGTTCGTTGTAACGGGAGTGCACTGTATCTTTATTTGTGTTCTTCGTCTCTGTCTTAATTTGCTTTCTTTGCATTGTTTCATCAATTTTGTAACTATTTTACTGTTATACCGCTAACGCTCATTTCAGAATTGCCCTACTGCATCATTGGGCATTAACAACTAGTATATCAAGAATGTGGGAAGAGATTGTCACCTCCTTGGTATGATCACCGCAGAGCATTACCTCCCTTGACAATTACTCCTTATTAAAATTAGGCTCCAAACAGTCACCCCTCTTACAATAACTCTCCCCCAGAAAATTACGTTTCTCATTGTTATTTTCGAACAACGTTTGCTATTTGAATTGAAAAAAAAAAACATTTTTCACTACATATCGTCTGGTTTTAAACATCTTTTGGGTGAGAAAATTAGAAACCCCTTACGAAATATTAAAGAGCATGTTATTCCAAGAAGGATTCAAGTTTTTGTGAAAAAAAAATACTCTTGAAATGGCCGGGATAAAACAGAGCAGCCCTATAATGTAAAAAGGATTCTGTCAACTACAACTCTCTATAGATCTATTAAAAAAGAGGGTGCAGGACAAAAGACTTCGTTAACAACTAGGGGTGTTTTGTAAAAAAAAAAAAAAGAAAAAAGAAATACCGTTAAACTCGTAATATTTTACTCTTTCTAATCAGACTAACTTATATTTGAACTGGATTTCCCCTTAAAGTGTCGAGAACATTTAATTTGAAAACTAGCACAATTCTACTTGTATGTAAAACAAGCTGTAATCTTACTCTTATGACAGATTAGGGCACCGTTTGATAAAAGTTGCCAGTTATGACATCTTGTTAGTCTCTAATAATTTCAATAAAACCATGGGTTCTGCTTGATTGATAAGCTCGAGTCACCGACTTGTTACCATGGACCTGCTTTGATCGACCTACAACGATTGGTAATTGTGTGGAACTGACAGCTTGTCAGGACTGACTTCATAAAACCGTGCCCGGATCCTATCAGAAATTATGGCTTTATATCGAAGGGTCCCTCGCTAATGTTAAGGAAATATGAATTGCAGTGAAATCAACTCTCCTTTTCTTATGTTTATCTTCTAATGTGTTATAACAGTAGAAAATGACAAGCCAAAAGAGTAAATGATGACAGTGTAAGAGAAAGGTGCATCTTCTGATATGGTGTTATGAACTTATGGAAAAATTACAAAGGGCGGTACTTCTTTCGGGGGACGGGGAGGGAGGGTTGTCCAGTAGGTAAGTATCAGGAGGGGGCGGGGGGGGGGGGGTCGGGGTATGGTTATGGGGGGGGGGGTAGTAATCCGGGTGGTAGTTATCCGGGGGGTAGTTATCCGGGTGGTAGTTATCCTGGGGGTAGTTATCCGGGGGGTAGTTACCCAGGGGGTAGTTCTCCGGGGGGTAGTTATCCAAGGGGTAGTTATCCGAGGGGTAGTTATCCAGGGGGTAGTTATCCGGGTGGTAGTTATCTGGGGGGTAGTTATCCGGGGGGTAGTCATCCAGGGGGTAGTTACCCAGGGGGTAGTTATACGGCGGGTAGATGTCCTAAGGGTAATTGCCCTTGGGGGCAGTTGCCCTACGAGGGTAGATGACCGGGTGGTAGTTGTCCTAGGGGGTAATGGCCCTGGAGGGTGATTGCCCTAGGAGGGTAGTTGTCCGGGGGGTTGTTGCCCTAAGGGGGAATAGACCTGGGGGGTAATTATCCGGGTGGTAGTTATCCGGAGGGTAGTTGCCCAGGAGGTAAGTGCCCGGATACGCATTGAATCAATCCACTTGTGTAATGTTTGGATCAAATTCCCTAATTCGTCGTCGTCGTCGTCTTCCTCTTCCCCTTCCTCTCTCCGTGAAGTCGGTCTCCTTTCATTAGCTGAATATTCTTGCAGACTGTGTGTGTTCACCGTCATAGCATCCATCCATTCCACTGTTATCTACATTATTTAGTGCAGTTTATTATTATTATAATAAAAGCACAGTCAGCAACCGTCAGTCGATTACGGAAGGCTCCCACATAAAAACTACAGAGTGTGATGGCGTTGCAACAATTTTTTAGGACATGACGTAAGGAATTTCAGCTCTTTACTGTTAAACGAATAACGATGCGATTCTGTTAGTTCTCGAGTCTGGTATCTGATAGGAACTTCTTGGGTGCCTCTCGTCGACTGGGTAACCTGTGTAATCTTAATCATAGTCCTATGCCAATTAAGATGAGAAAGATTATTGTGTACTAGTATTTTGTAAATCATGGTTAGCCTGTCACCTCTGCGCTGTTGCAAAGTGGTCCAATCAAAGTTCTTGCAGCATTTTGATGACGCTTGAAGTATACAAAAAAAATGTAAATAGAGAAGCCGCATTTGTGCCAGTGTGCACAAATTTCACACATATACCTATGGACAGCTAATTAATGTGGCTTGCAGAGGATCAAGGGGGCGTTGAGGAAAGTTGCAATCAATCTCTTGCGATGGGTTGCAAATATGCAACTGATATTTGCAAATCGATTGCGACTGGGCGCTGTTGCATAAAACCCTTACCGCTGGACTTACCGCTCCTTTCTAGCAATAAGTCTTCAAATTAGCAGTGAATTTTATAATCCTTGATGCTGATTGGCTGTGATGCCTAATTTTCACGGTAGTTACCATTGAAATTCAATGGTAAGTTTTATGCAACTTGGACTTTCTTGCAAGTGATGGGGAAACCAGCAAGGTAATTCAACGCTCCTAGACGAGACCCCCCTCTCTATTATATCCTACCAAACAGTGCAGTGGATTCATTACCCCAAGGCGCGTAGACATCATTGCGCAATGGCGCGGCTGGCATGCTTCAGCGCGTTTGCTGATCTAGTATTACGCGAAGGCACCAAGACCGTGCATGTGAGGATGGGGTGGTATCGGTTGGCGCTTTGAAAAGTTGTGAATATAAATACAGTAAAAGATGCAGAAACCTAATCTGAACCAGGATTAAAAAGGCAGCCTTTGTTTGTACTCCGCCACTTGAATCAATCTAGCTGTTGTTAAATCAAACAGCTGATTTTTGTTGTTGTTCTTCAGACAGTGTGTTTGTACCGTTTTTCGTCTGCTCATTTCCATGATCTCGCTCTCCTCCCTTTCTTGCAATCATGCCGCTATGTCAGGTTCATCCATCAGAGAAGCAAACTGATTGCAAAGACACGAAGAGACCGGAGGAGAGAACAACAACCAAACACATCAAAGGCCCGGAACATGGAAACAGGACTAAACATAAACACGGTAAGTGAGCAGCAATCAAAGAGGAACCAAAGATGGTTCGCCATCATTCTTATTTTATACGTTTTTATCTGGAAGACTCTGTAGGGGTGTTCTTCAATATTAACAAGTTGTCGCAGCCGTTCCTGAAACGAAGGATGTTACAGCTTCTACAGGAGAGAATTGTATGCATTATCTTAATGTCAATATTATGTGTAAACGTACTGTTGATAGAGTAATATGTATGTATGTATCTACATTGTATATGTATATAATGTATGCGTGTATATGTTTGTATGTGCGTGTGTGTGTGTGGTAAAGCCTGTAACAGTTACAATGGCAAAGGACTGCGGTTTAACATCGATCATAAAGAAAGTAGTCCTCCCATACGCATTATGGAAATAATATTATTTCTCCCATTTCTTTTTTTTTTTTTCATGACAGTCTACCGCGGGAACTGGAATCGTCAGTCATTCGGCCCTCGGGCATCTCGACAGGTTGACAACATCATCATCCCCCAGAATGTTCTGCAGCAGGACTCTCTCGCTCAGGGTTTCGATCACCTTCCGAGAGTCGAGCTCCTTCGCCTGTCGACGTCCGTATGGCAGTCGTGGAGGAGGAGGATGAAGAGCACGAAGCAGAGGAGACAGGGCGCGTTTGTTGTGAGTGACAAACGTGATGTCATAAGATCCTTATCCTCTTATCTCTGTCTATTCATTCCTCTCTTATCATCCCCAACCCTACGATTTTGATAATCTTAACGTGTTGAATTTAATTTTGTTTCTAGATTTTTGTGTGATCTAGTATGTCGAAAAGATGATTAGTGATTGCTAATATCATAAAATGATATTTACGGGTGCAGCATATAAATTTTTGTAGATGTCTGTACGCTTTGTTCTATGAATAAAAAAAAAATACTTTGTTAATCGTAAGTTCTGCATTTTCGTGCAGAATCATCCTAAATCACTTAAAAAACCTTAAAAACATTGTGTAAAACATCTGAGTATCGATAAGAAACTGTTGACATTTTCAATGCCACGAAGTCAGCTAATCTGAAAAAAAGTCGCCACTTACGTCGTCTGCGCAGCAATATTCGTCAAATGTTATGTATTGATAGGGTTGGTATAGAGACATCCTTATCTAAACTAGTCAGTGTTCAATGTGGTTAAAATTACCAAGAATATTTCATCAGCTTCTTCTACGTCTTCGAACTGACGGTAACAAAAACATTCAAGGTGTTTTAAAGAAAAAACAACAACATGAAATTGAAATGAACGAAAATAAAATGAATGGATAGAAGATGATCACAATTATTAAAAAGCAAGCTGAAATTCTAACGAGTTTTTATTTCTATTTTTTAGAGCGCTATCTCAATTTAAAGTAAAAGAATCTAAGAGGTAATTTCTCATGAGAACCAATGAACAAACAAGCCATTAAAAGGCTCATCTGCGCCGATAAACCATCTTACCATGCATCTTTCTATGGATCATCTCATTTTTGCCATCGCCAACAACATGCCATGCATGCAATTCACCCAATATTTTCGTAGGGCGAAACTGCAAGTACATCCTCTCGCGTCGATAATAGGTGCATGTGGCACTACCGCGGTCGCTCCCTCCCCCCCCCCCCCCCCCCCCCCCCCCGTCTCCCCAGACGCTGACTAGTTCTCCAGACCACACCACCCTGCCTTGAGATAATGTTGTCTTAGGCTCATAGCTCTGAGTCTAAGCAGTATGCTATTAAAATAATGTTGCAATTACAACGTTTACTTGCAAGTACATGAAATTGTTTTGAATTGAATTGAATTGAATTCATTTGATTTGATTTGATTTGATCTGATTTAAATTGATCTGATTTGATGGATGGATACATCACATGATGATTTAAGAAACAAATGCCATTCTCGAGCAAGTTCATCGCTCCGGCATTCACCCCCATGCCTTCTAGTTTCAAACGCTGCGTGACTATTAATGTTTTAATTTTGGGCATCGTTTGCCATAGTTTCTTCACCCCCCCCCCCCCCCGTATTTTAGTATGTATCATCACGTATATTATAACTACATTTCTTCACATAATGTGTGTGGTGTGTGTGTGTGTGTGTTTGTGTGTGCAAGTGTGTGTTTAGAAAGCGAGAAAAGAATAAATAATTTATAATCACATCCGCAGATTGTTACACGGGAGGGGGAGGGGCTGAGAGATGAGAATTTATAGTGATTTGTCATGCGCAGGCTGCAAGAGCTTCTTTCTAGGGAATGTAGGCCTGTGATAGTATTAAGAATGTGAAGTGGAGACAATCGAACGTTGGCGTTTATTAATACTCAAGTTTTTATCTTTGTCCTTTTTCATCTGATGTAATCCTTCAGATTTCTACTCTTCAAATTTCCAGTATCTTTCACTTCTATATCATTTCAACCATTCATACCTGTATTTGCACACCGTAGAGAATCGCCTAGATAGCCGTTGCCAAGGTGGTGGTGGTAGTGTGTGTGTGTGTGGGGGGGGGGGGGGGGGGTATCAGTAGTCGAGAAAACTGGACTACTCTCTCTGGTGACAGAGATCAGTGGGTGCGTCACATTTTCGCATAAAGAGGGCGGTATTGAATATTGCAAAGCAACCTTGGCGCTTTATTACATTCATTGACTGTCATGTTTGTCATCATTGATTTCTTATACATGTCAAAATGGTTCGTAGACGAGGAGGTGAACAAAGGTTTGTCGCCATTCACATCAGATCAATTCCCAAACGTTTATGCGCCCCTCCACAAATAAAGGCAGGGAAACGATAACTCGTGTGAAGATTCGGTATTGTGTCCGAAAGACAATTGTTGTCTTCTCGCATGGGCATTGTGCTGAAAAGAATGCATCAACACATTTGAAGCCCTGCACAATCTTTGCCAGACCATCGCCCATGCAATCTCCCTTCAAAATGACAAAAGGAACAAACAAGACCTAATAGTAGGGGAAAAAATGTACTCAAGTTTTCCTTTCTACTGCACAGTACTCATCAATAGCATGAATGATGAAATGAGTTACAAAATTTTGCCAAAGAGCCAACGATTTGATGGGTAAAAATTAACGTTACTTGTAGCAGAAGATAGAAAGCAACTTCACTTGCGATTCACATTGGTAACATAATAGGGTACTTGATATTCAGAGGTGTTGATATTTTTCTTTTTCATCGTTTTTCATTCATTGCAGATCAAAAGAAAATGTCTTTTATCTTTAGTACACCACTTATTATTCGATGTACATTGCAGGAAATGCTTTTCTTGAGAATTATAACGATAATTATATTCTCCAAGCTTGCAATGGACTTTCAAAACTCAAAACAGTCTTATTCTAATCACTCTATACATTATTACGTGGCATACTATGGCTAAATTCAGCAACTGCGCAGAGTGATATACTTGTTTTTCATACGCCTAATGTAGTTCTGATTCTAGAGCATTACCATAGGAAAACGAAAACGATTTTAAGTTCTTGAATGATGTGATTGTATCATTCATTGTCGGAGAAATTGTTCGATGAGCGTGTTAACACAGGTGACATTGAATAGCGGTTGGGAAGACAATAATCGTCCGATATGATTTCAGCTTTTGTCCAGAGCTTAAAGGGATAGTACAGTATTGGTGGAGATGAGAATTGGGCTTTTAACTTTTTGCGAGATACCAAGAAAACACTTATGATATAGTACAGAGCATATCATTTTAAGAGGAATTCAAAGTTTATTTGATGAAAATCGGGTTTGGAATGACTGAAACATCCAAAAACAAAGTAAAACAAAGCGATCGTAATAAAGTGTGGGTCCCACACTTTATTAGATAGCTCTTTTTTGGATATCTCAGCCATTTCAAAACCAATTTTCATCAAATAAACGTTGAATTCCTCATAGAATTACATGCTCTTTCATATTTCATAAGAGGTTTCTCATTATCTCACCAAAAAAAAGTTAGAAACCTGAAATTAGGTCTCAACCAAAACTGTACGATCCCTTTAAGACATCGTTTCATCGTCATAATTTCTATCATCATATCGGAATACCAAACATATTGATCAGTTTGATAGAGGCATTATCATTAACAACGTCATCATCGTCGTCACAAATGATATTTTATGAGAGCTTAACATTTCATGTTCGTCTTCTGCATGTTTGGACATGTTTGACTTTATTATACCAAAGTCAAATTTGCACACACACACACACACACACACACACACACACACACACACACACACACACACACACACACACACACACACACACACACAGACACAAGGAAGAATGGCCGAACGAAACCAATGATCACACCACAAGTATATTATGCGTTGCCATGGTGATATTATGTCACCTTTTCGAGAAACGCATAACGAATAAAGGTGTTATCACTAACTCTGAAAGTCGTTATAAACATCGTCAAAGCCAACGTCATATCGACACTGCAATACGATAGGCTTCAGTCCGTTACGTCCCTTTCCCCCCTTTGCCGATGACTTTCATTTGCGATCGGTTGCTCAGCGGAAGCTGGCAAGGGTGCGTCCAGGCGTTGAGTGTATCGATTGAACCCATGTCAGCCTGAATGCGATGAATGGGGGCATAGTAACAACCAGTGGGGCGTACACAAATAGCGATCGATTCCGATGAGGGTAGAAGTGTACAGGTTACAGTATGGCTTCGAAGAACTGTAAGCCTGGTCTCGCAATCTAATAGGCAGGGGGGGGGGGGGGACCAATGTGTGGGGACCCCCAGTTACCTTACAGCTAGAAGGCGTAGTCATTACTTTTCTGATTTTTTCCCGTCTGACTTCCTGATAAACTTACTTTTCCTTTTCCGTCTTTATAACCTGCTTGTCCGCTTATCCTCCTACTCCATCTCCAGCTCTTCCTTCCCATCCTGCACAGCATCTTTCTCCCTCATCATCTCCTTCCATTCCTTTCTCCCTCATACTCCTAAGTCTCCTCTTCTCCATCTTCCTGTTCCTTCCCTTTGCAGTCCCTCTTCTCCCCTCTCCTTCCTCCTCCCTTCCTTCTCCTTTCCTCCTCTTCCCCTCCTCCTCCTCTTCCTCTCTTCTTCCCCTTCTCCTCCTCCTCCTCCTCCCCCTCCTCTCCCTCCCCCGCGTCCTCCTCCCCATTTTCCACCCTCTCCTCTGGGTTCATTTTTATTATCAATTTATCTTGAGTTATGTGCACTGAAAATATTTTCCACCGGCTGTATAATCGGAAACGGTAATCGCTAGAAAATTTCAGGTAGGGATTCAAATGACAGAGGCCCTTCATTCTAAAATGTCCCACTGAGAATAAACAACTGATAAGCAATGCAATTAGCTGGGTGGCGAATATTTCGCCTAATCATGAAAAACTAAAATGAAGGACTGTTTCAGACTTCATTTTGAACACCGTACAGCATGGAAAATGAATGATGGAGAAATAATGATCACAGTGCAATTATGACATTACTTCGTGTATCACGCCATTATATTGAAATGAGGCCTCAGCGTCCAAAGTTCATTTTCAAACAAAGGCAACCACCTATTTTCATTTCCTTGTGAGTTGGCATCCCCTTTATTAAACCCATTTGTCCTCTGTGCCGCCCCCTTGCAAAATTCGACCCTAATCTGCCCCTCGTCTTTAACTCTCTTCATTCCACTGTTCAATATCTCCCTTTTCACTCTGCCCCACTATCCATCCGTTAATCCCCTTTGAATAAAATGTTTTTGTTGATTTCGTGGAGAATGCGTGAGGCTCAATGGATTTCTGCTTGATACAGAGATCAGCGTGCGTGTGTGAAGAGCTTCTGTTTTCGCTGATCAATGGGGCGATTTTGATACCGGCTCCTGCGAGTGTTAGACGTGTAGCGGCATCCTCTTCGACTAACATTCGATTGCCTGGTCGCCGTTAGATTTAGATGTGGCGATGTGGAGAGTACAATCAGATCTCGCTTCCCTTTACCGAGCTGGCATCCGTAGTTGTGCATCGCAAGCCCATGTATTTGACTTCTCGAAGGACCTACATTAGCATTGGTAAGTTTTCAAAGATTTTTCTGTCGTTCAAGAGTGTAGGTCTACGTAGATTACACTGGAATGTCGAATCGAAGTAATACATTTCTGTTTATCGACATGATAGTTCTCTCACTTCGTTGATACGTTATAGACTAAAGTGAAAGTTATATTTTCGGAAGCCAATGTTGGCGGATCTTAATTTTGAAAAGATTTTAGCCGCCTGCAGGTCTACTGAGCGCACATTTGAAACATACCTGTTCTACAGTATTTGGCCAATTGTTCATGAAAGTACTAGTATACCATACCATCGTATACAAGTGTAAGCTTAATGCATGACAAGAAGAACATGTGCTCTGGTACATTAACTGATTTCAAAGGGCCTGTCCCTACGCGACAAGTATAACAACTGCTGCTGCAGATCAGATTATGGTGACTGAACTGAACCTGATCGCTCACGATTTACTTGATGTTAAACATTTTACTTAGTTACGAATATTGCTAGTGTATCCTACTTTACAGGTGGGAAGTGGATTAACGCCACACTGAATTGGATGTTGAAAGTGTCATACATGTAAGTGGTCTCTGTGGAGATTTTCGCCAAAAGCATGTTCGGCAAACTGATAGGATGATGTAATTAAGGTTTCACATTGGATTTGGATGGATGCGACAAACGTCCTTACAAACGCGCCACAAAACACGCATACAGCATGTAATATCCAATTGACAACACTCGTATAACATGTATATCCAACCGAGCATTGTTCATCGCTGTGATAATTGTGTTTGGACACTGATCAACCATGAATTACAATTCCCTTTTCGCAAAGACCATAGGATTGTAACTATTCATTAAAGGACTACTCGGACAACTAAAAGCTACACGTATAAAATTTGTAGAGTATGATGTAAAAAATGTAGAAGAGAAATACACGTGTACTTTACTAGGCGCCTACTAGTAGTTGTAACGGCGGCGCGGCGGCAGCAGCAGGAGTAGTAGTAGAAGTAGTACCACGACTTTCGATTACTACACTAACTCGGTGATGATAATATTAAGGAGAAGAAGAGTGTGTGACGCGGTTGCTGGTAATGATTATGACGACAGTGTAAATAAAAATACAACTACCCAGCACATACAACTTCAGTGTTGAAATTGCGCTGGGTGGAATTTAAACTTGAAACCCCCTTTCAAATATCATGGCCGATGTGAATTAAGTTTGTTTATAATTATATACCTTGAGAAGCAAGCATAAAAGTGACACAATTTTAAAAGATTAGATATGGTTATGCATTTATTTAGCCATTCACACTTCGCTGGCTTGTCAAAACATTCAGTTATGAGCATTCATATAACTCGATCACGTCTCTATGGCGAATAAGTTACAGGTGTGAGATCTATAGGATTGTACTGTATCCAGTGGTATCCACTGAGGTCAGTGGTGGTATCCCGATTGCGATTTGGGTATTGAGATGAGAGCGCCACCTCACGTCCGCGTTTAGGAGTTCTGTTACTAGTAAAAGGACTGGTCTAGCATACGAGGTGCAGGATGATAATGTTGAATCTAGAGAAGCTTCATCTTGTGGCATGTCACTTTCATAGATATTGTGCGTAGATGGTAGAACTAACGTTTATTACACTGTATGAGAAGACAGGCCTTTGATTGTCTTGTTGAGGGAATTCTAAATCGCGCAGTAGGCACCTCCCCCTAAAAGAAACATTTTCCTCATAGATTTTAAATTTACGATGTCATTTTACCATAAGATGGTGTTTACGAGACAAGTATATCGACACTGCACAGAAACGACGATTTTTCCTTAGCATTTTATATTGATCAAAAATGAAAATTTGGACCATGATGAAATAACGCATTTGAAAGATTTCGAGATGAAACATGATAATTTATGACCAAATGTAATGACGATTTCACTAACATGTTAAAATAATGTCAAAATGATTCATTAACCCCCTGTCCCGTTTGTTGTTGTTGTTTGTTGTTGTTTTTTTTTGCTACTCTACAGGGTACTCTTTGGTTATTGTTTCATTATAGTGCCACTGCATCCTCAAGGACATTCGATATTTCTCGGTGTCGACATTACGTAATTGACAATGCCACTCGCCACCTATTTATGAGTTAACAGGAGACCAGAATGTCCCCAGGTTCAGAGCCCGGTATGATGGAATCCTGTGAGGGAGGTCCGCTAATGAAGTGGAGATGGTATTCATTACAGTGTGTTAGATTAGTTGGTGTGGAATCATCGTAAATTTAAAATAACAACATTAATATTATACAATACGTATACAACGCGTACATCGCTGTATGATCTCGCGTATAGTACCCCACTGTCACACATGCCCATAGAGAGTTCGAAAGCAGCACTGATGACGAAAGGAATACCTTTATGCGAGCATTTTGCTCTCTTTATAGCCTTACAAGGGCGCGTTAAGTGCCGCTATTTTCTTTGCGTTGCTAGGATCTTGCACAGTGTGTCATGTGTACATGTACATGCAAAAGGGAATTTCTGTCGACTTGCATGGATGGACTCGGCAAATTACCAGCTTATGTAGTACATAGTGCCAATTTGACATAGCACGCAGGGCGTCGAACATGTTTGCGCGATTGTACTTATTATGTCAACGAGGAATTAATGACAAGTGTAAGGATGTACATCGTATAACCTGCCGTATTTTGCATCTTTTTTCTTTTTTTTGTTGCAGACATAACGTTGCGTCTCCAGGGACGAACTCCATCGACTGAAATTTTTGACTGATCGACAGGCAGTGTACGTATATGGCAGACGATCACCGCACTACACTGGTTTCGGAGGGTAAAGCAAGCTATCCACGTCATAATAGCCTTCATTGTAATGATGTATTCGGGTAATTTGGGTACACATTTTCCTCGTCTGACATTTTGCGAGTGTGATGCCGCTTTCTTACTGAAGATTATTCGGAATTCAAAGTCATGCTCGCATGAGTTGCGTGTGTTAGATCAGCTCTCCTCTCCAACCCATACTTATCTGCTTAATGTTATTTGACGTCATTCATGAATAATGCAGTAAAGGACACGAACTGCTTTCATCGAGTAGAACAAGAAGATTTCTCACGTCGGTACCTCGGTGTTAGCACAACAACCACCAACAGATAATCAAAACAAGTCGTCAAACAAAAAAAAAACTCAAGACACCGTCTGCATCGAGAATAGATGAGGCTCATCGATCATAACGGTACCAAGAACAATCGTTGTTTAGGTTGAACAATATTGCACGAAAATTGTCAAACCCTGTCAATAATCGGGGGCAGCAGCTCATGAACAGAAACAATGGATATCTTTCTTACCCGGCGTGGACGATGAGAATCTGATGACCGCCATGGCTATTCAGATCGAAAACCACACAATGGACATGGACCAATCGCGTCTCTCCCTTTCCGATAGCGATCACATGGAAATCGATGGCTATCGGGTCAACGAGGGAGGTGTGGACATAGAAGACTCTAGCGAGATAGAAATCATATCACTTGAACAGGACGCTGCACCATCGCTAGGCATTGAAGATGGGAATGTTAAAGCTGATCAGGGTAACGATAGTGATGACGATGACGACGACGACAGCGTAGAGATGGAGCTCAGTTTCAGAAATTCGGCGTCCAGACTCGACAACATCATAGACGAGGAGGAGGACGATGAGGAAGAGGAAAAGGATGGTTTCCACGGCGACGGCGGCTCGTTCAGCGGATCAGGGAAATATCCGAGGTCCGGATCGGCGAGACCAAGTTCGTCGAGATCGTACGTGGTTGGTGGTGAACTACAGATCGATGTCGATGATGACGAGGACTGCGATGCTGAAGAGGAAAGAAAAGTAGGTCAAGAGCTTTTCTGTCACGTCATAACGTCTGTGTGCACTGCAGTGTTGGCCGAGGTTCCAAAGTTATTCTAGCTCTATCAGCAGTTCTTTCTTATTCTATTTCTGTACTATATGTGTGGAGATATGTTATTTTCATTCCTCCATTAATTGGGAACATAATATTATAGCTTTCAATTTCTTTTGAATGACATCACGATCTTCATTTTTCCTTTCCCTAGACATCGATCTTTCATGACACACCTGATTCTCGTAACACACACGCCTGTATAGTATTTTCTCTCTGAAAAATATTAATCTGTAGTTGAAAACAAGTGCATTTCATTGTTGCTGTGTTTTAGTCCCATTGTATATCGCCTAACTGAAAGCTGATCCCATTAAATCGAATTGCTTTGTGTGACGTGACTCACACACGTACTGACATACCACTTCCAGCACGTTGTTGATCTGGTTTTCATCTATCTTTATGTCTCAGCTGAGTTTTTATAAAAACATGCACAGTTTAGAAAGCATTGTATTTTCGAATTTTAGGTTGATTGTCCTCCAATCATTACGGTGATAACGAAGTTCATATGAAAGGTGTTGATGTGATGACGGTAATTCATGAAGATGAAACTGCTGGATACGCAATGCCACAGAAATACTAATCATCATGAACATCACAACGGTTATTGCAGTAATTGTCACTGTTGTTATTATGATTATCATCCTCACCATGATAATGCACCATATTTTTTTAAGGGAAATTGAGAATCTACACTATCATTGTATAGTCCACATATTCATTATGATAGCTTTCACCGCGATTTGCTTTGACACAATGAACGCCGTTAACAGTATCATGAAATGAGGGGAAAATGAACATCTCTTGTATAGAGATGATGGACATTGTCTCGTCAGGAAATGCATGTGATTGATTTATTCTCATTTTTTTCTAAGAATAATGCGATCTGCAACTGAATGCCGATGATTATCTAAACGTCAATGACAATAGGCAATACAGGTGCACGTCACATACAGTAACCGACACCCACGAATCACACAGCTCGCGAGTCATACAGGCTATGAGTTCGACACTAGGCAAACCAAGGCCCACGAGACCCCATGTTGTATCCATCGAAGTCGTTTTTACCCATGTAGTGTCGAACTCATGGGCTGTATGACTCGTGGGTGTCGGTCTCGTGGGATGACCCGGCGATATACATGTAACAGTGTCACTGGGTAAAGAAGTTGATCGCACATTCTTCGGTTGCCAAGAAAGCTCGATAACAGTATAGTCTAGATCAGTTCGAGTAATAAATAGAAAGACACATAAAGAATACTCGGATCACCTAATTAAAGACAGTGGGAGAAAAGTTGGATGGGGAGGGAGTAGCTACAGGAGTGAGGGAGAGAGCGAGGGTGGGTAAAATCATGTACATGGGAATACAATATATACACACGAAAATAACATAGCTTTCAGCGTATAGACAAAATGGCATACATGCACGATACAATTGACTCAGATCACTTATCCTACAAATCTTGCGTAAAACGAATTGCCGATTACAAACAAGGGCGTATTCTGCTGTATCTTGTCGTTTAATTGTGTGTGCATGTGTGTGTGTGTGTGTGTGTGTGTGTGTGTGTGTGTGTGTGTGAGTGATTTTGTCCATGTTACGGCCTTGTGGTATGCCATTAACGTTCGTTCGATTTACTTTAGTGGACATTACGAAACAACAGAGTAGAAGGGGTCTTATTACCAGTTTAAGTGGCCATTACACTTTGCCCGCAATTAAAGAATATTTGCAAAATTCTAACAGAAACAATGTCCGCCCCCTCAAATCTGATAAGAGCATGGTTTTTCGTTTCTCTAAAGAAGTCAACACAACTTTACATTCCCTCCTATTAAAAAGGGACTCACCTCATTATACTATATTAGATCAAACATCATTATCTTCATTCCAATTGTTTTCAGCTTTAATTGATTTAATTGTAAACTTATAGATAATGAAACTAGAAATAAAGGACTGGCAGTATCATAGTATACTGTTAACTTTTTAATTGATTCTGATACATAGGTATGCCATTGTGTGAACGTGGTCAGTTTATGCATTTGACTGACTCTAGACAAATGGCTATCACAAAGCCACAGTCCATAGCAGATTACAACTGTGCAGCGCGACTGTGCTTGGTCATTAACACAACTCTGACATGAATACTTCAAAGCTGTAATTGCTTAATAATTAAAGGCTACAGAAATTGTGATAGTCAGCCTTTCGACGATATTAACATCATGATTATTCAGCCCACATTTACCTCGTGACACGAAAAATGAAAAAAAAAATCCACAGTGAATAATGCGAATCGTTATATCTAATCCTATTAGTGAAGTAAAAATTGTCGAGATAAAAACGTACCATATTTGCAGCTATTACTGCTCGAGATCACTAAAGCAATTTGTACCATCGCTGCACCTTATAAGCTGGCTCCTATTGCATAAAAGATGAAGTTAAACTTAGGGCAGAAAATCAAATGTAATTCAATATTTGGCAGTAAGTATCGAGTATTCAGAGACTTACGATTGATCTTTGACTTACAAAATCCATGTATTACTGAATGTGTGATACTTGCTAGGAATTGTGTGCAACGCTAAATAACCAACACGAGGCCTTTAATCACTGAGAACTATGTAGTGCTACTGCAGACTCATTAATGACATCATTAGGTAGGTGTCTTTACGACCTCTTAATGATGGCTTTTGAGACCTCCATTGTCTGCATCTCAGTCTCCCCTTTTCTTTTCTTTTTTTTTGTCAGAAGGGAGATTATTAATGATCTCACACGGGAACAAAGCGAGCAAAGACACAATGGCTACCATTACTTAACGATTTTGTTTTGTTTTGTTATTGTGGGTTTTTTTTAATGTGGTTCCAGTGAGCATGAATACAGCGGACACGATTGCTCCTTTCTTGTAAACGCCTCATTATACGTCTTGCGAGGTGATTATTGGCATAAAATTTGCCTCATTTGATGAGATGGCGCGCACACACACACACACACAAAATAACAACAGACGCAGAGACAGCATTTTGCAAGTACACGTACCAACACTCTTGGCGGAGTGTTCGAAGTCTTCAGAAACGTACAAAATATGTAATGAGCTCTCGAATGAGCATCTCATTGAAACATCGATGAGATGGTTTGAATATCGATGCTCGTAATTCATGACGTAGAGAAAATGCAAAATAGTAATAAAAAAAATGCAGTCTTGATGGCAAGAAGACGTACAAGAGAGAACAAAATGACAAGGTATATCACGGAAGGAAAACTTCTGTTTAGTCAGCTTTTGGTGTGCGTCTTTATACAGACACCAAACGACTCGGTTTGGAAGTCCCGCTCAAACTCCTGTTTTGGAGTGATGGCGGTGCCCGTTGCTTGGCAACGACATGATCTGCTTCGTACTTCAGTACGTGAGGGAGTTGCTGGAGCTTGTTGCTGGGTTGTGGCATGATAATGGCGCAATGTCATAAAACTTTCCGTGTTCTTCACTTACGACTTTCATGGAAGCAGAGGCTCCACTAGCATTACGCAGATAAAATCAGCCCAGTGATTGTTGTCTTTTCTATCCTTCTTAATAGACTCTTTATCGTCTACTTACACACTTTGTGCACATTGATTGAGCGTGACACTAAGTTCCCCCCCCCCCCCCTCTCCCTCTCTTTCTTTAATAAGCAACTCCCGGTCTCTGCTACCGCGCCGCCTTGAATTATGTATTGGTTCACTTATCCGGCTTCTGATGGGTAATGTGGGTTTGAGCAAAATAGAATTTATGCAATTAGAATCCGTTATCCCGGCATCAGGAAGGACTTTAAAATTGCTTATTGCTTCACTGACGTCATACCTTTATTTTTCTCTGCTAAGAACCTTGATGGACCTTTGATGGAAAATTATAAGCCTACTTTTCCTTGAAGAAGCGACCTGTCTCCGCACTGTCGTAAGCGGAGCCGGGCTAAAGGGGTATTCGTTTAATCTTCGGCTCTCTGCTCATCAGAGCCGGAAGTTTTCGCGTCATTTCTCTGTCGAAATAAATTCCGGCTAATATTGTTCAGCTTCCTTTGTGGGGCAATTAACAGCCAATGCAAGAGGGCGAAGAAGAACCAATTTCCCCTCTATTCTTTGACACTTGCCTAAGATACCAATTAAAGCCGTAGTTAAGCTACTGGTCATTACTATAAAGAACACAACACAGAAGGTCCAAAACATTTGCATAAATCATACTAGTATACGTCTTACAATGCGATTGCAGTGAAGTAATATGCAAGGTATCTTTCATTTTTTAAAAGAACAATCGCAAAACCATCTTGTTCGTCTGATAAATTTCGTCTTACTTTAAAGGGGGGGGGGGTGTTGCCTCTATACTCTTGGGCTTTAGCTTTATCACTATCATTTGGCGTGTATCAAACACACTAATTCACGAAGGTGTTAAAGACAGAAGCTTGCCATGATTATATCAGTATGTGCATCTTATATACTGAACAGCTATGTGACAAAGTTAAGTGCTGTGTAGTCTCCTGATAAAATCTTCTATTTCGCGGTTAGTCTTAAAGTTGTATAATAATGCTTTCATGAGCTGAGGCCAGGCTGACTGAAAAATACGTGTGCAAATCCGTACACTAGACTAGAAAAAAAAATATGAAGGAATCTTCCACATTGTTCTCTATCTAAAATTGGTTGCCGAGCAACAGTAGCTTTTGTTGTCGTGAAACCTGAAATCCCCGTAATCAAACCCATTCTGCTCACATCACATACAGAGCGAATGACTGTTGAATGTAAATACGGCAGGTAGTGTGCGCCGTTCTGATGCATTTCATGTGAAAATCAATAACAGCGTCCTTTAAAGGGTTCCTTACCTTTTGTTAGGTTCAGAGCTAAGGGTTTCTTTGAATGGAGACCTCATTGTGCACCACACGATGGGAGCTAATTAAAGAGGTAACGGAGAGTGAATGGAGGCGATAAATCAATATCTGCGTGACTACACCAGCTGAAAGTTACAGGAGGAAAGATTGTTCTAAGAACTCGTTCTTCTCCTATCCGGCAGAACTTTGAACCATGCCAAATCGCAATTTCAGGACCAATGAAACATATTGCTTGATTACATTGCTGTGCGTCAAAGACATTATTTACCATTAGTTTCCAGATGAAACAAAAACCCAGCTTTAGTGCTTCAAAATAGTTGTAAAATGTTAGTCAGGGATAGAAACAACGAATGTAAAAATTTGAATCCGTATAATCGATGATAAGTATTGTTAAATATACAAATGTTAACAATACACTGCAAAAAGTCCGGTGTTAAATAGTGAACACCGAGCTGGTGTTATATTTTCGGTGCTCATTTATGGTGTTAAATTAACACCTCCGGGTGTCATTTCCAAATTTTAAACTGTTTTTTGAAGAGTTTCTTAGTAACTGCACTTCTTGTTGATTTTTAATATAAACAAGACGATCATGAATTTTACATTAAAATACTAGATTTTTAAAAAAATGTGAAAATAAATTTACACCAAAGTAACACCAGCTGGTGTGGTCTCTTATTGAAGCTGGACGGGTGTTAAACCATTGATATTAACACCAACAAATATCAAATCAACACCATGTGGTGTCATTTTTGAATTAACACCAGTACAGTGTCAAAATAACACCAGGTACAGTGTCAAATTAACACCACGAAGTGTCAGGTGAACACTTTTCAACACCATCACAGTGCATTTTCAACACCTGTGGGTGTGGTCCTCTATTGAAGTTTGATGGGTGTTAGATTTAACACCCGTGGTGTTAAATCTAACACCGATGTTTTTACAGTGTAGTTATGATATCTTTTTTTAGACTTGACCATCCGGTTATGGTTTAATGAGAAAATAGTGATTTCTCTTTATATTCAAGGCTTTATTGCGAAATCTGTGTATGGTATAATATATGTAGGATGTTTTGTGATAAAACTGACCTACACATACAACACAAAATCAAATGTGATATTTCGAACATTTTTTAATCACTGCTCCCAATAGTAAACAGTACTTGTAAATGCAATATGTTTCTAATGCACTGAATTTGATAGCGTGAAGGCATTTTGGCAATCTTGTTGTAGATTATAGACCTGCATGTCCGGAGAAAACGATACGAACTGCATACTGTATATACGCATAAGGAATCCTGGGTAAAATGAACAGAGAAATCAGATTAAAAAATAACAAAACAAACAAACAAACAAACAAACAAACAAACAAACAAAATCCACGGGGGAAAAAACATTATGGAGACACGTTAACCTATAGGTTGGTTTTATTTCGTTTTGATTTTGTTGACCCATGAATCCTGAAACAAAGGCATAAATATAGAATAAAACCCTATAAAAAAGAATACTCCGCATCTCACAGGATGGCTTCAACAAACTAGTATTGGAGGTCCTATAGTCAGACGCTCTTGCCTATACACCTTTATACCTGCTGATTAATGGTTCTAAGTGAGTCACAAGCATAACTATAAAGAGCATAATTGTGGAGCTACAACACGGCTCCATAATAGAGTAAGGTGAATACATAAGTTGAATTTATATTACACGTCTACGGTTAGACGTTACAATATCTCGAGCTCAGGTGGAAGGAATTACAGAGCACATCGATGACAAGGCAGTAATTAAGATTTTGACACGTCTGTTCACATTTAAACAAAGAGCGTGCTAAACAGCAGCATACTCCTAAAAACCAACCAACCAATCAAACAAACAAACGAACAAACACCCAAATACAAACAAAACAAAACAAAACAAAATAAAACAAAACAAAACAAAACAAAACGTCAGGCTGACCACAGTTCAGGAAAGTTCACTTTCCAGAAAGGGGATTTAGCGGAATGAAATGTGTTCACTCACCACTCACTGGGACTATTATTCAACGGATAAAAGTTCTTTGACAGCAAATCTGGTAGGAGGCATTCGTTTCTGTGCTGTTATGAAGATACAAACATTAAAAAAGAACTCACACTTATACGCATCACACAGAACGACAACAATTTCACCTGACAATACTTATTGTTTAAATGATATGGACTTTGCGGTAAATGATCTTATGATATATCATCATTCTATATGAATTAACAGCTTTTTTTTTCTTTAAAAAATGTATTTTGAATTAAGAACCATGAAGTAACTTGCTTGCTTTAATCTTTCTTTGAATTTCCTTACCACAGTCAAAGGACGATGAAGTGTACAGAAAGTCATCATTGTCGGTAAGTCCCAACACTGCTCTTAATCCTGCTTGGTATAATACAAGAATTTAAAAAAAATAATCATATAACGCTAATTATACCCACATGCGTTATTACCTGAACGTGACATAGCGCCGCGATCTCTAGTTTTTGACCGGGTTTTACCACAACGTGATTTTTTAAGAATTATTTTGAGTGCACTTAACTATAGACCATAATTGCGACATTTTAATTAGAATAGGGCATGATCTAGCATTTTGTTTATAACGTTTATCCTCTGTGAAGAAACAAACAAACAAACATTAATATAATGCATACAGTTACTCTTACGGACAAGACTTAACGTCACTCATGACTGTGCTGTAGATGTTTGAAGCCACAATCAGCAAAGTATGAATTTACTGTAGGCCCTACCAGACGATGTACTGTTTGTAAGGATGCAAACAACATTACTAGAATACTTCATACAACGTAGAGACGCATATACTCATCTCTGGTAAAATAGTGTAGATCTCACGTTTGTCCCAGGTTTTATAATGTCCTCATAATATAAGACGTCATTTATGTTAGACTTTTAAAAACATTTTCATGTGACGGCTTACCAGCTTGGCCTCTACCACGCGGGCAGTGGGAAGTCGGGATGCAGTCCCATTAAAAGTTCTGTTCCATAGCGCGGAAAATCTACCAGATCTACCTCATTATCAGACGTTATTAGTCGTGGGAACTGGCACAATCCTTGGCTCTCATTGCCTTTATCAAAGTACAATCGGTAATCTGACCAAATCATCAAGAAAAAAGCATTAGGCAATATTGACGCACGCTCGCAAATATCGATATCATACATGGCTCTTAACAATGAGACATTATAACTGTTAACTGCGCTCCAATTGTGCTCGCGAAAGTGGAAGGGAATTGGTCAAATTGCATGCTTATAGTAACCTTGCACCTCGTGCGAACGGACAGACTTTTAGTTGTTTTCCAGACCATGAATGCATAGAAATAAGCTAACTGTTAAGAAATGAAGCTTTAATGTCTTCAGTGACAAAAGATTATACAGTATGCAGACGTGCTAATAGGGATCTTCAGTCAAAATCACAACAATGCTGGCTCATGTCCTGAAGTATTCCCGGGATTTTTCCGGGGAAAATCCTTCATGGAAGCGCGCACGCTTAAGAGAGCTGACAGCCTACTTTCGCGGGAAAAATACAATCTCGTCTACTGTAAAACCCTCTGGTCTGCTCTCCCCTCGAACCCTGCAGGCTCTCGATCGGTTCCGGAAGGCCGGACGCCAGGTGAAGTTCATGTGTGGGGTTCAGCTGAGCCTTAACAAATGCGCCGAGGAAGCGGGCAAGGGCACGTTCTCCATCCAGATCGCCGATCTCATGGAGAAGATGTCCCGCACGCCCAGCGTGGTCTACATTCCGGAGAACAGCACCGAGCGACTGAGCTTCAACGCCACAGACTACCGCTCCAAGTACGAGGTAAGGAGGACTGGAAGACGTGACCCGCCTCCTCCGGAGGGGGATGGGGAGCTGTCATAACGGGTGTCAACTCTGTCTAGCAACACCAAATGTGATGCTCAAATGTGATTATGTGGCTTCGTATTGTAAATTTTACCATTCAGAATCCATGACTGATTCTTGAAATAACAGTACACGTTTTGCAGAATTAAAACATTTGTTTTTCTCACGAATTTACTGATTTTTGCAAATGTCTTACTGATTTTGTGCAAAATGTAATACATTCTGCCAGTTCAATCTTCTCTTTCTCAAATATAAGAAGTGCAGCTACTGAAATTCAGACGTGGCAATCTAATGATGCCAGGATGAGGAATTCTGCGAGAAATTCCTCCAGAACTTGACGAATTAACGGATGAATAGTGGCCTTCACAGCCTATTGCACTGTGTTCATTCGCTACACGGTGATAGTAATCATAAATATTTCATTAAAGTCTTACTGCGGCTAATTTCAATTCGCCTAGTATCTCCACTCAAGAACAAAAAAAAAATAGACTACTAAAGACAAAGACTCATACAAAAACAAAACAACAACTAATAAGCAAACATCATCAATATCATACAACAGACATCTACAGGCACCGAGAATCTGTACATTTAACAACGTATACTAGCCTTATGATTAGTGAAGTTAGATTCACTTTGTGACATCACAGGTTTCCTATAAACATCTCATCTTCCACTTCTCATTACAGTTTACGTGGCCGGAGAAAGCGCGAGCTGTCCTGCAGAAGGCCCCAGTGGACCGGACGGCCGAAGATATCCGCCTGGTGAGGAGTCTCATGAGGGGGCTCTACAGCTTCCGGAAGTACTCTTCTGTTCTCCAGGACCTTATCTGCAAGGTCATTCGATACGCCAAGTAAGTTGCATCGCCATTTAACGCTCTCCCAACATTGATCGAGACGCGACGAGCAAGAAGTTTAAGAGGCAATGATCTAATGCGACGATACGATTTCTTGTGATGCACTCTTAGCAACATATTCCCCGCACAAACCAAATGATTTTGAAATCCAAACAAAGAATTTCATGTAAAACTAGGAGATACTTTGAGGCAGTTCGAATTTCATAGCCTACCAACGGGCTCCAGCCATTCCCAGCTGTTGTGCCACCGTTCTGTTATACATGTACGTCCATTATAGCGCAGTTCCGTGTATAATACACCAGCCTTTTGTCCAATGGAATGAAAATTAAATGTCAGAAGTTCCCGCAGTTAAGAACCCAGTTAAAACTTAGTCCCCTAATTACCAGTTAATGTCTTGTATAGTTGTAGTATTTACACAGTGACAAGACCCCATACTGGATTACCAGCACCAATATGACCAATTATGACATCATTTCCGTGCGCGCGTCTCGTATTGGTCGTTCTTTTCCCGTATATATCTCTCCTTCTGTTGTTTTTTGTTTTCTTTATTGCTCCTCTGTTTCAAAAGAATCGGACAGTAATTCCAGTAACTTGCACTGCAAAGTTTGGATTTCTTGTCTAAGAAGAGGTGGTGCAACCACTTCCCAATGATTGAAACATTGCAGCTTTCTTGGCTTTTGTTTAATCAAGCAATACAGAGTCGACTTCTCATCTCAAATTTGCTACAAGTTGCCTATACAAGAAATCACAACAACGCCCTATACATCGAATTCTTCAAACGACGAGCTCTTATCTCACTATTAACTAAACAACTTGGCATTTGATGGATTATTAAAACAGGTATGGTCGACGTCGAGTCGTGGTTCGGAAAGGACATCCTGGATTCTCGTTCTACTTCATCTTCTCTGGCGCAGTGGGTGTCACCCTCGAGGAAGACGAGATGAACGCCTTCGTCAAGAAGGAGGTCAACATCTTGAAGAAAGGCGCGAGCTTTGGGGTAAACCTGCTAAACTTTTCTTCAAACATGAATTACAATGGACAAAGTTAGACCCTTAATTCTCCGGAAGCGCTTTCAGATTCCACACTATGTCGTATTATATGGAGCTATCTTATAGGAAACCATAAGAAAAAAGAATACGTTATTGTAAATGCATAGTCGCAAGAGTGGCACACAGATGCTAAGGGGGGGGGGGGGGGCGCAACTAATATTTCTGATGCCACTTCCGGGTTTCATTTCATTAAAAAAAATTCTTTTGTTTTTAACGAAAAATAAAGGGGGGGGGGGGCGTGCGCCGGTTGCCCCCCCCCCCCCCCCCCCCCCCCCCCTGGATCCGCCACTGTTAACTCTCCGCCCCTTCCTTTGCTTTTTGATGCTTCTTTTGCTTAGTTTACCTTTAGTTTACGTTCCATTTCTATGAATGTTGCATCATCTAGTAGCCCAACGATGACATTTTCGGATCAAGAAATATAAATATCAATGTTCCAAACTTAAATGCTGTTGGGCGCTTTGAGCAACCGTATCGCCGTCACTTTTCAATATTCTCCTTCCCTTCTCCTTTTCGTCATTCTTCGAATCAGGAAATTGCTCTAATAAAGGAGACTCGAAGGAAGGCCACAGTCGTGTGCCTCCAAGACACCGAATTCCTGGTCGTCGACGCCGACGAGTTCTTCGACAACAACCTCCATCTCCACATCCAGCAGGACTTCGAATATCGGCTCGATTTTCTGAGGTAGGAGACGTGTGCATGTTGGTACGCACTTCAATTCCCGTTTGTTTGTTTGTTTGTTTGCTTGTTTTTGATCCCTTGATCAATCATCAGTTTTTATGAATACAGTTGCTTGTAATTTGAAGCGTTGACTTTAAATCATGCGGGATTATAATTACACTATGTTGATAAGCTGTATGCCATACCGACAAGGAAACTGTCGCCCCAAGAAGTGTAGTACGTGAATTAAATAACATCAGTAAGCACCTATTGATATTACATATATCAATTAATATTAAAATAATGTATTATGTGAATGTATTTGACTGTAGTGACGATTCTTTCCTTAAAAAAAAATATTGCCGGAAATTTGATTAATAAAAGTTTAATCATAATCATAACGTCTTTCAACATAATTATGATATAACACAGCATGAATTCTCATCTACATGATTGTATGTTTCTTCGATTTTATGCTATAGAAAAAAAATGCACTGCGAGAAATAGTCATGCTAGTGTTCACAATGACTACAATATACAGTCAAACCTGTGTATAGGGAAGGGAGACGAAAAAAGTGGCCGTTATAGACAGATGGCCGCTATAGACAGGTGGCCGCTAAGACAGGTTTGACTGTACTTATTTTTGATGATGGCGCAATCCTTTCTCGAAATGTTGCTCTAATGACGATGAACATGCGGCATTAATGAAAGGCACCAATCATCTTGTAAAATGATATGATCATTGACTGGATATGATGCTTGTAAAGGCTGTTTGAAGTCGAATAATTTTGCGTCACTTTCTAGAAGATACGATAAGGCCATGGAATTAGCCGAACAGCAATAGAATTCCCAGAATAAAGAGTGAACACAAATCCAGGTATATTTTAATTCTTTAATAAAGAGAAAATATTTGTGTGTTTTCGTGACAGTCAAAAATGCAGTGTTTTTTTCTTACAGCCAACTGATGATCTAGTACAACAACAGCAACGACAACGGATAGCTTTAAATGGAGGTTATATGTAGCAGAAGGAGTACAATAGATCGAAAACGATGAAGACGTCAACATATGCACATAGAAAAGGTGCATGTATGGCCTTTGTCTTCTTTTATTAAAATCTGATTTTTTTTCTGTCTTTATAATTGATCTATTCATCCATATATGTACTTACCTGCTTACTTATTGTGCTGTTTTGCCCAATTTCAGTCGCATGAAGATCTTCTCGACATGGGCAACGGAGAATCTGGAGGAGATTTCCGACATGGGTCGACTAGAAGAATACTGCAACGAGTCGCTGATTGTCAAAGACGCGCGCAATTCCGATTGGCTGCTCATCGTCACCAAGGTAACGGAGGTTGACGGGCTTGCAAGAGCGCCTCCAATCCGCATGTGTTAATGTATACAATAATAATGATAATAATAGGGTCTTCTTTATCCAGGGTAGCCACTGCTCTACCAGAGGGCCCTGCCATTATTATCACCCTGTAGCTTTGCCAGGTACCCATTTACACACCTGGGTCGAGAGGAACATTGTGGGAAAAAACATCTTGTCCAGGGACGTAAGCACCGAGCGGGAATCGAACTCGGATCCTCCGATTGGGAGTCGGAAGTTTTATCCACTATGCCACAGGGGTATTCCCGAGCTGGGTTTCATTTACCTTTATATTGTCATATTTGTAACACTTTATCCGGGTGACGTAGGCTCTACGTGACATGTTACACTCGACTTGATAAGAGTAATACAACTTGCCTATTATAATATGAATACAAGTTGTATTCCTGGCAAGACCTAGCAAAGAACGTCTTAAGTGGTCCAAACCAAGCAATGGAACCTTACTTTTGCTGTCTAAGAAGCTTTAAAATTTTCGTGGAAAGTGCAGGGAAATTAAGCGGGATACACATATCCGAGAACAGTGATGAATACGCAAAAAGCTGTTTGTCGGTTTTCTAGTAAATGTATTGTCAAATAGAAATTGATTTAAAAAAAAATCATCCATCATTCTGTATCTCTTGTATGGCATGAAAATCCAACATCGCTAATGACTATAGAAATCACGCAAAGGGTATCATTCCCCCTCTAACACAAATCATATCACCCATATCGGTATACGTTGTGGAAGATTCACTCTCTGAATATCGTACAGTAATACCTTCAAAGGTTAACAGTAACTATACTGGTATCATTGCTAACCATGGGAAATCCAAAAGCACTAGACTATACCAAGACCATCAGCTGTAAATACTATAAGAAGAGGGTCAATAGACTCATACTTTCCTCTCATTTTTCTAATCGACTGATTAGTTCAAAACCTCCGTTATGTCACGTTGATATAGGGCCGAGCTGACGTGCTGAAACTAGTGGACCTAGCCCAGCTTTACATGTCCAAGCAAGCCGAGGAAGAGGAGGTCATCCAGATGTCCCGAAAGGCTCGCGTCCTCAGCGGGCGCTCGGTCACCATGTGGAGCGATGACATCGGATCCAAGGTCATGCAACATCAGCAGCAACAGCAGCAACAGCGGCAACAGATGCTGCAGGATCAGGACAGGGAGCGCGGCGGGCAGCGGGCGACGACCGGCGCCAATCGGACGGGACTGGAGTCGCAGAGGAAAACATCGGCCAAGGGGTCGACCGTGAACGGCAGACGGAGACCAAAGACTACCGGTACGTAATACGATGTCCTCCTCCTCCCCAATCTAATCTTTCATTTACTGTAACATCGCAATTATTTCATATACTTCATAAAGAGTGGGATACTAATGTATTTTGGAGGGTGAAAATTTACCGGGAGGTGCTGCTAGAAATGAATTCGCAGCAAGATTTTGAAAGTGATGACGCTCTGGATCATTTCTCTTTGTTACGTGTGAAATAGTTATGATCAACAAAGATGTCTAGGCTACATTCATTCGTTTGGCAGAACGTGGTTGGTTGATGCCGTCACATTTTGCGTTACTGCTGTTAGTCAGCAAAGGCGAACAACAGTGGGTTGGTATCATCTTTTTTTAATGTCCGGATGTCCAATATGCCTCGTCTCTCGATGACACCATCCACGCGAGATACGATGTACTCCAAACGGAAATTATGCATAATCCACATCCTACACTCAGACTTATGATGCCAGGGACGTCTACCTTACTTCTCATCCTTTGCTCTCTCTCTCTCTCTCTCTCTCTCTCTCTTTTCGTTTGTCAACTCTCTTCCTCTCTGTCTTTCCAACCTGAATCTGAACTACAGGCCAGATAGCGTCGAGGATGCGCACGCAGACAGACAACGAGGTCGACGACGATGACAACGAGAGAAGGATCCGCAGCAGGAGCGCGACGGTGCGGCTGAAGGAACCCGACAAGCGGGTGCTCAGCCCGGGCGAAGACGAGGATGACGACGAAGATGTCGAGCTAGAAGAGAGTGGCACATCGCGTTCGAGGCCAAGGACTGGGACGGCGAGTCATAGGACGTAAGTCCACTTGTGAAATCGGCTATCTGCCGTTACGAAATGGTGCTGGTGCCGACAAAGCCTTGACTGGTCCGACCTGGCAAAACACCCGCCAATTTGCGATGTCCGAGTTGCGCACGCGTATGCTAAATGTTTGATATACAATACTGCGGCGGGGGCGAGTCGGTCGCCACACTCCTCATGCATTCGCCACACGCATGCGCGCATGGGGCACCGCAGTAATGGCGGATTTTGCTGCCAGGTCGGATCGGTCTGTAGGCGGTTTAGATGCTCTATCGCCAGCCTTATCTGATTACCATGCGTTTTCAACTTTAACACTGGAAACGCAATTTCACATCGAAACATCATGAATAGAATATTACCTGGAAGAGTCGATGCTTCAGATGTGAAGAATAAAAGAATTCATAAGGCTTTTAAGATGATAGAATGTGAAATAAAATGAGTTTATAAATCACACACTAAAACATGCAAACTTCATAAATCATTGTGACACACTGTGGGAGCCCACCGCATTTGAATGTTCTTTACAGATAGATGGCGCTATAATAAAATGCTGATCAGCACATCGTTGGCGTCGTCATCATTGTCATCATCACCATTGTAATCATCATCATCATCATCATCATCATCAACAACATCATCATCATCGTCATCATCACATTTACGAACTTCCTTTCACCTGCATAGACGTATATACGAATGATGAGTTAATGTGGTTAAGAAAGGAATGAAACATACGTATAAAAACGGACATTTTTCTCTTCTTCCAGGACTTCGGAACCATCTGACGAGACGCCGTGCAGACTTCCAGATTACATTACCCTTGGCCTGGAGACAATCAAAGCACCTGGGGTCGATGCCGGCGTCTACATCCAGGTCGATGCGTTACGCCCGGGCGACTGCTTCGTAAGTTCTGTGATTTCAGCGGTGCTTGAAATAGATACGAAGTTAAGAATAGATTTTGTTTGGAAACCCTTACTTACAAGGCTTTTTTTCCGTAGGACTACAAATACGATCATAGGGTGGAGTTAAGATTTTGGTATTTTTTACTTAGTAGTAAAAGGATTTCCCTTGAGAGATCCACAATGAATAAGCAATGGTTGTAGTGGGTCCCTACTTTTCAGCAGGTCATTTCAATTTTGTGAGACTGACAATTGGGCTGAATAAATTTTCATGGACATAGTTCAGATAGTGTTGTCGGCAAAATATTTCTTTCTCAAGCTTTTGACGTTCAATCTTGACGTTCTTTTAAAAAATTAGAATGGCATTGATATGGTCTAAGAGTATTTTTACCCAGTGGTTGGACTTTTCGAGTAATGACGAGGTAAGCTCTTCAGACCTATTTATTGTTTTCCAAGCTTCTCATGTATGATAAATTATGATCGTTGTTGTTGCTTTGGCTGTATTTCCGTTCCATTCAGGGGGTTCAGGGTGTCTTGGGTCACATGCCACATCTCTCCGTCGTCAGCCACGGCTGTGAACTCATTCGCATCTCCATGTCCAAATTTCGCGAGTACGCCGACGAAGAAACTATGAATAAAGTAAGAGAACTCATTCCGACCTACGCAAGCGATCTGGAGCTCTGGCGGAGCTTCCGGAAGCAGAACAAGTGGAACAACTTCAAATCCGGTGTGGTCCGAGAGGTCAGGAGGCACGCCACGCCGACAGGGTCGTCCGTTCGCGGCGGCGGGGCTGGCAGCAAATCGTCGGTGAAGGGGTCCGTAACCAGCGACTGGGTGACGAACACGTGGAGTAGGCGGAACACCGGAAGGGATTCGGTGGGACCTAGCACCACGCCCTTGCCGAAAATACCGACAAATGCTGACGATGAGGGGAAAAGTCCGAAGAGTCCACGCCTTCGACGGAGAGGTAACTAATTATTGTTGATCTGATCCTCTCAAAGAAACGCTCCATGTTCGTTTAAAGTGAAATAATGTGTTTGATGTGGCGGTCTCTTCGGTGTTCCCTAAGCATTAATGTCTAATCAAGGAGGTACTATAGGTTTGATAACGAACATGTGTACACATGGGAAGCAATGAAACTTGAAGAAATGATTATCCTAACAACACGAACAAGTGAATAAACAGGAAAACGAACATAATTATGCCAACTGTGTGCCCAATTCGATGTGACCATTTTCTTCTTTTTCTCAAAGGGAAGAGTAAGGAGATAATTAGGACAGAGAGAGGACGAGAATGAGTGTGGGTTCAGTTTTGGAGAGTGTACTCTAAGGTTTACAGATCGCAATATCAGAATTCATGGCTTTTATTCCGTTTTGTTTTATCTCAGGGAAAAGTGGTCTCTCCAGCGCCGCTACGACAAGACCCAACAGTCGAGCACAAAGTCGAGCAGCAAGCACTCGCTACACCGAATCAAGACCCGCGACAAGACAATCATTTTCTCAGCACGACCTCAAAGTCCTAGAAAGGCGTCGTTCCAGTATGCCCGCCGCGCGTCTTGCGTCCGCCTCCCAGTCGTTTGGGTACCAATCACTGTCCCATGCTCAGAGCATGGTGGGTGGAGCCATGGGCGGATCCATGGGCATGGGCGGGGAGAAGCAACTAAACGCTCGATCTTCGATGCCCCATATGCACATCCCTGATTTGGCCAGTTTCACCAAGCCAACATACACGAGTAGCCGCAGCTGGCGGGAGCTGAAATCTTGAATATAGAAGTTTTCTCTCGTCTGCTGTGACCTGAAGGCTTGAAATATCGACAAAACTGTTGATTAATAAGTGCAATGAAATGGTCTTAAAGATTTGGAATAACGATGATGGTAAAAGGCGCCGCTTTTGTTTCTAGACAATCACTGGTCTTCAGTTGTTGTACATCTGGAGGGCAATTGTAACGCTGTACAAGACATCAAAATAAGTCTATTAACATTCATTGAACTCTTTTACCATAGAAAATATAGACCTAGTAGCCATTATATATCCCACTGAAACTTTATAACGAATTCCATTTAGTGACTGCAATTCTGCAAATATTACCAACATCATATGAACAGGTTAGGATCAAGTTCCTATGGAGACAAAAACAAAATAGGGGCGAATCAGTGAATATCCTTAATCTACAGGTCGTCTAAAGATGAAGCCTTAAAATAATTCGTGGAAATATCACTCAGCACCCACGAATATCTCGAAAGGGTTGTTTTTAGTTGTTGTTGTTGTTTTTTTCCAAAGAGAGATTTGCAATTGCTACATACTACAGTAACTGCAGTTGCAATGTCACCATTATTAAATGCTGACAGTCACTCGTCTTTTGACGGGCTGCTACTATGGGACTTGTAGCTGCAGTTACTAGAACTTTGGATGGCTGCACACGTCTATATGAAACCGGCCTCTAAACACGATCATGTAGTAAGTCCTTAGTTAAGATCGTATTCGTATATGACCATTTTGCCTCGCAAAATTTGATGGTGTCTAATCGGGTGTCTTATCTTCAAAATACAACGCCATGGGTTGGAGGAAAAACATCACAGATGTATATCTCCTTTAGTTTTACAGAACAGGAATCTTACATTGATATAAGAATTGATGATTCCTTGGTAACCATGTACAAAGCGGAGCACTGTTTTAAAGGGGGAGGGGGCAATTAGTGGTGACTTGAAAAACGTATCGAGTCAAGAAATCAAGTAAACTTTCGTCGACCTGATTACCACTGAGGACAAACGTATTGACACCTTCATGGAGTGAAGTTTGAATGAATGTATTCTGTCGGAAGAGTGACTGATAACGTAGCACATAGAGTTTGATTCGACGTGCGTCTGATCGCGTATGATGCGATGTCGTGTTAAGTGTTCGAAAGGGAATACTAGAATGTTCTGATAACTTCACCCAGTGAGAAGAATTCTAGTAGAGCGTCGGGCCACAGTCGAATCGCTTGGCGTATGATGTCCTCTAGTATAAGGTTATCCAGTGAGGTGGGTCAACAGTGCACCCTTTTGGTAACCTAAAATGATTTTAAGGATTTTTTTTTGAAATCTTGGAAGGGAGTGTTAACTACCTATCAAATCGCAGTTGATACCATTATAGATCACAAAGCTATCATCTTGCTAATGAATCTGTGTCTCTTGCCATTTTATTAATCTTTTACCAAATATCTACTGAAAATCACTACAAATTTGCAGGAAAGTAGGGTAGAACGCACTACGCAGGTCTTATAGGAAAATAGGCGTCTTTAGTGTAGATAGAAATTTATATAATAATTTATGGTTCATATTGGCTCGGTCAGCGGAAATGCAATGACGTCATCAGTCATGGATTTCGCATTCGGGCGCTTAGAAGGTGACCGTCTGAGTCTTTCTGAATATCTTGCCCTTATCAATACATTCCGTCCAATTTAACCGCATGTACTTTAAGAATAACAAGTGCAAGGTTTTTATTTCGTAATAAATATTCTCACTATAAACAGATATTAATATTCGGCATTTCGCTTTTGTTCTTTTCTTCGTTGGATAATTACTGTTACTGCGCAATGTTATGAGGTGGTTTTTTTTTGATGAATAGAAGATCTACATGCATATATATACATGTATATATATATATATATATATATATATATATGTGTGTATATATATATATATATATATATATATATATATATATATATCATATATACAATTCCATTCATTGAAATCACTTTCTTTTTGACATGCTAATCGCTCACTTGTGCTCAATTCAACATGACTTGCGACGTTTCTCAATCTTGTTTTTCTTCTTTTACTCTTTTCTCACAACCACAAACAGCAGCATGGAGACATTCAGCATCAAACTACATGAATGGATTCACATTTAAAGATATATTTTTAATTCAGACGGACAGGCATCATTACAAGGCATAATTTCTCAAAGAATTTTAAGTACGTGACCTTTGTTAAGCTACGGATGGCAACTCATAATCATCAATTAATTGTAAATACTGGTACGAGGTACACCTTGCTGAAACAAACTCTGTCACCTCGGATACTGAACAAGGTATGCATTTGCAAATACATTGCAAATGCATTAAAAAACGTATGTTATGTGAATGGCAAAACATAAAAAAATACTATATATAATACAAAAATCGATCAGCCAACACACAGTTGCTGGTCACTAAACGGCTCGGTGCGTGGACGCTTTCACGCCTTTCTTGTTGAAAATTGTAGAATGACTTATTCTGGCGAACACCCCTGGGAAGACGGTCTCTGAAGTGAATTGATATAAATGGGCATACTACATATAAATAACTGAACATTATTCAGCCTATAATCACGCAGGCTATCAACATGTATTAGACTGGGGCAGTTATACTGTTTATCCAATTTCCATTGTAAATATTACTAATAGCCCCCTTTTTTGGACAGGGTGTCACTTGTCAAGCCATAAAACTGTGGTACAGACATGCCTAGCACTATTCAAAAGACCACAGTGATGTCCTGGTTAATGGTCATTGCAGATGACCATGAGCCACTCAATGAAAACCATTTGGAAGGCGAGAGGGTGGTCACTATATCATTCACTTGTGACTGGCGCTTTCACATCTTGGTTACTGTTCCCCTTTAAGAGGTTTTCAGCCTCTAGCTGTTGGACGTGAAGCAACGTCTGTAATATGTAGGGTCTCTATCATTCTGTCCTAAACATACACCTGAAATTAATAAAGGCACTGTCTAGTAATGTTTCCAGTTTGTAATATTCGCACCACATGGTCCTACACATGCTACAAACAAGAGTAGTATTGAGTAGGAATGACGCTATGAAGAAATTGCATTTGAAAATTAGCATGCAAAATGCTTCAAACATTAAACTCTATGAGTGAGCCGATTTACCATGCTGAAAATATTACACGAACAGTAGTGTCAGGAAAAAAACAAACATTAAAAAAATTCTGTAAATGGTTCATTAGCACAGAGATAATCATTCATCAAAACATCTCAACTGTGACTACATTAAGTCTCCACGCTTTTGTGTTTGTTCGAGTGTCCTTCCATCCACTTGAACATCAACATACACAGCACAGTCAACTGAGTTTGACAATTTTTAAAAATCAAATCAAATTTACTTAAACTCGAGTTCTCATAAAGCATCCAAATGAAAATACTAGAATTCTGGCAATGCCCTCTCTGAAGATAAATTTTGCTGAATTACCACAGGAATTCCTCATGGGTGGTACGATTTTAAATCATGAATAAAATGAAACATCTCCGTCATGAAGAAAACCCAAAGAGACTGTGACAAATATCAACAAAAACTTGAGACTAAAATACTAGTCAAACTTTGACAGTGAGTCCTCATAATTATCATAAAGTGACAATATCTCACCAGAAATGTTAAGAAATAATCCAACCTCAAACATACAACCTACAAACAATTGATATTACAAAATAACTGATAATACACACAAAAACAACAACTCAGAAGTGAGACTACACTGTATTTCATATACAGGTACAGTACTTTGAGCGTCTTAAAGACATGGCAGAATTTCAGTAACTTATGAGCGATTGCCTAGTGATATGCTAGCACAATATTTCCAAACACAAGATCACACATTGCACATTAATCCTCTATTGTAGAGGACCTCTAAAATGGACACTGTTTTCTTTTTTCAGGACTTCAGACAGCAAAGAGTAACATAAGCTCAAAGTAATAACTCAATATATCAGAAAAAAAAATAGCACACCAAATTTGATACTGAGAAAGGCTGAGAGGAACTGCTGAAACATGGAATTCAATATTTTCACAAAGTCTCAACATTGCATGTAGATTTTGCTTAATGCTAGTCATAAATCAGCCACTTTAAGTAGTTATCATCTGAAGCCAGTGACCAAAACGAAAGAATTAATAAAAACAAAAAAAGGAGAAAGATCTTAAACCACAACTACCTACACAGCCTTCTTGTAACTTTTGTGTCGATACACTATGTGAAGAAAGCATATGTTTGACCTCTAACTTTACCCTTTGCAAAAGGCACCCTATACTGTATTACAACCCATCAAGATTAAGGAAGCAAGAAATGAAGACAAGCACTGAAAAAAAAGAAAAAAAACCCAAAAGAAAACAAGCTGAAATATGTTTCAACAACCACAAATGAAGATCAAAATCTTGGTAAATATTAATGCACCGCCAGCAGTGTTATTCCTGCTTTCTGGTACATTACTGTGAAAAACAAAATCTCACAATCTCTGTTCATGCACATATACATGCCATTGATCATGAAGGTCACATTTGACATCTATACGATACATGGAGCAAACCTTTCATCTATGTACACAATCTTACGTGTAAAACATGTTTTTTTTTTAATGTTTTTCAACACTTGTGGTATTTTATCAACATTCTTGCTGTTTCCTGTGTCGAACATGGCAAAAATATGTAAGTACATCAATATACGGAAATAAAAGTATTGGCACAGATCAATATCCAGTTTCTGTAATGATGAGAAGTGAAATACAGTGTAACCATGGACACTTAAATAGCTATTTGCCTTCACATACCGTTGTATTTGATCCACGAATAACAAGCCGTGATACACACCACATCGTCTAGAACAAAATCTTCTCAAAACTCTGGCCATTCAATAACCCTGTATTACAACATGTCGTGATTGCGACAAAATCACATCAAAATGCTTGAGCTTTTCAGGTGAATAGTGACATTCCAAAATCTTAAATTTCATCCTTTGGTCCACTGACCACATGATTGATTGTTCACTCACTCCAGCACACAGCATTCTACCATCGACTCAGTTTTCGATAACATTTGTGCGTCAGTTTTTCCTTGAGTTTCTCTCTTTGGGTAACGTGGAAACACAGAATTTCCAGAAGTAAACCCAACATCATTGGGTGGGTCCATTCATCCTCTCTCATAATCTACCAGAATTGCTGCCCTCACATTATACCATCAAAAGATGAGCAGTGTTTTTAATACATGTCCTTGCATCAAATCTCTTATCACACTTTGCAATTTGACAAGAACACCTTCATCTACTCTTCAAAGCCTTACAAAAGTTAGCAGTTAAGTGCCTCGTCATACTGTATCCACAATCAAAGTATGAAATAGCACAAAATATCAATAAAGTCACTGCTTCATTTGTGACCTTCTAAAGATTATTTTTTTAAACTTTATGTGAATCATCCTCCATATAGACCTCATCACTCGAGAAGTTGTTGGCTCACACATTGCATTGGTACTGCACCTGGTAAAATTTTGATCCTAACTTATTGCTTATACGGAATACACCACACAGCTGGACAGACGTACAGACAACATGGGAAGCTATATTCTTTAGACACACACATCAAATCCCTGCTTTTACACAGCTTTGGTTGAGAAAGTCAGTCACCTCACCCTCTCGTAAGAAAAGGTGCTAACGATATGAGCAAAAATGAAAAGTTGAGCACCCACTTTCATCACATGACAAAAGGCTGCCAATTCTTGGGCACTCTTAGAAGTGGCTGTAAGGGGAGGATGCTCGACTGCTCTCTTGCATCGCAGCCAACACCTTTCCCACAAATTAACAGATGCCATTTACGAAATTCCCTGAACCCGCAGCTCGGGCATGTGGAACATGAGCAAAACTCAATCAAGCTGCCAACAGCTGCAACTCAACACTGTCTCTTTCCCTGTACCGATTCATTCCCCTCCCCCCACATGCCACTGGAGCTCAGTACATTCAAGCACTCTGCTGCATGTCATCAAAACTTTGAGAGAGGGCATTACTGTAGATAGGACACAACAGATGAGCATCTTGTAACATACCGCTGCTTATCACTGTACAGAACATTGTATTGACTTAGCTGCAGTCTTTGTCTCATCGTATTTCTTTTTCAAAGACATACAATCTTCCGTTATTACGATACTTCCTCTTATGTACTGAAGTTCAGGTGGGACTCATATTTTTCGTGTTAACGTCGCGGAAAACGTGAAGGATGAACTCGTAGCACGTAATCAATATTGCACTTGCAGGAGCCGACATGGCAACTCTTGGCACCACTCCTGCGCAAACAATGAAAAAGAGTGACATCGTAAGCAAACTGACACAAAAATGCATAAAACAGAAATAATTAGATTGATTATAAAAATGGCAAAACTTCATTGTCATGGTGTTCTGGATTGTCACTAGAAAAAAGCACCACTCATGAACAAGCAGGCACATATGTCGAAAGATACATTTGCTATCAGCGGTCAACATTGAGAGTACTGTCCAAGATTTGACTCAATCTCTGTTTGATACAATAATTACCTCTTTCAATGAGCATATACTTCATACCGACATATTACGGTTAACAACCACAGCCAATACAAACACCAACATACACATGCTTGTAAAGAAGTAGGACTTTTTTGATGTAAAGCATAATGTAAGTCATCTGATTTCAGCCTTATGATTGTCAATAATGTAGTAATAGTTTTCAGTGATTGGTATTATCAAATCTTAGTATTTGTTGGTTATTCTATGCATAAGATCAAAACCTTTCCTGTAAACATGCTATACTAGCCTTTCTGAAATTGTCAAATACATGAAAATGATATTTTTTCTTTCTTTTTGTTGACACCCCAAAATTGGAAATAAAGCAAATTCTAAACAACACACAAGCAAACATCACAAAATTAACACTGGCTCTGAATTCAGGCTGACATCAGGAATATCATACATGATATATGTGTGTCTGGGGTTTTTGAAAGGAGGCGTTATTAGAGGGAAAGGTGGGGAGTTTTGTGAAAGGCGTGTCCACCTTCACTCACCTGAGAAGAGAGCCGTGATGCCTGACTGCTTCTGGATTTGCATCATCATCCTGAGTGTATTCTGGCGAGTTGGACATGCTATTCCTATGTGCATTGAAAGAAAATAGTGTGAGCAGCCTTATTATCATCACCATCACTGTGCTTAATAGCAGAATCTATGTTGTTACATGGAATGTAACCCTTTAAAACTCTACTTGCAATGCGCACTGACAACTTGATATTTGTTGAAGAAGTATAAAGTCACTAGGAACTTTTATGCATGCAATCTATAATACCCTTTCTTTTAAAATCTCACCCCCCCCCCCAAAAAAAAAAAAAAAAAATTGTGGCCAGTAGAAAACTTTAGATGATGACGTTCTGTCTCTGATTCTAGTTTATGTCTGCATTTTTAGTTGATATCTATTCTTACAATAATAACTCTGATGAACTGTTTGACTGTAACACAAGACAAGGGATAACCATCAGGGGACAAAAATAAAACGAGGTAGCAGGTCTCTGATGGGGTACCATCATGGCCTGGCTTCTGCCACTGACCGTGACTTTGCTACATAGCAAGGCTTAATCAATAATACTAGCATCACCGAATTAAAAGAAATTCCACAACATATCATTTTTCTAAATGATAAGTACACATTCATTTGACATAAATGTGCACAGGGTAATACAGTAGTATTTTCCCTGCCTTCAAAAAGTTAAGCCAAGTGCTCTTCCACTATGTTACAACAAAGAAAATATGTTGAGTTCTCTTTATATTTTCTCTACATTGTTGTCCTCCTGTGACAATCCAAGATGTTGCAGTTTTCTTACCCAGCGATGGCACTACAGAAACTTTAAAGATTCATAAGTTTTGAATGAATTGTCTGATTTCACTCAAACTTCACTGACTTGTTTGTTTGTTTGTTTGTTTGTTTGTTTTCTTGCATTCACTCTATATTTGGGTTCTACACCCCTTTAAAGGGATGGTACACTTTTGGCTGAGATGGGGATTCAGGTTTCCATTTTTGTGTGTGTGTGTGAAATAATGACAAACCTCTCTAGAAATGTGAAAGAGCATACAATTCTAAGAGGAATTCACAGTTTACTGTAAAAGTGGAAATTTGTGCGCATTTCGTGCAACCAGAAACTAGCACGAAAGTAAAAGCACACGAATATTTTTGCTTGCCATTATGTTCCTGTGCGTGATGTCTTGATTCCGCAGATTTAAAAACATGCGAAACTCTTCTTACCCGGCCAAGCACGAAAAATTAGTCGCGCAAAAATATCCACTTTTACAGCATGTGATGAAAATTGGTTTTGAAATGGCAGAGCTATCCAAAAAAAAGTGGTCCTATTCAAAGGTGCGACCCAGCTATTATGAGGACCACATTGTTTTGCTTTGTTATACTGTAGGATATCTCAGCCATTTCAATACCGATGTTCATCAAATTAATTTTGTATTTCTCTTAGAATTGTATGCTCTTTATCATCTCATACGTGGTTTCTAATTATCTTGCAAAAAGTTAAAATCTTAACCCCTCAGCCAAAACTACACCATCCCTTTCATCTCTCTACATAATATAGGTCCAATCTACAGATGACAATGACAAAAATGATACCCCCAGAGTTAGATGCTGCTGGTTGTCAACTAAGGCTTTCAATGGCAGTTGTGTGAAGCCACATGCTTTCTAACCATGCTGAAGTGTCACGCTTAATTCTTTACTGATTTTGTTTTCTTTAGTTGTCTTCCATGCTGGATGAAACTTTTCCTCTTGTATTTTTCACAGACTTTGTATTGTTGCGTATACATGATTTTTGTTTTAATTCTAGATGTATGTATTCTTCGCTTTATACCATCAAATATGTATGTATGTGGACCCCTACGGAAATCAGCTCTGCTGATCAGGGTGCTCCACCCCATGAAGAGGAAATAAATTCAATTCAATTCAATTCAATTCAATCAGGACTCGAATCATTGATTTAAAAAAAATCGGATCACCTAATTTGTCAGTCTTGACAAATTCCAAGTCTAGTTCTTTACTGATTTTGTTTTCTTTAGTTGTCTTCCATGCTGGATGAAACTTTTCCTCTTGTATTTTTCACAGAGAGGCTTGGCCAATACAGTGGATTCCTATTATAACCAAGTCCTCGGGACCAGCAGTTTTCTTTCGTTATATTGAAATTTTGTTATAACCAAGCAAATAAACAATAAAAAAACATAAAGCAGGTAATGTTGCAGCCTGAACTTTTACTCTGTTGTAATCAGAATTTCATTATAACCGTTCGTTATAACAGGAGTGCACTGCAGTTATGTTGTGCCAGATCATTAACAAATTGCATGTGAAGTTTACGATGCCACTCTGTACCTTTGTGTCTTGCTGCATCACCGATAGCAATCTGCTTGTTTGTCTTCACTACATCAAAGGGGGTGGTGACGATGGCCGCCATCTACGGGAAATTCAGAAATTAGATAAGAGAGATGACAGGAAAGGCACACATAAACGGAACATGAACGAGGTCAGATCGTATATCGCTTGCTTTAAAGCAAAGCACCTAACTTCCACACAACAGGCTTCTACAAAAGCTGAGCCACTTCTCCTCTCACAGATTCTATAAATGCTGATTTCTCCATCTATCTTTCTACACCATCCTGTACTGTTTTCCAAGATCCACACATATGAACTGAATAAGGAACAACTAGCTCCACTTATCTTGCATCAATGTACCGTGATGTAGTCCACCATGTTTAACTGAAAATCAAATTGGACATTGGTAGTTCTCGCAATCTGCATGACCCCAACAAAGTTGGCCTATCTCTTGGGGTTGCATGTCATCCCACAATGAGCACAGAATCTGCCATATCAACATGCTACAAATTACTGGTACTTTGATGACTTTTCAAGAGTTCTCCAGTTTATGTTCATGAATCTCTGTGTGGCAGTGTTAACTTGTAACAGGTGTGTATAGGGATGCGTCATTGTTTTTGAGCTGTGACATGCCACCTTTTTAACAGCCACCATTATTTTCACTGCATCTGAATATCTTTGCAATGAATGCAGCACTGGCTCTAATTTTCTTCACAATGAATGAGTTCTGCAGAGTATCATTTCAAAGTTTTCAATGAGTCTATCAATTTTTTTAGTTCCTACAGCATATGAGTATGTGCTCACCACTCCCGATGCTGCACCTGCCCAGAATGTCATGCTGACCGTTGCCTCGGCAACGTCCCACATTCTCATCAACTGGGTCTTCAAGAGTTCATAGTTGCTCCAATACAGGGCTTGGGGGGAAAAAAAGTAAAAGGGATAAACATACACTTTTGGGGGAAAGATAGAGAGACAGAGCATGCATAATAAGCATTACGACCATGAAAACTCATACGCTATGTTCAACACGTAGTATATTTTGAGTGTCCCAATTGTGAATTTCCATTTTTCTATCAAAACAAATGTATTTCTCTCCCTCACTCGCACTGGCAAACAATTTTATGTAAGACTTGTTTAATTTCACCTTGCATGAATCTATTTGCACAGAATTTGTCACATCCTGCAAATCAATTATAGTCCAGTTCATGGACAGTCACTCACTGATCTAGTCTGGTGTGAAGCTGTTTTGCACAAAATTATTTTCCAGTCCTTTCCCTCTTGTTGATTCTCACAACATAACCTCATTATAATTTCTTGGAGGATATGCTTTTAAAGTGAAAGCAGAAGAATACAACTCCTGAAAGATGTTGCTCTTGATAGCTGTTTATCACTGTCATTACCATTTTAATCATTATCCTCACATCACTATTCATATCAGTATAATTATCATCATCATTTAGTTTAAAGTATTTTCAGTGTTACTATCACAACCAGTATTATCCACTCTCTGCAGGGCACCCAGTCCGACTTTGACGAGACTGACTCACCAGCATAGGGCACATCGCGCAGGATGGTGGCCCCCAGGCCCCGCCAGAGAGAAAACAGTCCCTCTGCCTGGTAGCCTGCCCGGAGGCAGCGGCCAAGTTCCATATAGGTCATGCTCTGGGATTGCAGCTTGGTGCGCACCAGGTCCATGGGGCTGACCACTGTCACTGCCATGGCTGGCAGGAGAAATAACAACAATAGCATAGAGTTGGACAGAGTTGGGCATCACCTTCTGTAGTCTTTCACATATTCTACTCCTGGGCCATGCATGACATGTACACTGTAAAAAGCAAGGCTTTTCTCTTCCTGCCTTTTAATTAACACCACCATTATTACTTCTAGGTGCACTGATTTATGAAACTGCATACATATCTTGAGGACGGCAGATTTCTATACCTGCAGTGCATCTTGAACAACAACCATATTAAGTTTCTGCTGACTGCTTTTCACTGCTGCTGTACAACCTTATTCAATCATTGCGGCACTTTAAACAGCAGAGCCCAGCTTTAGTGGGACAGGAAGTCATGGCAGGAACTCAGAGACTAAAGAAGGAAGGTGAAACCGGGGTAACCTGCACACAGTCAAGGTGGCACACATCGTAGAAAAAGTGTATACCCTTTGGTTTTCTCAGTCAACGCTAAGTTCTTCATTCGCCAGACATAAAGATGGGTAAGTTTGAATGTACGTACCACTTCCTCTCCCACACCACCCCACCCCCATCACCAAATTCCTTACTGTTTCTGTAGACCTTCTCATGTTACAGGGCTGCCCCTCCCCCCCCCCCCCCAACCATCAATAACTTTGCTTGCAAAGTTGTCCCGCTTTCAAAGCTGTCCTCTAAAAACATGAACATCTGTTTAAATCTGTCTTATCTGCCTTCTTTGTCTTGTTATTACTGATGTTGTTGCCATTGCATGTGAGGATCAAAGTCCAAAAGTGCTCAAATACCACATGGGGTGAAAAGGTGGTGCTAAATCTAGTGGGTGCATGTACTCATGATGACACCGACATGTACAGTATGTATGTGTTATGAAACAAGGTCACTCTGGAGAGCACAAAATATCATTGCACACTACGTATCAAATATCACAACGTATTACATTGACACCTACAGCAAAAAACATGATTACAGCCCGTCTCCTTATTACTAAAGCTCGCTTTTATTTTTCCTGTATATCAAAAGAGTGACACAAGTCAACGTCAGCTGATTTCATTATTGTGTACAAAGTGGATTTGAATTACAGCTGTGCTGCAGCCTGCTTTGAATAGACTGCCAACAGAGAGAACATGGGGGAGAGATAAATGTCTCAATATGCATGATCAGCTTACTTCTAGCACATCCGCTGGCCAGAATGGTGACCAGAACACTGTGAATATTGCTGGCTTCGCCGGAGTGGAATCCCAGACGGTTCTTCATGCTGTCGTAGACGGAGAAATAGATTATGTTGGCCGGAATGCGCATCACGCTGTTAGGAGAAACATCAGAGAATATGGCAGGTGGTCAAAGTTTGGTTGTGCGTCATTTACTGGCAAAGGGGGGAGGGGGCAGTGGCCCTTCTGTACCTCTCACACAGAAGCAAAAGTGCATGGGGGAGGGGGGATAGTGACTTAACATCCTCTGCACATTTACCAGTAATACACTTCTTGCACTTTGCATGTCACATCTGATGGGTGTTGCTTCTTACTCGATCAGCCATGAATGCATGAATGAATCCAACTTATGCATGAATTCAACCGTTTCATTTTCATTTTGGTTATCTTTTGCCAAGAGAGTGTGGTTTTATATATTTCTTTTACTGTCATTCTCAAAAAGTATGACTGCATGTCCAATCTGCATTATCATCTATAAAAATACCAAAGTGAAAATATAACCTGTCACCTACCACTGAGTGAGCAGCGGCACTACCGACACTAACCAAGCTGTGAAGCCATTTCGTGGCAATGACACGATAATGCTGTAACATGTGCCCACTATCTCACCTCTTATTTATTCTCACTTGATCATGCAATATGCCTTCCCAGAGGCTAATGAATTATTAAGTTGAAGTGGATCTCCTGGTACACATTTGTACAGTTAAAAACATTGGTATCCCAGTCACAGGGAGATGAGTATATGTTTGTATGTACTCACAGGGTGGCTGGCAGACCACTCCATAACTTCTTCAAGCCTTCTCTTCGGATGATGGCACCAAATGCATCCTGCAACAGCAAGAGATATCGTTGCATGCCATCATACAGGAGCCCACTCAAGCATGGGTGGTTGATATCTAAATGCCCCTTTTCATTTTTTTGTTGTAAAATTTTAAGTGGCTTTCTAGTGAGGGTGACTGTTATCAAAAATGCATTTGAAGTACTGTCATAGCATCTAAACTGCTCTAAGGACTTCACTGCTTTCCTACCAACAGGAACTGGTTCAAAGCCAGCTTAAGATTACAAATTACCAATGTACACACACCCACACAACATGCAGGCCTACTTCATTCCCCATACATAAACCTTGCATGTAACTACTAAAACACTTGATCATTATCTGAATTGACTTCATTATCAGCTATATGTTAGCTCCCCCCCCCCCTGTAGTTTTAGAATCTCCTCTGCTCTCAAATAAGTGTGATAAAACAATGGGGATGCAAATGTTTCTGATACAAAGGGATGCTATAGTAGGTGGGTGGCTGCAGTTGGTCTGGGTTGATTCAGTTTGAAAATCACCCAACCTAAAATCAGTTTGTGGCATCCTTCTAGCTTTCACAGAAATATCCTTTAATTCTACAAAGACACAAAATAAAGAATGAATTATTTGAGCAAAAGATTAAAAATATGACAAAAGAGGGGAAAAAAAGATTAATAGTTTTGTTATTTGACCCTCGTGAAAAGTTTTAGCAAATTACTCTGTAAGAAATAAGGAATATTGAATATTTTCAAGTGCTCAATGCAGACCATTTTTTTTTTTGCAAAAAGAAATAATGAAGTACACATGAAATACCTTGTGTGCTTAGACACATTTCCCTCTGTATTTTTATACATACAGTGCATGTTTTTGCGGAAAATATTTGCATACCCTCGAGAAATCGCTGCTTCAGCCCTACGCCTTACTTACCATTGTGCCATTAAGCCTGGTCCCGGAGGCTGACAATGTCCGATTTCCACTTCTCCATGATGTAGAGCAGAAGGTACGACATGTTCCGTTCACTGACGGCTTTTTCGATTGCGACACTCGTGGCATCCCTCTTGGCTGCAGGTCTAGATGCATCAAATATGTATGGGGAACTATAAGAATGAAGCAAATCTGGAGAGATTTTCAAAAATTTCTGATTATGTTACACTTGAATGGGCTGGCTTAAATCAGATGTTGTTATCATTATTCAGTAAGGATCATGAATCATGGATGTGTCTTCCTTGATATCCTACTACTACTGGCCCGGACGTTTTATTTCTGCCAGTATTTGCTTGATTTATCTGTCTGTCTGTCTGTCTGTTTGCCATATCAATCAAATAGTTATAGAAGAATTTCACAGATCTAGTTCTTTGGTGCCAGTAAAAGGTACAGGTGATTACTTTTTGGTGGTGGTGATCTGGATCACGATCAGGAGTGAGGATCTGCTCAAAGGATGCATGCATGGTTCTATGGCAAAACAGCCCTATGGCCTTGGGGGCAATATGCCTTTCTCAGTGCTTTTTTTTTCAACAAAAGAATTGAAGCTAGGATTAAAGTAAACAACTTACCTCTGACTGGTAGCTTGTACTGGGCTTGAAGACGAACCCGAACAACATCCAAAGGGGTCACTGAAAGACAAACAAGTGCAAAGAGCAAGTTGATCAATGGGCGACATATCAATATGATTCGGAGACAGAAGAGGAAAGTGTTGAACAAACTTTAGGGAAATTTCATCTCTGGAATTTACTATTATCTTACCTTGTACAGTGGCGAATCCAGAAGGGGGCGCATCGGGCGCACCCCCTCTTTATCTTTTGTTAAAACAAAAGAAATAAACAGACAAAAATGTGGGGATGGGGGGAGCACGTGCATCCCCCCCCCCTTTTAATTTTGTAAAAGCACCTCCCCTTTACGGAATTCCTGAATCTACCCCAGGAATATAAGTGAAAATTTTCTGGGGAAAAAAAAACCAGACGCATGCATGCAGAAAGTTCTGAACATTAAAAGTTTAGAGAGTATGATGAATTGCATGAACTTTTTTCTTTTGAAATGCAATCAGTGAAGATCTGATCAAAATCATCTTTTCAAAATGGTTTTGATGACTCCAACTTTTTAATTTACTTGTGAACCAAAGAAAAAAAAATCAACCTAGACAAACAAACTATTATTAGTAGATTACACAACACTTCTTACTTTAAATATCACTTACATTAAGCCTGAAAAGCAAGATATTTCTCATGCTTCAATGAGCAAAAACATACTTCATTTCAGTGTTTTTCCCCCTTCTATACACAGTAAAACTGATTTAACCCTTTCTCTGTTTTAGTTGCGGGTCTGTGTTGATGGGAGACGAGGAATCTGATTTCAAGGTGCTTTAAGCTCAAGTATTAAAGTAAATCCTCTTGATGAAAATAGATTTAGTTTTATAAAGGTAGTCCTAGGGCCTACTGGAGAGGAAGAATATATTTTGCCATTATATGAAAAGCTTACCAAACACACATGTACAACAGTCTCACATGGAATATAGTAAAGAGTGACCAATACAACATTCATGTACTACTTTTCGCATGTACTTGAAAATTATTTAATGTACAGCCTATCATTTTACTCATACAATGTACTAAATACGTTGCTCCCTCCCCTTGAGTGCCCTTGTTCACTGACATTGTCCACATTTTATTAACCTGCTCCATTTGGGAACTGGGTATAGGGCCTACCAGGTTCTTGTTGTGTCATCTTGTCTCATATATAGGTAAAAACTGGATTACCTGAGCCCCAAAATGTAGGCCTACACAAGGGTGTCTACATTCATGACTTAAATTCATGTTTATTTGAGTCTAAAAAATGACCATAATCAAAGATTAGAGTGTCTGCACTATCAATATCATTTTTCATGTAAACACACAAATGTATGTAGGCCTATACACTTGACACAGCCTTCCTGCATCTATAGTATGCATGCGCAGTGGTGCTGAGAACGATAGCCAACCATATTCGTTGTCCAGCGTTGGCTGGAATGGAAAATTAAAGGAGAGAGACAGGATGGCCTTGCCTGACCACTTACGGACAAAAGCTGGTCACTTCTGGTCACGTTGCCTTACACACGGCCACAAAATACTCCACAATGTCCTTGCCTATAGATCTATTTGCTAGCCCCACTCACACAGTCTTTGTCACCCAGACCCTCCGTGAATCAGATCTGCTTTCATAGTCCAATTAATCAATATACCTCATTCCTCCTTGCTTAGTTCTGGTGTCAAGAATCAGGTATCACACAAAACCAGCTCACTGAGCCATTATTTTTAGCCCAAGTTCGCTTTCTACAAGTAGGTGAAGATTAAACTTGTATAAATTTGCAAATTACAGTGTATATCACACTGGGCTGAGTATGATCATTCTACTAAAAATTAAAGAATAACTGGATGGATCATCACCACATCAAATACCACAATGTGTGAAGGGTTCTGCAATTCTTCCATCTTCAACATATTTTCATTTTTTCTCATTATTCATACATTGTAAATGCCACACATGACTTTGTCAGACAACATCAGGCCTCTTTCCCCTTTTCTGCAAGACTAGTACAATGAAGGATGGTATTACAATGTACTTCCAAAGAAGTCTGCAGGGCAAGACTAAAATATTGTCATACATCCATGCATATTTCAAGAGGGGGGTGGGGTGGGCAGAGAAGAGAAGGAAGGATTACTTTCGCTTTTTTCCCCTGCACTTGACCTAGAAGCACTGAGGTGTTTGATGTCAGCTGGCCCTACAAGACTATTAATACCACCTTCTATAGTCTCAGAGGTCACAGCCACAGAATACACCACAGCAGCACCAGACATGAAAAGGCAACCAATCAGTATTCGTCTGGCCAGCAAAACCACGACCTTTCGGCTATCACCCCATGACCACAGCTTGAGGCAGATTCATCATGCGGCAGTTTCATAGTACGCAGGCTGTAGAGACTGGGGTATCTGCGCATTCTAAACCTTGTCAACATTGGAACTTATGACATTTCTGGGCAGACACTTCACATTCAAAAATCTTTGATACATTTATGGAAAGTATAAGATCTAATCACCTTGACCAATTCTTTTTTCCTGTATCGGGCAAACTTCCGAGTTATTGTCTTTAGTATGGAATCATTAATTAACCAATCTGCTTAATTAGAAGAGGCAATTTCATCGCTGCAAGCCCTACAGGCATGTGGGGTGAAACAGTATTTATTTCATGGTGCCTGGACCAACTTTCTATCTGGATCAAGAACTGTTTCTGTCCTGAAGCCATCTAAAACTCCCTACCAATCATAAACATGTTCAGCACACCGTATTCATGAGTTGCCTCTCTATCTTTAAGCGTCTTCTGGGAGAGATAATCTAGAGGTTGGTATTGGCAAGTGATTCTACTTTGTATTAAAGTACAAGTGCATTTCTGACTGGTAAAATACTTGGTGAGCTCCTATAGATAGAAAAGGCAAACACATTAGACACACATACAAATATTAATGTATGCATTTAACACAGACACCTGCCCAAGTACACTCAAGACTCATCTTTTAAGGGTTTAACAGAGCACTAGTGCACATACTACACAAATTTATCAAATAAACACACAATTAGATAAATGCTGTCAAAACTTTGTCAAATCTAATAAACATTGTTGAACTGTTTACTCATGAACAGCAAGACATGGTAGGAAATCATGATTGATATAATCATACACAATATTTCCCACTGCTGCATGATGATATCTCACACACTGTATACCAGGCAGTGTATGTGGAAACATTGATTGTCCCTCCCAAGTCAGTGATCACAGAAAACAGTGAAGTGTAGTCATCAAATTTGAACAGAGTTCAATTGATCAATTGGCAGAATTCATGATTGAAAATGTTTTTGCATTTAATCAAAGAGGTGGGATAAGGGTGGCTGGCAGATGGAAAATTTTGGTGAATTCTCATAATAATGAATGAGAGATGCAATGATATGAATGTTAGCAAATCATTTAAGAAGACACTGACACTTTGCTTCACAGGTGTGTACATACAGGTCCCGGTCTTGCTGTGCTTCTCAACCCATGGACCAAGATTTCAATTTTCAGCTGAACAACTTACAGCTAAAAAAAAATTATAATAATAATCATAAGTATTGACCCTTACCTTGCATGGAATGATATACATTGTAGGACTATATTTATATGGTTTTATTGAATGGGTAGCGAGAATCCTGCGATCTGATTGGTCGAGAGCTATGTGTTGATTTTTACTGGCCACACCGCGCACGCTGAGTCACAGTGGTAAACATGTTATCGCGCACCTGTAGCAACAAGAGTATGCATACTTGTAACAAAGGTTCGCGCACTAAGCAAGCGTTCGCGCACTCAGTACTGGACGCCTATTGGCTAAAACAACCACGCATCAGTTTTTACTGATGCACGGCTGGCCGTGCGTCCAGTAAAAACTGATGCACGCTCGTTTACGACAAGCCAAAAGGAAATGCATCCAATGATTTTGTCATCGGGTAACACAATAGAAAAATAGGTTTTTGGAAAGAAATTACCCATTCTATAAATCAGATGATGCACATGTCTTTTTGTGCGTCGGTCGGAATATAGTGTGCATGCGGTAACTATGGAATTTAGCCTAAACCCACTCGGCTTCGCCTCGTGGGTTAAGCATTCCATAGTTACCTTATGCACACAATTCCGACTGACGCACTCACACCTGTGCGTCATTTGTATACTAATATCAGTACTTCATGAATCAACTGTGAGGTAGATATGAGAAGACTGAAAGTACAGCCTAAACAGGTATATCAATACTAATTTATCATGATTGATACAATTCAAATGAATTAAACTTGAATTTATAAGATAATTTTTTATTGCAATACCCCATTGGATGTTATGCTAGGCGACTCGACCCTGTCCACATTTCACTGAACTCAGTTTATTCCTTGATCTCTCAATACATTACCTTTTTCTTCATCATGCTTCTGTCTTACGTTACTTCTTATTCGAACAACAGTTGGTGGCTGGTCTGAAGACCCAGAAGTAAACATGTACAAGACCCCGTTGATAAAATATAGCTTTTAATTCTTATGCATTCAAGTTCAACATCTTTGACCTTAAATATAAAATAACGTTAGATTTATTGGGTCTAAAAATGTATACATTATACTCACTGACAAGCGTCATGAAGACTGTCCCGATACCCGATGCAATAGACCTCTGGACGGGAGTGACCCCAACCTCATCAGGATGGACACTGTGATGATGGCTATGACTGTTTGACCCGTCCACACTGTCGTGTCCTTGGCCTCGGGTGGTTAGTCCTACAGGCGACCGCTCCTCTTTCCTCCATGCTTGCCCTGGCTCTGAGATCCTGCCTTTTGAAAACGGATCCCCGAACACAGTTGCCCGAATGTTCGTCACGGAATCTCCAGCTGCCGAAGGCTTGCTGCCGAACAACGGAACTTTGTGCAAGTGCAAATGAGGTACGCTGGCAGCCGCGAAGTTGCGTGGAATCTGGTTCGAAAATGCGGGCGACGACGGCATTTTTGTAGTAGGAATTGTGCCTTGAACCGAACGACACATTGGATGCCAAAAACTGTTCCACTTTAGCTGCGTAGACTGTAAAACATTTGGGAAAACATTCCCCTACAAAGTCCACTCACCATTTCAGCATACAACTCGCGACTCATCCACAACGACATCCCACTTCCCAGCTCAGCTCAGCGTCTCAGCCCGTTGCAGTCTCTTACTCTTGGTCTGTAAACTTGATAACAACACTTTCTTCCTTCAGCTCGACCTGATCGGGTGATAGACGCTAGACTGAATGTCCTGTCGACGGATTTCCACTAAAAATACGTGAAATTACAGTTGATTGAGTTTCTCATTGCCGTTTTGCACGAGGCAAAACGGCTCTAAAGGCCACGAACAAACTATTCCATTCTCATCCGATGACGTACTAAAGTTTTTCTCGATAATCACGCAGTGTTTTGCCAAGTTGCTGCTCGCTGCGCTAGTATTTCTGTGAAGCGAATGCGTGTCTTTCCGTAGATTCATAGGGAACATGCTGCTGCACACGTAGGCACACGCGCACACACGAGGACTTGTTTACATCGCGAGATACATTACGTCGTCCCTGGATATCAAGGTCAGTCGGTAAGAAGGCGCAGGCGCAGAATGAAACGGACCTCTCTGTGACGCCATTCAAAACATTGCTCTGAACTTCGCCTTGTTTGGGGTGGGGCCCATGTACATTATGTAAATAAGAGGGACAAGCCAAACTAAACGATAGAGATGTTAACAATGCCAATACATTATACGAATTACGATAAGAACACCCTCAAAAAGGCTTAAAGACATATTGGGGTAAAATATGCTTCAGATTTGTAGAAAGTTGCTCCCTTACATTCGATTTCGAGGAAGTGTGACTAGGTCTATTTGAAATGACATTTAGCGTGAAGCTGAAAAGCGTCCCATCCGTACGGCTTATTCAACCACAAGTCGGATGTAACCATAGGTTTGAAACCGAATACCTTGTTTATTGTAAGGGAATTAGCCTCGATAGGCTTCATATGGCCTTTTCTGATCCCTCACGTACTATTATGTACGTGGTATATTTTCTCTTATGTTTGTCTTGTAAACGTAATGTATTTTTAGCACGAGGAATGAAAATGAATTAAATATAAAAAAAGTCCCTCATGAAGGTACTGACTGGGATGAGCATTATTTATTATTATCGTATTTCCCATTTCATGTCAGAGAAATTTGATTCCTCTTCTGGTCCAAGATTGTTTTATTTTTCAGTCTTGCTTTGAAATAGAATATGTGATTACACTTATCTCAACATTCATGGTTATTCTGACTGTAGAGATCTAAAATATTGGCTGTAAAACTAGACATAGACCTACGCACTTCCATACATACTGTAGGTTTACGGCCGGAACGTAACTCATACATGTGCACATGATATTACGTGGTACAATACACGCAGACATTAACACACTACTTATCACCCAGTAACCTACACTGCATACTACTTAGTATCAGGGGCGTCACCAGCTTTTCAAGGGGGAGGTGTTTAAATTTCTGGTTCCACTTTCGGGTTTCATCAGCTCACAAGCAAAAAACAAAAACAAACAAACAGGCCTTTCAGCGCAACTTTCTGATTCCACTTCCGGGTTTCTTCAGCTAATGGCAAGTTAAAAAACAAAGGCCTCTTAAGTATACGCATGAGCGGGGAAGGGTCTGGAGGGGTGGGTGGATGTCCCACCGAGACCATGGTTATGAGCGGGGGAGGGTCTGGAAGGGGGTGTCCAACCTCCAAAACCATGGAGATTTAAATTGTGCGTACATACTTGATAAGTAAAACTTTTTTTTTAGGGTCTGAAGGGGGTGCGTTCGCACCAACGCACCCACTGGTGACTCCCATGTTTATTCACATTATAGTAACAGACATACATTAGTCATGCTTATAACACAGTCGTATTACATACAAATGTGATTATCAGACAGGAGTCTAACCCGTGCACCACACCCACCGAGTAATAGTCAGCACTGATTACTATAGCCGTCCACAGTATTCGACCAATTAAATTGCCCTAGGCCATCGACCATCAGCGCCGAATAATGATTATGCACCAGCTTCAGCCAGTCATAAGAGCTTGCCCAATTGCCCGACCGGGGCAAGTGTCTTGGAACAATGAGAAAAATGTTTTGAAGTCACCCTTTTTCACCCCCCACAAACCCACGAAGTCAACTACTGGTATACAGAAACGCACTTTCAGCAGCTGCAACTTTCCAACACTTTAATGAAGTAGCCCCATCAGTGCAATCTAACTTCACACCAACACTCATCGAACCAAGTTTGTTACTCCAATGTGTTGAAGCGTTCCAATTAACATCAAAGATGATCTTTGATAACATGCACTGTTTATTCAAGAGATTGTGTTTTATTAAGCCCTTGACAAAGTTCGTGCTGATTGGTTGTGATTTTCACTTTCGACAACAAAGGTGTGCGTAAACAAGGAAATCCGAACGAGTTTTCGAAGTCCGCCCTCTCTCGATCGGTGTACCCAAGCCTCTGCGGCTGACTGATTGAATAAATTTGCTTGCAGGGCCCCTCGGGCGAGGACTTTTCTCAGTAGTACAAAATACACATGCACTGACGCACGTTCACACAGACACATCCTTTCCATGAAATTAATGTGTGTATTTTTTTTTTCTAGTGACGCAAAGTTTTGTTTTTGTTTTTTTAAGGGGGTTGAACAGATTGCAGTCAAAATCAATGAGTGATTATTGTGTGAGTGTTTGCAGTTATGTTGAGCCTCTCTGCGTATATTTTTGCGGAAAAAAAATTGCGCGAAACATGTGAAATTTGTTCAATTTAATACGTCCGATTTGTTTGTAAAGTATATTTTCGTCTGAAAGTCAGGAATGATAGTGTATGTATAGAGCACTGAATATAGGTAGGCCTACTGGCATTAGTGAAAGAGGATTGCGTCACTTTGTCTGTCTACATTATTTCCTTCATTACTTTCTTTTCTAAAGGAGAATAACAGCGTAGTTCAATCTATAAGGACTTCAATACTGAATATCCTTGTTAGTCATGAACTAAATGAAATTAACGACAACATCGTCAAAGACATATAACACCATTAGAATAATTATTCCTTCGTTGCTGCTCTCTTGCGCAACGTCAACGTTTTGTGCATAACCCAATGAAGTGGTCCGTCCCAGGTGCACGTCACGTGTTCTGTTCGACAACCATGCACGAGTCATACAGCCCATGAGTCATTCGGCCCACGAATCATACAGCCAATGAGCTCGATACTAGGTAAATATAGGGTCCATGAGACCGACACACATTATGCCCCGTGATATATTTTTTAACTCGTGGCCCCCCTTTTTTTGTTTGCCTCAAAGTGTCGAACTCGTGGGCCTCGTTTACCCACTGTCGGATTCATGGGCCTAATTTGCCTCGTGTCGAACTTATGGGCTGTATGACTCATGGACATTTTGCCAATTTTGCCAATGTCGAACTCGTGGGTGTTGGTCCGGTGGGATAATATGGGATATCTAGCCATCTTGTCGGATGGAAAACGAAAATAAACGAATGAGAGAACCTGAGACATACGAAAGTATCGGTGGGATATGCAATAATGTTGATAAAAATCTTAAATCGCAGAATTAATATATTCTCTTGTTTCATTTTTTTGTAGGGGGTAATAGGGGAGGGAGGGGCGGAGAGCAAAATACAGTGAATGCCATGAAATGGGATGTAGATAGTGCTGGAACTATCCGATAGGCGAGAAAGCAAGCGACCATGAATGGTGAATTTAAGGTGCAGTCAACTCCGCATAAAAAGAAAAACAGAATTTCACAAATAATTTTATCATAATGAATCATTGATGTTTTCAGTATTCACATCTCCAGAATAATTGTATAGGTAAGATTATTAATTCCATTACCTCCCGTATAGATTATGCAAACTAACTTATATAGGATTTCCCGATTTCATGATTCGAGCAACCTATAGTTTCGCCCGAAATACGATCGCTGTGTAAGAGCTGAACGCCTTTATATTCGTCTTTGGAGGCTCAAGCTCTTCAACCACTCAGCGATGAAATTACTAAGCGCGCTCATTTTTGCAATAAATTGCGTTCTCCAATCGTAATTAAATTTCGTCCAGCCGTTAGTAGTATTTCCGTTTCTGCGGCCATTCAGTATGAGAGCTATAGACATGGAGAAAAAAGAGCTATCAAATTAGGAACTATGAATGTGAGGTTCGTATCAAGTGTGAAAATCAAATGGGGGAGGATTTGGAGAACATCTAGCTAATGTCAATTCTGGGCCGTGGTGTTGCTCTGCTCATTAGGCAGACATTATCCAGAAACATTCTTCCTCTCTTAATGTCATTATGTTTCCTCTGCGTTTTTGGGAGGGAGGGAGCTTATTATATTGTCGAATAAGCTCATTTGCTTGAAATTTGTATATTAGATGTAGGCTGACGTCACATAGGATCCATTCGATGACTGATTTGCCCCTATAACTGTTTCTGGTAGAGAATTCGCATCGGAAACAAAGCTTATAAAGAGAAATGCAAACTAACACCAAAAAGGTCCTGTCCTTTGTCTCCACACTCCCGAGCGGTCATCCGGGGTCTGGCGGTTATAGTCTTATGCCGCAGCTGTGCCGAATTGTCGGATATAAACCTCAACGAAGCCTTGGCAAACGGTTTAAACCTTGTATCCGATGTGTGACTTTTCGCTAAACGTATAGGTCTGTTTCGGAGTAAAACATTTTAGTGTACTGTTATAGACTAATCACTTGGAAGCCTTTTGATAAAGTAACTATAAACATCTCTCCTTTTACAGATGTATCGGGAATTACATAAACAAATAAGATAAAACTTTCGACGAGTAAACTGAAATGTCGTATAGGAAAATATACAAATAAACAGATAAATTGTGTTATCGCGAGTAAATCTGAAAGATTAAAACGAAAATGCATCGGCAGTTTGACAGCGGTGTCGAGAGCAAATGACTTTCAACAATATTAATAGTCCAGTTGTTTGCGGTGGAATCAAAGTGAAGCCATATGGCGGTATTATGAGCAGAATGATAAAGGTGAAACAGTTGTTGACGAGTTAACAATCGACAAAAATTGTGTACATCAATCTAGCGACAAGTGAGAACAGTAGTATCATAAGCTAATGACTCAAACATAGATATCAGTGAACACTGACAGAAAAATAGATTAACAATTCACGGTCAGTGCATGGCATCGATATCAATATTTATATAGTGGAACACATCAATGAAAGTTTGAGGAAAATCGGACAATCCGTTCAAAGCTGTGATTTTTTTAAAGTTTCAGTGCCACCGTAGCTGGATGATATGACTACACTCACTTTATACTCACTTCACTGGAGGACAAAGATATCCCTCCCCCCCCCCGAAAATGTAAACTGAATACATTATCACTTTGTGTTTTCAAATTTATATAATTATCATACAGTATTATGAAAGATCACTTGACTTACCTCTTTCAGAAAACAAGGGGAACAATAATAATCCATTTCCTGAACAGCAATGCCAGTAACAAGTCGAGAGAATGTGTACTCCCCCCCCCAAAAAAAAAGAAATTAATGTTTGTCGAATTCTTTTTTATTCCGTGCAATCTCATAGTACACATAGCTATGCATGACCTAAGAAGACTCACAGAACCTTTCTCATTAACACTCAGAGCATGTCGATCCCCGAACTGCGTTCGAAAACAAGCTACGATAGCAATGACGTCATAATGAAAGCGCGCTTGCGGATTCGCAATGAATGTTTACAATGATTATGCAATGACCGTCTTCATTTCATCGAAAACTGCAACAAAATGAAGGAATCTCTAGAACCACCCATATTCAATTTGGACATCGAAAAGGAGGAACATACTTTATGCGATTCTAATCATGACGGAGAAGTAGGGGAGAATTATGAAGAGGAGAAGGAGGAAGAAAATGGTGATGACTTTCAGCTGCCCCAATGTGTTTTCATATCCATGTAGAATATAATGATCTTGAATTCTACTTGAGTAAAATGCACCAAGATCACTGGAAATACCTGAGTCTATTAGCGTATTTCAAATCACTCACGTTAATTTGAACCCAGTCTGTTACAGGTATAATTCAAAGCGTTATTGGATGTCGTCGCACATAATACACACTCTTTGCAGAGAGGTGAGACTATTTTTTCTCACCTGCCTGCTCTTTGCGAGCTTGGCGGCATTTTATAATAATTATAACGCTGCCTATAGTCAGCCATCCATATTTGCACGCGAATATGAGGGTGCCAAAATAACACCTTCGTTTTCAGATTGTTCAGGGCCTACTAGTATAACAGAGTATAATTATCACTATAGAAGAGCTTTAAAGTTTGTTTGGTTCCCCCTTTTTTTAGTCTTGCGGGACTTCTGCTCTAAGGAACTACCACTCATCGCTTTCATTATCAGAACCCTGCTTCCCCCTAAATATAGGGTACCCGTTCTGTCTATCAATAGGGAGCTTTAGATTTTAGACGCGCGGACGTTCAAAGGGAAAAAAAAATGATCTGAGCGTGCGCAGTAGCGCGGGTCATTATACTGCGCACGCTCAGATCATGTTTTTTCCCCTTTGAACGTCCGCGCGTCTAAAATCTAAAGCTCCCTAATGTCTCATTTTTTGGAACTTTCATCTAAGTGTGTTATGAGTCTCTGCATCCCCTGAAATGATCTGTTTGGAGCATAATGTCATATAAAAAAGTTTTAACCTTGGTTGTTGTACAACAAACAGGAAATAATATTCGAAAAGTACGACTTGACCCCGTGCCAGCCCCATGTTCCCATCTGTAAATATCGACAAGCACAACACTGATAAAGCTTGATGACTGTGTTATTCGAGATGGGTGCAGTCTTGTTCTTCATCTCTTTTGTCAAACCACTGGTAATTAACACTGTCATGGATGTCTTCTCACGAATTTTTTTTTTGTTTCATTTTTCTTTGTTTCATTTGACCCGCCATTATGGCGACCCCGGGTAAGCTTGACGATGTGGAATGCATTGCTGACGCAGTCTTAAAGCGATACATAAAGGGAGAAGAATTCCTGAATTCTATTCGTCAAGCAGTGCGTGACGCCATAAAGGGTGAACTAGACGACATGATGCGACGAATTGAAGTCAGTGAAGGAAGGATTATCGACCTGGAGTCCCAGCTGAACAGCAACACAAAGGAGATCGCGAACCTCCGTTTACACGGCATACAGGAATCAGCTGGTGAGGACACTGACGAGATCGTTTGCCGCATAGCCAGGGAGAAGTTGAAGGTTGAATTGTCCAAGAATGACATCGAGAGGTCCCATCGACTTCCTGCGAAGAAGAGTGAGGACGACTCACGCTCAGCAAGCAGGGTGACACGCAACAGTAGGCGCAATGAAAGGCCTCGAACAATCATCGTCAAATTTGTTTCCTATCGCATGCGCAGCATGATCCTATCCAAACGCCGTGTCCTCAAAGGAACGAAAATGGGGATTGAGGAAGACTTGACAAAAAGCAACGCCCAGCTACTCCAAAAAAGTGTTTAAAGTAATTCGTGGTATGAAAAATAAGAAATCTTCAGGACTTGATGGTATTTCCATGTATATGTTAAAAATGGCTGCTTCTGTTATAGTGTACCTTACTCATCTGATAAACAGGTCATTGTCCGAAGGCATTATTCCGTTACGATGGAAACAGGCAAAGATTATACCACTATTCAAATCTGGTAACAAGCGTCTCCCGGAAAACTACCGTCCCATATCTGTTCTTTGTTCTGTTTCTAAAATCATTGAAAAAATCGTCCATAAGCAACTATCTCGTTTCATAAAATTGAATGGTTTACTTTCACCAAACCAATCTGGCTTTAGAGAAAAGCATTTGACTACCACTTCACTGTTAAAAGTGACGGATGACTGGTTACACGCCATTGATAGAGGCAAGTACACTGGGGCGGTTTTCATTGACATGAAAAAGGCATTTGACACCGTGGAGCATTGCACAATGATAAAGAAGCTGCACTCTATTGGAGTTTCCGATGAAAGCCTTCGCTGGTTTGAGAATTACTTGTCTGGTCGACAAATGCGTACATACTTTTGTAATGCAATGTCAGATCCCCTGGAAGTGTGTTACGGAGTACCACAAGGTTCCATTTTGGGGCCTCTCCTCTTTACAATTTATATCGATGACATTGTCAAACAGATTGAAGTGTGCAGTATTCATCTTTATGCAGATGACACTATTTTATACTTTTCTCATTCTGATATTAATCAAGTTGAACAGGCTATCAACATTGATTTGAATGGCATCAATAGATGGATGTGTTTAAATAAGTTGAGTTTGAATGTTGATAAAACTGAATGTTTGTTGATAGGATCACCCGCAATGTTAAAAAGATGCAATATGATAAATGTACAGGTAATTAGTAAGCGTATTCAGTCCAAACAAACAGTGAAATATCTCGGAGTTATAATTGACCAAGAATTAAAATGGAATATTTATATAGAAACATTGTGTTTGAAGATAGGTAATTTGATAAGGTTTTTGGGTCGTCTTCGTTTTAATTTAAATGAACAAAGTATGAGGATAATCTATAATTCTATAATTAAACCTTTGTTTGATTATGCAGATGTACTTTATGATTCTGCCCATAAGAAGTATACTGATCGATTACAGAAATTACAGAATAGAGCGGGGAGAATGATCCTGAGAGTCAGTCCGTATATGCATGTTTCAAATCACGTTATTCATCAGACACTAAATTGGGAATCTTTAAAAACACGTCGCTTAAAGCATATTTTGTTAATGGTATTTAAAACTCTAAATGATTTCAGCGCTCCTTATTTATTGGACCGGTTTAATTTTGTATCTCATCAATATTCTTTACGATCTTATGGAAGATTGACGCTGTCAAAGCCTAAAACAGAGTACTGTAGACGTATGTTCGCGTACCGTGGGGCATCAATGTACAATACTGTTCCCTTGGATATAATATCTTCATCATCATGTAATTCCTTTAAGAAAGCTATAAATAATTATGTATTACATTGGAATTTATGATAATGATCACGTATCTCTGTATTATGTAAAACATTATGTTATATGGGGAGGGCTGCGGGTGGGGGAGGGAACATTGTATTTTGGTAGTCGGTATGGGGGTATCATTTTCATAAGTTTTTTTTTTTTGTAATGTTGTTTTAGTTGATTTTGTACACTGATGTATCATTTTTTTTCGCATCATATCATTATGTGTAAGTAAGCTTGTGTTGTTTTTATTGTATGGAGTTTCGACTATTGTAATTTTTTGTTCATGTGAAGTTGGACCCCTCGGAAGACCAGCACGGCCATGAAGGCCGAGCTGAGAAGGGCAATCCATCCGTTTTTCTTCAGTTATATATTCCAGTTGTATTGTATCATTGTTATCTTTTTATCTTATACGGTGAATAAATAAACAAACAAACAAACAATGCAAATTTGATATTGTTGACCGGACAATGCTTCACACAAAGACAAACCCCAGTGAACACATATTTTTCGAGACCCTATAAAGAAGCTTTTGGACAATAATCAGGCTTTATCGGTCTCCTGCTTATAAGCCTTATTACTCACACGCACACATACACACATGCAACTCCCGACACTCGGTAAATACGATGTAGGCCTATAAAGGAAACCTTACGGCCGGAGGCCATGAAGAGGGCATCGGATTCTCCTGAGAACTCAGCAAACGAGAGAGATTGACAGGATTCTCATCCATCTACGAGTATTGTTCGCAATGCCCAACTTGGGTTTCTGCAACAAAAGATGAATCTTACGTAACGCCATCGCTGCGATCTTCATGAAAGAAACCTTCGGAGGCTAATGCAAACAGGAGTACACCGAACGAATGCATCTACGTCTACGTGGCGTTGCAGTTGATGATGCGTACCAAAAGCTCTACATCTGCCGTCTTAGTGGATGACGCGCTTCGATGTCAGTGAGAAGCAAATTGCAACAAAAATGTTGTTAGAGAGACTAACAATAGCAATTCATACGAATAAACGGATTATTGCATATTAGTAATGACTGTGCGTTGGTTTGCCACTTAATGCAAGATGAAGGAACGTGCTTTACCACCTTTCAAGACATGTTGTCCTCCGGTGTTACTCCTACTCGTCTTGTGCGCAGTGATTCTCTCGTGCAGTGATTTAGCGACAGACGCGAATCTCTCATGGCGCTTGAGAGGTTCAACGATGCCGGTAAATGCACCTCTCTGCTCACATGATGACTCGTATGTGACGAGACTTTACATGGACAGGAAAAACGATCAAGTACTAGGACAGAGAAAAGACAGCCACGTTAACTCTTCAGAGGTTACAGGTAGGCCTACCGACGCAAATGGTATTGCTCGAACTTATAAGACAGTAAATAGGAAGCTTGATGTTGAATGGGAGTCAGAAGATGACTATTCTAATGACGAGAAGACTGAAGCAGTGACAAGTGTAGAGCCTCCTTTTGTAATAATACTAACTTTATGGCGATTTGGTTCAAGTATCCTCGGTCAGCTTTTCAATCAGAACAAGGACATATTTTATATTTTTGAACCATTGTACGCTACCAAGATATTATCACAAAGGTATCATTACACGGATTGGGCTTTGAAAGCAAATCAAAGAGACATAATTCGGAAATTCTCAAAGTGTACGTTCAGAAGAGACTTTGTCGGTTTGATGGATGCATGGGGCGGAAAAAGAAACAACAGAGCTATTTGCCAAAGTAACATAGCATGTATGATGCAGACTCCCAGCCGTGCAAGCGATATATGTAAACGATACGGTGGCAGATTGGCGACGAAATTGATTCGTGCAGACCTTGATTTGCTTAAACCTCTAATCGTGGACGATGGTATCAACCTTAAGATCATCCACCTCGTACGCGATCCGCGTGGAGCGGCTGCCTCAAGGATTAAATATCGCATCACGGAGTCGGGCTTTCATAATGGCCTGAATTCAGCTGCTCCTGATCGCTTGCAGACTCTAGGACTGTTTAGTTCGACGCCCGAGACTGTTCAAACGGTGCGGGGCATGTGCCAGTGGATCAGGAAAAACACCCTTTTGTCTCCTGAGCTCGTGCCTCCGTGGTTGAAGGGCCGCTACCATCTCGTCAGGTACGAAGATTTCGCTGACTCACCGCTGGCAGTCACTCAAGATTTGTACGATTTTGTAGGGCTACCTCTCCGTGAAGACGTCAGAAACTGGGTACAAAGCAACACCAACCCTGACACGACTGATAACAGACTCTTCAGCACGCATAAAAATTCGCATTCAGCAGCCCATCACTGGGTACGTGATTTAAAGGCGATGGAGATCAAACGAATTGAAGCAGAATGTAACGATGTCTTGAGACTCTTAAATTACACATCATCGTCAAATCAGCTATTGCCTTGAAATGATTTAGAATCGTCACCTCAATCTTAACAAACTCATATAAGAGTGATCAATCTCTAACTCATCATGTACTTTTCATAGGGGACAGACTCCGGGTCATTAGTGTCAATTCTTTGCTTCTTCGTCTTTAAAGCAGGAATCGAGAACTACATGTATAACGCCTGGCCCATAATAAGGCAGGTTTCATGTTGGAGTCACATATACTGTAATGATAAATACTTGACAATCATTCTATTGTTGTGTGGAAGGACAATGGTGCTTAACTGGAGTCCGCCGGCAGGGACTATAGTCCAGTCAAAATACGACAAAAAGTGGGTTAACCCACAACTAATTGCAACAGAAACGATTCCACTTGCATTTGACCCGGAAGAGCTATTAAAATAACGTATTAAAAGTTCCCTAAAATTCGAGTGGTGGATCAGTGTCTAATTTGTATAAATTCAAAATGGCCGCCATACAACCTGTTTATGCCTATATCTCGGGATACGTAACGAATAGAAAGTAAATTCCGGTATCTAAACCTATGTTTTTTAGGTTAAGGAATACAATTATGTTATCTGTAGCAACTTTCAAGCATCCCTTTATATAGTTTTTGCATATACTTGCATATAATTATATGCAAAATGGCCACCATATTGCCTGTGCAAGCCCGTATCTTCGTATACCATTAATGAAGTACACTCAGGAATAAGTCGCTATATATCTGGACATAAAACCCACAAAAAATATATTCTGGTATCTAAATCTATGTTTTTTTTTAGGTCAGGGAATACAATTATGATATTAGCAGTAACTTTCAAGCTTCCCTTTATACATTTTTGCATATATTTGCATTTAATAAATGCAAAATTGCCGCCATAATTCCTCTACAGGCTTATATCTCTATTTGTAAAAGGTACCCAGTGGTGGTGTCTATGGTCTTAATTTTACTGCTGAAAGTCACTGTTGTAGAAAATGTTCCAATCAGGAATAATTACCTATATTTCACTAAAAATTTGCATATATTTATACATAAATCTATTCAAATTAAGGGTAGCTTATATCCATAAGCTACTCTACAAAAGTTTCATGAGTTTGGACATTTGTTTAGAGAATGTTCTTGTTATATCAGGGTACCATGTCACTCACTCACTTTCTGAATAAAAGAGCCAGGGGTCCAGCCCTCACTGAGTATCTCAAGTTCACCTTCCATCCATTCTTAAAGACTATTACTTGGGAGAGAGGAAAATTGGAAGACTTTGGGAACCTCTAGGGCCATATCTACAAGCCTTTAGGGACCTCCATGGTCCAGGGAGGCATGATGTTCATATATTCATGACACTAGCAATAAATGCACCTACAGTACTAAGTTTGTTGAAAATTTGACCATATGTTTTCAAAAAGAGGATCAAAAATCAAAAGTGGCCCCCAATAATTTCGTGCCAGCCCCAAGGCGTCCGCACCTATAGGTAATATTTAAGGTGCCTTTGGGCATCCCGTGGCCTGGGTGGAGGGGGGGGGGGTTGGGGTATATATATATATATATATAATAGATGACGAAATATGGTGGTAATGCATTCCAGTTCAACAGTGCTATTTATTCAGACCAAATTTTCGACGGATACATTCGTCTTCCTCAGGATCGACAATGACAATTGTGAAGAAAGACGAATGTTTTCGTCGAAAATTTGGTCTGACTAAATAGCACTGTTGGACTGAAATGCATTACCACCCTAATTCGACATCTTTTCTGTCCTGGTACCAACACATGGATTACAAGTATCATATATATATATATATATATATATATATATATATATATATATATACAATGTGTAATATTTCGAAAACAAGTTAAACAGCAAAAGTAAACTTAAATCTATATGCAATCTCCAAGATATTCAACTTTGTACATTATACCTAGCTCTGTTACACTTGGTTCTACTTTTGTGTGTGTGTGTGCGTGTGTGTGTGAGAGGGTGTGTGTGTGTGAGGGGACTTTTTTTTATAATAGATTCCTTAATTTCGGGGTTCTGGGACCTTTTGGACATGGTGTCTATTTGAACACCTTGAAAGTCTATCATCCTTGGGATGCTACTTGTCTAGTTTGTTGAAAATCTGTCATTACATGGGTTTTTTAAAGAGAACCTGGAAATGGTTTTTGAAAATGTATGCATGACCGACGACCGGACAGTAGAATATAAATGATGGCTATTTGCAATATTAGCTTGAACCTTTTTTTGCTGTTTTGAACCTTTGGCTAAAATGAGTTTAAAATCTAATGGATCAAAGTCACTTGATTTCAAGAAAACTTTCTTTCGTTTCCTGTACATTATTTTCATTTTCTAGCTTGTGATAATACAGATACTAAGGTATGTAATGTGATCTCTCAAAATAGAGATCAATGATAAAAGTGAAAAACGAGTATACAAAACTATAGCTTACACTCACAGTGTTTTATGTGTTTACCACAAATTCTGGACTAGGATGGTGTGAAATTGCAGTTGATTAATTTAACCCGTTCCATACTGAATTTTGAATCCTCCATAAACATAGTACACATGCCACCAGGTTCCCGTATGGAACGGGTTAAAGCAAACAGGATCTCGGCTCCATTTCATACTGAAGCGTGGTAAGTCTCACGTTTGTTGTAAACTGTGTCGATGTCTTTCGAGAATGCTTCTTATTCCTAGTCACCAATTAGAACAGCATAATCTCACTCCTCACATATTTTAGAAATACAACATTACAAGTGCCTGATATATAATTGCCCGCATCTGACACTGGTATGGGTTGTGTGCAGTCAAATCTGCTTGCCCTGCAACTATACACTGCCAGTTGCTAACATCCTGTCTTGCAGTTGCATCAGACTTTCTTCAGGAGTTCCTTAATAGCTGCAACTTTGTCTGTAGTGATCAGAACATATTTGATTTTTTGATTAAACATCTTCCTCAAATCGTCCCAATTCCAATGATTGTATGTCATTTCCCTTCCACTGTTTAACTTGAAGAAAAGCTGCTACCGAGGTGGAGGGAAGGGACCTTTTGGAAGGGTTAGGAACAGAAAATGATGTTATGTATTTTGTTTTTTATCTGACTTAAGACTGCTTTTTCGCCAGCAAAACTGAATTCAGCCTTCATGCTTCTCGCATTTCTAAAAAACAACAACTGTGTGTTGGTGAAAATGTTATTAGTGCGAAGACTCAATGCAATAGGAAACATTTCTTTTAATAAAGCTGCAGATACAACACGAAAAATGGTAAAAGTAAGACTTATAAGAATTTATATGTGTTGTATGAGCTTGAAGCCAATGAGAAGGATGCTGTTTGTATTGATCGACTGATGAATCCAGAGTACTAGTAATAGAAATGTTAAGGCATTTCCTTTTTTTTTCTTTTTCTTTGTATCTGGCTGTAAATCACAATGTTTTACATTTTCAGTGAGTCACTGGGTGAAACCGTGCAAAAATATGACAAAATCCACTTCCATACAAATTATCACGGTCATATGTTGCTCATTGATAAACATGCCTTTACCAAAAGTTTTGCAACAAAGGACACAAGTATCAACTAAACATGGATGTAAATCATCGCAGGTAAGAAAAAAGATGTTTGAAAAAAAAAACCCACAACTTTTGTGTACCGTAAGCACACTTTGAAAGCTATACGAGATATGTCCAAACTCATGAAACTTTTGTAGTGTAGCTTATGGATAATCATGAACTTGATGATATGCCCCCCCCCCCCTTTGGCAAAAAAAAGAGAGAGAAGAAATAAAGAATTGCAACATAGACACAAGTAATAAGCAGTGAACATGAGGGCAAATTACAAAACATAATACATTAAATATCATGCAATCATGAAATATTTTAACGATTCCTACTACATAATTTCAGACTTTAATAGTTGTGAACCTATTGAGCACACTTTGGAAGATAAGTTGAATTTACAGTTAAATAAAGATATGTTCTATTCGATGCTACTTACAGTTGTTTTCTGTTTTGAGGCTGTATCTCAAGAAAATGTGAGTACAATGTAATACAAAACTTTTGATAAATGCAAGAATATACACACTACGTGTAGGATAATCATCAAGGTTTTAAATGGTATTATAACAATTTTCCCTTGATATATTGGATGAGACATTACAGTACAATTAACGTTCTGCAGCTTGTATTCGTATATCTGAAATCATATTCACGGCATTAATTTGAATAGATTTATGTATAGATATATGCAAATTTTTAGTGAAATATAAGTAACTATTCCTGAGTGGAACGTATTCTACATCAGTGATTCTCAGCAGTAAAATTAAGACCACAGACGCCATCACTAGGTACCTTTTACAGATAGAAATATAAGCCTGTAGTGGCACTACGGCGGTCATTTTGCATTTAATTGAATGCAAATATATGCAAAAACTGTATAAAGGGAAGTTTGAAAGTTACTGCTAATATCATAATTGTATTCCCTGACCTAAAAAACATCTATAGGTTTAGACACCAGAATCTATTTTCTGCGGGTTTTATGTCCAGATATATAGCGACTTATTCCTGAGTGTACTACATTAATGATATACGAAGATACGGGCTTGCGCAGGCAATATGGCGGCCATTTTGCATGTAATTATATGCAAATATATGCAAAAACTATATAAAAGGATGTTTGAAAGTTGCTATACATAACATAATTGTATTCCTTGACCTAAAAACATAGGATTAGACACCGGAATTTACTTTCTGTGGGTTATATATTCCCAGATATAGGCATAAATAGGTTGTATGGCGGCCATTTTGAATTTATGCAAATTAGACACTGATCCACCACTCGAATTTTAGGGAACTTTTAATATGTTATTTTGATAGCTCTTCCGGGTCAAATGCAAGTGGAATCGTTTCTGTTGCAATTAGTTGTGGGTCATTTCATATTTTGACTGGACTACTAGGCAAACAATGTTGAGGGAGTCCGTGTCTGAAGGCCCTTGTAACCATTTTTAGACAACAATGACAATGGAATGGAACAGAATTCTTGCAATTTTAAAGTCTTTTATCCCAGTTATTGACGTGATGAGGGCTGTTACCTTCCTGCTATCGCAGTACTTGTTCATCACTAGAAAATGGGTTGCGCAGAAGTATTTTAATGAATGCATATTCATGCCCTCCCCTTCCATTGATTTGATTATTTCTGTCACCCTCCTTAGTAATTGACTTTACTTTAGATCATTTGTCGTCGGAAAGATTTAGAGAAAAGGAAAAAAAGAAAAAGAAAAAAGACAATAATGATTCTTGAAGTTTCAAGCAACATCAAGTACAGAATAAAATTCTTTACAAAATGACACTAAGTATGACTTATATTGCAATTACTGGTGATTCACTTAATATTGTCCATGATGTTGAATGATTTTCAGAGAAATTCAATTAAGTACAGAGTTTCCTTGCAAGTTCAGTTGATGAACCGCGTGAAACGGTCAATAACATAATTACAAGCAATTATCGGGAATTTCCTCCGACAATTAACAAAAACGACATCCGACTTTGCATAGAACAAGACAAGTAAGACTTCTTGTATTTCTCTCCCTCTCTCGCTCTCTTCGTGAAGGAGTTGCGAAAAGCTGCGATTATCCTGACATAATTTAAAGGAAGCGTCTTGGTATATGTTGTTGACTTCTTCTAAAAAGGTTGATGTACAAAATAATGTACAACTCTTTTGCATGTTGCATTGAATTTCTGGCTAACTAGTTGGGCCTCATCTCTTTTTTTTTTTTGCATAAACAAAAATAAAAGAAGCAAAAACAACCTGAAATACATCTTTGTCTTTATGTTTAGGTGTTGATATTGATGTTTCTCATGGGTTTTGCGTTTTGTTGTTGTTGTTGTTGTTGTTGTTGTTGCTGTTGACTCTCTTTCCATGGGGAGCCTGGGATGGGTTACCGCAATACATATTTTAGCAACTACGTCTACATGTTGTTATTTTTTTTCTCCTGATTCCTATTTAAGTTTTCATTGCTCGTACAATAAGAAGTTATGCAAAAAGTGATTGCATAATACGCGACTTCTTCGCAAAGATCTATTTTTCATTTTGGTGATGTTGTTGCTTGTTTACAATCGCATCGACAAAGTCTCCGTCGGCAACTATCATGACTACATGGTATCAGTCTGATTTCACTGAAGTTTTCCAACTACTGTATAATCGAATGGGGAACCCCATATGCCGTTTCCATGCCGTCTATCATATTTTCCTATGCTTCTATAAAATGTTTGTTTCTAAATCTTGCACACATATTGATTATCTCTTGAAGATGACACCTATTCTTCAACATTCCATTAAAATCTATTCTTGATAATGATATTGTGAAAATCAAATGATTTTCATTGCATTTCGACGTCGAATCCTGTCTTCAATGGATAATCCAAACAATCGAAATACTTGCGATTTTGATATTTCTCTCAGTCAAACTGCTATTACCTTGGCAGCACAACTGTTGTTTTCTAGTAAAGCATCATTCACATGAAGTATTCTTCCTTAAGGGGTTATATTTCCGAATCGTTGGAAAGCAATATATATATATATATATATATATATATATATATGTATATATATATATATAATTATATATGTATACTCAGCAAAAAAAAAGTAAACATTTTTTCTGCAAGTTTTTATTTCCCATAGAACATCTTTTATTTTGGCTAAAAGTTAACGTATTATATACCACATAAATGGTAATTCAACTGGCTATTAACCTCGTAGGTCAATAACAAGGGAAACTTTACGCACCAGTGAACACCTTTGTTTTTCTCTTTCAAGGCACAAAAGTAAAAATTGCAAAAATGAGCAAGTAGTAATTCGTGCGTAAGTGCTGTTCCATGTAACAATAAGAACAAAGACAAATGTAACACAAGAAAAAAACATCAATTAAGTTGCCATAATAAACCTTTGATTTTTATTATATCTTTGAAGCCCAAAATATCAATAAAGGCTAAAAACAATGAAGGAAAATGAAAAATCTTCTGTCAAATCCACATTCAAATGAAAGAAGAAGAAATATTAAGGAAAATGATAGGAATTTAATTGATTTCTACAAATTAGGAAAATCATAAAAATAATCCTATTTGGTCCTTGAATCTGTCTTATGAATTCCTTAATCATTGAATTAAAGAATGAATTCTAATCTTCTGTTCATCAATCACCTTTGTGCCCTAGTATACTCTGTATGTCATTTGCACTTTAAAGAAAATTCTTATTTCCCCCTTTAGTTTCTCACTTTGATTTTGTTTGATGTTATAAAGAGAAAAAGAGAACGAAAACTTATTTTTTCTCTTTCAGTCATGTCTCTCACTGTGTTAAACTGGTCTTTTGTTTTCGTTGTTTTCTTGAAGGGTATTTGCAAATGAAAGACAACATGTCATTTTTTGCAATTTTTACTGTTGTGCCTTGGAGGATAAAAACGAATGTGTTCACTCATTGGTAAAGTTTTCCGTTATATTGACCTACTAGATTGACAGCCAATTAAGTTACCTTTAATAAGATATATGATTTTGTTTTATGACATTCTTTATTTGAATTTCATTCGATATCAGGTCCATGTTAACAATGACATGAAATGAAATTAATATGAACAAATAATGCATTTTCTTCAAAATCTTTTATGAAAAATATGAACTTGAAGAAGTGCTTACTTTTTTGCTGAGTGTACGTATATAATTATATATATATATATATATATATATATATATATACATATATATAAGTGTGTGTGTGTATATATGTATGTATATATATACAAATAATACATTATAATATGTGTGTATGTTTGCTTTGAAACTCATGTTGACGATGACTATACATGCAAAAAAAAAATGAGAGTTGTCATTACGTATGTTGTTTATCACTAGTATATAATGACAATGTATACGTGTTGTTTGAAAGTTTATACAAGGTTATGTATAGATGAGGAAGACATGTTTGTGGTATAACACCATAATCCTGGAAGTGACTGTTGTTGGTCGCAAGTAGACCCTAGAAAGAAGAGAGTGAAGTGTAGGAAAGCGACATAGGCATGCTGTAAGGAAGTTAATGTAGTGACAACCGAGGGGCAGCGCTGAGCTGCGGATGTTGCAGTTGCTCATGAGGAGACGTGGGAATTCGAGAGAGGGAGAGGGAGAATTACTAGTATTCTATTGTAAAGGAGAATAGAGCGAAAATCAGGAAAAGGGTTCGAAAGTCGGCGGGACGAGAGAGAGAGGAATCAGAGAGGAGGGAGGAAAGGGAGAAGGAGAAGATTAGAAAATCATGGAGATAAGAGAAAGAAGTGAAGAAGATGTGGAATTCCGAACGATGTATCACGAAACGAGACGAGAGCGCACGAAGTCGATAAGTGGTGCGGACTATTGAACGTCGTATGATTTTTATTTATTCATTTTTTAAATTTTTTTCTATTTTTATTTTATTGTTTTTAATTATTTATTTATTTATTTATTTTTTTATTTTTATTTATTTTTATTTTTTTTTGGGGGGGGGGAGGGGATCAGAAGCCCTGTTGTATAAGAACTTTTCAAATTAGAACTACCACTTCAGCATCCAGGTAGCGTCCGGATTTTTTGTTTTGTTTTGTTTGTTAGTTAGTTTGTTTGTTTGTTTGTTGTTGTTGTTGTTTTCCCCCTGCCTGTCGCTGCAAAATGTTTCTCGGATGTTGTTTTGATAACTTTTGCCAAAGAGAGAAAGAGTTGTGAGAGAGAAAGAATCATAACTAAACGTGAAGTCCTGAAAAAAAAAAAATATCGTGTGAAAGAAGAAATATTGGAGGGAGGACAAAAGTTTTAAATCAATGTAATCGTGAATGGGGAGAAAAAAACCTGAGAAATTAGTCCCTGTTAAAAAAAACAAAAACAAAAACAAAACAAAACAAAAACCGAACACACAAACTGTAAAGTGATGAAGTGATCCTGAAAAAGACCATATAGGGATGTTAGAAAAGCAGAAAATAGAAGGAGAGAGAGGACAGAGGTAATTCGAGGAGGAGTTATATATAGCTTATAGGATGAGAAAAAGAAGTGGAGAGTTGTGAAAATAAGTGAGCAACAGATCTACTTAAAATCCTTCTAGGATCCGCTCATCCCCACCATCCCATAACATTGTCGTTGATTGTAAAACATTTTCAGGGGAAAAGAGCAACAAAAGAGGAAAAGATAAAAAAGAAATGACTACGAAGAAAAGATAAAAACAAAACAAAAATGGTCTTATGGGTGAGACTGAAATGTTATGATGAAGCCATCGCTGCCTTCTGGCGGAGACGATTGCTGGACAGAGCGATTGCATTTTCATGACTTTCTTTTTGGTACATAATGAACAAATTGACATCGCTGGTGTGGTATGGTATAACCCCGCTACATCGCATTATTATCCTGATTTAAGATTGATTCAAATTCATTTCATTTCATTTCATTTCCATCAAATAAACAGAGAAATTATATACAATGTATGAGCAGAACATATTTGTAATAATCATGATAATTGCTGCTTTTAAAAAATACATAATTACTTATACTATATTATGCATGGCGTAAAATAGTACAAGACAATAGCATGGGAATGGGAATGGAGGTCAATGTAGGTCTACAGGAAAGTTGACAATGTGAGGCGACAGATTCACATGACGAAGAAAATGAGGTTACTATAGTATAGGTACGCCCACAAGTTTATAGGCGCAGCTTGGTCCATTCATACCTTATAATTATGCCGATTTTCATTGGAATATCAACCTCAAGAGGTTCTTAAACTGCGTTGCCCACGGGCGGACGGAATGACGTACGGACTTGACCAGAAAACATTACGCTTCCAGCGACACTTCGATGTGAAGACATGAAAAAGAAGAACATTTTCAGAAAAAACACCTCAACAAAAAGCATTTATCAACTTCGAACATTATTGTCTGAAATGTCCGGCACTGGCTTATTCAAGTGCACCTTCAAAACGGCTCTGTAAAGTCTGAAAACACGGGTGAAAATGTCCATTTTAAAGTTTATAGCTGCACTAGCATTGAGGACAGCCCTTTTATAGGTTACGTCTTGAGGGACACATTTGACGAACGTAAGAAAAACTTTTCAAAGATCCACAACGGTTGGTCTGAAGCCATCTCCAGTCCGGATCTCCAGTCAGTTTCCGGGTGGAGGGTAAAGTCGCACGCTGACGAAGTCACGTCTAATGGGTATGCCGTTCATATCCATGATTACGTGCATTTCGGCGCAGCCCTCGCAGTTGAAGAAGGATGACGGGTGGGCCAACCTCTTGATAGCAGTGTAGCGTAGGAGTGCATCTAGTCCACTGGCATTGTAGGTATAGAGGCACGGGAGAGTCTGCTGGCATAAGAGTAATGAATTCAAATGTACGCGTAGATTAAGTAAATGAAGCAAAATTTAGTATAGAACACGTAAGTGAAATGATTTTGAGGAATTTTCTATGACGATGAATCCATTTGCAACATCAGTTTCTATTTTCAAATGGTACGAGTGTCTTTAAAGACTTCAGAGATACATAGAATTGGCATTTCACTGATATTATTATCGTCAGGAGTATTTTGGAGAATCTGTTTGACCCGCTTCCACACACGATTTCCAATTTTCGCTCAAATCAGCCTAGTATCTGGTTTTAGTCCGATTACCAATGTGATTACAGACCGATTAGTCGGACTGGTGTCCTGCGATTGTCGGAAGCAGTGTGTTGGGTTCAGTGACAGATCACACTCCAATCACAATCAGATAAACAGATGGCAGATATCGGGCGGCTACCACACGATCAGATTACCCCGATCAACGTCAGATCTTTGTTGAATTTACTAGAAATCAGGGCCCCCAAATTCCTCTTGTCGGCTCAGATTTCATCGGAACTCATCAGAACGCCGAATTTTGGCATTACGAGGATCGGATCGGATGAGCCTCCGATGGCATGGCCAGAGGAAAAATTAAACGCGTTCTCCTCGCCTCCCCCCCCCCCCCCCCCTTTGCATTGCACCGCGGCCCGCCCCCAAATGTTATCGGATTCAGTACACACGCATGTACGCATTTAGTGAACCGAACAGGACGCGACCAGGATAGATGATGATGGCACTCGCAAAAGTTGTACTAATCGCAGCACTTGGGGCTGTACTTGTAGGATACATCTTTCGAGAAAGATTTGATCCAGGTAAACACAAGGGTACCTTGCCCATCTAGCTAGCTTTCCTCATCTTGTTACAAATGTACGTAGTTCTATCTTGGAACGAATTTCTCGTTGATCACACACCCAGTCCCACATGTGCAAAGTTGTGTTGGAACTGTTCAGTTTTAACTGCGACCAGCCCGCATAATTTTTCACAGCTCAGCCCGGCCCAGTGCGGAGCACGGCGCGACGGCGCCTGGTCGGGCTAAGAGCGCCCCGGGGTTAGTTCATTTGCAGAGACTGACTTAGTAGTGGTAGCCGGCAAGACTTCCATATGTACCCCCCGCTATGTGTCATGTACATTTAAGTAATGTGAATAAGTTTGGGTGGCTTTGGGATTAGGGTTAGAGTTTACTCAGTTTAGGACTAGGGTTAGGGTTAGGGTAATAGGGTTAAGGTTAGGGTTAGGGTTAGAGTTAGGGTAACATTGATCTCGGTGTCCTAGGGAAATGCGGACTTCAGAGGAAGGTAATGTACAATGTAGGTGTATAATGGCTAGTGGGGATGGGGGTATGGTTGGGGCACCACCTATCGGCAGGGCACCTTCCCATCGGCACCCTGGGTACCATGCCGGTCCATGGCTGTTTGCGTATAGAACGAAAAGGTACACGCGGGATTAAGTGTCATTAGCTATAAAGACAATAAAAACGAAGAAACGAAAATCAAACTCAAACAAACCAAGCTAAAAATTACACATCCGCTCAGTAACGACGCATGGCTGTGAAATTCACGTGTATTACCTATGGCCTGTGAAATTCACGTGTATTATCTATGCTGTGAAATTCACGTGTATTACCTATGGAGGGGAGGGGGTGCCGATCGCAAGGTACCTTTTTTAGCTGCGCGAAGAAAACGGAACGCACGCACTAAAATTGCGCTATTTTAAAATGGAGATTCATAATCAACGAGACGGTCACGACATTCAAAACTGCAGTATTTATGGCATATTTGAGGTAAGAATTAGGCGGATTTGTGTTATATTTTTAGAATAAACAAGCTACAGATCCTTAGGGTGACGATAGGTGGTACCCCCAACCCTACATATGGAAGTCTTTCCTGGTAGCCTTTAGGTTTAGTAGTATTCAACAATGAGGTCAGAAGGTCAGACGCTGCTGTTTTTGTTGGGGCTATCAAAATCGTGATATCGGTCCCCTCTTACTTGTTCTGCGTGTGCGTCTTCCAGACTTCACTATGTACAAAGTCAATGGAGGTTGAAAACAGTCACCGGCTATGACGAAATGAATGGCGGTGAATGGAGTGGTGGACTATTTCACGATAATGCCGTTTTTGGTAGGCAAAAGCCAAAAGGCAATGCAATGGTGTACCTAGGCTAAACCCTATTAAACCGCACCAGCGCCAGCAACCCCTACGCAGCGCACAGCGCCCCGCACCGGGGATACCTAAACCCATATGCCAATACTTACTACATAGTCATGTGGCCCAAACATGTGTAATTATCAGTTGGGCCTAGATCTAGTAGTAGTAATACTCTAGTCTTCTGGTGAAGAAACTGTATGTAAAACCTTTCTTCTAGTTATAAAAGGGTCTATTCACCTACAAAGCTGTTAACATTTTCAAATAATTTGCAATAATCTTATGATGTTCAGTGCACTGAGAGTATGGTCGTGGAACTCTGTTAACACCAGGCCCCAGGGCCCTCCCTTGTACAGTCAGTTGTACAGTTGTTTAGGCTGGTCGCAGCTCGCAGCGCAGTTAGGAAGTCTGTAACTGTAAGAAATAGCACGTGCATGTGATGGACCAGTGTTCCAAACTTTAGTGAGGATAAAGTAAATTAAAGCCCCAGAAATTCCAGAAGAGTGCTACAATATGAATTATTAGAATGTCCGTTCCCTCAACCTCTAAACCATCTACAATAGGTCTATCTATATTTGCTTGTTTGTTTGTTTGTGTGTGTGTGTGTGTTCGTCTTGGATGACTAGACGGTTAGACCTTAGTTCTAATGTTAAACATCTCCTGTGGAGTTCTACGTGGAGGTTGGTTGTACTAACTTGTAGTTTTTTTTTTCACTTGTTACTATTTACATGATAAGGAGTTTTGATTTCTTTCTTGGCAATTTACTTACCTTTTAATGTCTTCGCACAATGAAAACATGTTATCTGGCAAAGGCAGACAGGATCTGTTAAGAGAGATAGAGAGAGAGGGGGGGGGGGGGGGGGGAGGAGAGAACAGAGGAGTAACAGGCACAATGAATAGACAGAATCTAGCAAAAGATATTGCTGAACCTAGAGCATTTTTTATTCATTATCACCGATAGGTCTTTTTGTGGGAAATCTTTATGGCGTGCAGATTTGATGGATCCAGCATTATATAATGTGTATCAAAAAAAAAAAGAAAAGAAAAAGTAATCCAACCAAGGAGGTACTAGGTGAGGCTAGTACCTCCTTGATCCAACTTTGTAGGGCTAATATTTCATAGTTGTCAGCTATGGAGAGTGCAATGTTGGTTGTGAGGAAAGAAGAAATCTTCCTTTTTCCAGTGATACCTGCATGACTGAGCACATGAACTTTGACAAATTGCACTTTTTCCAAGTTTGAGTGTTGCATGAAGGAACAATGAATGTCTCACCATGGAGGTACTTTGTACCTCCATGGTCTTATTATCTGTCAATAAAAGTGACCAAATGAATAGGCCAGCTTGCATGACTGCAGGGTCGTTTTTAAGGTTTGTGTTTTAACCTTTGATATGGCCACTTGTCCCAATAACTTGGCCACTCCCACAAAGGCCCACCCCAGCAGTCCATGCAGCAACAAATCATGTCTTGAATATGAATAGAATAAAAATGGATAATGGGTTAGTCTTTGTGGGAGTGACCAAGTTATCAACAACATGATCATGCTGAAGGTTATTGACCATAAAAGGTTAGAAGATTTACAACCCTAAAACACACACCTGCAGTCATGCAGTCTGTTAATTTGACCACTTTCATTGACAGATCTCATTCGGTGAGACATTCATAGTTTCTTCACGATAACACTCAAACTCAAGTGCAGTTTGTCATTGTTGTCATTAAAGTTCATGTACTCAGTCATGCATGACACATGTTGACACAATCAGGTATTAATGGAAAGAGGAAGAGTTCTTCTTTCCTTAAAACCAACTCTGCACTCTCCATTGGTGACAATAATGAAATAGTAGCCCTGTAAAGTTGGGTTACCTTTTTTATACGCTATGTATCATATTGGAAGACCCTTGCAGAACTCAAAATAAGGACATTTCTGAGAATTTTACGATGAAATTGACACAGTGTTTCTCATATACTCCCACACTCAGACAGAGGTGCACTATTTGCAAAATTCCTGAAGCCCAGCTCATATGATGTGAATGTACAAGTAGTAATTGTTTGCAGGATATATATGTGTCTGGCCTTTGATATGCAAGGATATAACATTTCTATGTTCTGAGCCTATATGTTTTGAGCCTGAGTGAAAAACAATCAAGTAATTTTCTGTTTGACAGAGAGCATCAGAGGCAAGCGAGTGATTGTCACAGGAGCAAGCACAGGGATTGGTGAGCAGCTGGCCTACTGGTACTCCCGACTCGGTGCCAGAGTCCTCATCACTGCCAGAAGAGAGGCTGTCCTGCAACAGGTACAGTGAATGATTGAATGATTTCATTTCAAAGGCTCTGTGAATACCTCTTGCGTTGCACTTTGGTGGAACACGTTTGTGTGTGTGTGCACAGACGACTCTGGTATAATGAAGTACTTGGGACCGGTTATTTTTCTCTTGTTGTATCAAAATTCTGTTAAATAAAATAACTGTAAATATGGTACTGTACATTCTATATAGATCATAATTTGAGACCTGAATTTTTACTTTGTTTTACTAAAATTTCATTGTAACTGAGTTCGTTATAATGGGAGTGCACTGTAGAATCAACATACTTGTCATTATTGCATTTCTCATGATTACAAAGATGATAATGATGATTGTGATTTTTTCTTTTGAATAATTATTAATCTATTTATTATATCAGTATTTTTTTACAGGAATATGAGATTTGTTCCTGTGCACTGATTGGAAGATGAAAGCTAACATATTTACACACCATTTGAAAATCATGTTTGAACCAGTATAGAAGTCATTAAACAACTATCATCTGCTGATTGAATAAGACTGGATGTGTACACAGTGTATGGACTGCTGCTAGCAGAAAGATGTCTTCCTAGATAATTGTCTAAGATCTAGCATTCCACTGTTGTTAGAAACAAGGACATAAGAAAATTGATAAAAACCCCACCATATATGATGGCTGTTTACATGGCCAAAAAAGTTATTTATTTCAATCGTTCAGAAACATGTAGTAGAATAGCCATTACGTGATAGAAAATTTTGATTATTGGTACCTCTACAAGTTTCTTGTCAAATCAGCAAGTTGCAGTGTCATTAAGAAACAAACAAACAAACAAACAAACAAACAAACAAGCAAACAAACAAACAAACAAAGTGTCTGCGCTTAACTTCATTAATCTTTCTTTCAGCACTACCTCATTCAAAGTAAAGTCACAATACTGGTTAGCAATGCATCCATCACCTTTTCCAGCTAATGCTTTGCCTCTGGACAATTGCTAAGTCCTGATTTGTGTCCTCCTGCAACCAGGTTGTGGCAAAATGCAAGGAGCTTGGGGCCCAGGAAGCTTTCTACATCCCTCTGGACATGTCGCGTTTCGAGGATACCAGCACCCTAATCCAGGAAGCGGAGAGACGGTTCGGCGGTCTCGACTACCTCGTGCTCAACCACATATATTCCAACTACATCCATCTCTGGGATGAGACAAAGTTTGATCAGCTGCAGAAGGTCATGGACGTCAACTTTCGTGCCTACGTGGCACTGGCCACCTACGCCACCCCGATGTTGGCCAAGAGCAGTGGAAGCATTGGTGTGGTGTCTTCTGTGGCAGGTGTGTTCTTCCTCTTTTTCTTCTTTTCTGTCTTATTCTTCCTCCTCCTCCAATACTGCGAAGCACCTCCTTGGGGTATACTCACGCACTCATACAATTGATGAAAGACTGTCATTAACCTGATGAAGCTGAGTCCTGAGTATCACTAGGGCAGGTGTCTTTGGGAAATACATGTTGTAGCAATATCAGCGCATCCTCAGTGGGTTAATGAACACAGTCGTGTTGTTCGTAACATATATTGTTTCAGGTCATTAGGACCATTTAAAAATTGTCTGGTATGTGATTAAAGAACTACTGTAGTTGCCAAAGTTAGCATCTCTTCTTCTGTCTTGGAAGATGTTCACTGATGATGAGCTGATGTCACTCTGAGGCCAGGAGTTCCACAGATGTTTGGTGTGTGGGAAATATGTCCCCCTTAGCAGTACTGTTCTGAAAGTAGACTTGCAAGTGTTTCTTTCTGATGTATAATATTCACCTCTTTTCGAGAGATAATCTGCATAATGAAGCATGTGATTCTCATAACCAGTATTTTCATACTTGCATCCCATCCCTGTAAATGTATTTCATAATTCAAACACCAAATCATGGAGACTTTCTGTTCCCCTCTGAGAGTTATTCATGCTTAAGAAAGAAGTCACAGTCTACCTGCTCTACAAAACTGAACATATATGTGTTTTCTTCCCTCTCCTTTGATCACTAACATATTATTATATGTGGTAAACTGTACACTACAATGCTATTAACCATGTAATGTATAGCAGTGCTTTATGTATTTTTGGTAATCAAGCATTTCCAGTGAATCTTTGTGATAATTGTGGTTGAGAAGAAGCAGGCATCATGACAGTCCCAATAAATTTGTGACAAATATGCAGTGCTGTTTTAAATTCTTCTACTTTAGGGCAAATACCAACTCCGTTTCTTCCGCCGTACTGCGCTAGCAAGTTTGCCCTCCATGGATTCTTTGGATCGCTACGGCATGACTTTGCCTACCAGGGCTACGACATATCAATCACAGAACACATCATAGGTGAGTGGTGCAACCTTGTAGATAACACAGATAGATAAGACTGTGCATCACAAAGCCAGCAAGAAGTGGCACACCCTGATTTTGTGTGAGGTCTCAAAATAGGTATTTAATGAGTGAACAAAGTCAATCTTCTTCTTTTTTTTTTTGAATTTTCTGAAAGAGGAATTCTCTTAAAAATGTAATTCTGAAGTTTGGGTAGATAAAACAAATGGAAAATTGTGTTCATTGTGGTTTTTGCAGAACAGTGGGATTAGGTATGTCTTAGAGGACCCTTTTCATTTCATATAAACCCTTTACAACCTGTTCACTTTCAACTCTTATAACTTTTGAAAGGATAGTGCTACTTTAAAGTACTTTGAAGTTGGTTTCAGTCATGAATAGAATGTGCTTACAGAGTTTGGCAAATTTCAGCTTAATCTGATAATTCCTTCATTGTGGTTATCAAAGAGTTTTCCATGTTGTTTTTTGTCTCATTCATTGCACAGAGCGCTAATTACCCTAAACATTAAAGCCTCTTTTCTCAATAAACACGTATCCAGAGTGTGTACTTTCTTTCCATTATTTAGACAGGGTAGGAAGGTCCATTTGTATTGACTTATACATCATTTAAACCCTATTCTAACTGGGGGGGGGGGGGGTCAAATTGACCCCCCTCGACGTTTCGTGCCACGATTTCGCAACGCGCAAAGATTTTGCTGCATCATTTCACGACTTTTTCCATTGAAGTCTCCCGCATATTTTGAGACCAAATTTGCGACGTCCAGGTACACCGTTTTGAAGTTACGTAATGTTTTGCATACGCATGTCAACCAAAAAACAGCTCAAATTCATGATATCGTGTGCAAATCCAATGCAAATTGTGTTTTTTGGTTGAATTGTTATGAATTAGATTATTTCAACTTTTAACCATTGAAATTAATCATTTCTAGTGTAGATAAGCCTGAAAAAGTGCCTGCAACAAATTTTGGCAAAAAACAATAGAAAACAAAAGGTTGAAAAAAGAAAACAATAAAAAACAAAAGAAATTGATTTCAATTGAGCTATTTTTTTACATGAAAATTGTTTGATGTGTCTTGAGGAATTCTGACACAAAAATTTAGCGATCCTCCAGTCTTTTTAATGGAGTTAAAGGTGAAAATATGATTTCATGCACAAATTTGCATAATTGATTTATTACAAATAGAAAGGCAATATATTTCTGTTGTATGACCATGTAATCTTGTAGTTGACATCCAGCTCTATCTTCAGGCAAAATTTCGCGGCGATCGCGCGATCGGCAGCCGAGATCTGAAGGGGGGATCAAATTGACCCCCCCTCAGTAAAAACTTGGTCTCAAATAGCCCAGTTAGAATAAGGGTTAAAGCTAAGAGTCTGCTATATCAAAATCCGCTCTTAACTCTTTATGTGGCATGTTCGCACGCCTGACTCAGTCGATGGCATGCCAACTTCGCATATTCTGCTCAAACACACAAACCCACCAAAACCGACCGATGAATCGCCAAATGCCACAGTGCAATGAAAGCGTTTCTTGAGATTCCATTCCTGTCACATGTAGCTTTCATTTTATGTGGTGATTGACTATCAAGGGGTGTTCCCTACTGGATTTGTGAGTAAATTCTAAGTTTCTGTCACTATTTTGTGTGCAAAAGTCATGCCTCTACAATAATGTAGCTACAATTCAGGGGTCGCACTTAACTTTTTTTTTAACTAGCCAGGCGGACTACTTAGAATCAATTTTGACACTAAAGCAATATTTTGACTAGCCAGACGGACCAGTTACTTCAGAATATTTTATGATTTTTAGCTAGTCCGACATGATTTTGGGTGGCCAATGGCCCCAGCGGACCATCGCCAATTTTGAACCCTGCAATTGTACTGGTCACTTGAAAGAAAAACAATCCTAAATTTGTCATACAATTTACATTAAAGCAAAGCTGGGCATTTTCTCTACAAGTCGGTTCATTACATGTATAGGTTATTTTGACCAATTTTGATGATCTGACTTCAAACTCGATTTTCTCAGCTCAGCTGTCAGCGACTTTAGGATCCTTTTGTTGCGATGGGTCACATTAATGTTAATTGAATTGCAGTAGTTGTCATGCGAATTCTGTAATGACTTTTCCACTTTGATTATTAGACAAGTTGTATGCAATCATGGAAATATCGCATGACTAACCATTGGTCCCTCAAATGGTGGCACCAAAGTGATAAAGTAGTCTCCCCACCAAACATTTTTTCTTTTCAAATTCAGGGAGCATCAACACAACCAATGCTGTGGAGTTCTCTAAGGCAGCCTTCCGTTCTGAGTTGTTTTCCACGTCGGCGGAGGACACGGCGTACCGCATCATGGAAGGGACCACCCTGCGGGAGCGCAAGGTGTTCTTTCCGCAGTACACCCGCATCACCATGCTGCGCGACTTCTTTCCTTCGCTGCTAGATTCGGCAGTGAGGAGCGCAGTCCAGGAGGGTGCTGTCGAGAAACTTAAAGCGCCCCCCAAGTAAAAGTTTGTGACTTCTTTAGGGGATGTGCAGGTGTGGTTTCTGATATTAAATGTGTCCAGGGGCCCGTTTCATAAAACTTTTCATCAGTGGCAAGTTGTCATAGATGTGACAAGCTACTGAAATCCTCGCATCTGATTGGCTGAGAGCAAATTTGTCATAGAAATGTGGCAGTTGTCATGATGACAAGTTTTATGAAACGGGCCCCAGTTCAGTATACATCTATATGAGCAAGATTTGAAAGAATACTGGAAAGTCCGAATTAGCGTGCAATCATGAATTTCGAATTTGTGCAGTCATTTCAATGATTCTGTGACAGCCAAGTGGAACTTGGTCTGGCGCTGAGAACAGATTCATTTTTCTATCAGGTACTAATGCTTTCGGTACTAAACTTTGATTGTCATTGGTTTTCATGCGTCAGGCAAACCTATGTGAGGATAAAGAGGGTGTGTGATGCCTTGAACATATTATACAACATCTGCACTGCATTATTAAGTAATTTCTCAGGAATATTTTAGAGATATATTTCCTGTAGGATTAAAAACTGTCTGAGGTCACTATGCAGATTAGAGTACTTGCTTCAGTGTGATTATGCAGACAGCATCATTCAAAATGACCGCCTTGATAGTCAGAGGGAAGAGTTGATCCAAAGTGAAATGATGTTGTGCACAGGCAAACTCTGAGCACAGGTGAAGCAAAGGGTTATACCGTGTTTGTTTGATTTATTGTGAATCTTTGATTTGCTGCCTTATCCAGTAATGCAGCAGTAAATAATTGCCTTATGTTGGGGAAAAAATTCCATAAGGAGGTAGAAAGGTACATGTATTGATCTTCCGCAGCAACTGCCAACACTCACATGAAATTTTGATACTGCCTTCATTGTAGACTACATTTCTTGCAGTGCATTCTGTCGTAGCTATCACATTGTGATCAAATGATGAACATAAGAGCATTATTTTCACATGAAATATGAACCTTTTGTGTACAGTCTAGACTGCTCTGATAGTGATTTTGCACTAAAAAAGAGTCGATTTTGAGACAAGTCCTTCTGCCAATCAAATGCGGACATTCCAAAGACCGGGTACTTGACATGCCTAGAACTCAGCTGCAGATATTCTGTGCCTTGTCCAGTGTTTGTGTGTCTTTATTGAGCTGTGCTGGTTCCAGCAGTGCATTGGGTATCCTGGCATGCATGGACCTAGATGGACGTCATGGCTATACTGACTTTCTTGCTGTTTTCCTGAGTATGTTAGACACTTGTTAAATTTTCTGGTGGGTTTTGACTGTTTTGTGAGGAGTTGTGCATTGAGTTTAGTCCAAGTGAATCTAGTCTTTGTCTTTATGATGGCTCCATCATGTACGTCGTAGAATCTGACACATCCTTTAGAAGATCTGTCGTTGAATACTAGACAATCATGTATGCAGAGATTTTACATGATTTGTTTGGAGTGTGCTTCATAATGGTTATGGAGTGAATATTCTCATATTTTACATTCATCCATGCAATAATATACTGACTCAGTACTATTAAATGCTCAGTGAACATTGATGTAATATGGGTCACTGCTATCATGTCTTTTACATAATTTGAGATATCTTATATTTGTGGAAAAAACAAAAAAACAAACACACATTATCTTCAGGCTTCTTGTTTACTGATAATGTTATACATACTGGCCCAGGGCTGCACACTAATCCATTTTTTCTGCTGGTCCGACCTGTCTGTCGGACTTGTAGGTACCCAGTTTTTCCATGTTTTACTGGTCAATTCCTGAAAAAGTTACTGGTCAGGGACGATTGGACCAGCGCCAGTGTGCAGCCGTGCATACTCACATGATTTATTTTAAGGTGGCAAATGACAAAGGTTTTGGTTTGTTCATTTTGTGGAGAATATGTCTACTAAGACATGCTGTTACAGATGCATCCTTTCTATTCCTTTGAAATGATTATGTAAAAAGCATGAATTTCTGTTTGCCTTTTTTTTTGTCTAAAAATTTCACCTTCAAACTATGCATTAGTGGTAATTATTTCACCACATACATTACATGATAACCCCTTTTACAAGTGTTTGGACTTATTTTATGCAGCAACAAAGGAACATGCAGTACCTTTGATCAGGCTGCCATGGAACTATTAAGCAGCCTTAGGTCCTTTCAAACGGACTATGCATATAAAGTATAAAGTGTCATGCATGCAGGCGTATCCATTGCTCCCAGGGGACTTGAACCACAGACCTCATGATTGAGAGTCCATTGTATCATCCATTGAGCCACAATGGCTCCTCCATAGAGTGCCTTACCTGGGGCATGTATGTTTGCTTCCAGGGGATTTGAACCAGGGACCACATGAGCGATAGTATGTGGTCATATCCTTTGAGCCTCCATGGCTTCTTCAGTTCTCAGTGAAATTCCTCTGTCGAGATGGTACTTCCAAGAGTCAAGATTTCAGGATAAAGTTGTTCAGCTTCCAGTTTTTGTATGTTAAATGTACAGTACTAATGTTCCATGTGGCACACACTATCAAGTGAATGTGGTTCCTGTGTAAAGATATGTAACATGGATGCACAGTAATGTGGACACAGTGTTTGGGAAGCTTAGCTTTTGTAAGTTTTTTTAATTTTTTAATTCTTTATTTTTTTACTTGTGTCATTTAACGATCACAAACATAATCTTGCAATCTTCTCTCATAATGCCCTAGCGGAAATGATTCAAGTTGGGTTAAACTGTGTGTACACAATTTGCGTGTGACAGATGTAACAAGTATGAGAGTGATACAAAATTTTGTATTAGATGATATTAAAGTGAAATTGACATGATGATTCAATATGGCATTATCCACAAGCTACTACTGGGTGTGAATGGAATGTTTGAGAATCAGTGTGCAATACCAGATTGTGCATGTGGACAGAGTACTAAGTAATTATCATTAATGTCTTATCAGTCTTCCTTTGCACTATAAATGTGTTGCCTCTAATGAAGAAATTGCAGAATGTGATCGAAAATAGCATTAAGGAGACAACCAGTTATATAAACATTATAAACATACAAGGCTGGACATTAGCGGTGGCCTATAGGAACCACCAGAAATAGATGTTGGGCAACCACTTTAAAAGAATTTATGTTTTGGTGGCCCCATTGGCCACCAAATTTTTTTTGAGGGTGTATATTGCATCTATGTGTTTTTCTCTTCAAGAAAGGGGGAAATTAATTCTTGGCTTAGTACCTAATAACTGCATGTATTTCTGCTGGCTGCCGTGACCAGGGTTGCAAGATCACCACTAGTCTTTATGGCGAACTCAGTCTATTTTACGGCTGAATTTGGCCAAACCATTTTTCTCAAAATCTTATGACTAAATTTTATCGGGCCTTTAAAAAAAAGAGGTAAGCATATCCCTTTGTTGAATATGATAATTTCATGAATGTGGGCTGTCATAGAAAGTCATGCTTGTACCTCAATTCAATAGTGAAAATGTTAGACTCTAGTGAACTTATTTACAGATGTGGCATTTGAAGCCCTTTATCATACCTGCTGGGTAAAGGTTAATTTACATTTCAATGTTTTATGAATTTATTTCATATGTAACTTTTTTTTTTAACGTCTTATTTGCACTACGTTGTATTTGAAGCACCGTAACATAACTGCCAATTGTCACATTGGGAATATGACAATTGGCATGTGAAAAAATGTGTTAATTTTTTATAAAACAAACTGTCATTGCAGGGCCACCAAACAATAAGTTACTGTTTAGCCTTCATGTATGTACACATACACATGTATGTGTATTTTCTTAGCCTGAAGAATACCTTCTAGATTGTGATAACTTGTATCAGGGCATTTGATCTTTTACAAAGAAAGATTATCGTAATATTTTGGTAGATTCTATAGTCTTACCTCATGATATACAGTAATAATGTTGATATCAAAAATCAACATGTTTGTGGTGTGAATTTATGTGATTTTTGAGATGATGTGTGCTTCAGTGAATTAAATGAAAATCTGATGAAGATTTAAACAGTCTTTTCTTGTTGCGTACACCCAGTTTGTCAATGTGCTCTTCTGTGGTGTATATACATTGTAGGTATGTCCGTGTCATGTAGCCCTCACCAGATGGAGCCTCCTATACACAGCCTCATTCATAGTCATACCCACTAAAACGTACAGGCCACAAGTTTTCCAGTTGTCCAGTTTAACAATAACTGCAAGCATAAATGAATTATCACTGTTGTTAATCTCTGTTGCTTCAGGCATACTCATATATACAGAGCACATCATAGTAGAAATAAGTAGTATGCGTAGCATTTTTTTTTCTCTCTCTGTACCCGAAAATTCTAATTATATCCCTACTGTTCTGACGTATGATGTTAAAAAGGCCAGAAACCAAGCCAGCCTAAACCCAATCGAAGTCGTATCACCCGACATGCATTACCATACCAACCAAAGTGAATCTCTTGATTACAATGCACTAGTTATCTTCAAATTGATCTTGAATAAATCGGTCTTGATATACATCAGTATGGCCTGTATGGGTATACTGTATACTGAGTTTTCTCAACCCGACAGGATATGTAAATGTCACACGAAGTGAGTTTGGACGGGAGTATAGCGGCAGGAGCAATGAGTCTGCGTTATGTCTTTGAAAGCGTGACAAATGCATGCTGAGATACTTAATGTGTAATTGATACCGTCAGAAACGTCAGAAATAAGACCATTAGTGCCCCTTTCAACACTGTGCAGTCCTTCCAGATATGTGTATTTCACAAAGTACATACCAGAAGATATGAAACAGAAGAAAACAAAACAAAAATAAAGAACAAATCAATCGCCTGCTTCTCAGCAAAAGCAAGCACATCGCTCGGTCCTATGTTATTGCTTCAGTATTGGGCGGTTTGTGAAGCTTCTTTGAACGTGAACTTTTATAATGATATACCAAATGCCTTTTGAAACAGTGTATACGGGCCAATTGATATACGCCATACCGGGTACATTATTCGGCCATGCAGAGCTGCTAACTATTATGCTTTTCCCAGTGCTGAAATGTTATTTCTCAAAACGGTCGTGACATGAAGGGGATTTTTTTTCCCTTGTACATGTATGTCATTTAGCATGCTCACAAAGTGCAATTCTCAAATCTTTAAATCAATTTTAGATTCCCGCCTTCAGAATACTTTTCTGTATTTTTCTTGGTTTTGTTTGTGTTCTTGTTTCAGTTTGTTTTCTTTTTGTCGCGTTTTGTTGATTATTGCTACTTTTTTTTCTTTTGTTTGCTTTTGCTCTGCAGGTGTTGAGTAGTTGCCCTGGTAACGGTCATGACTAGTAGCATTACAATCTGTACCTGAATCTGCGGTCATTATTCATTCGTCCTATAGGAACACGAAATGTGTCGGTGGTCCTCTATTACAGTGACACTGAGAGCTTTTACTTACTATAAGTGGTCAATTCAGGTGAAACTAGAGCCACCTCAAGCCACATAAATGTCTGCATACATTTATTTATTTTTTTTTTAAATTCTTTTCCCTGTCCGTTTTCAAGTAGGAGCAAAGGCTTGACTTTGCAAATCTGCTAACCCTTCAACATGTTACAACCTGTATAACTCATGTATAAAGAGATCCCACATGGAGAGTACGTGTCATGCTTACAGACATTACGCAAAATCAAGTTTCAGAAGGACGTTAATGGTGTAATTATCGGCTTTTTGTTGGCTTGAATGCAGGCCACGAGATAGGGAGTATGATTCCGGAGATGTAACCTTGTGTCTGTGAATTGCATGCTGTACCATAAATAGACGTGTACACAATGATCGTATCAATTGAAGTCACATCGATCTAGTTTCTCATCGAGATTTCCCGACTCTCCACCGGGGCGGGGGGGGGGGGGGGGGGGGGGGGGGGGGGGGGGAGGGGGGGGGGGACCTAATCAAACAACACCTATCGGTCCATGCGAGACATCTCTATTGTGTTTTGTTCAGGCCTTTTCATTGCCCAGACTTGCATAGACTAGTTAGACTGTGCCCACGGTGGATAAGTCGGAGAATTTTTAGTCATATCATTTGAAAGGGAATCATATTATTCTATATAATTCATCGCGTCACTGTCCGTGTCATTCACGGTACTCTTGACTTCATTCTCTGATCAGAGATCTGATCTGTACAAACATCGTTATGGAACTATTGCAAATATTATCTGCCTTTGATAGGAGTCCTACCCAATTTGTTCTAGTACTGAATCATTTTAGACCTTAAGGCAGCCGTCTTGAGGCAAGGACACGAGACCAAATTTACATACACGTATATGTTAATACACCTGTACTTCTGCTAATCTGTCCGTCCGTCTTTCTGTCTGTAATCGATTTTGTGTCGAAGACTGTTTGAGACTATCCTGATAGAACTTGTAATATGTACGTTTGAGTGGACGAAGTTACGCCTATCAACTTTTAGGTGCCCATATACGCAAAAGGTCAAGGCCAAAATCTAATTCTCAAAATGTCCCTATTTTCCCTCATAACTATGCAATGCCTGAAGGTATTTTCTTGAAACGAAGTGTCTGCATGTACAACTATTACCAGATAAAGATTCTCCGGGCAAGTTCTTTTGTTTTGTTTTGTTTTGTTTTGTTGTTGTTGTTGTTGTTTGTTTGTTTGTTTTTTTTTTTTGGGGGGGGGGGGGTTCAATGCTAAAATTTCACTTCTATTTTCTCCATATCTCGAAAAAGGCTCAATGTGTCATGAAACGTAGTGCATTATGCATGTATTGCCTGACAGTGATTCTTTTGAGAATTTTGGGTTAATGGGTAAAAGATCAAGGGTTAAAGGTCAGCTTAAAGTGCTAAAATTGTACTATCTAATGCTGAAATTGCACTTTTCCTCGATATTCTGGAGATTACTCAAATGATGAAATGAAATGAAATTATTCAATGTTTAAACTTAATGAAAATACATGCATTACTGCACAATAGTAGGGAAAAGAGTTTGGCCATCGAGTCAAAGGTCAAGGGAAAATGTCCAAGTGTCACTATTTTCCTCATATTTTGAAAATATCTCAAAGTATTGCCATAAAAATAGATGTTACCACTTACTAGTTACATTTGAAGTATTGTGGACCATGGGGTAAAAGGGCAAGGGTCAAAGGTCAAGTGAAATGCTCAAATCCCCAAATACCCGTTCCCGTAAACAATTAGCCATCCATCCAAATTAAACATAGTTCAAGGAAAGTAAACACTCAACACATTTGGGACAAACATGTTTTATTTTATTGGTTTATTTATTTATTTTTTTTTTTACCAATTATGTGAAACTGTTGTCTCACATTGTTAAGGCATACTCTAGACCTATTGGGAGAACCATGTATTATGGCAGAGGAGTACATTTCTAGTTTAATCCTGCAAATATCGTGAAGCTATGCATGTTTTAGTTGCATGTTTACTATTGGAATAAATGTTTTGATTGTTATTATTTCTTGATTATTGCTTACTTACTGAACTGTACGGAATGTTGCGCTCCAATACTGTCGTATTGCACTGTTTATGTTTATTGGTATACACCCATAATTATGGTTTGTGGGAGGATGAATTTTGCCAACTGATATGACAAGTATGTGCAATTATGATTGTCGTGATCAACTTTTTACCATCAACAATATGTAATCTCATTATTGTGAAGGATAGCGTTGTCTTCCAGCGGATGTAAAAGCAGCATGGAGATGTGTATTTTTTGAAAGTACTATGTGAATTTTGGCTCTGTTGCCTTGGTAACTACGTGTATGTTAATCCAACACTTTGTGTGTGGAATGAAGCTTTTAGGGACTATACAGTGTACGGCGGTGTTGTATAAAACTGACCCGAGTTCACCTCGCTGGGGTAAAAACAACAAAACAAAACAACAACAACAACAACAACAACAGCAACAACAACAAAATGCACTGAACTTGCATGGATTTGGAGTTTGCACACAAAGACTGGATTTTGCCGCCCGTGTTGGCAGACGACAGACAGAAATCTCTTTTACAGACCTTCCGATTTTGCGTCACGCTCCAGGCGCTTGGTCCTTATCGATTTAACTGTGCTAGTGTTTGCTGAAAGTCTTGTCTTAAAAAAAGGAAATTATATATATATATATATATATATATATATATATATATATATATATATATATGGGTTGCAATAATGTAAACTCTAATATTGTTGTTTTGTATCCCCATGTACGTGTCTAAACCTGCCATTCGTTTTGAATGAAACGGTGGACCTGGTTCTTTTGTATATTTGTTATTCTCACACTTACTTGAACTTGAAATAAAGTCATGATTAAACAACAATGGAACTTAGGGAGAAATACACGTACTGAGGCCTATACCAGACATAGGTCCTATAATTGTTCCGTGAATTGGCATGAAAGGCAAAATGCTTTTCATCCAATCAGAAATGTATCCACTTCGTTCAACTGTTTTATGGAAGAGCAATAAATCCCCCCCCCCCCCAAAAAAAAAAAAAAAAAATCACCTATGTTGAAATCTACATTTTAGTCGATCATGTGGTTTTTTTCCCTTGCGAGGTCTTTTAGTTTTTGTTTCCTTTTATAATCATGTTCACTTTTACAGTAATGGGTGCAATTTTGGTATATGGCAAGGGGAAAAAAAATCATTTTCTTTTGTTATCTTAGCCTTTATTCATGTTATAGGAACGTCAACATTTTCGACATTATAAATTGTCATCCTGCACATGCAAAGCGTAATTTGTATGCTAGATATGAAAAATATAATGATTATGATTGTATTACATGCACATGATTTGAGTAAAAATAACATCAAATTTTTGGTCACCAACAATAACCAAAATGAACATACAAATGACAAATATATACTGCAACCTTGCATTTGCTGTAAACAGTAAATATCAAAACACCATATCCTGATAGATGTTCGCTCTTACAATAATTTGAATGCAAACTTCAAATTACGAGATTGATATGGTACAAAACAAACTCTTTTCAAATACAAGCATATTCCAAAAAACGACGATATCAATCCAAATTCCAACGAAATTGAATTATTTTTGTCGAAGTTGAAATTTTCAGACTTGTGTGTTTCAGAGGCTTCAAATTTTTAACAGAATACATGCACGTCCATGGTATTCACTTTAAATAGTACAGTAAACTACTAGTATAGTATACTTAGTAATAGGCAAATATCACAACATGCTAGAATTAAAACAAGGCATAGATGACATATTGTGAGCAACAGTATTCCGATATGCATTTATACATTTATGGCAGAGCATATATGTTTCTTCTTCATGCTGTAATGCTTCGAGGTCGATATCCACACCATGTGTACAGTGCACGGAACGTATATCATGTATATGGAATGATGCTCTATTCGAATTTATGACATGTACGTATTATGGCAATATGACTAAAGGAAACTGCATCAATAGTAATAAAGGTACGTTGATAAGGAGCATTCGTTTTGGAGGCAGTTTTAAGTTGCTTGCTTCATCATATCGTAACATAGAAATAGGTATATTTCAATATCATGAAGTGCGGTAATGTAACTGTTTCGAAAATTTTACATTATTGGCATACATGTGTTTGATGACATGGTATGCATTTTTTTTTCATTGTTGTAAGAGATAAAGGAAATATAACTTTTTGGCGGAGTCGCTAGAGGCCGCAAAATTTTCGAGGAGTTCAAAAATTTTGCAACCTCCAGCTTTGGTCGGACACACTCGCAAGCCTAGAGAATCGCATAGCAAGCACTGACGCCCTTAGGATTGCACTGGTGTGTCTGTTGATGTTGCCTGTGTACTGGACAACATAATCACTATTAGCAAAAGTTGGGTAAAGGGTTCAAAGTCGGTGACAGGGAATGTTAATATTCAAAAGAAAAATTATTGGTAATGCCGTATCAATGGATTTGACAGACTATTTGTAAGGAATTAATGCCGATATGGATTTTGAATCACAGTTTTGCTTTCTCGCGAGGGGGAGAATAGAGCCTCGAGGGAAGGTTAGAAGGGTCCATGATTGGGGAAAATCAATGTGTATAGACATGCTGAAATATCATAATATGAATATACATTTCATAAGCTCACAATTTGTCGTTGGCCTACCTGAAAAAAAAAAGTGATACAAAATTGATGAAACTGATGAAATCAGTTTTTAGTATAGGACTGGCTTTACGAGTTTAATAGTGAAACATTGATAAAACCTGCAGATGTTGCTACACCTCTCCTTAGTCTCTTTGTAAAATATCGGTCTTGTGATAGTGTTGATTCTAAGGTGGTCGAGATGGCAAGCGTTTTACACCTTGTTGAGGATCAAGATGAGCGCGGAAAGATACGGGGCGAAGATAAAGACAAACAGCAGACAGACAGACAGACAGACGGAATGAGAGAGAGAGAGAGAGAGAGAAAGGGGAGGTGGGAGAGAGAGAGAAATGGGAACAGGCAAGTACAAACATACACAAACACGCACACACATAACAACAACAAAAAACACGTTCAAGTATAGGAGTATAGGGCTTGCAAACAAGCCAACGAGAATGTCTGTCCGTGCCACTTGGCACAGGTTTGTTTGTTTGCTTGTTTGTTTTAAAAGACTTATTGGTGGAATCCCCGAATACTTCAGCATATCGTGTGCGACACACCAGTTACATTATGTCACTCACGATGAATGTCACGCTAAGCTAATCCATTGTTAATTGACGCTCTCTGACCTGAAGGACTCTATTCGTGTCGGGCGGGGTTGGCGTGCAGCAATTGCAAAATCCCTGGTGTTTTGCCTAACTTGAGCAGATATGATGCACGGCAACCTGTGCCAACCAACATGAAAGGAATTCATTTTATTTCATTTTTTTTAAACTCTCTTTCAGAGTTTTTCAACTATGCGGTGTTCCAGTACCTCGGTGTTTTTTTTTTTTTTTTTTTTTTTTTTAATCGTGATCACAATCTGAATCAGTGGCGCAAAACGCGATATAATACTATAGCTCGGTGTGCGGTATAGGGACCGTTAGATAGCTTTCATGGTCGGACGACAGGTTCAGCTCACATTGGTAAAGTGTGGCCATTGTTGAAAGAGGGAGACCTAAATGGAACAGGTAAGGACACCGCACAAAGGACACATCCATGTCTCAAAGTCTCCGTGTGTCAGGTCATTGATTGGCGAGGTGAGCTGAGGTGAGCTTCCGTTCCCTTCTGATGGTTGCAGACTACAGGATACGCAATTCACAGACAGGTAAAAGTAGGCATTTTAACTTGTTGAACACCATAAGAATCACTGAATACTGGTAGTTAATGGCTGTGATAACTTGGTAAGCGCACGAATTGTGTTCATTGTAAGGAAATCTAGTTAAATGATGTGTTTCGTTTGAGTGTGTGTGTGTGTGTGTGTGTGTGTGTTTGTGTGCGTTTTTGCAAGTAGGGAATCATGCAATTACAGTAAAATATGTCAACCTGTACCTTTAATTGTTGCATGCATTGTCTATTTGTGTTGTCTTATTGAGAGAAATTCCCATACTAAAACTGAAGTATCATGGTAATTTGATGAAAGTGCATTGCGGCCTTCGGGCCTGACAGGACTGCCGTTTTGTTTGTGTTTTTCTCTCATTCTTGTATCTTCCGCTGCGCACGACGCATTATATTTTGATGGCAATGACGGGGAACACGCCAGTGCGTCTTTTCATCTGGTGACTTACATGTAAATAATGTCTGGTGATTACATGTAAATAATGTCTGGTGAAACGGTCGGTTACATCGAGCTGAGTCGTTCGTAGTGTGTAGAACTCCTGTTTTGAATTCTTTTCACACCCCTAGGTTCATTTCGACAGACCAGCTATGTATTCATTTAAATTTTGGCTGGCGGTGGCTGCATTGACTGCTGCTGGGTTGCTAGGATTCGTCTCCCGAGAAGAGTTTGACCCAAGTGAGTAAAGTTAAGATTGACGTTTTATTTTTTGAGTTTCTCATGTAGCGCGCCATTCGTACTTGTCATGTAGAAGCAATATGTGATTCGGTCTGTCACATTGAGCACTAACCAAAAATCTTGAGTATGAAAAGGTTTACAATGAAATGATATTACAATATTTCCCTTTTCTCTGACTGCCAGTGATTGTCACGCCCTATACAATCGTCCCGGTAACATTATACATTGCAGTATTATAGAAAGAATTTAAACCAAAGCAGCAAGTTTGATTATTTATTCTTTGGGCGTATGGAATGTCGTAAAATGTAGCTGACTTTAAGAGTAACATTATTTTCGTTATATTGCTATGAAACTATATATCCTGGTAAGAGTATTGGCGTTATGGTATGGCATTATGGTATGGTATTGATAATGAATAAGCTCGGGAATGCCATTGGCAAATATCTTGATGTAAAATACTCCGATCCACGCTCAATTTGACCTGTTAGTGTATTTCCCATAGCACGTTCAAATAAATAGTAAAATAAGGAGAAATTTATTATCGGGCAAAGAAAATGGAACCAGTTTCATCGGGGTTGCAATAGGTAAAATAAAAAAGAAGTTACACACACATATAAATAAATAAATAAATATATATATATATATATATATATATATATATGTAATACATACATGTATATTATATATAGGCCTAATATGTGTATATGTAAATATATATATAGGCCTGTATTATACAAATACATATATATACATATATACATATATATATATACATATATATAAATATATATGTATATATATATATATATATATATATATATGTTATATACTATATACAATGCGTTTTTGTCAATGGCGCAACTATAGACACCATCAGATTCTGTACTCTTTAAACTCATTTTTGGCTAGCTTTTACAAAGCTTGAGAATAAGTCGATGTGAAGGATGCAACTCATTATAAGAATGGAAAACCATTCTTATCATAAGAGGAAATAACGAAGGTAGTAGGCCTATACAGGGAGGTGAGAGGTCTCCCTGGCCTATATGAACAGCTCCATGAGAGGCTTGTTACGTAAGCCTCATTTCGTCAATACGTGGCTGTGAGTTAACGCCGTTTCATGAAAATGATTGTATTAAAATTTCATTGGGCTCCAATCTTATCCTATTCTAGATCCAATCTTGATGAAATATCCTCACCATTCATTAACACCTTTTTTTCACTCTATTTATTAAATGTGCTTTGTTGTAGATTACTCAGGCAGCAATGTATTAAAAATATAAAAAAGAACAAAAATTGATGAAATTTAGCAATAGGCCGATTGCAGTAGGCCTACGCCTGTTCGTTGCCCTCTTGAAACATTATTGTAGACTGCCACTCTGAAATGACGTTCAAGCAGAAAAACGAGATCTGAACATGTTTAAAGAGGAATTCCAGTCCAGTGTTAGTTAGTCTTATATATAAAGAGTACAATCTTACGAGTACCACAGTGAAATTTGATCCATATCAGATGAATATAAGGGAAGTTATGAAATTGTGAAGTTTTGCTAATTCCTGCAGAGGAGTTCTCGTACAGTGATATGAATAGGCAAAAATGAGTGAGCTGATGATATCACCTCCTAATATTACATTTATCGTCTACAAAAAAGAAGAAGATAATAACAATGACGAAAGCCAATGTTTCTGTTGTTATTGAAGTGTAACTTCAGAATAATGATCCATTAGATATAACATCAATTATCAAGATTTGATACTTGGGCATAATAGCGTTTGATTGAAAACTAGAAATGTATTTTTCTTTTTATGTGCAAACTAATATTAGTAAGTTGTGAGGGGATGACATCATCACTAACTCAATACTTGCATATTCATGTTGACTGTTCAAGAACGGTTTCCTGAAAAATTATGAAAACTTCAAGATGTCATAATTTAATCATATTTCATCCGATTTTGATCAAGTTATCGTGTTGTGCTAAGAAATTTTACTCTCTCTCTCTCTTCAGGCAAACATTCAGCTGTACTGGAATTCTCAATTACGAAGGGGCCTAGATCTAAAAAAAAACCGAGTAACCGAAATGTTTGAGAGAAGAAGAAGTGTAATTGTCTCATTCTGATCTGGCGCTTTTTGTAAGGCTGACCTATACCCCTGCAGCGTTATTACATTCAGACCATCTGATCTGTGGGGCTTCGGGAGTTCCCGAATTCCGTATCTGGGTCATTAGTTAACAGTGCATGGTGTGTGTCATGTTCACGGAAAACAAGAAAGAAAAGAGAATGAGGCAGCAAGGGCAAATCTGCCATGGCCAGGGTCACTCAAAGTTCGACCTCTTTATTACGCTGGTGTTGCATTTTTCGATGACAGGTGGTCGACAGTTACTGAACTCTTACGATGTGCTCGCACTTACATGATGGGGCACTTTTTGCTCCTTATTATCAACTTAGTAGTACAGGTAGTTTATTGGAGAGACTGAAACTGGGTGCGAGAACGTTTTAAAGTGGATGGCTAGTAACTGATCAGTGGGGATCAGTGGGGATGATTGGGGATGATTGTTCCAATCCTTGTGGGATTCATTAAGAGTACATTGTAATATATCTATTGTGTGAAAATTATTTGCTTCAGAATGGTCTGTCTCATATTCAAGTAATGTACAGTTTATTGTTCACGATCGCCCCGTCACTGTATAGGCATGCTAACCTGGAAATTATGAACTGCACATTGCTTGAATATGAGACCATTCTGAAGCAAATAATTTTCACACAACAATAGATATATAATGTACTCTTAAATGAATCCCACAAGGATTGGATCAATCATCCCCCAGCATTCCCACTGATTCCAACTGATCACCTACTAGCCATCCCCTTTAAGTATTGTTAAGTATGTGTGTTTGGGGGGGGGGGGGGTGTCAAGGGTAATAACTGAAAGGCATTGATTCTGTTGTCATTTTATGATCATTACATGCAATATTGTTGTTGTTTTCCGATTTTTTTTAAGAAAAGAAAAGAAGTGGGGAGGGGGTGGGCTGCAGCCTCCAGACCCCCTTTCAGCAACCCCTGTGAAGAAATGTTAAACATGAAGAACTTGGCCCAAGTACCAGTTATTTAACCTCGAATATCGCTATCTGTGATTGAGCAAAAGCTTTGATCAAATATTGAGTGAACGGCTTTGATAATCAGGGAACAAGTCCAGGGAACACGTCCAAGGAACAATTAATTGTCATTGACCAGTCGTTATATTATCTTTCAAAGTTAAAGGTGAAGTTGGTGATGTTTGGAGAATGTGCACTGTTTGTTATTAATCGTAGTAAAACAGCAATTCAACACAATGCCATCTGAACAAAAATTGAACATTGATTAACCTATTTTTTTTTTTGGATAAAGTGCAAGATGAGACTACAGCTGGTAAATGATTGTAAGCAGCAAGCCATAATAATTGCAGTTTAGTTACTACATCGTGTTCATGAACAGTGGCTAGAATTAAGACAAAGAACAAGCAAACAATCACAAACAACCACAACAACGAAGCACAAAGAAAAATCATTACAAAACAAAATAAAACAAAACAAAACAAAACAAAACAAAACAAATCAAAACCGAGCTGTGGAATGGATCTCTTTGACATAATTGTGTAGGCATACCAATTCGCAACCTTATTCGCGTCGACGCAATCATAGCAGTTGAATTTGTTTAACATGCAATTCACTCGAGTGTCATGTTTGCTGCAGCTCATCTACATGTATTATCATGCGCATAGTAAAATTGTTTAGTAGTCTATTGATGGTCATCCTTACCACCAACAAACCATACACTGCACCTCACTGACACACACACACACAGACAGACAGACAGACAAAAAAAAACACCTCCCCCTTATACATGTAGGCCTACTTATTTTATTATAATTATATTATCTTCTTAGTGAGCATCAGAGGCAAGCGAGTGATCGTCACAGGAGCAAGCACAGGGATTGGTGAGCAGCTGGCTTACTGGTACTCCAGACTTGGTGCCAGAGTCCTCATCACTGCCAGGAGAGAGGCTGTCCTGCAGCAGGTAAAGTTTTATAGCGTTGACAATAACTTTCTGGTGATGACAATAGGCGGCGTCCACTCATTTCACCTTTGATCTCATGGATATTTACATGGAGATCACTGTGATTCTCACCACTTGGGGTAGAACATGTGAACTTGTAGAACGTGGTGAACCAAGAGGGCGCTCTTGCCAAGTTTAGTTTGGTTTAGTTTACATTATAGAGATAATTGCACATTACTATACAGGCTGTACATGTGTATGGAAACAGGAAACAACAGGGTCAACTTATTTCTGTCAGTTTCACATTTGAGGCTACTACTAGTATCTCCAGGCTGTACACTCTGCCGCAACGTCTATTTGCGTGGTATATTATTATAAAGCATTATAATGCATTAATGTTCTAAAAAGTTAAACGTTGCAATGAAGTGGAAATCACATTATAATCATCATTATTATCATTATCATTATTATTATTATTGTTATCATCATCATTATTATAATTATTATTATCATTATCATCATCATCATTATAAAGAAGCCTCATTGAGGACGCGCTATTGTATCTGACATTTAGGTAGGCCTATACACCTGTAACCATGCATGCTTCAAATCAGTGGTCGTGCTCACTTCTTTTCTTCCATCTCCAAGGTGGTGGCGAAGTGCAAGGAATTAGGTGCGGAGGATGCATTTTACATTCCCTTGGACATGGGGAACTATAACGACACCGAGCCGCTCATTAGGGAAGCAGAAAGACGCTTTGGGGGTCTCGACCACCTGTTGCTCAACCACATCTATTCAAATTATCCTCAGCTGTGGGAAGGAGGCAAACTTGACCTGTTGCAGAAATATATGGACATCAATTTCCGATCCTACGTAGCGCTGGCAACCCACGCCACGCCCGTCCTGGCCAAGAGTAATGGCAGTATAGGCGTGGTCTCTTCCATCGCAGGTCAGTGCTTTGTGGCTAGCTTTTAAACAACTGGACCTAGAAAGGCAAATCCAATGAAAGACGAATTTGACTTTAAAAATACCGTTAAACAAGCAGATAATTGCTGCACCGAATAGAACATTTTTGAGGAGATGACATTAATGTCTGATGTAATTTGCACATTATCTCTTCAGTTTCCAGCTTGATTTGATTTCAGTTTATTGAAATTATTAATTGGAGCATGGCCTGTAGTTATACCAGTGACGTTGCCATCTCAACTGAGTTATCATTCTGGGACTGACAGACAGACCAGGAATACTTTTCTGGAGGGAACGCATGTATGTTACTGCCCCTTAAGACGGGGTAAAGGTACTTAAAGGACAAGTTCACCTTCATAAACATGTGGGTTGAGTGAATGCAGCTATATTAGTAGAACACATCAGTGAGAGTTTGGGGAAAATCGGACAATCTGTTCAAAAGTTATGAATTTTTAAAGTATCTGCTTCGTCACTGCTGGATGAGAAGACTACTATAGTGTATGATGTCATATGCGTACAACCATATAAAGAAAATAAAAAGAGAATTTTGCAAAATTTTACTTTTTGAATTAAGTGCACATTTCTTCGACTTGTTACTGACATATATTAAGGGTAATATTATTCCCCCTGCCTTCTGAAAGAGAGAAGTCAAGTGTTCTTTTGTTATGCGAGACAAGTGAGAATATGTTGAATTTTCTTTATTCTTTCTTTATATCGTTGTACTCATGTGACATCACAAGCTATAGTAGTCTTCTCATCCAGCCTTGAGTGAGCAGAAACTTCAAAAATTCATAACTTTTGAACGGATTGTCCGATTTTCCTCAAACTCTCAATGATGTGCTCTACTAATATCGCTGCATTCAATCAACCCACATGTCTATGAAGGTGAACTTGTCCTTTAATTTTGTGTCAAACGAATACAACATTTTCCTAAAGATAATGGTTATGGATATAGCTATTCTGTGTTTACGAACTATCAACATCCATATTCCAAAAAGCTTGAAGAATAATTCCGGTCCTTGATGTAGGACCCTAATAGGAGTTACTTCCATCAATACTGAAAGTTTGGAGGGATTTTCACATTCCTCACATTGTGCTAACACAGTGTTATTGTGCCCAATGGTAAGGGGGGGGGGGGGGGGTAAGGGTGCTAGGATTCCATTTTTCCTTCGACCAAAAATGATAACAACAAAATGCTGTGGTATGTGGTAATGTGCGTACGTAACCTTGTCACGTCTTTGTTATATCGAAAAGGGAAAACAAGGTAACAACTTGATTTCACATCATTTTTGTTACTCCCAGGACAAGTAGCCCTTCCGTTTTTCCCATCGTACTCGGCGAGCAAGTTTGCCCTCCACGGTTTCTTTGGATCGCTGAGACACGACTTCGACATCCATGGACACAACATCTCAATCACAGAGCACATCATTGGTGAGTTGATCACAATTTTCATTTTCATTTTCGTTTTCACTCTATTTCATTTCATTTCATTTCATTTCATTTCATTTCATATCGGTCCATTCCATGGAATTCATGTTTATTCCGAAATCTCATTTTTATTGTCACTTTCATTTTCATTCTCACGTCCATTCTCATTTCCAATCTCAATCTCGTTATAATTCTCATTTCCATTTCTGCTTCTTACCTTCGTTCTCTATTATCTCATTATCTTGTCCTGCTCCTCATTTTATGTTTCTCATGCATATTTTCATTATTTTTATTATTCCAGGAGCAATCAACACAACCAATGCGCTGAAATTCACAGAGGGCGCCCTCAACCCATCCACTCTAGACTCGACCCCAGAGGAAACGGCGTACCGTATCATCATGGAGGGCACTGCCATGAGAGAACGGAGGGTGTACTTCCCGCTGTCTGCACGACTCATGATGCTTAGGGATTTCATGCCGGCGTCGCTTGACAAAATGTTCAGACAAAGTTTTAGCGAGGATACTGCAGCTATAGCCAGAAATGTGGTCTACCCGTGAGCAGCGACTTTGCCGGCGGGGGTAACACTGTATCATGTGCCGTCCTTACAACACGTTCAAAATCGTTTTGAATGTTGAATTGTTCCGATTTCTCTCGAAGTTCTTCTGGATGAGGTTGCTTCATTTTGTTCACGTTGTAATTTCAGTGCCTGATCAGGGGTGTGTGTGTGTGGGGGGGGGGGGGGGGGGGGGGAGGGAGTTTACCCCCCCCCCCCCTTGGGCTGTCATGTTTAAAATGTGATGCACATGGAATCTTTTACTTGATTTAAACAGACATCATGTACTGCTTTTTATGGTCTCCATTGTGTGAGTAGATGCCAGGAAAACACCACTTACAGGGGCTCAAAATAGAAAAAACAAAACAAAACAAAAAAACCAAATCGCCAAGAGGGAGACACCCCCTCTCGGACCCCCCCCCCTACCTCGTGGACGATGCTCCGCGCGTCGTCATTGGGTACCCCCCCCCCCCCCCCCACCCCTTAGCAAAAGGCTAGATCCGCCCCTGCGGAGGTTCAATATCCCGAACTTTGTAGTCCTAAGAAATCGCCTTGTGACTCGGCCGGTTTCATGTTGCCTTCTCGTTGCAATTCAAAGCTATGATAAAATTGGCTTCAATGGACAGCCTGAAATCAGAATATAACCAGACTGGAATGAAGTTTCATAAAATTATACCCATTAAGCAAAGTTTTTCCCGTGTTCTTACAGTACAGTGATATAAGCCAAGGCAAACACACCGAATGAGGTAAAGATGACATGGCCCCCAAATGCTGCCTTTGACTTGCAGAGAGCATAATGCAGTATTTCATCTAATTTCCTCACTTGATATGCAAACAGAAACAAAATCAATTTGTTTCCTTTTCATAAACTATCAGTAATTAGGGGGCTGTATATTCCCCAGGGAGTGGAAAGTCTAATCTTTGTCAATGCTGGTTTGACATAACGTACTGTATCCAGTGACCGGGATAATGATGGTCTGTAAAGCGCATTGAAATTCTCATTAGCACGCTATATAAAAATTAGCTTTTATAACCATTTTTATTATCATTATTATTATTATTATTATTATTATTATTATTATTATTATTATTATTATCATCATCATTATCATTATTATCATTATTATTATTATTATTATTATTATTATCATCATCATCATCATTAGGGGCCTAATACTATTACAAGTGTATTACTGATGTCGTAATAAGCAATACTTACTGGATACTCAAAGAGATTGATGACATATTGTATCTAATGGTGCAAGTAACCCCGGTAAGTACCACGAGTCTGCACATAAATAGGCGCCAATCGAGTGAAATTGGGATTACGACACGTGCTGATACTGGTTTATATTTTACCTCTCACCTCTATTCTGAAAGATTTGGTTATTCATTCGTGTCTATGGTATCATGTTTGACAGTGTAATGCCATTGTGACAAAAATATAATGGTAAAATTATGTTCAAATCTACTTCACTTTCGATTATGAAAACGTTTTTCCCATATCGTTATCTATAAGAAAAGATCGTCTTCAATGAATACATTTTTCTTTTTTACATATCAGCGGTCAACAATCAGAAAATGAGCAGTAGGTATGCCGTGCAAGTGCATGTTGACATGTGATGATATATACCAAATAAGATTATCATGTAATGGCCAAACAAATATCTAAATCGCGTTTTATACGGTTGTAATAATGTGATCTATTTTTCGAGGGTCAAAGTAATACAAACTGTAAACTTCTGATTATAGGCTTCCCCACTTTGGTTCTTATGGCTACTACTTATTTACCACCTAGTGCATTTGTATATGTAATTAGAATGTATTGTATTGCGTTTCGATTACTTTTTGTTTCTCAAAAAAAGACAAAATGTTATTTTATAATCATTACAACTCAATTGATGTTTGTTTCTTCTTCTTGTGAACACAAAGTGGAAATACATTCAAATCAATCAATCCAATACGTTCCCTACCGTACAATTTTTCAGCTATTTTTCCTCAGACTAGCGTACTTGAATACGCCCACATAAACAAACAAACAAACAAACAAACAAACAAACAAACAAACAGACAGACAGATTAACAGACTTCAAAAGTGAGATCCCTGGATCACTATAAAGAGTCACTCAAAATTCACTCCAATTTCATTCTATATTCACTATTTTTCTTATTCACTCCTTCAAGAGTTAATATTTTCACTCCATTTTTTTAAAAAGTATAATATACAAATATGTATATATACAATATATATATATATATAAAGATATGTATTTATATATATGTATCTATGTATATATATTTATATATACATACATATATATATATATATATATATATATATATATAATACACACACACACATATGTATATATATGTATCTATATATATATATATATATATATATATATATATATATATATATAAATACAGTCTATAGTCAGTGATACGCGGGTTACACTTGCTTTCGGCTGCTAGTGTTAGCAATGTTAGTGCCCAAAAAGAGCGCAAGGGCCTTTGATAATAATAATAATACTGATAATAATAATAATAATAATAATAAAACTAAAAAAGCATACAGTACTGCCATTCCTAAACTGCTTTATTAAACACTGCTGCTAGCACGACAAAAGGACACCACGTGTTCTGTTTTATAAAGCAAAATGCCAATAACGCTTTATTGCATGCTTGCTGTGTTATAACATGTGTTTTACTATAGTATTCACAAGGATATACACCAACATCTAACCTATCGTACTTATTAACAATCTAAGTTTGGAGGAGTTGTGAAAAGGAAAGCATGTCACTCGGTCTGGATGGCGCCCTGTGTGACCTCGATGCTTCCGATTTGACATACATTTATCTCAACACCTCTCCTATTAATCTACTCTTACAAAACGGAACATGTTAAAATGTAATAACAATCATGACACGGGAAATTACACAGATGACATGCATAAAGTCAACGAGATAAAATATGAGCAAATTGAATAGAAAGTCTGGAAAACATGGCATTTTGGATCGGCAATCGGCCAACCACCGGTACGTATATGCTTGATCCCTCATTACACATGGTGTGATATCGAACATCAAATGCATGCAACATGCTAGCCTATAATTATTTCTGAGCGCTGAATTTGTTGTTGTATGTGTGATTTTACATACACATACACTTGTATTATGTTCCCGGTCAAAGGCAATAGTCTAATGACAGGTATTACTCTCAACCAACATCCTGAGAAAAAGCAAAAAAAAAAAAAAAATTACATACATAAATAAAATAAATAAAATAAATAAAATAAATAAATAAAATAAAACTTTATTACAAACATGATATCTAATTCTCCCGCTTTCTTTACTTTCAGAGTTTATCCAGGTCTTCCAACATTCCCACATCCAAATCAGGGAGATTCCAAACAGCAATCAGGGAGATATCTGTGTGTAACATACATTTCAATGGGCAAAAATAATAACCATATCAGAGAGATTGTAACATTCTCTCATTCAGACATGAACAGATTTTGACATTTTTAGGGGGCCTCCTACAGAATCAGGGAGACTTGGCAGCTTTGTCTATCCCTGGCTCCTGTATGAACTTGGACCTCGTGTACCACACCGCTCGCGAAACAGTCTAGAGCTTATTAATTTACACACAAGCACTTGCACATTCCGATCACCGCATCTGACATTCATCCCTATCATCTGATAACACGATACGGCGTGTCCACTATTAATTCACATACAGCTGTATTCAGTTGTTACGTCATTCTCCTGACTTCCATTGCATCTGGCAACCAAACCGAAACATCTAACCACACCTATGCAGTATGTCTCCCCTCAAAAAAAAAAAAAAAAAAAAAAAAAAAATTACAATCAGATTTTCGCATTTATAACGCCCAATATGATTTAACTGTCTAAATACTACAAGTACTTCAGGGTCTTAAAATATAACATATTAGCTCTATTTTGCAGAAAACTCCATTCAATTTGGTTAAGCGGTCACAGAGAAATGTGGATTGTTATAAAACGTGTCATGAGTCTGATTCTTCCAAGTTAAGCACTTGGATGCTCTTGTGTGTGAACACAATAGACAGAACTTGGAGGGAAGAGATTCCTGACATGCTCTACAAAATTCCTAATTTCTCTTTGACCACTGAAGCAAATTGAATGGGGTTAATACCGTTTTCTTTAAGATGTGGGCAATGAGTTATAGTTTCGTACCCTGAAATTGTATTTGGATTGATTCACTATTCTTAAATTTATCATTGCGGAGGGTCCCGTTGTAATTTAACCAAAACATCAATTGGTCACTGGCAGATATGACGCAGTCGCCGACTGAAACTGTCTATAAATACCGATGAAACTAAAAGACTACGAAACGAAAACAACAAAATAAAAGACTAAAACTGCCAACTATATCGACGGAATTTCAATAGTGAAAACACCTTCAGCCACCAATAAGTTTCAATGTAGTTTTCTCATTGATTATTGGACTTGATTACTGAATTTATCTGCATTAACCTTCGAGATAAACACGGGTATTGTACACTATTGTAGTTGAAGAAGCCATCTGACTCTAATTCAATTATTTCTTGCAGTGTAGTAAAATGAAGAACAAAACGAAGAGAAAATAGGAGATAATATGCACGTTAACTTATTTATAGACTACTGGCAATTGACTTCTAGGTCAGTCGTTCATCAAGTACTTAATAATGGAATTACCTATGTAAACATTACCTTCATACTTATTACCTCTCAACATAAAAAAAAAATCTAAATCAGTCAGTGAGCATATTCACGTTGGTAAATGAACCTGTTTAATTTCTTGAACGAACAATACTGTAACGGCAGACAATACATTCATACCACAACCTTGCTAAAGCTTCAGAATCATAATGAAGCTTAAATTGCAAAGGTACCTTTGACAAAGAATTTCTAAAACTATTTCCAGCGTATGATTGCCAGGTGAGAAATTACCTCAAGAAAGAACAATGCATCGTGTGCTTCAGGAATGAAATAAACCAGCAACTCTCTGAACATGCAACTCAAGCTGAGACGAAAAAAAAAAGAAAAGAAAAAAAGGCGTGGCAGTAATATTGCTTACAAATTGCGTGCGTATCCATTGTAGTGTGCATGTGTGTGTGTGTTTGCCCATGAGAATATCCCTACCATATCCATCCCATGAGAACAGCCCTACCGGTGATCCTCAGGGAACTTTTCCCTGGTGTACCTCTCGTTCAGGACCTTGGTGATCTCCGCGCTGAAGAAGTACCACTTCTTGCCGTGGATCTCCTTGCTTACTTTGTCCGGATGGTAGTGGCTGATAGCTTTGATCAGTAGCTTCTTTTTGGTTAGATCCTTCTTGAACTTAGCCCCTGGTGCCTTCGGAGGCCACCTCTTGTAGAGTTCCTCGACGAACTCCTCTGTGCTGGAGGTGCTGTTAAGGTCCTTCATTTCTTTGAGATCATCCCCCATTTCATCAAGGGCCGCCTTCTTCTCCTTATTCTCCTGCTCATCCTTGTTGAGACGATTTTGATATTCCTCCACGAAGGCAGTGGACTCCTTATACCAATCTGAGAGAGAAATAATGTTGAGCATCTTACCAATACAACGGAATCGAGACGTCGAAAGAATGTAACAACATGCTGAAAGTTATCAATTGTGAAGCAGGTCGTCAGCGGAATATCAAACGTGAAAATCATGAAAATTTTGAAAAATATAAATTCACAATTACAATACTGTGAAAGGAACAAATCATGCATTTGTTTTAAGTTTTTAGGGAGACGTTTTCTCACAAATAGATGCTTAGTGCCGAGAAATTTAACATCAAATACTTACTTATCAAATGGCATACAAATTTTGTATACACACTTCTTCGAATACCTAGGATTGAGGCCAAAATGCCAAGGGTTTGTATGACCTGTTTCTTATATCCTTGAATGAAAGAGACGTAAGTGCACTGAAACCACGTGGACAATTTTTTTTTTCCAATTCTTACAAAGAAATGTCTGGGCTGTGAAAATTTTGCGTAAAAATTAGAGTTTTTACGCGCACTGAGCAACAAGAGCAATGCGCCCCATACAACATGTCTCATGAAGTACAGCTCAACATCTCATGTATGCCGCAGTCGGTATAAAATAATTAAATATCTGTGTATGTGTGCGCCCGTGTGTGTGTGTGACAACGTTCTAATCAAAGTAATGCCGGAAAAGTGAATTGTATAATGATATCTGCATTTATATGTCTACTTTGAGCGATGAACTTTTTCCTACCTCCTTTCTCGCTATTGCATATTGGTTGAAATCTTTATATTTCCAAAGATGAAAAAAGGGGTAGTACACTTCTGCAAGAATAATGAAATTGTCTCCCTAATATGTCGAGTACTTCGTTGTTCTTAAAATTGAAAGTATGAAACATTCAGTTGCAACTGCAACATTTGAAACACAACATTTGAAACACACCGTATCCAAAATAATATACGGAATAAAAGTTAAAGTAATATTGCGTTGTTCTAATTGTACAGTTCTTTGTGAACAAAGTACAGAGAAATTTTTCCATCATCAACGCGGTTACGATTTTTTTTTTTCTCGCACACATAGTCTTAAACTAAAAACGAACTGCATCATCTCTCTTCCTTCAATGGTCATGGCTTATAAGAATTGACGGGATAGTCGTGACATCTTACCGGCTTCCTGAAAGTTCCGCGGTGTCATACTCAGGGCAAGTTCGATTGCCTTCTTGTAATTGTCCTTCCCTCTCACAGAAAGCTTGAGAACCTGGAAATGGAAGTATAAATGCAAAAAGTTCATTTGGGTTTTGACGGGTTAGCGCAATTATGTTGCCATAATTGTGATAACAAGCACGGCACGCCTCTTTGCCTTTTACGCCACAATTTACGCTACAGGTGAAAAACAAACAAACAATTTAAAATGACATGTATGATTCATAATATTACAGGCACCCACAATCATTGGAAAGACGTCGATGAAAGAGAGAGAGAGAGAAAAAAAAAAAAACAACCATAAAGATCTCAACACGCTAAAAGTGCATTGCCAAAAATTATTCTGCATTCAAGTCACCAGTCGTTACCTGGTGACTGGAATCTGGGAAAATAATGCAAAGATAAATTACCAGATGTGCGACATATTCATATCATGCAGCGTTCCATCTCTCCAAAATACCTACTCATCAGCAATTTTAGCCCTTCCGAATAACCGACACATACTTGATACTGCCAAAATGTGGCATCTTGACTCAACATACAACACATCAATTTACAAATTCTTTCCCGTGCAATTTGTTTTTTCTCTCTTTATTATGGTGGTTGCATTACAGGAGAGAAAATCTTCCGTGTTACATTAAACTATGCAAAAAGAAAAGTCAAGCTTGGAGAAAATACAAGATTGGCACAAACTTCTAAAGTTCATCAGATTTGGTTAAATCTGTAAAATCTGCACTACAGGGATGATATCTTGAGAGAATTGAAGTGTGGATTGAGGGAGTATACCTTGCCATAAACCCGGCCCAGGCGGCTTAAGGCGATGGCCTCTTGTTCTAAGTCTTTGTCCCTGCACAGCGTGATGGCTTCTGTGAAGAAGTCCACCACGATCCAAACCATGTCTGTGTTCAGCTCTTCCTGATCCTCCAGCTCTTTCTTCAGCAAGGCCTCACCTGGAAGAGGTATGACAGGCATGACAACAGAGATGTCAAATGTCGTCATGACAACAACACTGACGACTCCAATGATGATACTTATAGCGTATCTCTCCGATCCAATGATACAACCCGTGGTGTTAAGACCTGGTCACACAGCCCATAAGTCGCGTAAACGCATGAATCACGCAAGAAATTCGAGCCTTACGCGATACATGCGCGATTTGCGCATTTCATGAGTGTGTCTGACGTGGAACCTTCGTAGTTGTCCGCCGATGTGCGCCAGATCGGCGCTTTACGCGATCCCGAGTTTTGAGCAGCTCAAAACTCGGCTTCGCGTTAAGAGTTTTACCCAGTATTGCGCTGTTTTACGTAATTTTTGCGTAGTTTGCGTAATTTGCGTAATTCTTACGTGGACAATGCGCGAAATATGCATGGAATATCAGTGATCGTTCGCTAAAATGTTAGTATACGCCACGTTCATGCGCGATTCATACGCAGTTAATCATATACAGTGTAGTGATAATGCGCAGATTATGAATGGTTTTCCGTGGACCTCACTCGTTGCGCACAACCACGTATTCGCCCAATTTGGGGCCTTTGCGTGCCTATGCGCTGAAAGTGCGTGGTTTGTTCGTGATCTTTGCGTGATCTTTCCGTAGTTCTTGCGCAATTCATGGGTGATTTCCATCGAGTAAATCAGCGAAAATTCTCGACGATCAAGCACGCACAACCAAATTTTACGCGTGATTCATGCGTTTACGCGACTTTTGGGCTGTGTGACCGAGCCCTTAAATCTAACACCGATCTTTTTGCAGTGGAATTTGCGTGGTCTTCCAAATACCAAGAGAGTGCGCAAGCAAAGGAAATATTTTGGCAGGGTAATTTGAATAAAATTTGGTATGTGAGTATAGGGCGCGGTAGCACCCACAGAGAGAGAGAGAGAGAGAGGCTGTCCAAGGACGGGTCGGGACGAAACTATACAGAGTCTGATATTCCCGCAGATAGAGGCGATTTGCTAGCCCCTATAATTATAGTCTAGCTTCTGGACTCTTTTTACTCGTAACCGTGATTTAGTGTATGCGACAAGCCGTATGAGGGCGTGACACCCGAGAATTGTAAGATTTCTGTTGGCAGTACAATGTACAAAGAGAGAATAAAATGTAATCATTTAAATTTTCTGCTCGAAAGGGAGACAGGATGACTAAGCCAGAAAATGTAATTGGGTCGGTGATATAGAAGGTTGGTTTTCCAATGAGTAAAAATGATAATAACGCCAAAAACAACAACGGTCCGGAAGCTACCGGGACAGTACTTGTAATCAGGGACAAAGTGCCATAATTATGATCATGGTAAGCCCTTGTTTGTATGACAATGACTTCTTTGAAAGGACTAAAGACAAACCAACCGCCAGGAAACATAGTGAGCTCCTACGAAAAGAACATATCAATTTTGTGGAGAGTAATACCTCGGAATAGCTCGAATCACGTATCGGATATTGCTTAACCGCCCTATACATTTTTTTTTTCTCGCTTGTCAGGCCCCCCCCCCCCCCCCCCCTTAGCCCCACCGTTGCTTCCCCAGTGTAATAGTGCAATAACCTACCAGAATATTGCGCAATGCTGCGTGGTGTCGCAATGTCGGGATGTCAAAAGCCAACATGTGGCAATGAGACACAACGTTTCGAACGATTACTGGTAAGGGGGGGGGGGGGGGGGAGGGGACACGTAGGAAAGAGACATTTTCATGATTTTGTTGTTTCCATTACCAAGATTGTACACGTGTTGCACGTTGATACGAATGTAGTTCACTGAACACACTAAATAAAATAGGTTCAATTTCGCAACTATAACCCAACTATATGGGCCGATTTTTCTTGAAGTGAATGGTGTCTATTCGATGCTGATCAATGTCCTCAACTTTTACAAATCCATCAAAGAGGGCAGAAAAGTCGTATACTACGTCCACCTTTTTGCCGGCGGCCACGGTAGTCCGTTTGCCAGAAACGTAGTGCGCCGTGGAGGGATATTCTCCCTGTTTCCCATCCGTATTCTAGCCTTGTTCGTTCCAGTCCTCGCTTTAGCGAACATTAACAATCGGGCTGGTCAGGCGGGACTTCATATATTTCCCGTCGCGTTCCACTTATATGGACCACCTACAAGCTTCGTTTCGGCCTACTACACATTTGTACGTGCTGTCAGGTTTTGTTGCGTTTACCCCTTTTTCTTACGGCCTATACTAGGTTTCTCATCAGCACCATGACTACCGTGGCAATTTTTTGATAGTATAGAAGTCTGACCCAGCATCCACGGCCTGTCACGTTTGCCTATCCCATCCCCCCGCGTTGTCTCACGGCCATCTCGTTTGCCCATGGCGGTCTCAAACGTGATTGCCGTACATGGCCGCCGGGAACATGGTGTAAACATCGCATGCCAGGCTTGCCAGATATGACAGGAAGAGCAAGAAAATGCGTACAACTGCGTGCTTCGTTGTACTCCTACAGTTACCTGTACCAGAGGTGCAGTGGGGAAATCGTGCGCATATTCAGTAGCTTACCTGATGCTCTTGCCTGGCTGGATTCGGCCAAGCACGTGTGCAAGTAAACATCCTCCCTGAGGACATCTATCTCGTTGGCAATATGGGGATCTTCCTGGCACATCCGCTCGGCCTCGTTCATCGGAAAGTTGCACTCCATCATGAATCTTGTGTAAGAGGAGATTCCGAATGGAATATATATAGAGACAGAAGGAGAAGAAAGCTTTAACCCTAACTAGGCGGGCTATTTAGGTAGTTGATAGAGCCGGGGGGGGGGGGGGGGGGGGGCCCTCCCAGGCCCCCCCCCCCCCCCTCCAGATCTCGGCCGTCGACCGTGCGATCACGTCGAAAATTGGCACACACATTGCCTATGATGTAATCTAAAATACCATGAAGTTAATTTTTCAAAAAATCATCATTTATGCTAAATTATGCTAATTTATGCATGATGATGCATAAAATCAGACTATTTGGTATAAATCACAAAAAAAAACTCAAAACAGGCACATTTTTTGTGTAAATATTCTTTTTAGTGTCCTTAGCAAATGTAATTAAAAAAAATTGTGATATCAGAAAAAAATTCTAAAGTATTTTATTGTTTTTTTGAATTTCTTATGTATTTCTTTGTTTTTTCGACTTTATGTTTTTCATTGTTTTTTCGATGAAATTTGTCCGCGACATCGCTCCGAACAAGAAAATATGTTATTCATTGATTTTAATCAATAAAACACCAAAATAATCATGCTTTTATGAAATTTGCCAGTAAGCACAGTTTGCATTGAAATTGTACACAAATTAACGTTTTTGAGCAATTTTTGGTCTGACATGCATGTACATATTTATGCGTAACTTCGGAACCGCCCCCCCCCCCCCCCCCCCCGGCCTAGTTAGGGTTAAGTCGAAGTCGTAGCCTGACGATGTTCCTTCCAGGCGAGATCAGTTGACAATGGAATATATCGATAGTTCAACATTAATCAATCCGTGGCAACTCAACTCTGGAAAAATATATGTTGCTAATTGATCTGTGCGATTAGTTTCAAATGAATGAATAAACAGAAACAGAGCGCGAACAAATATCTAGTATTCACCATACGACAGCCAGCTGTGTCGTAGACGTAAAGCACATGACAATCATTTTAAATATGTCAGGTATATCATTAAAGATATCGTTAGCATGTGGTAAGATGCAGATAATATTTTTTAAGCTAAAAACCTTTTAAAATGTCTGCAAGGTAAGGTGAGGTGGAGAGGGGAAAAGCTGTAGCATAAATTACCGATGAGCGTTGAATACTCTTACCTCAAGCATTCTTTGAAGTCGCCCTTCTGCCATGCCTGCACACCTTCGTGGAACAAGAGCGTGCTATAATCCACATATTTCTGTGCAGCGAAAACGGAATCGGTCAGGCAGCCAAGGAAGTCGCTAAATCCGGCGATGCGTTCTGCATATATGCGGGGAATCGAATTAAGCATTCATGTCTTGATCGTCACTTTGTTGCGGCTGAGAACATTTTCCATAATTCCCTTTCCTTTACCCACTTTTCCTTCCTGCCGTCAAAATCATCTGATTCTATCGGCAATGAAGTGTTTGAAGGTTTTCGTGGAACCTTCGGAAACCACTGGAACAAAAGCAAAAGGCTGAAGCTACTGATTGACAAATTGCCTTACATCAAAGTTGTGTTCTTTTAAACTGATGTACATAGTAAGTCCATTTTGAACATGGGTTCAAATCAGTAAAACTGCCTCATCATCGACGAAATTTTGAAAGTTTTATTGTGTATGGCTTCTCAGCAAAGAATTTTATCGTGTTTTTCAATCTCTCCTTTTTTTAAGGACACAGGGAAATAGGAAGCGTTTATCTTGATTCAACATCATATTTGAGCTTGCATACCCCCTTGTCAACCTCTAGTTCTTCCTCTTTCAACCAACGAAACGTATTTCTCAATTCCTCTTCGCCCAACGCGTTATCAACAATCTACCTTAAAGGGGATGGCTAGTAACTGATCTGTGGGAATCAGTGGGAATGCTGGAGGATGATTGTTCCAATCCTTGTGGGATTCATTTAAGAGTACATTATATATCTATTGTTGTGTGAAAATGATTTGCTTCAGAATGGTCTCATATTCAAGTAATGTGCAGTTTAATATTTCCAGGTTAGCGTGCCTGGTCAGAGACGGGGCATTCATCTGCACATTACTTGAATATGAGACCGTTCTGAAGCAAATAAGTTTCACACAAGAGTAGATAATAAAATGTACTCTTAAATGAATCCCACAAGGATTGGAACAATCATCCCTCAGCATTCCCACTGATTCCCACTGATCGGTTACTAGCCATCCCCTTTAAATGTGGTGTTCTCTGGAAATCACTTTGGAACAGTAATGATATCCACTACTTAGAATGTATTTTTTTATTCATTTTCTTTTTTTCTGGCAAGGTTTTTACGAAGGTTGTTTTGCATATTCATATACTTCATTGCAACCTGGTGGTTTAGTCTCTCATTCAACAATATGTTAGTCTGGTGCCAATCATCTGAACATAATCTTAAAACAAAATTGAAATTTTAAGCAAACATTATCATAATGCTCACTTGAAAGGGTGTCACTACCGTCAATATCTTCCCACGTGCAACGTCAATTGTGAGGGTCTGAATAATGTACCCGATATTTGTCAGAATCTGCAAAAACGTAACTGCCCCTAAAAGAGGACATTAATAGCAAATTCACTGTCAATTCAAACGTTTCCTCCTTTCTCTTATGATTGGAGAATGTTATGGTATATAGTTCCCGTGATATTTCAAAGTTTGGGCGAATAAACCGCATCTTTATCAATGATCCAAAGTACCTATTTAAAAAAAAGAAACAATCTCGCAATAACATGTTGTTGTCCTATTACCTTTCATGTCCAGGGTGGCTAGCCAGTCAGCGCTTTCTTTAAAACACTGCTCCCTGGACTCCTCCACCTGTACACCCCATTGGTCATTCTTCCAGAACCGTTTCTGGTAGGCAAGGCACAGGGATTTCAGGGCCTCCTTGAATCGACTTCGGATGACCTGCGTTCACAAGGAAAGAACAAACAAACAAACATACAAACAAATAAATAAATTAACGACAAAACTGATAACTGGGTGGATGATTCCTTGAAGCTCGGTCAGTCAACTTCCTTGCAGGGACATCATGCATTTTCATGCGTAAACTTATATTGCATTATACGTTATTAGCATGAACATGTCATTATGTGTATTGGCCTTACATCTATGGCCGACTGCACACACTTGTAATTTGTCATCGATTTTGTTTATATCAAGCAAGTTTCTTAGTTTAGTCGACATGCGCAAGCTGAAAGGGTGTATGAATACATGCATATAGGCCCATGCACATAAAGTTTACACATTTTCCTAATAGACAAATTCATTGAATATACACTATGCTTTACGTATCCCAGTACCAACTATTTTAGCTGATTTGAGTACAGAAAACAAACAAACTTAAACAAACAAACAAACAAACAAACAAACAAACAAACAAACAAACAAACAAGCAAGCAAACGAACAACAAAACCAAAACCAAAACCAAAGACAAAAACCACGCCAACAACAAGCAGACAAACACTTTCCCTGTTCCAATGTCTTTCCTTACCAGGTGATCACGAGGAGGTTCACGCTCGGTGTGAAGGCTCGCAATCTTCCACGACGCCATGGCAATGTTCTTCAAGGCCGACGCTTCTTCCTCTCCGTTTGTGCTGTAAGTGAGTGCATTGTGGTAGCAAGCGAGGGCTGCCTCGAATCGGTAAGTGCGCACAGTTATCCCGACGTTTTGAGTGGCGGTCCTGTAGTACTGATTGCCGCGCTGCCGCTGTAGTGTGGAATCACTCTCCTGCATACTGGCTGACCTTTTCATCTCAGTGGCTGAATGGAAGATGACAATCATACATACTACATGTTCACATTTTCCATGCCGACCTTTCTTTCTATTTTCTTTTTCTTTCTCAGTATATACAGCATCACACTCGTTTCAGAGCTTCAAATGTTACTGCAGTGTATGACCATGGAGGGGAAAGAGAAGGAGCGGGATCTCTTTGCAATAATTATTTTGTGCAAATTTATGCGTAGGTTCTATACAGCATGACAATTGAATGCTTGGCATTTCACTGGCTTTGATGTTCTATGCTCCAAGCCGCTCTTCCGTAGAGTTCAGAGGAAATGTTGAAATACTGTAATGAACTTGGTGGTAATCTTGTTCGGAACAACTCCATCAAAAGTTTTTCTTCAATCTCCTTGTTATCAGTACCTCCTGACTGAAAAAAGAGAGTTTGTATCTCACTAAAAAGTTAACATTTAAAAATCTTACGCACATTGCGCTTAGTAATAAATGGTGTTCTGCGCAAACCTCAGCTGGCAATAGCCCGCGACACAACCGCAACAAGTTTTGAGCATGCATGCTCAAAATTTGGCTGCAGGAAAATTAGACAGAAAAATCCGTCAGTCCGGAAATGTTCTTGATTCTGTGTTTGTTTGTTTGTGTGTGTTTTTTTCTTTTCACTTTTATGGCTCTCCTCCGTGGAGGGGGCTAATCTGGCTTCCAGACCCTCCGCTCGTACCATTTTGCTATATTGACGCCCTCAACGTCGAAAACTGCAGCAGGTTTAGGTGGATTTGTGCTTGCCTTCCGCAAAGGCGGCGACTTCGTCACCGCGGAGGGCGCATTTTGAAACAGGAGGCCAGTTGGTAAAGGGTCTGGAAACCAGACTATAGAGAGGGGATTCCGTGAGGCTGCGTTCACAAAAGAAGTATACTATTCGGGTATTCGGGCTCGTTTTTCGAGGGCACGCGAATAGCTTGAATCGAACGATAGGATTTCCTCACACCGGTTCACATAAGAGGGCACTATTTGAAAATACCGAATAGCTGCGAAAAGTATAGCAAAGTGGGAATCGAGCTTGTTCGATTTTCTTGCAGCGTATACCGTCTCTCGTTTATGAAATAATGACACTTTTGGTCTGGATTTGCCCTTTAGCAAAAGTAAGCATGTAGACTGACATTCTGATGCAGTTTAGAAATTGTTAATAAGATTTGCTGGGATGTAGGAGGAAGAAATCCTCACTGCATGGGATGGTGAGTTGACGGTGCGGGTGGCGGTGTATTCGGTGCCCGAATAGCGAATAGCGAATAGCGAATACCGAATACCGAATACCGAATACTTCTATGTGAACGCAGCCTTAAGCCAGTCGTATAGTCTGTTATATCAGACTGTAATATCATGGATATCTATTCCCCAACAATATCATAAGCTTGTCGGCACGGCACTATTATACAATAAATGACATCAATGAATAAGCACACGAAATTCCTGTAGATTCTACATATCACGGGAAGTTTATAGTCAAAATAAATCTAGTTCAAAATTCTGGACGTCACCAATTTCCATTCAACCGGTATACCATTCCGTAGGATATTTTGTTCATGCAAGAGATTTTTGAAAACACATGCACGCACCTTAGGTTAAAATCACGCATGGTCAATCTATCATTTGTTTAGTTTTGGTTGTGTGTTTTCTGTCCATGTTTACATTTTAGTCAGTTATTTTATACATACGCGTGTAGAAAGTAACTTATTTAATGGCCTTTTTGGTTTTATTTAAGTTCTCTTCTTTCATCTTCTCAGTTACAGGTAAAAAATTTATAGATCATTTTTTTTTTTGTACTGCATTGTAAAGTAGTGACAATTCTATTATACTGTTAAATGAGAAAATGAGATGAAAAAAGAATGAGATTGAAGTATCATGAAGAGAATAATAAACAGAGATATTGGCCTATATTCAAATTGTCACTTTGAAGCATGAAAGTCCAACTTGAAACCGATCTTTCAGGATCACCACGCGGCAACCCAGCCGGGCGTAGAGACAGGAAATACATTGGTAGTGACCTTTTGTTATGTCGTTCTGTGCTGATGGAGAGGATCGAGAGATCATGGGCGCAGCTCTTACTAAGTTACCAACATGATTATAGAAGAATGTTAGCGCAATGTTTTGCTGATGAGGTGAAAAACAATTAGATTGCATTGATTACAGAAACATGACAGTAAACAATAATGATATCACATTCCTAGAGAGATAAAGAGTGCCTACGCGACGATACACTTAAATAGCATGGACTTTTGAGGTTATTGTAGTATGCATAATGATGCACATGCAAGTAGGTACAAAATTGATTTTCGACTAAATCGAGCACCTATAGACACAGCATGCACCAGCTCGACACTCGACACAGCTGGGCACCGTTTCGTGAAAGTTGTCAGCGCTGACAAGCTGTCACTATCTGACAATTAACATCCATAACTTCAGTCTGTGGCCAGAGCATCTCAGCCAATCAAAACCAAGGATTTTGCTGAAATTGTCAGAGACTGACAACTTGTCAGCGCTGACTAAATTGACGAAACACCCCAGATGTTTACGTACCTGATACCTTATCTATTGAAAGTACACAGCACAGTAAGTATTCTGATACGTGGTTGATACACTGACACATGTGTGCATATTTATCAAATCCGCGCATATTCCATATAGATCACATACACATGGTTTCACATGGATGAATAATCATTCACACACGCTCCCCATGCCCAACTAGAATACGTGTACATACAAATTCATAGGCATAACTTTTTTGAATACTCGCAGCCACTCGCGTATTTGCAAACGATCGAGGGGAGGTTGGTCTGCAACATTCTGTTGCTCATTATACAACACGACACCTACAATTAGGACTGTCGTGGAGTTTGTAGATGCACTTTACGCATTACGTCACCCAAGACACGACCCCGGAGTCAAACGAGACTCACCCGGTTGATCTTGATTTATTCCGCCGTCACCTGGTGACGTCGTGGGGTTGGGAAGTGAAGTCGGCTCCGACGACGTCCCTTCTGAAGGAGTTGTGTCGCCTTTAGATGTCCCAGCGGTCGAAGCTGTCGGCGATGGCCGTCGTCTTTTTTGTCCCATCGCTCTCCTTGACAGCATCGGAGCACACCCCAAGCACTCCTGGCCACCACCACAGGTGACCGTTTCCCTCCTCTTACTACGCCTGCGCCTGCTGCGCTCTGATGCCCACTGCGTACTAGTACCTTTTGCTCTTGGCATCGTGACTTTTCACTAAATATTTACACTCAGACGTTTACTATATATCCCAGACAAAGTAATAATGCCGATGTATGAGGGAAAAGAATGTTCCAACTGCAGAAAATAGTAGGCTCCTATAGGAAATCGTATCAATGCTCCGTTCATCGAGAGTTGTTCACGCAGCAGGTGTGAACAGTACAAATAAACTATCTTACACCATGGACAAAATGTACCGTGAAGTTGAGTTGCACACGAACACGAGCTGAAACGTTGCTACACTGGAGGCCAGCATCTTCACTCTCTCCCCTATTGCCCCTCCCCTCCCCTCGTTCGTAGTCTGGTTTCCAGACAGTTTGCCAACTGGACTCCGCGGCGACTTCGTCGCCGCCTTTGCCGACAGGCGGGACAAAATCAACTTAAACTACCAGTATACTAGTTTTCGACGTTGAAGGCGTCAATATCATGAATAGCGAAATAGTATGGGCAGAGGGTCTAGAATCCAGACTACTCGCTCGAGGCATGGTGCTGCGGCTCGAGTTTTGCTCTTTTTCGGGGAAAACATTGTCTGGCTTCCAGACCATGATTATGGCTGTATTTTTTTAAAGCCGGTTAAACGATCTTTGTCACAGCGGAGGGTGCATTTTGTGGAAGGTACGTACGTACGTCAGTTAGCAATGGGTCTGAAAACAAGACTGGGGAGTTCATTTATGGACAATGCGCTGCGATTGTTCTTCATTAGGTAGGTCAAGGAGGTACATCTTTGGGTAGGTACAGGGAGGTGCTCCCTGTATCTCCCGAGAGAAACAATGAAGCTCCTTGATAAAACAACATGTTCGGTCTTCAATGTGCATATAAAGGACTGTGAGTGCTTTCAAATAAAGATACACACGTATTTTCCTCAGTTTTTCACATCTACTAGTAATTCTCATATAATGTACAAGCTACATAATAGACATTCGGAGTTGAAGATTTTCCTCTGACCTTTCACGTGGATCATACACCTATGAAAAAGCTTAATTGCTTTGGTTTTGTTTGCTATCCTTCTTTCATTATTTTTGGACATTCCCTATCAATTTATCTTCACTATCCACAATAACACAATACAAACATAACTGGCTTTATATAACAATCTACATCTTTGATGGTTCGGGGTAATTTTAGTATACTTACAGTCGATATGGGTCGGCGATGTACCGGTATATGCTTTTTGGTAGCATAATCCATATTGGACAAGAAAGTGGGAAATTGATAATGTTCAGTCGATGTAGTAGGTAGTACTATCCATGACGTAACACGACTTGAACCCAGTTCAGGCAAATGGTTGCACCGTTGAAAAATATGAAGACTATTATATGAGAAGGGTGCATGCACGTCACGAGACCGACACCAATTACGAATCATACAGCTATACGATCGAGTCACACAAGTCATACAGCCAGCCCCGCGAGTTCGTCACAAAGCAAACAAGGCCCACGAGACCAATATATAACGTCGGACTCGTGAGCTGTACATTTACCTATTGTCGAACTCGTGGGCCTCATCCCTCATACGCCTATTTAGTTTCGAACTCGTGGGCTGTATAATGAGTGGATGTCGGTCTCTTGCTAGGCTGTCCCCGTATTCAGCCTCTGTCAAGTGGCTAGTGGGCTGGCTGAACCACAATAAAAAGCACGCACATTGATAGGGTTATGATATAAAATTAACTTTTAAGTGTGAATGTCTATGGTTTCTTTGCATACATGTACATAACTGAATGTAATCATCATGGACGAGTCCCCAGTAGGACACTCAGGAAAGGGTCCATGGGAAACGCGTGTTGTGGAAAATTCAGCCCGTCCATAACTGGGATAGGGAAGGGGAAATTTCTTCACCACTGTCAGTGTCATACGAGTTTGTGCAGGGAGGTGCTTCCACGTCCCTGGTTTCTGAATTCAACAAATACATGTATTGTATGTATCCTCTGTTTTGTGTACGTCAATACAGTGGAATGTGGGGGTCAAATGGAGCCATATCCAAACGTAAAACAGAGCCTCCATAGGGGCAGATTACGGAGGCCAAATAAACCACTGGAGTGTTTACCGAGTCTTTGAATTAAAGGAATTTGAGTGTAGGAAATGAGAAAAGGGGCATATGGCATGTATATGATCCATCCTGTGGAATTATCCCTGAACATTAAGGTTAAATAATGACTCGCAACCCCTGGTTAGGAACTGAGCGTATCTACCACATCTGTACAATAATTATATAAGACCAAATCAGAGTAGAACAAAGCGATCCGAATGAAAGGTGAGTCCCACCTTTGGGATCGACTTGTTTGGGATATCTCAGTCGTTTCAATACCGATTTTCATCAAATAAACTTTGAATTCCTTTCTAGAACTATATGTTCTTTAATATTCCATTAGAGATTTCTCATTATTTATGAAATATCAAACAGTAATCGAAAAAAAAAAACCGACGTTGGAAACTTGAAGCCCATCTTCACAATTGAACTGGTACCTACTTTAATTATCGATGGTTGCCCATCGATAAGCGCATTCTGTTCAAGATCGTAGTTATCACATTTAAGAGTCAAGGAAAATCTCCCACATACATGTATATCTCTAGCATGATTTCTCCATATCAACCATCCCGCTCTCTACGATCAGCTGAACAGAATCTCCTAAAAGTCCCCAAGGTAGTCTCCCACACCCATGGTGACAGAGCCTTTTCAGTCGCCGCCCCTTCACTCTGGAATTCACTCCCCTTAAACCTAAGAAATCAGCCATCCCTCAACAGTTTCAAAACTGCACTTAAGACTTATCTCTTTCGTAATTAGTTGCTCAGGTAAATGTTACCAGCCTGTTGAGGGTATTGTGCTTTTCATTGTAGTGTAAATAACCGTGTATTTATGTAATTATTATTATCATTTAAGTGATTAATTATTTGTGTAAATTATAGTATCTTGGATTATGCAGTAGTTTATGTTTAGGTATATTATGTAAAGCGCTTAGAAGATTTTATTGCTAAGCGCTATGAGTTATTATTATTATTATTATTATTATTATTATTATTACACGGCGGCAATTTTGGCGGTTGCTAAATAGCGGTACCAGCGCCTTCAAGGGGGAAAAAAGAATGTCGCAGGTGGTGAACTCCCCTACCTTTAACCTATGGTACTGACTGTTCATAGTAACCAGCCTAGTAAGTAGGGGCTAGTACGGGTACATCCTTGACTGCACAGATCGACTGATTCCAGCTTGGGGTGACAAAGACATAACGACAATCGATCTTGACATAACAACAATTAATCTTGAGCAATGTCGTCGCATTGTATTTGCAATAATGATATTTCGTGCTTCAGTGATCACCATGCTTGCCTTAGCACTTAGGCCCTAATCTTTTGTAATGTAGGACCAATGTATAGATCTATGTATGGGATACGTAAGCCCTTTTTACACTTGTGTTTCTTAACCCCGTACTTTCTCTGACCCAGGACTATTGTTAATCCAGTACCAATTTTTTCAGCTTTTTACACTCGCCAAGAAATCCCGTACTAAGTTCTTGTCCTAGGCTAAAGAGAAAACTGACCTTTTCACACTCGTATTTCTTAGTCCCGTACTTTCCAAACCACATGAATATTCATGATACGCTGTGCACTGTCCAAGTACACGCACGCACCGGCAGCACTTGATTACCTCGTTTCTGATTGGTCAGTGGGGGTTGGACTTCGTCTCCGTGGCTTAGCCCCGCATTAGTTTTTCGTTCTGTTTACACTCGCTTGCTTGGCACCGCAATTGCGGGGTTAATTGCGGTGCTAACCCTGCTTTTTTGCAGGGCCAGATAGTACGGGATTATCGGTGGAGCTAGCCCACTTTGGCAAAAACAAGTTTTAACAGAAAGTGGGCTAAGGAAAGTCCGCGAAGCCCCCCCCCCCCCATCCCCCTTAGCCCGACTGTTGGTACGGGACTAAGGAAAAATTTGCAAGTGTAAAAAACCCTTAACTGGGAGTGAGACTGATGAGTACTATTTATCTCTTTGCTATTGATATTATATTGTGGCTGAACCACATATAAATGTAGATTACAGTAGAGTCTATAGAATATCTTTGGACTGAACCCCCCCCCCCCCAAAAAAAAAAAAAAGAATAATAGGGGTTTAGATTTAGATTTCCTGTTGAATCTCTTTTGGGTGAACCATCTCTACCAGATACCTCAAAACTATGAAATGATGCTCAGGTAGGTGATGTGATGATAGAGTTATAGGAAAATACTTTAGTACAGTAGGCCTGGTTTTATTTTATATTGAGTGTATTGAAAGGATGCTGTGCTATACCTGAATGAATAACAGGACGATGAATATCGAATCGAGCTATGCAGTCACAACAACCTAACTGTTGTAAAAAGGTGCCGGTATTGCGGTAGGCCTAGTTGTTTTCCCCGCAATGGGGCAACCCATACGACACGTTGATAAACCGATGTAGACTATAGACTCTAGCACTTGTAAAGATCTACAGACCTAAACTGGTATTGCCTACCACGCCATATGAGATGATGTTCTGAGGATAGGACCACTCATGTCATGATTCCAGGCCCTTTCTGCCCGCGAAACTCTTCAGTAGCCCTGTACAGTATCAGCACGCGCCGTGGGTACGGGCCAGCCAGAGGTGTCAGATTTTGTCTAGGCCAGGGTGCTGTTCATAGACCTATAGTTAGACTTTGATGTGTGGCGGTGTAGGACTGTAGCGGCAGTATTGATTTATTCAAGAAATATTTTGATTGGAACAATTTAGACTGTTACACCCCCTTTAAGGTGCAGATCGTTACCTTGGATACACCGTCAAGTGCGCATTCCTTCGGCTGCTTGCGCACTGATTTTGCTTTACGTACTAGTATGCTGTATGCGTACTACATAGCTAGCCACGCAAAAGACATGGGCCAAGATGTAAGACACGATCAAAACAGAATGAGTTTGGATCTGTGATTGATTTACTTTAGGAACCTAAACAGTTTGGTAAGAGAAATTATGATGGAAAACAGACGAATATTTGATTGCTGTAGCTTTGTTTAATCCTTTATGTAGTGATATGTGTTGTGTTGTTAGCTTGTAATTGAGTTCAGAATTTAGGTTGACAAAACGATTCGATACGGTGTTCGTATAGAAAGTGATTATACGTAGAACAGTACGGTACGCTGTAGGTATTGATTATTGTACATGATTCCTGCTTAGCAGGCAGGGAAGAGAAATGTTGGAAGTGTGAGTGTATGATTGAAGCTTACAACACTGTGTATGTTTTATTTAGGAATAATGTAAGACTCCATATTCAGAAGAATATTGTGTCATGGTCATATAGGAATGAGAATCAGATTAAGGGATTCAACTTTTGTCACTTTCATAGAGCTGTATACTGTTAGATTTACACACATATATGTACGTATACCGTACGGTCAATACAATCCCATACATAACTGCAGTTAGAGGGCTAACTTATTCAATGTTTGTGAAGGGTTAGTTTCTTTTTTGGTGTATCATATGGATGTGGAGGTGTCAAAAGGAAAGACATTCATGGGTTTAAAGGGAAAGATGACTTTGGATTTATTCTATTGTCGGAAAGGCAGGCTGCATTCTGGATAGTGTTGTAGGGATGCAATTGCATCATTTGAACTGAATTATGTGAGTGATAGAGATAAAGGTCACTTGAGAATGTACACTTTGTTTGAATGATCAAAGTAAACAAAGTATGATAGAGTCAGGTCATTTAGAACAATATTATTATCTCATGGTGCAGTGTATTGGACACTGAGAAATGCAGTACATGTACCATACATCAAATATTGAGTCAGAATTTGTCTCTGCAGGACATTCATGTGTTAATGTTTATGACCGAACACTTGCATATTTAGTGCACTGTATATGGTTGCATGCATTTGGGTTAACAGTGTAAAGTTGTTACTGTTGTTTATGTTAGTTGCACAAATCGAAAGGTGTTTCGATTATTACAAGTATTAAGTATATTTGGAAGACACAGAAATAATTACACTTGACAAGCTGTTCAAGGTAGTGATAACTAAGCATTTATTATTTCTTTTCTCTTTTTATAGCGAACCACAAGTTCGGGTTCGACAGCAGTATGCAAGCACACAAGTACACAAGTTGGTGTGTTCCACAAGTTTTGGTTCAACACAAGTTCGTGTTTGTTACAAGTACACGAGTCCAGCTGGTATTGATGTCTTCAATAAATGAACGAACCTGTGCGTTCCAACTGTGACTGACTGAAGTAAACTCTCACCTTTATGTAGTACGTGTCTACAAGGACCTATACGTGTGTGTGTTATATTGACGATGTAACTGTCAAGGTCTGATCATGGACCCTACGTAGGGTCCATGGTTTGATCAACTGAGTGTACAATACAGACAGTAATCAGGCAAGCTGATAAGACTACGGATCCGAGAGAGAGAGAAAGGGAGAGAGGGAGAAACCGATAAAAACAACGGGGATTCCCCGCGACTGGTTTGTACCTTGTGTCCGCACACGATTGTCCCGTGAAAGCCTAACCGCTGCAGCGACCCAAATATGTTACAGCGCCCCGCGATTGGGTTAGTGAAAGCCTAACGATCCCATCCATTGAAGTCCAAAATTACTGAATGCACAAGAGGCTGGTTTATACCTTACACCACGGATTGCATCAAGGGCTGGGAAGCCACTTTGATAGGCCTAGCCCTAGACCTATGATACTTTAATAGGTCTAAATATTAACAGAGTAAGATGTTGCCAGTTTGTGTGTTTGTACGATACTGACTTCGAGACGAGTAATCAGATGCTTGCCTTGCTTCGGTACGAGTTAGCGAGTATTTCAGTCACAGGTCAGGTTGCTTTCGATACAGCACTTGTGTAAGGCCCATTAGTGGCGGTTATAAGACGAACTTGGAGGATCATAACTACACGCAGCCGCTGTCGCGAATAGGAAGATCAATGAGTATTGACCCTTACTGGGATCTGGTAAGTGAGGATGTCGATGTCGGCGGCGGTGTTTTATTTTATGCTGCCCTCATGCCGTGGTGATAAATCATGATGCTTGAATTTGAAATACATGTACTAACTTGTAGGACTACTCAAGTATCACTGAATGACCACGTTGAGTTGAACAATGCGCAATATTACCGGAGACACACTACAGACGGACGAGACAGCTTTGTGTGTGTGTGTGTGTGTGTGTGTGTGTGTGTGTGTGTGTGTGTTTACAGCAAGCACTGGTGTAAAGAGATGGTGCTGGCAGCTGACACACAATGTCATCATTGCATCTCCCGTTGTCACGCTTCTGTTGAGTTGGTGGTACACGTAAGTTTGACGACGAAATTAGAGAACGTTCGTCAAGCTGCTTTGAGATCTTCATAAAGTTGACATTGTAGTTTAGCCATAGGCCTACTCTACTTCAAAGTATCGAAGCATACTCATTTTACATCCTAGCCCAGTATCAATTTGAATCGTTTTTCCGAATGGATAATCTTGTTTGTACTACTACTAGGCCTGCATGCACATCACCTATTCTTGAATTTCACCCATTCCACCAGAATGAAGACAGCGGTATATTACTACAAGGGAAGAGCTGTTGTAACAAACTATATTTACATAGTATTATGAGGGAAAATGTGACCCGCGACAACGGTTTCAGGCAAAAGTCGCAAGAGCAAATTTCCTCCTAGGCGGGGTACAAAGATCTTTACCATTATTTTTGTCGATTTGGGTTTTTTGCAGAAATCGAATCTTTGATATGTTTTCTACATCTACACTAAATTTCATAGCATAAGACTACGTTTTTCCTATCGAAAATGGAATTTTAAACACCCTATGTTGGATCGCACTCGTCAGTTTCGACCTTGTTTCGAACGCCGCGCCAATATCCCCAGCGTTGCTACGGCGCAAGGTCTCGCATGCGATTGGCTGGTGCGTCGCACACATTTACATAATTCGGCTTTCGGAGACACCAGTTGCAGCGTTTGGGGAATGCTTTGTCCACGCATGCATGATTACATGCTCCATTGTTCTTGCTTAAGTGGTTTATACGCTGCAGTGCGTGCTCTTCGTTTGGCTTTCTATCCAAACTATTCTACCGCAATGTTCGACAACGGAAGTGAAACAAATATCATTTAGCACGACATAATCGTGTGAAAAGAAAAAAAACAATAGTCTACTTGTACATGTAGTAAAATTATGACAGCAGACTGACTCAAGGGAAGGTAGATGAGAGGAAAGGAGAGATCACATGAAACCAGTTATATTCAAATACTACACATCAAGATCGCACGAAACTAACGAGTCGTGTTTGTTTGTTTGTTTTAATATAATTAACACCAACGAACAAGGCAACATATGCACGGCTTGTAAAAGCAAAACAAACAGGAAGCGTGACCTTTGCCAGCACTGGCATTTTTCTGCCTACAAAAGGGTCGCCAATGATAAAGTCAGATCAACAACAATGAAAACGCGATTTGTAAATGTGTGGATTCGCCACCCGCTCCTGTTACATGCACATGGTCATGGCGTGTGGATGCCATTGCGTAATGCGTGCGCCCATACACATGTACACCATGCGTGCAACTATCGTATCCGCCATCTTGAAAGACGTAATGGTAAAACAAACCCGAGCGAACCGCATTGTTTTGCGGCTCCATACGCTGAGCTCCTAGGAAGGGTGCCCGGGAAATTTGACTCTCTCAGTGAGCCAATCAGAAGGCGATGTGGTTGCTAGAGGCGGAGCTTAACAACGATTGGCACCATCGTACGGATGGGTGATTCTCACATCGCATTGCCGCTCGGACATTGTCTTTGAGAAAGAGGTGAATCTTCAAAGCCTGTTTTCTCGCAATTTTGTCAGGCTAACAACTTAAAAAGTGCACTTTATTTCGCTTTCCATGCCCACTTATGGTGCCAAAGAATGCAAGTGTTTTATATCAATGCAAAGCTTAGGAAATGGGCAATGTGATTCAGTGAAAAAATGAATTTTCAAAATGCCCGACTTTTGCCTGAAACCGTTGTCGCCGGTCACAAATGCTTTTATAGGAGTGATTTATGTATTTTTTGCGTTATTTTTTCATTCTTTTTACAGTTATCTTTGAAATAAGGGAATCGGAGACAACTGAAGAAAAACGAAAAAAATGGCTGGAATATGTCTATGGATATATATAGCACTTGCTCTGTCGTCATATCTATGTGCTTCTTTTTTTTTTTTTCAATCTTCTGACAGTCAAAAAACATATCGTGTAGGAACCCAGCCAGGCCAATGCCGATCAAGGTGGATACGACTCCGATCGCCCTTGCCGAGCGAGCCCGACCTGGCCAAAATAATTTGGTCGGGCTTGATCTCGAGAGTAGATCTAATCGGCAGTGGGAACCCACCATATATATGATGACTGGCGGGGGAGGGAACATACCGAATGTTCCATCCGAAGGGTTTGAAATGCTATTGAGGGAGGTTATAAGTCCCGAGACGAAGTCGAGGGACTTATAGCCTCCAGAAAGCATTTCAAACCCTGAGGGTGGAACGTTTGGTACATGTTCCCAACAACAAAAGTCATCATCTGCTATATTATACATTGTATGGGTTAGTCAAATCTGCTTTTTCACATTATGGATTGAATAGGCAAATTTATCCTAATAAATCGATTGCGCGAAAGATATGATCGTTTAGTCGATTGGTATCGTTTGTCATTTGTTACGTAAACATGTTCTCAAGTGCCCATGGGCGAACATAACCAACGTGCCTCTATCACGTGACTGTGTTTAGCCAATCACTACCGGTATTTGACTAACCCATTTAATTATAACACGATGTTACATGCACATGCTACATTATTCATGACCACGCACTATGACCGATCGATGTATCCTATCAAGAGCTTGCATCGATTTATGACTTCTAACTCTTAAGTTAGGTATCATTTACTCTTGACGCACACCTGCCGGAGGAAATACACAAAGATATTCCACTTTCAGCCTGTAATGTACTGCGAGTATTGTAGTAAGAGTACTGTTTTATGTGTCGGTAGCGTGGTGTGCACTCTCAACTGTATAGTATATGATGTCAAGCCACAATCGAACATTAGTCCATGCAGGAGACAAGGTGATGGTTCCAAGACATACAATTTAGTTTATTAGATATAATAATCAGGAATTCCAGAATGGTGCATAATATTGACGAGGGAATATTGTCGGTAGTATAAAAGAATACTGTTCCACTCCTTCTTGGCACATGACCGAACAGAGTCGGGGCCGGAGTAAGATTGATCCCTCAACTCCAGAAGCATAAGATATATAGGGACATGGATAGAAGTTAAGAGATTAGTAGTCCGGGAGGGTCTATGATGTGGGGATTATAGGTTCATTGAACAGTACTGTGTAAGGGACTGGCGGTGGGAAATGTAAACACAGTTAGTCTGAATTTACTTAAACTTGATTGAGGACAAAGGGAAGGATTAACTATTGAGTAGAGATTAACCAAAGTAATAACAAAGATGGTTGGGTTCTGAATGGAAGTTTCATTGGAGGTTTGATGGTCTTGTTAATAAAAGGATATGAGACTATAAAGCTGGGAAGTGTACATAGGGTTTTGGATTAGACTAGTTGTATATTTAGACAGTATAATTGGGACAGGAAATGGGGATAAATTCTTAACTTGGTCAATCAAGAGACACTTATAAATTACATGAGGTTTGTTCTGTTTTAAGGTATAAACTCACTATTTCTCCATCTTACATTGTGAAGGAAGAAGAGACAGAAAGTCCGCAGCTTAATAGCTGTATAATTTCGCGAGTCGGGAGCTATTCGCGAATTTAACAACACGCGAAAATATTACCTTCCAAAATGAATCCCTTGCCTTGATGATACGAAAATTTCAGTACTAGTAGTATACCATGTCATGGCTTACCGAACAGACCATACTGTACTGGCTAAGCTTGTTTACGTACATATAGCACGTCCACGTCTACTTACGAATACTGTAGAGAGCCAATCCATTATCGCAAGGGGACCACTCGTCAGAAATCTAGCGCGATAGACTTAACCACTTAAAAAATGTTGAATTCTAACTTACTAGTTAGTAGAGTTTGGTAATTTTTTTTTTTCATGCAGTGTATAACTAGTATCATTCTTATTTGCTAGTAAGTTGAAAATTCACACTTTCTTTGCCACTTCATTTTCTCTGGTCCCCCCAATCGCGAATTTAACCACTCGCGAAAATGTGTGACAGCGGCAATTCGCGAAAATTTATGTACGCGAAAATTATAGCGTATATTCCGGAAATGTGTTTATTTTTGTTTTCCCTGTCGAAGAGAGCGATACGCACCCCGTGCGTCAAGCGTTGTGTTTGCGCAATCCCGATACAGCTGTGTGGGGATTTCGCAATGGCACCTGTGCTCGTGGCCGTGTAATGAAAGAACACTATAGGCCTACGCTACAAAGACGACAAATTCGGTCAAAAATTTGTGTTTGTGTATGCATAATAATGAAATCAGATGAGGTCCTAAATTTTCTCTCGTAATGAGTGCTGCGTGAGTGTTTTCTTTTTTCTTTTTGGCAGATGACATAAGCCATGAAATTTAAAGGGGACATTATTTTGATATCCCAATGAATGCAAAAGAGTAATGAAGACCTAGAAACAATCGTGACAGAAGAGGTTGAGAGAAATACAAGCTGAGCGTCAGAAATCCACACAACGCGTCCTGAATATCAGACACGACTGTGCAGAAATTACTGGTAGTCAAGTGTTATTAATTGTTACACAAAGGCTGATATCGTAGTGGCGGTTTTCATTTTCTTCTCCGCACCCAGTGACAAAATGACATGGTTAGCGACATCGTTGGCTTCATTTTGGTTTGATGATTTTTTTTTGTCAAACATGTGAGCTTTTCATTGATAAAGGACTTGTTTTTATGTATGATGTCATAAAGCATTACATAGTAAAGGCCTATTATATATATATATATATATGCGCCTATAATTGAAATAAATGTATAATGATACATAAGACACTTTCTTAAGCGTCGAACGGTTGTCTTGTTGAAACCCTTGATTCCAGCAAAGAATGCACATCTCACATGAATTTTAAACGACATGTGAAAATATGTCCTTACCAGTTCTCCTGCATTTCCCAAATCCATGTGTTTACAATAATGTATTCCCCTCTACGAAATACTGTACAGCTGCCCTGAGTGTTAAAAAAATACATCAATAAGAATGAACTGAAAGGTGTTGCTACCTACCTCAAAATCAGGAGAACCGATCATCGGGCTTCCTAGCCAGACAGTCAGGGCAACAAGTTGATCTATTAGAGTATTCCTTTTCTCCACCTGTGTTTGCAATGAGGCAACCCGACAGAGAGTTGATGAGCCGATGGTGTACAAATTGTGTCGCGCACTTTTGCGCTGGTTTGATGTATGGTAATGTGCGCGCTGCAATACGGCAAAGTGACAGCGCTATAATGTACAATGTAGGCCTACTCACGGAAATGCGGGAATTCCCCGCGACTGTTTTGTTGGCTTGTGCTGTTTAGCGTGTCGTGAATGCAAGAGAAGCTTTGATCCTTGCGCCCTGCAATGCCAGTCGATGTGCGAGTGGGAGCTCTAAAGAGTAAAATGTAAACAAACAAAACGGCAGAAGTTACAGGGTTTGTACAGTTCTGGTCGAGGTGAGGATTTAGCTTTTAACGTTTTGCGAGATAGCAGAAACCACTCTATGAGATGTCAAAGAGCATGCAATTCTAAGGGGTATCAAAAGTTTATTTGATGAAAATCGGTTTTGAAATAGCTGAGATATCCCAAAACAAGGTGCAACAAAGAGATCCTAATAAAAGACGTGGCCTGTCGTCTTTTATTATCATCACTTTTTTGGATACCTCAGCCATTTGAAAACCAATTTTCATCAAATAAACATTGAATTCTTCTCAAAATTACATGCTCTTTCATATTTCATAGGAGGTTTCTCATTATCTCACTTAGGAATGTTCAAAACATGAATCCCCACCTCAACCAGTACTGCACTGTACAGTCCCTTTAACTGGTCTTTGATGATCAGAAATGGCGTTATGGCGTGTAACCACGTTTTGAGTACTTCCGCGTAGGATCAATGTACAAAGTATATTGGTCCACCAATCCACCTACCAACGTAATCCCCACACAAAATTAATGTAGGCCTCATCTTTTGGTGTATTTCAGAGGAAATGTCGAAGCCTGCAGATGCATGGCAGTTGGTGGTAATTTGTGGTATGCAACAAATCTTTTCAGTTTTTCTTCAAATCTTTTTGATATCCCAGGACTGAAAAAAAAAAAAATTAGTATCTCGTATAAATTAACCATCTTCCTCACATATTTTGTGCATAACTTGGCATATATTTTCATTGTTTAGCAGTAGAATATCAAATCTTTCAGGTAAAATAATTATTTGGCTAATGCGTATTTTTGCGTGTTTGATAGGACTGAATAGCAAAGAAGTTATTACCAACTGAATTTTGTTTTCGTGTCCTATTTTTGCACACTAAATAACCAGTGCTGTCGAAAATATAAGGAATAGCTGGTTGAGGAATAAGTATGTGTAGGCCTATATACCATGTACCTAAACAAAAGTGCTCTCTTTTTTTGTCAAAGCAATTTGTTAACCCTATGTGTGCTTTGAGTGTCCTGACATAGGAAACCACACACTAAGTAGTATTGTTCACGCTGTCCAAAGTCCATGGCACAGAAATGCTTAACACCTGAGATATGATATGGGTATGAAGTAGAGATCCTTGTTTATTCTCTTTCTCTCGTGATTAACACCTCCCTGGTTCTACCATTTTTTCGCCATCTCGTATAATGGCAGGAATTAAGTCTATCAAATCTACTCATGCTGATGTCAGCATTGTAAGTAACTGCCCTTGATGAAAGCGGTGTCGCGCTGCCTGAGATATAACGACTCGCTCAACAGCAGCAGTCAGTGTTACGCACTAAACAATTGCTAAAGTTAGACAGTTGTGGGGAATCCCGTGGTTAAGTGAAATCGTATTGTCCAATGATGGCTGGGATTTAAAGGCGTTACCATTTGCAGATGAAACAAAACCCAACTTTATAGTGCTTCACAATAGTTCAACAATGTGAGTTAGGGATAGAAACAACCAACGTAACAAAAATTATCATAATCAATGTTAAGTATTGTTAAATGTTTAAGAAAATGTGAACAGTAGCTAAAATAAAACTGTCCACAGTTATGATTTAGTGAGGAAAACAGTAATATATCCTTAATATTGTAACGGTTTTATATTCATACGTATATGATTAAGTATAGGGTTCAGTACTGTGTTGTGTTTTTGTTATGTAAGCTAGGTAATATGCTCTGTGTGTTTCTGTTGTGTAAGCGAGGTACACTGCCAGCTCAGCGTCTTCTCTGTCTCTTCTCTTCTCTTTGACTTAATCAGCTCGTCTATTGTCTCTTATGTTGTTCCTTGTCTCTCGCCTAGTCTCCCTCTCTCCCTCGCTTATGTTGTTCTTTGTTCTCGTCCAGTCCCTCTCTCTTCCCCTCTCCTATGTTGTTCTATATGTTTGTAATCCGGTCCTCCTCTCTTCCCCTCTTCTATGTTGTTCTTTGTTCCCCGTCAAGTCTCTCTCTCTCCTCCTCTCCTTTCTTGTTCTTTGTTTCTTGTTTACGCTGGGTCTGGTGTGTCTAATTATTTGACCGTCTGCTTTGTAAACGTGATTGACAGCTAGCCACACTGACGGTCACTGCCATGTCCACTATGGAGCTAGAGATTGAGATTGGATTCAGATAGGCAGATTACTGTGAGTGGGATCGAGTTCTGGGATTAGTGTCAGAGTTCGGCAGATCACAAGAATGACAATGTTATACCGTGTACATGTACTGAATGTCATGTGGAGCAGGCGAGTGTCATGTCGCCTTAATAAAGTCATTGTGAACCGGAATCTTGAGTCTTAGTGCAGTCTGTCATGCTTCAACATCTATTCTATGTACAGTCCGTGAGGCCCGCTACTGAACCTCATCTATCACGGAATCTCAAAGGAACAATACATGTCTTCTCACACTTCTCCGACCCAGTACATCACACTCACAATCTCCTAATAACTATACCACATACGACTATGTTCCGGAGAGAGACCCCGTGACAATATTTTAGGCTTTATTGCAATTTTTTTATAAGTATAATGTTTTGTGACACAACTGAACTACACATATCATCAAATGTGATAATTCGATTTCTTTTTTAAATCACCGCTCCCAATGGCTAATGTACCTTTAACGGGACTACGGGTATTTCCAGTGACTATCTATCGGGCTCTGCACCACTTGCTGTAGTACAGATTCTGGTCACTTTTTGTCGTTGTGCACATTCCCACCACCTGAGGCGCCACCTCCCTGCAAACACCATGGTCTAGCTACCTCCATGCACACACCAGTCGCGCAATCCCCACGCTTATCTGTCAGCAATCTTGATGGTGCCGAGCCCTTTGTAATAAAGGCCGCTTCGAGACTACGGGGATTTCCCGCGACTGTCTATCTTGCGCTGCACTTGCTGTAGTCCAGATTGTGGCACGATCTCAGCTGCCTGTATAATCCCATACCATCCGTAACGTATACTTAAAGGGATCGCACAGTTTTGGTTGAAACCTAATTTCAGGTTTCTAACATTTTTTTGTGAGATAATGAGCATAATGAGAAACCTCTTATGAAATATGAAAGAGCATGTAATTCTATGAGGAATTCAATGTTTATTTAATGAAAATTGGTTTTGAAATGACTGAGATATCCAAAAAAGAGCAATTCTAATAAATAAGTGGGACCCACACTTTATTACGATCACTTTGTTTTATTTTGTTTTTGGATGTTTCAGTCTTTCCAAACCCAATTTTCTTCAAATAAACTTTGAATTCCTCTTAAAATGGTATGCTCTGTACTATATCATAAGTGTTTTCTTGGTATCTTGCAAAAATTAAAAGCCCAATTCTCATCTCCACCAATACTGTACCACATCCCTTTAACGTAACGTGAATCATTTAGCAAACAGTCCAGGGAGTGGACAACACTTGCATGCCGTGAAATCCAGGGCATCTTCAATCCTCTTGTGTGACCCATCATGCAAAGCCAGTCAATGTTCAAGTGACCTCTATAAATGTAACAAAGAGTGATAGTTTATAGAATAATATTAAAATGATCCCAGATGAAAACCTGCAAGTAATAATGTGTTGTAAAAACGTAATATAATTTGTATTGTTGAAAGGACTGGCCTCGACGAACCTGCACGCTATTGCTGGTTCCTTTCTTTCTTTCTTTGTTTCTTTGTTTCTTTCTTTCTTTCTTTACCAACAGCACTTGTTCTTTAACTGTTGACTAGTGTGACCATATTGACTATGTTTGTTATGTTTTTGACAAAAGAAGCTCATATTGCAGAAATGTAGCAATGTAATTCCATTACAATAACGCTTGCTGAACAAGTTAACCTGTGTAGAATTATGCACGCTTCCTCCTTTTGTGCTACTTCCTTCGGGCCCCTATTCATGCATTCTAATGTTGAAGCTGCCATGTCATCATTATTGTTCATTGTGAATTGTTAAAGATTTTAAAAACAATATTATTCTTCATCCAAATCACTATGAATTCATGAATTCTGTGATACCCATTATAACCAGTTTATACACGTATAAAGTCCAAAATGTAAAAGTCTGAATTCAGCGAAGTTCAAGCTCCTTTAAAGCGTAAAACCTACCTGACCACTTACATATACAATTTCACTTTACAAAAAGTCACAAGATCATTGCAATCGATTGTGAACAAAAGTAGTCCATGGCTGCGTTTATCTAAAAAATTTCTGAGGCAGAATCACGATCCTAAACGCGTTTGAGGCATTTTAAACGCAACCGTGTTTTCAAACGCGTTTAGAATCTCCGTTTTGAAATGCCTTTCAAAGGGCGTTTTGAAACACGTTTGATACCACGATCGCCATTCTGTGAGTAGAAACGCAATGCCGTTTTGAAACGCGTTTATATCTCGAGGTCAAATCCCAGCTGTTTCCGGTTGTGCTGTCTAACCATTATTTTGTGTGTGACTGATGAGGCATGTTTGGTGGTATGCAGTTGACCTTACTTCCCGGGTCAAACGGCGCAAAGCAGCTGCGCAGTGACACCACTCGAATCGCGATTGTATGATGGTTAGATAAACGCGGCACCCTGACAATGTGCCTGAGAATCGCGTTTCAAACCACGTTTGCAAACACCGTTCCAAACGCGTTTTGAAACGTGATTCTCTCTCTCAAGTTAGATAAACGCAGCCTAAATCTGAAATTGTAAGAATGACAATAAACAATGAAATACCTTGTACATATACACAGGTAGTGAAATCATGTATACAATTTAATAAACGCTGATTTACTAATATTTATATCTCATGTAATATGCCTGTAAATTATTCTTCTAATTCTTCAAATTCGAATTTGTCAACTTTCTTTACTTTATCATGTCACAGCTATATCCAGACCCATGTAACTGTGTAACGAATAAATCTTTAATTTGCGGAAGCTACGTTTCTGTATGTATTGAGAGTTTTACACTCATGTATTTCAGCTGTGAGACTTAGAACCTGCTACAAACTGAAACATGCAATTTTACTTCGTTTGTAAAACAATAATCGTAACATATTCAATATCGACATTTATATGTAATGCATATAGTCCTTTAATGTATGACCGTAAACAAATCACTGAAAACAAATCATTCTTTCAAAGACAATCTGCTATTTCTATTACACAGCTTTATTCATGTCATCGAAACGTTACTCATCTATACATTCAAATTCGGATTTGTTAAAATTTCATTGCCTTACTATATTTATCGCAACTTAAATCAAGACAGAAATAAAATGCCATAAATCATTGGCTGTATAGATGACCCACATAAAACTTAGGCACTTTACACCCATTTACCCTACATTTGCAAAGTACATGTATTCTTAAATTCATAATCACAAGAAAAAAATGTTTTCTGGTTGAAAATGATAATAATAGATTAAGAAATTAAATCAGCATTGGCACACACCATCACGCCCAAACGACAAATTTCTCTTTATTTTTGATAATGAGGAAGTAGTGCTCCGATTGCCGTAAAATTTTGCAGGTATATGTTTATAATATAAATAGATCGTTACCAACTGATCGTATCGTACGATAAAAGACAAGTTAATACACGACCCTCTTGGTTATGCAAATTAGGGTCAAATGTGATATTCTAGAATATCGTATTTTAGAGATTCATCTGTTTCGAAGATGATCATAAGCGCTTGATTATACCCTTCGGCTCTTGTGTATCACCTCTGAGTTGCCTCGGTTGAAGCTTATAACTTGCGTCTAATGAGTGTGACACTCTTTCTTGAAGGCAATGTCATGTTAAACGTAAAAAATGAATTTTTTTTTAAAATTCTTATTTTTCTATAACCCCTACCGTGCTGCTTGCTTCATTTTGTTCAGTCTATTAGAAAGAACTTAAACAATGAGTGGCTTTTCACTTCAAGAAAAGATATAAGTTTGTATGCAAATGGTTGAAATCAATAAAACATATAAATATAAAAAAGTTAGTCTTCTAGAGACAGGTCCACTCGGTGAGATGAAGTATCGGTGACAGGTGGACGATTATGGTTACAAGGACACTGAAGCTCTCAAGAGAGACTCACACCTATGAATAATTGCCTGCAGACACATTGTAATAAACTTCCTATCCACTATGCATACGTAAACCAGCACTTGCTTCACATCAATATTTGAACATTGAAGTGGGGGGGGGGGGGGGGGGGATCGTCCATCTCTCTTCCTCTTTCTTTCTTTTTCTTTTTCTCTCTCTCTCTCCCTCATGAAATATATAACAATAATTAATTGAAACATTGCAAATGTTGCCACTAATTATTGTTGCCACTAATGTTGCCACTAATGAAAGCATACGTCCATCCTCAAAATAAGGATTATTTTGCTAAGGAATTAATAAAACATCAAACCGCAACTGACAAGGTACCATGAAACTCGCGTAGATTATTCTTGCGATAATTTTTTCTTGATTTTTATCGGTCTCAAGATCTCTGTTACGGCCGTGTGATTGGACCGGTAAGCCCGACTTCACAAAGACAGTGCAAATCAAATCCATACTAAATTACATTTAGTCCATGGAAAAAGAGAAATAAAGAAAAAACAAACAAACAACAACCCCAAAACCAAATCCACAAAATACATTGTACATGGTACCGCATAGTGCCTCGCCAATGCGCGTGTGGGCGTGCGTTCAACATTGAAAGTTTCTCGGGGCCAGCAGCGACATGCTTTGCGCGTTAAATTTGTATGAAGTCGAAGTACGTACATGACTGTTACGGCTTTGCAATAGTCCTGTTGAATAGAAGTGGGAAACTATTGTAGTACTTCGACGCGCAACTGCGTCATCTACCGTCTGCACCGGCCCATACGGCCTGGGCACTGTCCAAATGTTCTTGAGCATGTTTCTTCAATGTCGCCACTTCGCTCAGGATTCCAGGATCTCCTCCACACGTCTTCGTTGTCTCCTCGGTCAAATCGATGCACTTCGTGAAGAACCTTGAACAGCAAGAGAGATAAGACCTTTCATATAAGGTCACAACATATAAGAAAACATGTAAAGGAAAATGGGATGAAATCTACTTTTTTAAAATGAAACCATCGTGATAGGAAAAACAAAATTATCTGGCTACCTGATAGGACTCGTACGTGTAGTACAGCCTTTACAGGGGTAATATGATTTATTTCAGTTATTTAAGGCGAAGTCCACAGAAGTATACTAATGATAACCATTTGACACACTGCAGCTGGTCATTACGTGTCTTGTGAAACAGTTTGTAAATTCTTTCTTGAAATTCAATGATCCGAGCATGGCCTTACATTTCTGCGTTGTCTTACGATATAATGTAATACTATAGCTGACTTCCTTATAGATGTGATTGTGAGAAAGCAGCAGCTTGTATTTTTCTGTAATCCTGAATCATGTTTTTCTGATGTATGCCCTACTTCATTCCACCATCAATATTCTACCTTTATAGGCCTGATTATTGAAATGTTCTTCAGAATCGACTCCCTCCCTGGTAAACATCGCCGCCTCTTGTACCCTCTCCGATCCATTCGTCCTTAAAATGATACAATTTTTATATTCCTTGTTTCTGGACGTGCAGACACCCACCTTTGACACACCTCCACATCTCCACCCTGCCACGCCGACAGTCCCCGCCGAAATAGCAGCTTACCATACTCCATATACCCTTCGCTCTTTAATTTCAACTCTGGTAGGTAAGCTAGGAATTCGATGAAACACAAAAACAAAAACAAAAACAAAAACAAAAACGAACAAAAATATTTTTGATGTCACGTAAGTGGACGACATTTAACTGAATACAGAATAAAAGTCCACTAACAGTGCTTTTTCTGTGTATCGTATAGGCTAAATATGAGATTTGGACTCTCTGGACTTCCTTGAAAATAAGAAAAAAATATGTTTGCACCACTCGATGCATACATAATACCACGTCATGTTAATGTGGTATGGAAATGTGGTCTTACATAAATTAAGTTACTATATACGAGTATATTACTGTGTGGTGTCAAAATTGCCATTGGTTTTGCATTAGCACATTTTATTGATGTAATTGATTTACAAATTGTCCTACATCAAAGTAAATAAGCACCGATTAATCAGTGTTTTAGTAGTAAACAGGGTAAAGAAAAAGGATGAGCATACTCGAGTTGATCTCCTGATTGCTAACGATTATCAACGATCCCCTGTGACCCCCGGTAATCAGGAGATCGTTGGTTTAAAGCCAGCCCCAATGTATATGCCCATGATTTTATCATGGCTGCTGTACTACTAAATCACTGATCAATCGGTGCTTATTTTTGTCCATGCAGGGCAGGCAATCTGTCAATCAATTGCATTAAACAAACAATTCGACGCAAGAATGAAATTATACAAACAAATTATATAGTGATTTTAATGAATTAGTACCTATAATTCACTGGAATTTCTACGTCTTCGGGAAAAAAAAATGAATAAGCTCTTCAAATCTATGTCCATAATAACATATTGAAGTTCTTAAACAGACCGACCTATCGTGCCAAGAATTACTACCTAGAATCTTCCTCCACACACAACATAGAAATAGATGGACGCTGAAATTTTGTAACAGCTGGACTCTTGCAATTCATATTTTCAGAGCAGCAATTATCTACTGAAGACTAACCCTTCGTGTGCAAATACTCGGACCTGGCTACGCGTAGGCTGATTGGCCTATGTATAGATTACATTTTCGAATTTTGAAATGATATTAATAAAATTCGTGCTTTCACTCCTTCCTTGCCTTAAAAGACCAAGATGTCGTGTCCAGACAGGCTTGCTAGCCAAGCTACGTCTAAATGAGAAAATAACACTAAACATGAGATTCCAACTTTCATGGTATTAGTATGAGTGTTGGCCTCTACGTACATTTTATATAGCGAAAGATAAGTTATCTGATTGTCACAAAGCCAACCTTCCGTGTTTAGCCTCGTTAGCCAGGCTACGACTGCTTGTAGAATTGCGCTCCAGCCTTCCTCGAGATGGCTCAGCCACGTGGCGTCTCTATGGTGACGCCGCTTATACGCCGCATTCATGAACTGTAGGGCATCTTGGAAATATCTGTGTATAACCTGAAAACGCAAAACGAATGTTTGCATAAAGGCAATGAGTGATAAAAAGATGAATACAGATGAGTGGATGTGCAAGCTGGATATCTACTGAATGCGTTGTAACACGAAACAAAATATAGTATGTTTGTTTGTTTGTTTCACTTTTCCATCTGAGAAGATGGCTGGCTGTATAGCCTATATTCAGCTGCAATAGCTGGTCTTTTTTTCGTACAGGAGTTGTGGTTCTTTCACACACGGGACCGCCATTTTATGTCCTAATCGAAGGACAGAGTGTTTTGCCACGTACTATAGAAGGGACGGTATAATAATATACACAACATTGTTCCGTTAGACACGGGAATTGAACCCTGGTCCTGTGGATCCCGTGTGGATCTACAGGCAGACGCGCTACCGACTGAGCCAAATTATTCACCGCCTATTTGCTTCAATTTAAGGGGAGAAAGCTCAGCTTGTGCTATTTAATTTAGCAAGACTCCTGGTCTTCTTAGTGTTGCTAGATAAAGTGAATAAAGTGAACATAAATATCGCTGGATGGCATGATGATAAAAAGTTTCAAAACCTATAGTTGAGCTAATATCATCAACAGGTCATTATAACGACACCACAAATCTTAGATTGATAAAAAAAGATGATAGGGATGACGATGATATGGAAATAATGATTATATGATGAATGATTATAATCATCATGATATTCTGATGAAAGGACATTCTAATGATAGTTATCACAATAATTCCAGCCACGTGTATAATGGTGAGCTACAGACTACATCATACAGTCATATAACTATAATTTCATACTTATACTTCACCCATCAGCCATCACTATGATTCAGTGAAAAGTCGCAGTCTAGTATAGGAAAAGTGCGAAATAAAGTGATTTCACTTTAATCCAGAAATTGAACGCATTACAACTATAACCACCTCCTTGGAATCTTCTGTACATCGACATGTTACGTCTTTCATGAAGCATACCACCATCGTGTTACGAATTAAACTATCATGTGTAGATAGCCAATGTCTTTCAAACTATTATTATCAACTAGTAATCATCCACTAAATTTCAAAACACCACTGTCAACATACTGTTCCTCTGGTGGCCAGCTTCCTTACCGTTTCTAGGCTGTGGTTTTCTGTGAATTTCATATTCCTATTTTCCTATTGGAACAACATGTATATCATTTGAAAAGCATAAAGTGTATGCACATAATATGAATATACAAATCACATTATACAATAGATTTTAAGTCGTTGCTGTTGAGTTGATTTACGTCTTTAAGATGGAATATATAGGATAACGTACGTCTTTGCTATTTGCCGAGTCGTGGTCGACGAACAGTAGGGCCAGTGACGACGACGTGGTGGCTATGATCATCGCGGCGTCTGCTGCGTCGCTCTCGGTGTCGCTGGAGAGAAAAGCCAATTTGTAGAAGGTGAGGGCAGCGACCATTTTATCGGTGTCCTCACGCCATCCAAGATCTGCGGCTGCCAATTTTCCCGCGGAGTCACTCGTGAGCTCCAGCAATAGTTCCTGAGCCGAGTGCGAGTTGTCGTCGTCACTATTACTACTCTCATTTCGAACATGGTTACCTTGGCCTTCAAAGCAAACACATGAAGAAACACATGTGATTATGACCTTCTATCACAATGCCATGGAGGAGATTCGCGGTGACCTTATGGGAAAGCATGATAAGGTATTACTTCCTCCCCTCCGTTGATTTCATTTGCGGCACTTATTCTTCTGGGATCAACTGTGAAATTTACGTATAGTATGTACCTATAATTTCGTAATTCTCTCATTACGCAATGTGTGTGATGAATGTATGGTGAATTCATCGTATCTGCTTCATCAAACGAGTGTATTTCGATATGCTTGACGCATGGGAGAGTTGAGCCTCTGCGTATAGGTTCCGAAAGATCCACATATAAATAGAACTGTCAATATCGAATGCTTGAGGTTTCTTCCAACTGACACTGATTTTTGCCCTGTGAAAATCTTCCATATTGTTGTTGAGTAAATCCAAGGATCCACCCAACATTTTCTTCATACAGAATAGGATAAAAAGAAATGTTTATAGTTATTGTCTCCTTCAAAAAAATAAAAGCTATGCCTATTCAACTGGGTTAGCCATACTTATCCTTATCCATACGTCATCCTTTTCGTCTTTGTTGCAAGCACTGGTTTGACTTCATTCATATTTCTTTGTTTTTTCTTCTTTTCTTTTTGTCGCAATTCATCGTTAAAGCACATTTGATTAGGGCAATCCAGAGCTTGCATTCATTGTCATTTTATAGTCACCTCTGAATTCTACTAAAAGTCACATTTAAAGGATTTGACAGCTGGATTTTTTAAATGGGGCATTTCGATACCATACCTATTGTGTCGTCATCTGTGTCTTCCGTGCTTTGATTATCTTTGGTGACGTCATCAGTTACCGCAATCTGAGGACAGTGCACGTCCCTTACGTCATTGTCAGCAGACTTCGGAGAGATGGTTTGAGTCAGGAGTGGATCTTTATTAGGAAAGACAATGAAAACAAGGAGAGAACACAACGCTGATCTCAACATCATCACCAACAGTTCTTGTGTAGTAAAAATAACGTTGCTACTGATGACGATTACACAACGAACTCTATATTAATGATTTATTCCACATTGCTGGAGGTCGGCAAAAAAAAAAGAAAAGAACCTCAAGCAATCGGTGTGTGTTAATATTCATTGTTATTTTTCCATGAGGCAGAATAAAATAAATATATTTCAGTCGAACCCTGAATACAGTTCACTGCACAATTGTTTCACGTGCAGAATTTTCAAAAGCCTAAAGTGCTATAAATTCATGGCTAATTTATAAATTGGCAACACTTCAGAATACTAGAGGTCTTGTCTATTTCTTTTACCAGGATAGCGTTTTTACAAGTATTTCTCTGATTTTGAACGTTTGTAATGAATTCAACTAGTTCCATGAAATAGTTCTCCAAAATGGACTATACAGTGAAACTCAGAGGTGCCATTCAAACAATGAAAAGGGCTTGATGAGTTGATTAATGCTGTTCAAACAGAGCAACTTTACTCCAAATTTGTAGCAGATTCAGGTACAAAAAGTATTATTGTCAAGAACGGTACATGATAACCCACTTATTGAACTTCATGCAAATTGAAAGTAGCATTTCTATTTTAGAGAAAGAGAGAGAGATCGAGAGATCGAGAGAAAGAAAGAGAGAGAAACCTAATGCGTTCTATATATATCGCAATTCATCTTGCTCGTCTGCCAGGTTATTACGGTATAACATGTATATAAATGGCATTATATTAGAATCTTAAACCATTCTATATACACGCGAGTACACGCAAAGACATGCAATATTGTGTATGTTTTATCTTCTTTCGCGCGGAAATCTCAACAGGGCGAGATAGACATTACCACTGGCGATGTTTTCATCTTGTTCCGTGGCGTAGCCATGCAATGTCACGTGACCCCCAGCAGGTATATCCACTTGGTCATGTGATAAACTGAAGTCTGTGAATCCTTCTCTGATCAACGCAGGGCTGCCTGTCTCTATCACGTGACTTTCAGGGGAGCCTGCGAAGAAATTGAAAACTTTATGAGTTCACCTTTTGAAAAGCTCGAAAGGTTTTATTTTGTTGCTGGAACACACATGGTCTAACCGAAACTGTAGTTTGATTTCTAATGTTGGTGTAGGAACAGTATAACTTCGGTAGACGTTGTCATTAAATGGGCAATGCCGTTCTAGTGACGACATCACAGAAAGAGTAGAGAATGGATTTTATTATACTGTGTCACTATAAAAGAAGATACTGAGTTAAGAATATCTAAAAAGTGGGAGCTGCCAGAACAATCGTTTAAATGTTTCCTAAAGTGAGACGAGATAAAGTGTCCTTATTCATGTTTTTTTTTTTCAGTATGTTTGCTTTCCTTTATTCATTATGTTCATTTACTTTTTTCTTTCTGGGTATTTGTGTGTGTGTGTGTGTGTGTGTGTGATTGTTTGTCAGTGTGATGTAACCATTAATTTCTGCTGCACTTTTGGGCTCTCGAATCACCCTAGAAATGAGTGGTTTCGATTTTAGATTCAGCAAGAATGTACACGTTCATTTCAATTCTAACTATCATTCTCAGTGGACGTGGACCTCTTTGGCAGTGCGCAACGTAATACACTTTGTAGTTCTACCTGAAGAGTCAGATTATGTAAAAGTTCAAAGGTGGGACACAAAGTATCTCATTGTTGATTCATCACATGAAGGATTGAAATATTCAAGAAAAGATACACTGTAGCTTAAGTTCATGGTAATTGTGCGAATATTTGTACTGTGTGCATGTAACTGTCAGTAGTCCTTACGCATGAAGTCATCTTTGGCTAAATCCTGATGATCTTTACCCCCATCACACTCCGAGTCTTCTTCCAGCCTCTCGTATGACGTTGAATTTCGATGACCTGTGAGATGTTGGCGAAAAAAAAGCAAATGTTGATATGACGTTATGATAAAATAACGAGATAGTTCAATTACCAGACTGTCAATGCTTGAAGTATCTAGGGCCTACTCTAGCCCGATGCTTCTTTCGACATGTTATAGGCTAATAGCATAATGCAGATATTGCATAATGTAGATTTTGGCAAAAAGACCCCCAAAACAAGAGTGACAAAAAATCCCGCAAGACAGAATAACATTAACTTTGATTCATGAATACACAATGATGAAATTTTAGCACTTCAAAAACGTGGAACATATCTATTTTTACATGAATTCGAGAAATAGGAAAACCGCAATGGCGAGAGATTTAAAGAGAAAGAGCATGAGAGAATTGAGTTTAGCTGTTTGACGATCAATGATTCAACGGAATTCTCCACTGGATCCGTGCCGCATTTACCCTTAAATACGTATGCCTGTGGTATTCATTTTTATTGTTTAACTACGAGTACCTTCATTTAAATTTGCAAGATCTTCATCAGAGCTACCGGTGAAGTCCTCGTGCAGTCTTTTGTATGAAGTAGAGCATTCTGTATCTGACTGGGCTGTGGAAAATTCGGAAAAAACACGATAATTATAACAAAATGTCGACGCCCACGAGAAAATTTACAGATACCCATTCCTTGTCAGAAATATTTATTACTGGATGAAAAATCATCAGTTAATCAACATAATCCAACTTGTTATATATTGTAAAAAGTTTACTCCTTATTTTAACACAAAAAGCTAGACGTGTTTGCGACATGCATGTTAGGCTTCGATTAGCTCGTCATTGCACCAACCAATATCGACTCCATGTCGACTGGTTATTGAACACGGAGAATTATCGACAGATGTCTTCTGGTGAAGTTTTATTACTTCGACAACATCTTTTGGTTTATATCACAAATCTGTCTGTTAAAAGCAGGCATAGAGTCAACACGATGGCTCGTGTGTATTGGCCATCTGTAAAGCAGTGAAACAGGTGTGTTTATAATTATGTTCATTGGCGCATTTTACACACAAATACACACACACACACACGCTACAGCAGCAATTCATTTGGATGGAAATAAGGTATTTATATGAATTCATGTCATCATGTGTGTGTGTGTGTGTGCGTGTGTGTGTGTGAGCGAGAGAGAGAGAGAGAGAGAGAGAGAGGGAGAGAATGCATGTTTGTACAAATAGCCACACTCTATTCACTCACGTCAGTGTTCTATGCACATTAAACATCTATGTAGGCAGTAGCCCTTAGCAACATAATGCTGTTTTAGGTCTACAGCAGTAATCAAGCGCAATTATCAGTGTCGCCACAGTGAGTGAATTGTTACCTGAGCTTTTCCACGGGTTGTATGTGTTGTTAAATGGGTCTGCTATAGCACTGCAATGATCACGCTCTTTGGACGATGGGTCCAGACAGCTACCAACCTCTGGCTCATCTTCCAGCGTGGTGTACGATATGCCCCGTACAGTATCGTCGTCGTGTGCGCTGTCGCCAGCGACATGCTTTCTGCCCAGGGGTCGGTTGGCGACTCGTAGTTTGCTCTTCGTATTGCCCATAACACAGCAGGCAACCAATATGCCCGCCTGTCACTCACCTCGATCACAAAGCCATGCTAAGACAATTATTGCATTGGCCGTATATCCTGCATCTGGAACGTCCAAGCATGACTGTATACACTGTACGTCGAGTATTTGAGTATAGTACATAATTATACACCTACAAGGTAGTGCGAGACTGATATTGATTATGCGCTGGCAAGCTTTGACGGGAGTGATCATGCTTTTATGCTGCTTACAAAGGAAAGCGACACACACCAGCAATGAGATGAAATGCACAGAGCTGTGCGTTATTGTCATCGGTCTTGCACTATCACTACTGACGCTTCGATGCTCAAAATAGCGTTTTACATCAGCACCCTTTTTATCAGCCATGGAACTGTGGTCGTTCTTCTTCGCAGGCTTTGAGCCGCACGTGTCTGTTTTGTTCTGTTCTTTCGTATTGTTTATTGGATGGAGTGGGACAGAGAATTCCTTTAACGAGTGCAGTTTGTGTATTAATAAATGCTTATCATCACTTGGCGAAGCCCTCGCCATCTTTCGCTGTTTCAAGAAAGAAAAGGAAAAAGAAGAAGAAAAAGAAAAGAAAAATACAAACAGAGAAGTTCGTATTATCAATAGTTATCCTAGCTGTTCTTGTGAATGCGAGAGGGAGGGGCGAATGTTTATTTGTGCTTTATTGACCCCTTGATTAGGATTTGGGGAGAAAACAAAGCCTGAAAACAATTTGGATAAACACCTCTGCTTTCCTTCATTTTTCTTTATCATCAAAATATGCCAGGAAGGAGGAATGCAGAATTTAGTCAGTTATTCTTCATATAAAGCAAACAATAATCGCACTGATTCGATATCTTTCGAAGGGATGGAATAGTATTGGTTGAGGTGAGGATTCAACTTAACTTTTTGTGAGACACTTAAAGACCACTTTGATTATGAAATGTTCCAGAGCATACAATTCTACGAGGAATTCAAAGATAATTTGACGAAAATCGGTTTTGAAATGGCCGAGATATCCACAAAACAAAGTAAAGCAAAGCAATCCTAGCAAAAGGAAGGTTGGTCCCACTTTTCATATTACGATCTTTTTGTATTTCAGACATTTCAAAACCAATCTATATCAAATAAACTTTGAATCCCTATATGAATTGTATGCACTATAATCATAGGAAGTTTTGTCACTACAATAAAACACCATCAAACGAAAAGTTGAAGCCCCATCTCAACCGAAACTGTATATAGGCCCTACCATCCCTTAAGAGTTCGTCAGAGTAAAATAGCGTACCGGTATGTAAATCAGCATTGCATCATTCCATGAAACAATGCTTTTCACTGCATATGTAGAGTATCACATTCTATTTCATCTTATTGCGGTATCGAAATCCATGCACCTTAGGCCTACAGCAGAGCTCCTCAAACAAGAGGCCGTTCTCTTATCCTTATGTGGCTATAGCCACTTGGCAGATGAATGAAGTTGCTTGTTGTCTACAATGCCCAGTGCAATTATGATCGCGGTATCTGGTCTAAACAAGGAGGTTCAAAGATGGAGTTTTTACAAGTGGCTATAATAAATTTTCATTCAAAATATATACTGCAGTTTTCTTTTGATGCGCAAGAGGATTTCACAGGAACATTGCTGTGCCTTAGATGATTGGGGTTTGATGTCATCATCTTTCTGAGCAAGCGGAAGATTATTATTACTTGAATGCTATCATTCATTAATATCGGGTACACTTTGCTTGTTTATCAAATGAAATGAAATTTTTCCCATTGATAAAGCATGGGCTAAAAAACTGAAGTCAATCACGTCCCAAAATGTGTGTAAAAGTATCAACCTGAGCAATATGCTGTACATATATATATATGTATAATTATATATATATATATATATATATATATATATATATATATATATACATACATATGTGTGTGTGTGTGAGTGTGTGTGTGTGTGTGTGTGTGTGTCACGGCAATGTGAAGGTCGACAACAATTTAGATAGGAAAAAGTTATACCACGGACAATCAACGGAACAAAACGGATTTACACACCGAAGGTCAGGTTGAAAATAGCTGTATAACTGATGAGTCATTCTTCCTTTTATTCGCACCACTTGTACAGTGTCAAACATGAATGTCGAAATTAAATGAACAGTCATTCCGGACTTATCATATACCTGAAGATTGAATGCATAGGCCTATTTTGAATCTTCGAGTTCTCTTACTGTAAATGAATAAGCTGTTTATTCTGCACTCAAGGACCAATGCATTGCCAAACACGCCAAACTTGGAATAGGAGTTCGCGTTTGACAGGCTTCAACAAAGAGACTCCAGTGCAGAAAATTAAAAAAGAAAACCCTCTAAATTAAACTCGTTTTGAACAAACACCAAACTAAACGTTACTTCAAAAGCCTTATTCCTAATGACAACACAAACATTTCTCGTGCATCCACCTTCATAATTCACAAATTCATACAACCATCATGAAGTTCGTGTACAGTTAGATATACGATTTGCACTGAAAAAGACAACCCCTCAAAACTAAACAAAATGATTATCTTATCAGTTTGAATATATTTAAAAACCGAATAGCGAATATCAATGAGTAAATAAAACCTTACATTCTTCTGGTCAGATAACGTGCAGTATAATAATGTACGAATTAGAACAAAAATATAGATAGATAGATGTATGACTAATGAAACTTCATACTTAAACTGATCATTATTTGTCCCGTGTTGACCTCATTGACTCGTCATAAACTTGCTGCTTCAACAGCATACGTTTACAATTCCTTACTGGCAAGACCTTTTATGCTAGTATTTTACTTTTAGCTTACCATCGCATGTGAGTTTTTCTATTCTAGATGAACTGGCTGTTTACTATCATAGAACGGTTGCGACTGAAAGAGATTTCAAACATCTGGGCTTCAAAACATGGCTTGACGAACAAGACGACAACCGCTACTGCGAGTAAACTCCCGCAGGCAGACATGTTTTGAGGATACGATGACTATACTTGACTAGCGGAAACGTAATATCAGCGACAAAAAATGCATCTTGTCTTGCCGAACGCCAAAAGTTCATGATACCTGGGCAATAGCAAAGAAAAAAATGTCGGCTATCACACCTTGCTTAACCTGTCACTTGGTTTGTGGCTCTTACCAGAGGGCTTCGCTGGGTATAAGCCGTATTATACACAAAATGTAGCACATACATCAAGTGCGTTGACAAACTGACCTACCACACGGAAAGAGCTCTGTACCTAGATTGAACACTAATTTGATTTGCATGCCATCTATAGATCATGCGTTCAATGTTAATGAGAGGGAACAATTGCAAAGACTTTTATATCAACCGGTGCTTAATAAGTATGCCTTTCACCTGTAAAGGTGCCGTCGTAGCGCTGCGCTGCCGAAGCAGTTTCCCTTAAGAAATTACGGTACATGAAAATGAATGACTCCACTTATAATGATATATCATAACTGCATATTTCAACTTGACCAATGTATATTCAATTATGACAGCTACCACTCACCTACAATATTTCACGATTTATTTCATTGAAGTGTAGTCATGTACGTACATATCTCATATTCAACAGTTCTGTTAATATCATCTTCCCTTTCTGAGAACTCGACCTACTCAAAATACATAGTACTGAATCAAGCCTTTAGAATAACCCTTTCTGTTCCAGGTACTTATTTGAACATTGTGTATACCAGTGGCGGATCCAGAGGGGGGCGCAACCGGCGCACCCCCCTTTATTTTTCGTTAAAAACAAAAGAAATAAAAAGAAAAAAAATGAAATGAAACCCGGAAGTGGCACAAGAAATATTAGTCACGCCCCCTTTACAGAATTCTTGGATCCGCCCCTGTATACAATACTCAGATGGGGTTTTTCTGTGCCAATCAGCACTCACAGCACACACAGAGGGTTAAGGAATCTCCTAAGTTCATTACATTTAAACAGAAGCTAAGAAAACACTGCACATAAGCAACACTATAAGAAAATTGGATTGATTGTCCTGAAAACGGAGTGGCGTGTTCTATTACACAGACCCCTCTTCTTTCTTAGCACACTATGCTCCTTTTCATTTCCTCTTCTTTGTTGTTTGTACACGTACAATTATAATGCCATTTGTTCTCTCTTCTTGAGAAGATAACTAAACAGTGTCGCGTATTTTGCGTTTGTGGACATGTACATATTGTGTTTTAAACGTGTGTGCACGGGCAGGTACGTGTGTGTGCATTGTGTGTGAATTTTGTATGTATGCATTTTCTTTTTTACAACCATATTTTGTTGGTGCACACGGTTCAGTAAATATTGTTGAGGTGGTAACATTCATATGTTATTCCTAATCTTTATCTCCTCTGTACCTTAAAATGATTACGTTATAGGCCTGTTACTTATTCCTACAAGTCTATAGGCTCTACCGTCATTATTTAATTCACAGTTATTCTTTGGTTGTATAAACAGATTTTAGATTATATGTTATGTACACTTTATTCATTACATTGTATCAATGATCCACGTTTTACAATATGCATTGCTTCTCATTATCCAATAAATCTGTTTGATGTACTTGTTATAAAGAAAACACTCTACTGGGACTCGGGCTATTTATCTCCGATCTTCGGTTCAACGATCAGAAAGACCGACAGAAAGCGAAGAGAAACTGTGATCACTCAGCTTGAGAAAATCCGCTGGAGTGGGATGAAAGCTCGTCTTCAAAAATGCAAAAGGTTGGTATATGCAGGGAGGTGAGACAAACTCCTGTTACATGTAGAAGTCGTAACTTCCTGTGATATCTGCACATAACATATTTTGACTCGTACTTTATGAGATACCGTGTCAGAAACACATTTCTTACAAATGGCTAAAATACTATGACATGAGAAATGTATGCTTTGTGTCATGTCTTAACGTTCTTTGGATGAAACTAAACTAAAAATGAGAAGTAGGTATGTCATATTGCTTACAATAAGTTAGAACTTTAATGAGTGCATGAAGTTGGGTGAGAGAGAGTGAGAGAACATTCCAGTATAACGATTTCAAATGAACTGTGAAGAGGAGAGTAGAATATCACTAAAAGTTAAGGACGATGTCCTCCGCCTGTCCTCATGTGAGATGTTTCTGTCTAAAATCTAGTGTAATAATTAGTTTCCTATATCAAGATGACGTAGATTGGTATCATGATACTGCCATGAATCATCACGGCGTATTGCATAAAGAAGAATATCAAAACAGTATGGTTCATGTCGTCTCCCAATGTCATGAGTTTTATCACTTTCCCGTTTTTAGGGATCGATCATGGCCGAAATCCTCTTCACATGTCGGACAATTCCCTGAGTGTAGATAGTCAGATCAGTTATAGTTCCGGTGATTCGCAATCGAGGCCAATGACAGGTGTGTTGGATAGGATAATAGGTTATACGTTACTGCGATTTTGCCACATGAGGCGGTAGGAACACATTCTTGTAATATTGTACTACTTGCATGTTGCCAACTGCTTGTTGAGGCACTTCGTGACTTCGCAGCAGAAGTAGTACCACTCCATCCCATGGGCCGCCTTGTCCACCTTGTCGGGATGGTAGCAGGCGATTGCTCGGAGAAGGCACTTTTTCGCTGATCCCGGTGGTTTTGTGTGGGTAATATGGCAACGGTGCTGGATTTAGGGGGCCAAGCATCGTAGAGCGTCTCAACGAACATTTCAGTGGACATCTGCAGAGAGGCCAGTAAATCGAGTTTCTTCAGTTTGGGCTTCAGAGACTCCAAGGCCCTTGTCTTCTCCTCAGCATGTTGCTTTTCCCGCTCCAGACGTCTTTGAAGTTCTACAAGAGGAAACGCATTGATGTTGGAAACTTGAAACAGTTTAAGACCCAACAGTCCATGACACATTATCATTCTTTAATTCAAACCTAGAGGAAAAAACTTGTGCTGTAATACACTTGAACGGTGTTGGTTAGCACAAAACTACTAATTGTGATATACGTCATGTACATAGTTATGGGATAAGGAAATACACCGAGCAAACGTAAAAAAAAAAAATCAACTTTGATAATTATATATATATATATATATATATATATATATACTTGATAAACAGTTGTGCGTGTGCATGTGTGTGTGTGTGTGTGTGTAAAGTGGATATCATTCATTTTGTACCACAATACAATACGTGGCGCGACAAGATGGCCCATTTCAAAGCACAGACCATAATATGGAAAAAGATGAGGAAATAAAAAAAAAAGAACTATACTGCAATGCACGCCATTTCGGGGAAGACCTGGGCCCTGTTTTATATAAGGATATGCTGCCATAGACTTATGATAGAAATCAACTTCACTTGTATATGTGACCCTGCATCACAAAACCAAGAAAAAGTCGCCAGACATGGATTTTTAGTATAAAGGGTAAATATTGAAAGAGCAGATTCTAAGCTTTAAAATGATGTATAACTCAATTCAAATGGACTCTATTCAAATATTGGAAAGAAAGCACACACTCTGGAAAGGTGTGAATTGAGCAAAGAGGCTCTGAAGTAGGTTCCACCTCCCTGATTCAAGCGCTTTAATCTTCACAAACCGTGCTGGCTGTGCGATGACTGGGACGAAAACAGGATGTAAACCACCGTAGCAACAACAATAAAGGGATTATCAGTTTGAGTTGAAATTGAGCATGCTCAATTAACTCATTCTGTCTATAATAAATTTCAACTTTCAAGGTGGTAGCACTATCAATTCAAAGTTGAAACTTCAGAGTTGAAAATGAAGGGTGTGTAAAGGACTTTAGAGAAATGAAAAGGGACCTCTGAAGACGTACTTAATCGTATACTACTCTACAAGAAACGGTTGTAGAAAAACTGTTGAAAACACAATTTCCTGTTCGTTTTATGACCCCAAACTTATGAAAAATGTAGACGAAGAATAGCTCTTTCAGAAAGTATGAAAAACTCAAGATTGACTTGGTTGATCTGTTTCACCCTTTTGAGGTCCTCACCCAAAATCAGGGGCTGCGACTTTGTGTTCATTTTGTGATGCACGGTCACACAGGTATATAATGAATCCATAACTCTTCACAAAACAGGGCCCATTACTGCAAGAAGGTATCATTCAAAATCCCCTGGATATTATCTCATTGTGTCACAATTGTGAGGGAATAGGGATTATGAGGAGTCCTCCTATCAGATCCTGCCTATCAGCAGCTGATCAGCGAGAGGTGGGGCTCCCCACCTCCCTGCTCCTATCAAGTGCGTATAATTATGTAGGCCTACCGGTGTCATTTCAGTGTCAAGGTATGCGTCCTTACGTACCTTCTGCCGTAGCAATGCGCTTCTTGACACTTGCCTTACAGGCATCCACATTCTGTCGAAGGGTACGCACGTTTGTCATTACATTTGCTTCTCCGCCACACTTTCTCTCGGCATCATCCAACAAAAGGGAGCATCTCTTCATGTACCTGAAACACATTGTAACATGGGTCAAGACTTTGAATAGATACCAGAAAATACATCTATCTTGTTTGTTTGTTTTTTGACAGTCATCTTTTGATATGTGTCATTTATGTCTTATATTCGTTTGTGCTTAATTCAATCGCAGCTATAATAACTCTTCATAAGAAAGTGACGATCATCATTAGATCCAAAATCTCTCACTTATCTGAAAATAAGCCTTTTTAATGTACACATTTTGAATACACTGTAATAACGTTCATCTAACAGTTATGCCCAAAAGTGGAAACATAATTTTTCTGCACTTTTGCCATTTTTTTTTTTTTTTTTGCCATTTGCACTTCAGCAATGGCTCCTTCAAGAGGAAATGACTGGCTGTTTCATAGACCAACTATATTTTGTTCTTAAAAAGATCGCATCTTCATAGAGCAGTTAACAACAATGCAAGAATGGACGCCGATATCATCAGTCGTACTACGTTTTGATTGTCATCGATGTCGCTTTTACGAGAAATTATTCTGCACTTACAAATTCCACAACTCCAGTATGGCCGTTTTTATTATAGTTACGTAACTTTTTCATTTAATATAAATTTGAACATGGCTAGGAGTTTCCCCAGAATGATGAATTTGCCATGTAGCAGATCTCCAGTAGGGGTAAAATTGACTCCCTCTAAGTAATGCAACTTTGCGAAATAATGTTACAGTGAGGGATGGTCCACGAGTCCGACACTAAGCAAAAAAGGCCGATGAGACCAGTGATGTAATGATTGTTGGACTCACGGGCCTTGTTTGCCTATACAAGTGGCGAGCTCGTGGGCTGTTGACTATGTGCTGTATAACCCGTGGGTAGTGACGTGCACGCCCTGAATCGCGTGATTTCAACAGTATTTTGAACCGGCACGTAAACATACACGTGTAAAGTAATACTTTCATCCGCAGTAATATCTTTTTCTTTACCCTTTGCATTGGAAATAACTTATAAACTAATGGGGATTTTATTTGATACATGGGATTTGAAATTCATATTTACCGTTTTACCGGACTGAATTCAATTCAATTCAAATGCATAATGTTTTCACAAATGGAACTTGACATAGCGTACCTTAGACACTCTTCGTAGTCGTCGGTTTGGGATATTTCCAGGCCACTATTGTAAGCATATTGGGCGAGCATCACTTTACCAACCGCTTTAGAGTGACAAATCGGCAGACATTCTAGAAAATCTTCCAATTTGGAAACCTTGACTGTACGTGAGAGAACGTAATACAATGAGTGAATAGATTTTAATAGTACATCATTAACATGAACCACAATAGTTCAATCTGGCGTGTGAAAAGTTTTCTCATCATTGTAGCGTTGGGGATCTTGAGATACATTGCTATCTTCTCCGAGCGAAATATTGGGATGACAAGAGTGACATCACACTGCTTGAGTTTTAACCAATTTAGTATCAGAAACCACCTTCCTGTTACTTTCATGATTTCTAAATGATTTGATTCGATGATCTCTGCTGTTTGTTGGTGAGAGCAAAAAAAAAAAAAAAAGAAGAAGATTAGAATGTCTTTTGTATCAAATTACATCCCTTGTTTCTTCACACTTAGTTTAGTTGCCAGATGGTTACAAGATTTTTTAAATTTCAACATAATCTCAGATAGATGCTTGGAGAATATGTCTCTCACAGAATTACGGATTTTGTAAATTTCGTTTTGATTTTGTGTAGATTTGACGAAGGTAATGTAAGATATTAAGTAAAAATTCAGAAGTTCCAACCGCAGGATGATGATATTCTGAAGTAAAGTGTCCCACTTGATTAAACATGAATAATGTCTCTAAGCTAAGGAAAAAACCCAAACAACACAGACAATGACTGTGTCAACACTATTTGACATACTTAGAGAAAGTGACGATGAGTTGTTTTGTTTCATGTATTTCGTGTAGCAGACTACCCGCCACGATTTAACAATCACAGGAATTAGTTTTCATTTGAAGATGTTGTTTTATAAAGTAAACTTCATGAAGCAAATATATCCCAGTCCTTCAAAGATATCGTTAAATGAATACAACTTTACGTCAAAGCCACTTGATGCGAAGTATATGAAGATATATAATGACTTCTCATTCTAAACTAAACAAGAGAATAGACAAATTGCCTATTTTCTGTTCCCGTTATGTGACAGAACCCAGTAATTTGTCCGAAGTGTAAAAACTCAAATTCTTAAGCGTATAGAGTGATCAAAGAATTCAAACTGAATGTGATTAATTTCTGTTAACATTGAAAATTGGTGCTTCATTATCACTTCACTATTGATGCAGTAGGACCGACAACACGATGGCCTTCCCGAAAACTCCTGTTTGAAAGTATTCCCTCACCCTTGACCGTCATGTGAGATATCCAGGTCCGAAACTCTTGAAGACAAATGTCGATGCGTTTGCACAGGTCGCTTCTCCATGCCGTACATTGACATTTTTGCTTCGAGAATGCCCGAGCAAAATACTTTACAGCATCCATGAAATGATTTTCAATACCCTGCAGAAAGTGTAATGATGTGAATAATCAAGGAAGGAATGAATGTCTGTAAGCAAATATCTGCACTTCCATTTTTGTAAAAATACACATGTACAACATAAATAGCATTGTACTACGTTTTACCTATATGAAAAGGCAAAAAGACGCCAAATAAGATAATTGGGCAGAAAAGTATGGAATATGATTTTCTTTTTCCAGATATTGAAATTTGAAACCCTTTGAAGATTAATTTTGCCCAACTTAAGGGATGTTTTGAGATTATTTTCCTCTTTTTTTATTTTCCAGATTTCATGAATTTAGTATGGTTTTCCGAGGTGTCCCTTTTTCGTCTTTGAAATGCCAAATATCTGCTCACCCATGTACATCTAAACTTGAAGGCTTATTTCCTTACAACGGTTCTGTGGCATTAAAAAACATACGAAGGGAATCGAAAAACAATCCCAAAACATAGATGCATGGTATCATGAATAAAACATCATAAAGGTGTATAACCATGCATAAAAAAATACCCACCTATGTAGCCGTACTTCTGTTCATGCAAGACGATAAAACGAAGAAAAGAAAACGAAGAAAAGAGTGTTTGGAAAGACAGCTCTGTGTTAGCCTACCTTATCTCCACTTGGATGGTTGCCATGTTCTCGGTATAGGGTGGCCAGTTTCAGGGAAGTCACGGCGACGTTCTTGGCTGCCGAAACACTTTCCTCGTCGGTGCGAGCCAACTGGCAGGCCTCCTTGTAAAGTTCCAGGGCTTCTTTGAGGCAGCGGACCCTTTGTAGGGACCCAGCCCCATGGTCATCAGCTGACCTGAAACGCCCATTCCCCAAAGTTCTCTTCTCCACTGATGCCGAGACGGGACGGGGAGGGGCAGTGGCTCTGGCAGATGATCTCGTGGTTTCGCCTAAAAGCCGTATTAACGTTAGGAAAATGCCATAATTATCTTGTTTCTTCTCAATTTTAATGTCTTTCATTTTCTTCTTAACACTCTAAGTATCAGTGCTCATTCACTTCCAAGAACTATCACAGATTGGAACGCACTACCACCGACAGTTAATAGCATCACAAACAAGGACTCCTTCAAATCAGCAAACCTCTACTAGGCCTATACATCCAAGAGCAAGGTAACTAGTTTCTAAACTTCTCTCTTAGCATCAGCGCACCCATGTCCGGTTGGCCTCTACATAGGGGTGTTTGACAGTAACATATAGAATAAGAAGAAGGGAGGAGGAGGAGGAGGAGGAGGAGAAGAAGAAGAAGAAGAAGAAGTAGAAAATTGAGCAAAGAAAATGAGATCCCATCAGGATCCCACTTTCTTTGCTCAATTTCCACTAATAAATGATATTCATTTCTGGTCAGTTTCCATCTGTGTGCGTTCAACATTTTAAGTAGAAGAATTCATTTAAGGTTTAACGTAATAACAATGATAATGATAAGGTCTTCTTATTTATCCATGGTAGCCTCTTCAGTGTTGCCACTGCTGTACCAGAGGGCCCTGCCATTATTACTACCCTAGCGTTACCAGGTACCCATTTATACACCTGGGTAGAGAGGGACTTGGTGGGTAAAACATCTTGTCCAACTGACATGATTGAAGGACGTAAACACTGGGCGGGATTCGAACTCGGGTCCTCCGATCGGGAGTCTGAAGTCTTATCCACTATGCCACAGCGCCCCAAGGTATATCCATCGTAATTGTTAAAATTAAGCATCGTCCCACGCACGGAAGCTGAATATATGACACAATCCAAATCCAAATCAAAGATGGGTAAGCCTATATAACGTGCCGTTCATACTGATCCGTTGAATAATCATATTCCCCTCAAGATTGTCTCAAAATAACAGAATGAATTCGGGCTTCAACAACGACCCTTCTCATAAAAATACTGTCTTGTGTGGGTTCCATTTCACTGTTATAAGGTAAGCGTCGTATCTAGGAAATAACCTGCTGACTTGGTCAGTCGCCTCTCGACTACTTTTTTACAAACATTCACAGCTTTTCTAAGGCGAGGGTAGGATGTTTTCTCAGCCAATCCATCGTACAAGCTCTCCGCATCGTCCAGCACACTTAAGCATTTCGCCATGTACCTGAAATGCATTGTGAAAATGATCGTAGATATTAAGTAGAGAAACTACATGCAAACTGATATTAAGTGTGACTCTTAACATGTATCATCAATGAAAATTGGTAGACGCCTCTGACACTTAATGCTTGGCAATTGCTTCACCTTCCAATGATCTGCAGACTTCTTTTTTTATTTTATATTTAAACGAACAAGATTCTCAAGGCAATAATATTATGATGGCATGTGCTCCAATTTAGACAGTAGTCTAATTCGTTTAAAAGAGTTAGCACGTTGGGGAGTTAACTTTTATAGGAGCATGGAAAGAAAGAGAATATCAACATGATTTTGACCAAATAATGAAAAATGATAGAAGTTAAGATTGTCATGATTATTTTAGTATAAATTTATCTGCAATATATAGATTACCACTGCTATTTAAGGACGACCATTTCAAGTAGTAATATCGCGACGAAAACTATAGTCATTAATTTGTTCAAGTTCGATATTTCCAACATTCCCCCTAAAGAACTATTGTCAGTCCTATAGTGAATGGTAAAAGAATGAACACTTTTTTCAGTTATGACAGGGATTATGTTTTAGCAACCACTCTCCCCCCCCCCCAAAAAAAAAAGTGTTGATGACAGCAATACACATATCGACAGACTATGAACAAAACTGACCAGTAAACAGTTACATGCAATTACACCTACCAGTAAACTAGTAATCACTGAGTATCACAATTGTTCGAACTCTGGAAATGATCGTGAAGAGATTAGCATAGGACCACATACCGTAGGCATTTCTCGCCATCAGCTTCGGCTTTTTCAAAGCCGGTTTCGTAGAGACCCAAAGCCAAAAAATGTTTAGCTCTTGCTTTAGCTCTACAGTTTGGCAGGCGTTCTTGAAAAGCATCCAGTCTAAACGTAATGCCTGGAAGTAAAATAACATGCAGGGAGTGCAGAGTAGATTTCAGATTTATATCTATCCAAGACTGTCATGCTTGGTCAAAATACCCCTGAGCTGAATATTTTCAAAGTTGTTGCTAAATTAACCGTCTTAATTTCGTGTATGAAGTAATGTGATCCATGCTTACTTCCGACCATTCAACAGGGGTATTGAATAGACCAATTTGCTGTCGTATAACTTTGATACCAACCGGCAATTCGATCTCTTTATTTGCAACTTTGAAGGTGGTACATTAATATAATATGGACTGGCCTTGAGCAGAGGGGGATACGACATTATTGCCCGAACTAGAATCGTATTGCCCGAGTCGAAGACGAGGGCAATACTATTCTAGTGAGGGTAATAAATGTCGTATCCCCCGAAAGTAGACAGTCCATATTATTATTATTATTATCCCTTTCCAGGCATTTCAGGCATCTTCGAGCAGTGACTTAAATCATTACAAGGTAAACTTCCCGATTTACGGTAACAAAATCCACTCGGCGTCAGGTCGAACCCTACACCACTGCGCTCAACTACACCCACATGCTTGCACAAAAACCCCATGCACAATTAATTCAGGTACGCCGCGCGTTCACACAGTCGCAGCGATCGTCCTCGTTTTTACGTGCATATGCGGCGTTCCCACTGTCACGATTGGCGCCACGATTGAAATCGTGGTCTTAATCGCGAAGCTATCGTATCAGATCTTGAGGTCAAATGTGACAATTGTCTTATTCGTCTACATTTTTGGACAGTTCAACAATTTTCTACGATTAACGCAATTGGCACGATTGACCTCATAAGATCTGATACGATCTGATAAGATCATCACGATTGCTCCATTATTAAGACTACGATTAAGACCACGATTTCAATCGTGGCGCCAATCGTGACAGTGGGAACGCCGCATTAACGTATGGGAATTTGCCCTTCATCGCGAAACCTCTCCGCGAGAAACTGTTATTTCTTCGTGTGTAGATGTAAACCCGGAAGAAGGATGATACCCGCTAATGTAGCCCGCTGGAAACTGGCGGTTTGTGCATGTGTTTACATGCAAAGTTAATGGCGAAACCCAGAAGAAGGATGGTACCCACGAATATTGCCCGCTGGAAACTGGTGGTTTCCCGAGCGATCAAAATACCAACTACGATTGCCCGGCAAAACTACCTTATATGGGTAATAATAACATTTAACACACTGGATGCATTCCATATTATCATGTCAATCAAACATACTATGACCCTTGTAAATGTCAGGGTGAGGTCAACTGGGTCAACTTGCTAAGCTTTCCAAGTGTTGAAGCAATAAGCCATCTCACAATAAGCTCATGTGCACAAACCTAAGCCGTTTCTGTGTTATCACTATACATGTATAGGTTAGGTATACTTTACTCGTTTTCGAAGCGGCATAATGCATCGTAAGGTAAGCTTGCCCGATGTAAATCCATAAAATTCATGTTCAAACAAAGAATGAATATGCATGATTATAGACACTGCGGCAGGCACGTGTTTCATTGTTTTGTAGTTAATGCATTAATAACCCTTTTCTACCTGATATTGCCATGTGCTTGAAGCATCATTTATGAGGATAAGGCCTACATGAATAATCATTAAATCACGGATGCTTATCACAGGGAATTTGAAAACCAACATGCCTGACTTGTTATACAAATGAAATTTTCTGCTCTCACTCAGAGTGGAAATTTGAATTGGCTTATCAAGCAAGTTGTTCGTATGATCAGAATATCAAGGAGGTAATATAGGACTGTTAACTAGTAGCAAAACTGAGTTAAATTCAAATTAGAGCGAAGTTTTGTACGTTTTATGGTGCATACAGAGTATTTCCACGGTCTGAAAAAACACACACCCAATAATTATCCAAATTTCAGCACTCAGTGAAATCCATTCGCTCACAAATTATTTAAAAGATATACTTGTTAGTGAACAAAGGGAATAAAGACTACCGTTTCTTCAATGAAAGATTGATAGACAACTCACGAAATATTTTTGTTTCATCTCATTCCTGTACCTTTAAGTGAAATCTGAGTATGATTCAGATCCAAATATTCACTAACGCAGCTTTCTAAGCATTCGTCTAGATGGTTGCCCCATGCCGGGCTTTTGCAGTTTTTCTTGGAATATGCCTTTGCGAAGTACTCAGCAGCCTCCATGAAATGATCTTCGATAACCTGGAGAAAGTATCGAGATACAAAGAGGCAAAGAATTAATGTAGGGTCCACGCTATTAAACGCCATTTTGTACAAAATTCTGAGTAGGTGTCGAGGAATATCTAATTAATCTTGCAGCGATTTCATGTTTGGAACAGAAATTGGCACGTTTAAAAAACAAACAAACAACTGTAGTCCCTAATTCGAGTAGATTTTTTTTTTGACTGCTTCCTGATCCTGTCCAATAAAATGATGGAAAATTTCTAGGCTATGAAATACTATTAAGTGGCATAAACACAAATTAACGGAAGTGAAGGAGAGTTTTGTGAAATTAGCCCACCTTATTTCCTCTTAGATGGTTGTGATGTTCTCGATATAAGGTGGCCAGTTTCATGGAAGTCACGGCGACGTTTTTGGCAGCCGAAACATTGTCATCATCGGTGCGAGCCAACTGGTAGGCTTCCTTGTACACCATGAGGGCTGCCTTCAACCAGACCACCCTTGCCTGCGATTCAGCTGCATGGACATCAGCTGCCCTGAAATAACTGTTCCCCAAAGTCCTCTTATTCACTGATGCCGAGACGGGAGGGGCAGCGGCTCTGGGAGATGTTTCCGTGCTTTTATCTGAGCCCCCAAATGAGGCTGATAACAATACAGTGAAGCAAATACAAATAATTTATGTCATTTACCCGGGGTAGCATTTTCAGTGTTTTCACTGGCTTTCCAAAGGAGCCATACCATCCAAATGCCTATTTTGTACACCTTGTGTGTGTGTGTGTGTGTGTGTGTGAAAAGGGAACATTGTCATGATTGTGGGCAAAACCTCCTGTCCAAGGAAGAACGCACTATTCAGTATTCCAACCCAAGATCTTCTATTGACAAATTCATAGCCTTGTTTACTCTTGGAAGACGGTGGTCTATTTTAATGATTATAAATACAGGGCTCCCTCTTAGGTCCTCTTTTATTTATTCTTTATATTAATGACTTCCGCAACTCATCCTCTCTGCTGTCTTTTCTTCTGTTTGCGGATGACACAAGTCTTTTTTATTCTCACTCAGATCCTTATGTGTTGCTTGATTCTGTGAATAACGAACTGCAACTGGTATTTGAATGGATACAGGCGAATAAATTATCGCTCAATATAAACAAGACTAATTATATGGTTTTTAGTAATACAATAAAGTTTCTTCCAGGTTCAGTATTAGTGAATGGTTTGCAGTTAAATCAAATAGATTCAACAACATTTTTAGGTATTTATATTGATAGTAATCTTTCTTGGAAGGTTCATGTTGATTATTTATGTAAGTTGTTGTGTAAAAACGTTGGAGTTATTCACAAATTGAAGTACCTCTTCCCCAAGCCAATATTGCATTCCCTCTATTCAACTCTATTATTACCTTACTTAAATTACGGAATATTGGCCTGGGGTAATTGCTCTAAGACTAAAATCGATTCGTTATTTTTGATTCAAAAAAGGCCTTGCGGATTATAAATCGTGCACATTTTTTTGGATCATACAGATGAATTGTTTGTTTCCAGTAAATTACTAAAAGTTTCTGATTTGTATTTGTATCACGTTGGAATTTTTATGTATAAGTTGAGCATTGGCGATCTTCCTAGTTTATTTTCCTCAATGTTTGTTAAAAACAGTGAAATTCATAATTACCCTACAAGACAAAGTGGATCATATCACTTTTCCCCCGTTCGTACAGTTCTAGCCCTTAAGACAATTACTTCTACCGGTCCTTCTTTCTGGAATGAGTTAGATTCTGTTCGGCTGCAATCAAGTTCTCTAAGTTCCTTTAAGCAAAATCTAAAAGCCAATTTTTAAAAATCTCATGTATAGTTACTTGCTGTGACCATTTTGATATATCTGTTCTTATTCTCAATGATGTCTCGCTCGGGTGTCTTCATTTGACTTCATTTGACCACATTTCTTTGACCAATAGTGCAATTTTATGGAGCATTGAATCCCTAAGTTTTACCTTGACCATCATAAACTATTTTGTACATTCCGTAGAGTTTATTATTATCTCGACATACAGATTTTCGCTTGTGTTTTGTCATCTTTCGTAATTAGCATGTTGCACTAAACGCTTATATTGTTTCTTTGGAACCTACATCCTACAAGCATTGCTTTTTAGTAGGTTCCTCATATTTACACATCATTTTATTACATGTCCTTATACGTTTGTGAAATTATGTCTAAAATTGAATGTTGTGTTATACATATTTTACTCCGAAATCAAATGGAATATGAAGCCTGAATATGGAATGTGGAATATGGAACTTGAATTAAAAAAAAAAAATGAGAATGCGCTTATGACCAAAAAGCTTCTAAGCGCTTTATAACTAACAGAAAAACAAACATATAATCAATTTGCTATATACGAGTACAAATGATCCATAATTACAAAAGCATCGGTTCTGTTCTTGAAATAAGTGGGTTTTTAGTTTCTTTTTGAAAATGGCAATGGAGGTAGAGGACTGAATATTATGAGTAGGAGATTGTTCCAGAGCAGGTGGAACAAACGGAATAGCGCGATCACAATATAACGGCTGTGGCTGCGATGGCCAAGTTTAAGCTAAGCTGTAGATGATGACCTGACATCCATGTGTGTAGCCGGTTTGGGTTTAGGTGACCACCCCAAAAATAAGTAAATTCCAAAAGAAATAGAAAAAAAAATCCCTACAGATCGTTCCAAAATGACAAAAATCGGATAAGAAATATACACTTAAGATATAACATTTTAAAGTCTCACTTTTTTTCGGAAAACATTTTTGACCAGTCCTAATGAATACTCAAATGAACGAGTTGATGATGTCATGCTCTCACAGTTTTTTCATGTACTCGGAAAAAATAGGTAGCCTCCAGGGGCTACACTTCGTTATTCCGAAGGTTCGTTATTCCGAAGGTTCATTAATCCGAAAAATGAAATAAGGTTCGTTATTCCGAAGGTACGTTAATCCGAGAATGAAACAAAGTTCGTTATTCCGAAGGTTCGTTACGGACCCTATTTCATTTTCGGATCAATTAACCTTCGGAATAAAGAACCCTATTTCATTTTCGGATTAACGAACCTCTGGAATAACGAACCCTATTTCATTTTCAGATAAGCGAGCCTTCGGAATAGCGAACCCTATATCATTTTCGAATGGACGAACCTTCGGAATAACGAACCTTCGGAATAACGCCGCAAATATTCGGATTAAGGAACCCTTTTTCATTTTCGGATTAAAGAATCTCTAGGTATAGGGAATTTGTGTTTCGGATTAACGAACCCTCGGAATGACGAACAGCACCAGCCTCCAGGTATATATTGCCATATATCAAAATACTTATATCAGGGAACTTTTGTTCTGCTTTATTTTTGGGGGGTTTAAGGCAAGTTTTGCATATATATAGCTGAAACAAGACGTTTTTGTCATTTCTTTATATGAAAGGAATAAAATAATCGTGAGAGCATGACATCATCAACTTGCTAACGACTGGTTAAGAAGTGTTTTCCGAAAAATTTTGATATTTCAGAATGTCATATCTTATATATACATGTCTTATTTCTTGTCTGTTTTTTGTCATTTTGAGCAGAGAAAAGGGAGAGAGAAGTTCATTTGTTTTTTTTTTCCTTGCTGATGTTCCATAAATTCTTACTTGAAAATATCATTCGCTATGGTAAATCACATGTCTAGTTTTGACATTGTATTCATCTTCGTCAGAGGTAACATTACAATACTCTTTCAATTTGTATAACTTGCGTACTCATTCAACAACGGGCCTAAATATAGCAAACGGAACTGCGTCAATTCTTTAAGTCAACCACGCAGCAAGCAGTGCCTGATTACAAGAGTTAGTGCTGAGATAACACTGTAACTTCAGCCCTATATAGTACCGAACATGAAATCAGTCGGTGTGTTTGTTCACTATCCTTGTATACCTATTATGACAATAAGCATTCCAGTTTCAGTTATTGTCTCTTTTGGGGGAAATTAGCTCTTCAAATCTATCAAAAATATACGCAAATACTTTGTTTCTTGATTATTTTGTTCTGATAGTACTGTCAGTTCCAAGTGAATACTAGCTATTCTTGCTACTTATGAAATATTACAGGTTTTTCTTGTGCCAATACCGGCATGGTGAACGTAGTATATTGAAAAACAAACAAACAACTAATTACTCTGATCTAATAGTAGTAATAGTAGGATACTTGTTACAGTTGTAATAAAAATCCCCGCTGGCAAAAAAAGAAAAAAGATTGCGCCCAACTGCTTTCATAATTGACATTTAATAACAATAAAAGTATATCACACATGCACGCACATGCATAGAGGTAACTTTATTTCTTTCACAATTCATTGATAGAATTGTCCATCCCATCATTTCTTTTAATCGCAAAGATGCTCTCCCTCATTCATGCCTTCATACTGGAGTCTGGAGTCAATCTGAAAAATTCATTTTCAAATAATTTCCTATTCACTCACTTACCGTTCGGCGTATGGCTGCAGTCCTTTTTTCCCGTTGGTGAATGAAAGTTGGTTTCAGTTTCATCTTCTTCGTCCTCCTCCTCCTCAACCTTCTCCTCAACCTCCTCCTCATCCTCTTCTTCCTCTTCCTCCTCGTCGTCAGAGGTCTCTACCGAGCTTAACTCCGAGGTCTCCTCATAATTGGAGCTGCAGCTCCGTTCGGAAAACTCTGAGGCCGTCGCCCATTCCTCATTATCCGTCTTGGACATCAATCTCACGCGGCGGGCAACATACCCCTTTGGTCCGATACCCAAATCAAAGATGACCCTGTCTCCTTTCTTTGCGATGTGATGATGTCTGTGCGGGTGGTCGTTGACAATATGAGAGTGGTGGAAAAAGACGTCTTCTTCAACGACTTTCTTGTCGATGGACTTGCGGTCAATGAAGCCGTAGCCGCCTATCGATTTGAAGCACTTCACGACACCAGTTACGTCTCTCTCTATAAGTTTATTAATGTTACTATTTGGCTTTTGACTGTCATCCTTTTTACCTTTTGGCGAATGAGGGCTCCGATTATAGGGATCACCATCATTCTGGCCTTCATGTTCTTCATTGTCTTCGTCGTCATCAGCCATTTCAGAAATTGATCTCACTCGGCGGGCGGCATACCCCTTTGATCCGATCCCCAAATCAAAGATGACCCTTTCTCCTTTTTTTATGATTTGATGATGTTTGCGCGGATGGCTGGTAACAATATGAGATTGGTGGAAAAAGACATTTTCGTCGACGTGTACCTGGTCGACAGAATGACGGTCAATAAAGCCGTATCCACGTGAAGCTATAAAACTGTGCACAATACCTGTTACGTCTGTTTTAAGAAGCCTACAACCGTCCTCACTCTTGTTCTTCCTTCCTAACTGTCCTCTTGTTTGGCGAGACATTGTCAATCCCGACGACGTATTCCAGTGCAGCGACTGGAAACAACATAAGTCGAAACTAGCTCGGGCGGCAGGACAACTTGACACGACTGAAAAAAAAAAGATGTTTTGATACGTCGAGAATCCAAACTTGCTTGGGTTTCTCTGACTGTTTTGGTTGGTGTCCTTTGAAATGTTACGTTTCACGCGACTGTTATTCACAAAAAGTTACCCTACTCGCAAGTTATAATCATGCATGATTATAGTGCGATAAAGTTCAATCTAGCATATCTAGCAGTGTGAGGAGAAAAGCGCCATTCCCGAAACAAGCATCGAATAACATGGCGCATTCACACGTCACATGTAATATGGGGTGTCAATAACGTGCAAGCACAGTCTCATGCACTAGCAGATTATTGACACGGAGTGGGTTTTCCCCACAGGCAGCTGCAGCAAATTGCGTCGTGTTTCCCAACATGCTTTGCTGATTGCGCAATCGCTCAAACGGGCAAGTACACAACATGCTTTGCTGTTTAATACTTGATAAATATTACGAAATATGCTTCCTCCTATAGAATAATGCCTGATGATTTTTGTTTTTTGGGCTCTCTACACGCCCAAAAGACAAACATTTCAAGCAGGGATTCAATAAAAATCCAACATGGCTAAAGTTATCTGCAAATGCTAGTAATACTTAGTATTGCTTTAAGGCTCGAAATGGTGTCAAAAGCAAAAAACAAAAGCAAAAAAAAAAAACAAGTATTATTTAGTGATAATTACCCTGCCAAATCCAACAAACAAACAAACAAACAAACGAACAAACAAATCAACAAGCAAATGTCAAATCAGATAAATACACGTGTAGAGGGCGCTCTCACATGATTAAAAGAAGGCTCTGCCACAGTGAATGACATAATAGAACTGTACCAGTTATTTTGTATTAACATAATATACAATGTCGCCATATCTCTCGCCATTCATTGAGTTGTAATGAACTAGGATGTGAAAGGTCGATCCATCCTTTATCACTTAATCAATCTTCTAATCGATTTGAAAGGGGGCACGTAACAAGGTTTTGCTTTAAATTGAAGATCACACTTAAGCACATGACTTGTAAAAAACAAAACAAAACAAAAACAAAACACGACCATTAATGCAACTTGGTGACATCAATATTGCGACGTGTTTGAAACACTTTAGTAGAAGGAAAGGTGCAAGTTTATAACATCTGAATAGGGTCAAGTTGATATTGTTTGTCTCTGTTTTGTTGTTGTTTAAATGCGCAATACCCCACACACGTGCACTCGCACCAAAAGGAAAATGATCATCTAGATAATTATGATTACATGATTCAGTCTCATCTTGATTCGGCGATGTTATGACATAAGGGGGAAGATGGCAATACTCACTATTGAAAAGAACAAAGCGCCATGTGGTGGCTCATAATGAAAATTAACCTATCCGTTTGTTCTTAAAGCAATTTTACATACAATGTAAAGTCTCTCTTTCAATTGGTTTCTACTGTTTACCGCTATATTAAAAAAATACCAAAACTGCACATTTCTTCTCTTACGGTGATGTAAAGAATAATGATATGAAAGGCTTCATTTACATCTCTACACGCTGCTCTGAAGTTTTCCGAGAACACATGGGCAAATATGGGTGCTGTTCGTTTTTCTGAAGGTTCATTATTCCGAAGGTTCGTCAATCCGAAACCCTCAAATTCCCTATACCTAGAGGTTCGGATCGTTAATACGAAAATGAAAAAGGGTTCGTTAATCCGAACTTTTGTGGCGTTATTCCTAAGGTTCGTTATTCTGAAGGTTCGTTAATCCGAAAATGAAATTGGGTTCGCTATTCCGAAGGTTCGTTGATCCGAAATGATATAGGGTCCGTAACGAACCTTCGGAATAACGAGCTTTGTTTTATTTTCGGATTAACGAACTTTCGGAATAACGAACCTTATTTCATTTTCGGATTAATGAACCTTCGGAATAACGAATCTTCGGACTAACGAACCTTCGGAATAACGAACTTTCGGACTAAAGAACCTTCGGAATAACGAACCTTCGGAATAACGAGCTGTAACCGTATATATTGGTCTCTTTGTTTGGTATCATGTGAGTACATGAATTAATGTATGTATATACTATACAGTATGTCCCCCCAAAAAATCACAATCGGATTTTCGCATTGATAGATGTCATATCTTAAATAACCCGACTGTTTGAGGTGAGGATTCAGCTTGTAACGTTTTCCGAGATATTTAGAAACCACTCTATTAATTTTTAAAGAGCATACAATTCCTATTGGAATCAAAAGTTTATTTGATGAAAATCGCTTTTGAAATATCTAAGATTCTGAGATATCTTAAAACAAGGAAAACCAAAGAGATCCTGATACAAGTCGTGCGTGGCCTGCCAATTTAATTGCGAACGCTTTTTTTCGATATCTAGGAAATTTCAAGGCCGGTTTTCATTAAATAAACTTTAAATCCTTCTTGATATTACATGCTCTTTCATATTTCATAAGAGGTTTCTCAATACCTCACCAAATGTTATAAACCTGAATCCTCACCTGAATCAGTACTGTACGGTCCCTTTAATCATATTGGCATCTTCGCTATACTTTGCAGTAAACCCCATTCAATTTGGTTAAGTGGTCACAGAGAAATGTTGTAAATTATGTCATGTGTCTGATTCTTCCAAGTGAGGCACATGGATGCTCCTGGATCTGCATAACGTGCGAACACAACGATTGGACAGAACTCGGAGGGAAGGGATTACCGACATGCTCTACCAAACTTACTATTTCTCTTCGACCACTGAAGCAAATCGGATGAGGCTTTCTGTAGGATGTGGGTAATGACATATAGTTTCATACTCTGAATTTTGTTTGGATTGATTCACTTTTTTTGAAGTAATCATTGCGGAGGGTCCCCGTTGTCATTTTTTGGTATACGTATCATACAAATACACACATATTTATATATATCATAGTATATACATAATCCTATAGTATGTATATATATATATATATATATATATATATATATATATATATACATGTATATATTAATCGTGACAGTAATGAGGACAGAAGATGTTGCAGGATACCGGCTGGTGGAAGCTTTCGACCTTCAGTCTTCTTCTGTTTTATCGTCTGCTTTGCAGACAATATAGTAAAGCTGAAGAAGACCGAAGGTCGAAAGCTGCCACCAGCGAGCATCCGGTAACATCTTCTGTCCTCATTACTGTCTCGATTATAATTCTTCCTAAGATGACAGAGTGTCAGCATCATCCCACTACATATATATATATATATATATATATATATATATATATGAAGAGTTTGTTCGCAAAAACCGATAAGTCCATTTTTGAAGATTTTGAAGTACAGTCTCTCTCATAAAGTACAAAATGATATCTTTTAATTGATATACTGGTCACTACATAAAAAGGTACATTTTTGAAGTTATGGTCAAAAGAAGCAAAACTTTTCTTAATATTCTCTTTATTTTTCTTGACCTTTAATCGCAAATATCTCCATTCGGCAAACATGGACTTGTCGGTTTTTGCAAACAATTTCTTCATATATATATATATATATATATATATATATATATATAACGCCCGTGTTTCGTTGCAAGCGCGACAGCTAACAGCGCACTTGCTCCTATTTGTATAGTCGTAGCCTGCTTGTTGGTAAGGGGATGCAGGAGGCGTTCACTCAACAAAAAAGGGGTGACGATGCAAGAACAGGTCCCTAAACCTTGCGAGATATGACACCTGTATAGAGAGCAGGGGGAGAACACATCTAGCTTGATCAACACAGTTCTGCAAAGTCTTTATTCACATTCCAGTCAAAATACGTAATACTTCCAATTCACAACAACGCAACAATCAAAATTTTCACATACAATGACATAATACAACATAATTTCCAGACTACCCCTTACTACTATATGTACAAGTTACCCTATCACCAAATATCCTATTATATTTATTATTTCCCTTTAACTTTACTTACTAGTACACATTAACTGAATTCACACCCCCCTCTCTCTCTCTCTATATATATATATACATTACATACACGCTCTCTAATACACTCAACAAATTACATGGGAAAGACCCCGATGCAGAACCCTGAGATGGATTAAGCACTTTGCAAGTTCACAAACTAATATAAAAGCTAAGGTGAGAAGACGCTGAGCTCCCCAGCGTATGAAAAGCCAACAACGTATACAAAGGAAGCTTTAACCAGCGTGTGCACTGTACTATAAAAAGTTAGCTCCTCTTTTCGCCTCTTCCAGGCCTAGAGAAAAGGAGATGGGGAGAGACTTCCCCCATTTAAGACTTTGAAACAAAAGAGCTACCAGCACATCTTTCCGGCCTCGGCAGAGGTAAAGAAACTTGACAATGACCCTCCGCCGTAGTGCGGTCTTTTAAAGTCGTGGTCAGCCGGACTAGTCTACTCGCGCAGACCCCACTCGCCTACCGTACTCAAATGCACACCTTGTCCACTGCATTGTGTACAAAACTTTAATAGCAATATAAGCGGGCCTTAGCAGGAAGGCTAGCGTCCTATACTCTTACATCAAATCAACTACCTCTTCTACAATGCTATGATCATAGTGACTAACCCGGGGCACAGATAACAAATATACGCACACACACACACAAGCAATCACACACACAAACACACAGATACGCACACACACAGACACATAGACATACACCCACATACAAACTAATTCTACCCTCTACATAACGTGATATAGTACACTAAGAAAAGCCATGAGTTCCTTCACATGCAATGTAAATTCTGGATTAAACGAAAAGCTATACATCATATACAGCAGTATGGGGCACGTTCCCACATACACGTACTTAGGTTTTAAACTCTATATACATTAAATACTGCGAATTGCATATCTAATAAAATATCCATTGGCATATTAATAAATTAATTTGTCAATAATATGACAGCGTTATCATAATCGCTAACGCCTAAGTAAGTAATATATGATTTTGGCCACAGTATCTTGCTACTGAGCAAGTTAGCAAATGTGATTGAAGGTAACTACAAATCAACCCTGAACTCCTGAATATTATATCAAGTCTGTATAGAAAAATAAGAATAATGTATATATCTCATTGCTTGTTTTCAACAGCTGGAATAAACTGCTATTGCAGGGCAGCGACCAGAAGTTAACTGCAATGAGTAACATCATAACTTCATTTTTTTTATAACTTGATATAACGAATTATCAACCATATCTATAATTTGGTAATCCTGTGATTATCAAAACACAACATACATATTAATAAGATATTAATATGTGAAACATGCAGAGACAGCAAGAGAATATAAGAAGTAGAATAATTCTTACCTGTATAGAGAGCAGGGGGAAAACACATCTGGCTTGATCAACACAGTTCTGCAAAGTGAAGAACTTGTTCTGACCCACGCCAGAGGATGTTCATTCAGCTCTCAGGTAAGAAAGGGATTTTGTTTACCAAACAAACGCCGGGTGATATAGGTGGTCGCCTGGTGGCCTTTTCATCAGGAAACAAAAGAGTTTACCAAGGAGGGAACTTGAACTCAGACTAGAGCAACTGTATGTTCTCCAACATACCAATGTTACATATATATACAGTATATCTGTATATATATATATATATATATATATATATTCAATTCAATTCAATTCAATTCATTTATTTTCATTCTTCTTTTTTCTTTTTCAACAAAAACATAACACAAGATAGATCAAGTTTTACATCATAAACAAAGAACATTTGTCTTAATTAATAAATGGTATCAATAAACATAGGAGCGCATACTGGCAAAAAGAAATAATACAAAGTCATGCTTCAGTTGAAAAAAAAGGAAGAAAGAATAGAGAGGCCCACTAAAAATATGTATATATATATATATATGTGTGTATATATATATATATATATATATACATATAGGTTGTTGAAATGTTTTGCTCTAATATCTTTGCAAGTTGGCATAATGTTTACAGACATATCAAAATTATTTCCGCGGTCTCATCAGTGGACCTATATCCCCCCCCCCCCCCGTATTATAATTGAATTATAAAGTGCAGAGTTATATATTATGTGAATATGAGCTTTGTGCTCTGAACCTATATAAAAAGTAGGGCCTACGTGCAGTCTAAGTTTGTTCCTTATTGTGAAGAAGAAAATATTAATCTATTTCCTATATACCAAAGAATTAAATTGAGTGAATGTACAAGTAGGCGGTTTTACAGAAATAAACACGCTGCAGTCTAAGTTTGTCGAACGACAATCTCTATAACAACAAATCGAATATACAAGAAGAGTTTTTCCCAAGAGTAAATCGAATAGTTGTAATTCCGATTACACAACCAAAAAAAGAAAAAGAAGAAAAGACAAAGGCAAAAAATAACATTCAATTGAAAGAAGCGGATAACCTGTTGTCAGCATATAGAATGTCACAACTTGTATGCACATACATTGCAATATCAAACTTATGTATGGGCTTTGAATGCCGAATGACACAGAAAACCCCACTGAGTTATACACACTGTCCAAAGTCCATGGCATAAAAAGGGTTTGATGAATAGTGTCCTTTGATTTACCCTTTATTGAGAATTTAAAGGCCCTGTTTACCTTTGGAAACAGTGATTGAAAAAAATTTTAAGTCATGACATTTAATGCATATATATGTGTGGGTCTTTTGTACCACAAAACATCCTATCTTATAAAATTTTGGCGATAAAGCGTAAAAAATGTAAGGAGATATCTGAATAGATAGTCTGGAAACATTGCTATTATAACTATGCTCACATTTTGTATATTCAACAATACTTTAACATCGATTTTACCGATTCAAATCTTTAAAGTGGCTGTTTCTATCCCTAACTCACACCTTAGAATTATTTCAAAGCACAAATGCTGGGTTTGTGTTTTATCTGCAAATGATAAATCATGCCTTTAAAGTATCATGCAAAAACAACAAAATTCGTCTGCACGCTCATTGTTACATCCATCGTCATCATCATGTTGGTTTTTGTCGGAGCCTTCCCACGAAGAATCACGACTCTGATACGATGCCAGCGACATCTCGTCAAGCTTGTCATCATCAACGTCGTCGTCGTCGACGTCCTCGCCAACGTCTGGCTCCATATATAGTTTCACGTGGTGAGCGGCAAATCCTTTTCGTCCGATCATCAAGTCGAAGACGACGGAGTTCCCTCTTTCCTTGATACGACGATACCTGCGCGGGTCGTTCTCGGCAATCTGAGACTGGTGAAAGAAAATGTTTTCCCCTGCGTAAACGATGAATCCGTAGCCGCCTTCGTCAACGAAGCGTTTGGTAACACCTGATACGGCTGTCTTTAAGGGGATTAAAGAGTCCTCATTCTCACCCTGTCTTGATGGGTTTCTTCGCTGAGACATTGTACGGTAACACTTTCCAGTCAGTCGGAGAGAGCTGAGCAATTGAAGCAAGATGAGTCCAGACACATTTGACGCTTCTGACAAAGGAGTCCAGTAGGCCCTAATAGCATGACTATTATAGTAAATAGGGCCTAAGTATAGTAGGTACTTCCCGATGTTATCGTAGTTGCGTTGATGGACGTGCTGGAATAAAAAAATAGGCTTACTCTTTCGATATTGTTTTCCAAAGATATACGCCGAACACATATTATAATATAAATTGTCAGATTCATAACTCAGGAACTGTCATTGAAATTCAATGTAATAAAATGTAGAGTTACAGGGGAAGTTTCCCCACATATACATACTGATTGAGTGAAGACAGCAAACTTTAGAACACATCAGTGAAGTTTGAGGGAAATCGAACCGTCCGTCCAAAAGTTATGATGAAATTCTTAGTTTAGTGCCGCCATCACTGCATGACAAGAATACAATGTCATGTATTACAGTAAACAATTCTGCAAAATTTAAGTGTTTTGCTGAAAATCATTCAATTCCCTCGACTTGTTACTGCCATGATGTAAGAGGCAATATCACCCCCCCGCTTTTCTTAAAGAAGTAAGTCAATCACTCTTTCCATATGTATGCTAGAAAAGTTGTTCTGCCGTGACGTCACGAATAAATAGTAGTCTTCTCAAAGAGGGGTAACATCACCGAAATATTAAAAATCCGAAACTAAGAACGAAATGTCCGATTTTTCTCCAACATTCACCGATATGCTCTACGAGTATTGCTACATTCACTCAATCCACATGTATATTGTTGGAAACTTACCCATTTACTGTTCGATAATACAGGCATTCAGACATAAACAGACTTTAACCCGAGTAATAATGTGCGGAATTTACTTCATTAAAATGTAACCGCACAGCGCACTCCAGAGTCTGTTCACTTCATTATGAATACCTAGCCGCCCTTATCTTCGTTGTTGCATTTCTATAGGGCGAGCTTCCCAATTTAGCTCCGTAAACATCGATTTCTGCTGTTTTCCAGTGGGTCTCCATAATGCTCTTGCTCTCGTTCAGCAGCACAGACATAATAATACTGAGGCCCGGCTCTGCCTGTTAGTGTTGTTTGTTGCGAGGACCAATGATTCATATACAGTTGACCTTTTTTTTTTGTGGGGTGAATACTTTACGGTAGAAATAATCATAGGTTATATTGGGAAATAAGCATTTTGATTACCCATATTCCATATTCTGTGGCGTTGCACAATCCGCTAGTCATGCTAGTTTTACTCTGTATCAATCATTAGTTATTTAGATAATATTTATTGTAGATATTAAAATGACAAACCAGCATGGAGTTCCCTGGGACAATTTATGAGTTCAACTTGCAAGTGTCTTGCCCCACCAACCAAAATTACACTGAGGCATCATAAAGCATCTTATCCTGAGCATTTGAAAACGTCTATTCTGCCCTCTTGCAACTTCGGTCAAACTTACCTCGTGTTAAGTTTTCTTGTCCAAGGTTTACTTGGTTCCGATGACATTATTGGTGATTTTTAAGTTTGGTGCTTGTGCTGTTGTCAGTACTATCCGAACAGCCAATAACAACCAAATAACTGCGCCAACTCAAGCTCAAACTCTAAATGATGACGTAGTTCAGGCAATGGGATGGGCCCGCGTTGTTGAACGTCGTCTGCTCCGGGCCGAGCTGATACAATGTACTAGTATTCCCATTGTTGATTTGTATGCTTTTCTCGTTGGCTGACAAAAGTTCGACGGGATCATCAAAATTGTCATTTCAAGTTTGACGTCCGTATCTGTGCTATGTGCGTAGTTCTTGTGATTGCGTGCAACGATGCATAGGTGATATATTTGAATACCTAATATATATTTATATACATATAATACGCATATATAAATGTATAATATATATACAAAATATGTATAACATATACATTATATATGTAGAATATATCCTGCTAATCACTCTTATAATCCCGATATTCCTATCACCGACAAAATGACCTTAAAGCTATAATGTAAAACACACATCTGTCTTCTTCTGACAATGAACAAATTTTCGAGCATTATTTCATGCGTTCATGATAATGAGCCTGCTATATGCCTGACCTTGTATTTATTTTCACTTTTTCATTTTAGCTTTTTCCTTTTTTGTAAGCCTTATAAAATGTACTATATCTAGGATTTTTTTTTCTTATCACTATTAGAGGTTCAGAAGCGAAGTACTATCATTCGATTATTGCTAAGAACTTGGCATCGCAAGCATGACAAAACTTTGTATACTCTTTGGCATCAAAATGGAGGGATTAAAGGAGATTAGACAATTAGAGGGAGACCAAGGTAGACAGACATAATATAACAATCAGAAACAAAAAGATTTTGTACAAATCTCAAAAATGTTCAACTATTCATTTTTGTAATGTTTCTAAACATGTGAATGAGTATGTGTGCTACAGAGTCTGTTTTGCCACCACAACAAACATTAAGCTAATATAACAAATGAAAAAAAAAATGCTCCTTCACACCCGAATTGTTGAAGTGATATGGTCATTGTTCATGTTTCATCTATCTCCTGAAATGGCAGTGAATGCTAGTAATCTGAATTGAATTGAATTGAATTGAATTGAATTTGTTATGGGTTGCGCTGATTGAGACTGCGTTCTACTCCATGTTAATATCTTTTGTTTTTTTGTTCACAACATCCATAAAAAAATGTCAAAAACACCTGGGGACTATTCATTACATTCCTCTGCCCTTCCACAACCAATGAATAAGACAAACACAAATACCAAAATAGCAAAAATGAATTTAATACCAACGCACTTAAAGTACATTTAACACACAAGTCATATCAACAATTACGTGTGCTATTATTTTGTTTAACATATTATTATTTCCATCAATATATTTGCATTAAGGTATATAGTGAAAAAGACATTTACTAAACGGGATGTAGCAAGAATAAGATAAATTCTTCGAAATCTATAGGAGTACACATGAAGTAGTAACAAACTTCATAATTCTGCAAATCACCTTTTTTTTGCGATAACATTCATTCTCCTGAGAATCATTTTCATAGTATGAGGTACATTACGGCACTTTATTTCCGAATTCATTGATATGAACCTCTTTTTTCTTAATGATATTTCAACACCATTGTATTCAGGTTTGATGATTTAACAAGGCGGCTGAACATTAAGATTTAAAAAAGGACGTAATAGTCCAAATAAACAGCTAATCAGTTTCCATAGCTTAAAAGACACAAGTCAAGTGTTGTTTAAAACGCTTGTTCTAAGGTTTATGTATAAAATCAAGGATCACATGTAATCAAATCAATAATTTTTGCGTTGAGTTTTTTTCTCACTACAACTAATGGACAAGTTACGTTTAATCGACGTGTTAACCAAGATTCTGAGTATGACCTCATCTGTCAATCACTTTTACAATACTAATTAGCAAAAGACCTGCACGTTTCAATACAATGTCTCTTGTAATTCATATTAGTAACATGGAAACATGCGTTATACTCAGTTAAGGTGAAGTCTTTTGTACACGTATATCAATACTTTAGCAGTAATTGACAGATGGGATCATACTAAAGAAAAATATAGGTTTGGAAGGCTTTTATTGGCATATCCATGTAGTCTGACGTAAAAAAATTGAAAAATAGTTACATGGCACGTATTTGGATATTCATATAGATACATGGCACGTATTTGGATATTCATTTAGCCACATAAGTGATTATCATAATATCATAAATCAACACAAGTAAACATGTATTTTCTTTTCATAGACCCTCTAAAAGTTAAAACTTGAAACAATATTGGTTAATTGAAAAGTTTTGAAGTACACTATGTATAACTATGTTTCTCCTCTCTTAATGAATACTTTGCTTACACACTTTCGCTTCAAAAATATGAAGATGTACACTTTCTATTCACCTATTGCATAAGACGTTTACCGCGGAGGTAAGGTGAGTCAAATATCTTGATTGCACTTCAGAGGGACGTGTTTCTCTTTGAATACCTCCAACAATTTTTATTCAAGTTCAAGGGTCGTATTACCAAAATTGCAGTACATGTATATGCAGCATGTTACCAACACACATATTTCAGGTGTATTATATAGATCTTCGCGCACATCCATTGGTACGATATACAGGAAACTCCACGATAATCGGATATACGTTGATCTTGGCAAGGTATGTAAAAGTAAACAAACACAAGAGTTAAGGATTAAATCAAAACGGAAAAATAGCAAAAGTTACAAAGAATTTTGGTATCGTAAGTATCCACACATCAGTGATAGTGGCAACAATCATTATGATACTAAATCCAGGTGATAGGAACAAATTTCGGATGTGAAAGTGGCCCATTTCACAAACGTCTGTTTAATGCTGTACAGTTATGGCTTTCTAATGAGAAAATGTAAGTTATCCATGCTTGAAAACTAGACAGCCGACAGTCAGCGTGGATTCCAGCTAAGATCTAGTAGGCAAAAACAAAACAAACCCGGTATTGTAAAGCTTGAGAATACATAATTATATATTATTGTGAAGGGCATGTGGGACACGGCTTTATTTTCGTCATTTATTTCTGTCTTTGTGCAAAATACATTTCCTGATGAATTGCACACCTTCAACATCCAGGTAATAAGATTTATTAACCCGATTTACGATTTAGAGCATAATAGAGCAAATGAACATAAATACCAGAGCTGCAGTTTTGTTTTTTGGTGATTGCATTACGGTGGAGCTAGATATAAAGACAGTTCATACCAACAGACGTACTATACACATTCATTTTCAATGTTATTGGTGAGCCTTAAGTATATTCAACCTATCGCACCAATCAAAGCATAATCATTTTGAAACATCGTACTCGAGAAATACGAAGAATTAGTTAATACTCACGTTAATCGAAAGACTCATAGTTTTGTCCTCTGCAACCACCTTTACACAATCCTACCAGGAACATGCAGCCATCCTGAAATAAATAGAAAGAAGATAGAATTTTGCAAACTGCGAATGATAGTAAAGTGTATTCACCTACCCTCAAGGTAAACTCAGTTATACTTCCACGAACAATTTGGTGTAAACCTATAAGTGAGCAAAGTGTGAAACAGTTTTTTTGTGTGTGTTCCTCTGATCGTGTTTGTTTGTTAGTTTATTTTCTTTTCTTTTTACAGTATGCATCTCTTTTCACTTTATAAGCATTACAAACTCCGTTTGTGAGGTTTTTTCCAACTCTTCCCTATCACGTACGTGCTTTGGTTTGCCGTATACTATATCAAACACACCTCTATACTTTTCAGGCATTCTACCTGTTTACCTTCATACGTACAGATGTATGTGAACTGAGAGAACGCATCAATATTGATAGAACGCATTAGTGAAAGTTTCAGGAAAATCGGACAATCCGTTCAAAATCTATTAATTTTTGAATTTCCAATATTACCATCGCTGGAATTGAATCTTTCAGAAGACAGGGGGAGGGGGGTTAATATTACCCTTAAGATACGTCAGTGACAAGTCAAGGGATGTGTACATTTGTTCCAAAAAAGAAATTTTGCGAAATTCTCGTCATATTTTCCTTCTAATATCGTCTAAGCAAGTGACATTCTATATAAACATTACTCTAATAGTCTTCTCATCCAGCAGTGACTGCACAGAAACTATATAAATTTGTAATCTTCGAACGGATCGTCTGATTTTCCTTAAACTTTCGCTGAGATGTGCACTGAAATGTGCTTTCTGAAAGTTCATTGTTTGAACACTATTCAATCCGTCCAGAAGGTCGTCTTCCAAAAACCACCTCAAAAGGTAAGAATGATATTTATTATAACTCTTGTATCATTCACTGGCTAGACAAGATGTAGCAACCTCAGGCGGCCCTAAACTATTGTACGTTAATGTCACCTACACTTGCCATTTTTGGAAACTAGACGCTATATATTATAGTGAACAGTCGTCTTCTAGAGTGTTAACCATGAGACACAAAAATGAAGTTGCTGTGATGTTCGAAGTTGCCAAATTTCACCCTCACACTGTTGAAGAGTCATATATTTGTCACTTCCATAGATCCACTATACTACATTAATTGTAATAAGCTTGTTGACTTTGCATTCACAAAACCCAAACTCCATATCCAGCAGGAGTGAACATTTCAGTTTGTACATTTCGTCTATTATGAAGAAATTCGAGCATTTTATGTATTATATGTACTACACAATGTTGGTGCATGCTAATATGTACTACACAATGTTGGTGCAAGCTATATCATGCACTATAGTGGATTCCTTAACGACAAATTCTAAATTATCCTGCACTTGTCCTGAGCACCTTTTGTTTCACCGAGGCCACAATCCGAGGTGGATAGAACTGCACGAGGGATAGTGTTTGGGTTGGAGTTTTATGATATTACCAAAGGTAAAAAAAGAAGTTATTCATATATTATTTTTCTGTCTGCACAATACTCAACAATGTGGCTATGTTGTAAGTTTAACTACATTATGTATATGGTATGGCTTTATTTCTCTTTTTATGTGCCTATTTTGAAATTTGTGATATACATGTATGTGTAGGGTCTATGAGAATAACAGTGTTTGTGTAGCCACTCAAAGAGCTACCCGATACTGAAACAAAAACAAATAAATGAATAAATGAATGAATACATAGATAAATGAATAAATAAATGAATAGATGAATAATAAATAAATGTTTATATAAAGGTGTGTGTGAGTGTAAAACCATGGAGGAAGCTCCATGGTTTTACAGTCTGAATTTGTCTTCTTTTACGCCATGTAGCAGCAACCATATACCTTGATGAGACCAGGCAAGTCAATCCAAAAGCTGTAGTTTGGCACCAATTCCCTTCCTTGGGCCCCTCTCACGAACTTCATGAATAGGACGCCACCAATGATGTAGACTACCACCAGTACAGTGAATCTGTTTGTATCATGTATTTGAAATAAAACAATAATCAAAACTGTAAATAAAAGATGCCGAAAGATGAATAGGTTCAATTCGTACTGATGAAAAGTATCAATTTTACTGCTTCACTAGAACCTTGTAGGAGCCGTTGAGGTTCAGTGGAATTGGACACGGGATCTCAATCCTGAGGTCCCCGGTTCGAAGCGACTGACAGCAGTGGCTGTGTTTTAGGCAAGGTACTTTATGCTCATTGCTAAGTCCGACAGAGGAGTCTTAGATTTGTCGGCTCCGTAATCGCTTGCTCATATTGAGTATTAAATACTTTCATACTGTATTAAATTTTAAGGTGTCTCCATTTGTGTTAGAAAATGAAAGAATCCCGACCTCCACACACGGACAATTTGAATTTACTCGGCTTAGAAAGATTAATGCTGGTCAAGTATAATCCTGGCAAACTAAGCAGAAGAAAGCGTTTAAACACCCATTAAAAATTACCCGTGAGAGAGACTTCGTTATTAAAACGCGCGCGCGCTCGCGCACACACAAAAACACACACACTCACACACACACACACACACACACACACAATTGATATAGGGCATGCGATTATAGTTATTCATAGACGAAGTTCAGATTTTCGTGTTTGTGTATGTGCGTGTGTGTGTGTGCGTGTGGAGGGGGGGGGTGAGGATAATTTGCAAGGTTCAGCCATAACTAAAGGTTTCCTTGGGTAAATCGTGCTGGTGGGATACATTGTGGCCTTTACAAGTAAGCCTAGAAATAAAACAGCATTTACTGAAAATGATTATGATAAGCAAGCGCGTGGCAATTACTGAAAAGAAAAAAAATATAGATACCTGAACGGTGTTCAAATTTATACTTTGCAGGTTTAACATGAAAGAAGCAATTATTAAAAATACCAATAAACCTTTTTGATAAACTTTCTTTTCCATCAAAAGAGCCACTCTAAAAGAGAAATGATGTCGCATGGACTGTCTTCATGAATTCATAAATACCTGTACAGACATTCACAAATGCAAACGTACATTTTCATAATTTATCTAAGTATTAAGAATCATTACCGACTTGGAACTACAAAGGTATGTTTACCTAGGCCTACATACTTCTGCATTTCTACGTTATGGGCAGTATTCACATTTCGAACACGTTCCTATATGCTCTCTGCATGTTTTATTGTGTATGATAAGAAAATTTGAACTGTGAAAGTTTAGATTTTTTTTTTCGATTCTTTTTGACTTGCTGTACATAAAGGCATGGATGCATGGCTGATGCAAATCACCCGGTTAATGAAAAATGGTTTAATTGTAAAATTAAAAATCAAAATGGTCACTCCTCTCACATTATACAGAGAATTCCACCCACGGTTAGCCCACCGCCTCCGCCGGAAGATGAGCCGTGACACCTTTTCACGTCGACTAGACACGCCAAGCAGGTGTTAATCGTGAATAACTAAGAAGAAAAGAGTTGCACTTGTTTGAAATGAGTTCCACATTAATCTCTTTCTTTTTTTAATTTCTTCTATTCATCTGTTTAATCGCTTAATTCATGCGTTAGTTCAATAAACTCTTTGCATTCAGAGTCTGTGGCAGCGTTTTGTGAATAAAATTAAGGATAATGTATGGAAATGGTAAATATCTAACTTATCACAAAATGTAATTACTCATCACAACTGACAATATCGACAAAAATTGGAGGTTTTTTTTTTTCGTAAGTGAGTTTCACTTGGAACATGTTGAATCATAGATTATGACTTACTCTAAACCAGAGCTTTCAATAGTCATCGTGACTTACACTTTTGTTGTATTTCTCTTAAATAACACTAGGTGACATTAGCGGTGGATCATGGTATAAACGGACAGAGGTATTAGATATTCAAAGCAAACTTCCGTGATACTTACGTATGTATTATCACTTGATGTTTCGCCATTAACCACATATACGGCTTTAGTCTTCGCGGTTGCATCGCAGTGAAAGGTCACTAATGACGTCCTGAATTTGAATGAAACAGTCACTGTCACACGAAATATTGAAACACCAATGCAACGAAGCCGAGAAAATGGTCCGAGTACAGTATGTGGACCCTGTTCTCCAAATATTGCATAATTAACTTCATGGTTAAAAAACCCAAACATTATAGACAATCATCTTCATTCCTACCCTATAAAGCGGGATGTATATCCTGGGAGTTTAAACCTGACCGTATAGAACACGTATTTGACTCTCGCATAAATCATAGCACACCCTATATATAAAACACTTAGATACCCTTTGCAGAAGAGCTTGAATAATGTAATACAGTAACATACTTTCATAGGCCATTTTTCAGACGTATCTTACATGCTCGTGCCAAGTTTAAAGGGGATGGGGGAAGTTGCTCTCTGAAATTGAAATGTACTAGTCTGCGTTCAAGACTGAAAATTCTTCCGTCAAAATCTGCAAACATCAGCTGTAAGATTGTGATTCAATTTCAATGCTTTTGTCCATTCGGTTCGTTTTGTTTCCTCATTACTGTTATAAGATTTGTGAATCATGGGTATTCTTCACCCTGAGCCAATAGCTAGTGCACATTTACAAGGTCAAAATTCGATTTCTAATGTAGGTTTTTTCTGTTAGTTTATACTGGAAAAATCATGGGAAATCAAACGATTGCAATGAAAAGGACAAAGTTGTATGGCCAAAAAAAAAAAAACCAAACAAACTCCTGTATGGTTATTGTGTTTGAAAGGAAATTTGGGTAGAACAAAGTTGGTTTTAGCATTTTTAGTTTTTTTTCTCGTTTGTTTGTTTCGGGTTTTTTTTTTCAGATTTGTGCAGCACCAAGTGAAGCGATCAGAAAAAAAAATGTTTGTTTTGGATTGATTGAGAAGGAAAGAAAGCAGTAAAGTAAGAATTCAACAACTTAAATGGGAATGTTTAAACTAAGCAAATGTAAAAACTCCCCTTATGTGTCTGAAACATCACCAAAAGTGTCAATGAGAGTGAGCAGGTGTCGTTCTTACTGGAAGTTTGGGGCAGATTATACACAGACGAGGAAGAAAGGAAGTCGGGGTAAATAGGACATAAACCAAGTGCGAAGGTGGCTGTATATAGAGGGTATACCAGGGGCTGAATGTTACAATGGGCGTATCAGGGAAAGGGAGAGCTTGAAATGCGGTGTTGAAGGAGGGGGTATGGTACAGATACCTGTTATGTATTCTTTTGATAAAGTCAGATGACTATTGCCTTTTACCTTTTTATTATACAATGGTGCGTTAGACTTTCAAGTTAACTGACTTAATATTCACCTGACTTTCCATTCAATCTACATTGTATTTCGTTTTCTACCACAGAACATGATAATTATGAATACGAAAACAAATTCACAAATGATCAAAGTACATTAGAGTTGACTGTACCATGAAAATTAAAAGTAATTATGAATTTAAATCATATTTACGTAGTTATATCAACCTTGTTACATATTATATTATCGACGTTCTATTCCAAGTAGAGCGTATGCACTGTGGACAACTCATACAATCGGCTCAAACACTTTAAAAAAAAATCGGAACAAGACAAACATTACAGAACAGATAGGATCAAGAGAACAACAACAAAAACAAAAACCCGGAAATGCAATGAGTATAGTGCTTTCAGGTTGCTATTGAAGAATCAGAACAGGGATAGTCAGGAACTTTGCTTCAATAACTATGCTGACAAAATATAGCATGCATTTAATTTATCTGAGGATGATTATAATCAAAATTGTTATGGTTTAATACAAAAACACTGCCTCAGTAGGACTCCAACAAACAAAATTACAACTTCTGTTCAAGAAATACAACGAAAGAGCGTTTTTTTCGCATTTTATAATTACAAAAAAAAAATAAGGGTCTGTGTATATACGTGTATTTTGATTCTTTTGTTGAGAAGAATACATTAAAAAGGATAAAGGGTTTTCAATCCATCCTTATTGTCATTTTATTTGTAAAGATAAAATTATACAATTTTGTCACTCAGTACAAGTTAATGCCTATAACTATTTCGTTATCTAATAAATTAATGGAATATAAGTTAATAAAAAAAGATACATGGCAAGGGGTATGTCCGTGTATTGTTATTTCCGCGTATGTGCCGAAAGTAGTTTTCTCGACGTAATATTTTACAAATGGATTTGATTTACAGATAAAATGCCACAGCTCATGAAATATATGAAAGCAAAACATAGCGCCGACCTGACATCTGTTGCGTAAGTTATGACGATATCATTGTTTGTTCCCACAGTGTACCCTTTCGGGGTCGGATCGCCGAGGCTGTAATGGAGCTTGCCATCGTCTGATCGCTGGCATGCCTACAAGACAAAATATATAGGTATACATACATTTACACATATACATACATAATTATACAATACACAATAACAAAGCGATGACCAATCTTGCATTTCATTTTGGTAGTCAATTCCATTAGAAATCATTGATTTTTAGGTAGCAGTTTCATTATTACCATAATATCATCATGATTTCCTAGACCTATAACATTTATATATTTTCATGTAATTAACTGAAAACAAAAGTTACCAATAATGACATTCATTTCGTTAGTAACCATTGTGTCATCATTATGCTACAAATCAACGGCGTAAATCCGTACTGAGGAGTGGGGGGGGGGGGGGGGGATGATCGGCGATAGTCACCATCACCACTATTACAAGCCCGACTGGACCGGCGCAGCCTTGGGAGGGGGGAGAAGCTTGGTGCCCCCCCCCCCCAATACACACACACATACACACACACACACACACACACACACACACACACACACACACACACACAGAGTGGCGTACCGTGGGTCAAGACATAAGGGGGGGCACCTCGTGGAAAAATAATTTTCAGGGTGTGTATGCTTATGCGTGCTTGCGTGTGTATGTGTGTGTGCGCGTGTGTGCGTGCGCTGTCAGTCTGCAAACTTAATGGGGACTACAATACATAACGATATGTCATACATTCCACAGCGCAGTCATTGAGCAACATTGTAAGTTTTTTAGAATGACGGTGGGAAACAACAAATTACTTGGAACAACATGTGGGCTTTCGCCCTTGGTGATTGCATCAAAATTATTTAGGATTTTCTTTCTTTCTCTCCCTCTCTCTCTCTCCCTCTTTCTCCTGTTTTTTGTTTCCTCTTTTCACACATTTCTTTGTTTTTTTTTTCTCTCTCTATTCCCGACTTTCCCACTTTCCCGCACTCTTTGTAGTCAGTGTAAGCTTTTCACACCCTTTTTTCCCCTTTCCCTCAGAGGTACCCACATGATACAAGCCTGGTCTTTTGAGTGGGTACCTCCACTTTTTTTTTTTTTTTTTTTTTTTTTTTTGCGCAGAGTGTATTATAGAATGTATCTTGTTTTGTACTGATCATGTAGACATGAACATGTTGTTAATCCTGTCTGGTTATGTATATATTGTTATTCCCATGTTAAACTCATAATATTGTTTCTTGTACATTCTGTTGGAAAGAAAAAGTGAAAATAAAATTTGAATTTGAATTGAACATCGGGAGAATTGCATAAAAATTAAATGCGAGCGAGCGTTGAAAATTTTGACATTTTACAGTACAAAAAACTGCCGTTTGCAGCTATATTTTTTCGCTTTCGAAATTAAGGGGGTTGCGCACCGGGCTCAACTGCTGGCAATTAGCGGCAGCAACATCAGGAGATTGGCAAAACGATTAAATGAGAGCGAACGAAGCGAGCGAGCTTGAAAATTTTGACATTTTACAGTTCAAAAACTGCCGCTTGTAACTATATTTGTTCGATTTGGATATTAAGAAGGAGGAGAGGGGCGCACCGGGCGCAACTACTGGCAATTACTGGCAGGCAACATCAGGAGAATGGCATAACAATTAAATGCCATCGAGCTTGAAATTTTGACATTTTACAGTCCCAAAACTGCCGTTTATAGCTACATATTTTTCGCTTTGGAAATTAAGGGGGCGCAACGAGCGTAACTGCTGCCACTTACTGGCAGCAACATCAGGAGAATAGCATAACGATTAAATGCGAGCGAGCGAAGCGAACGAGCTTGAAGATATCGACATCTTAAAGTCCCCAAACTACCGTTTGTAGCTATACATTTTCGCTTTGGAAATTAACGGGGGGGGGGGGGGGCACCGGGCCCAACTGCTGGCGATTACTGGCAGCAACATCGGGAGAATAGCATAGCGATTAAATGCGAGCGAGCGAAGCGAGCGAGATTGAAAATTTTGACATTTTACTGTCCAAAAACTACCGTTTGTAGCTTAATTTTTCGCTTTGGAAAATTAAGGGGGCGCACCGGGTGCAACTGCGGGGTAATTACTGGCAGCAACATCGGGAGAATAGAATTGCAATTAAATGCGAGCGAGCGAGCGAGCTTAAAAATTTTGACATTTTACAGTACAAAAACTGCCGTTTTGTAGCTATATTTTTTCTCCTTTTGAAATTAAGGCGGGGGGGGGGGGCAACGGGCGCAACTTGCTGTCAGTTACTGGCAGTATCAGGAGAGATATAATGCGAGCGAGAGCAGCTAGGGAGCTTGGAAATTTTTGACATTTTACAGTCCAAAAACTGCCATTTGTAGCTATTTTTTTTTCGAGTTGGAAATTAAGGGGGAGGGGGGCGCAACGGGCGCAACTGCTGACATTTACTGGCAGCAACATCAGGATTTTTTTTTTTTTTTTTTGGGGGGGGGGGGCGGCGACCCTCCGTTAATTGAAAGGTAACTAGATATCTCCACCAACGGAACTTTTGCATTTTTTTTTTTAAACTGAAATAACAGACCTGGTGCACACTTTAGATTAAAACATTTAAAAATATGTTAATCTAAAGTGTATTTAGTAGAAATTACACGGACTGAACGGGGAGGGTATAGGAGGCATTGGATAGGCCTAACTCCCTCTTACACGAGGGAGATTTGTATTATTTTGCAGAACTGAAAATTCAGCCATCTTTGGATGAAATATTTTAAACATTTCCACATCTCGGGAGTTACGAGGAGCAAAATGATATGTTTGTCCCCAATACTTTTATGGGTACCATCCCCCCCCCCCCCCCATCGACTCCTCTGCATACGAGGGAGCTTTTGTAAGTGAAAGATCTGCTGCACGCTCTTTGATAAAATACTAGGAAATACGTCAATCTCAAAAGTGTTCAAAGTCTATCGAAAGGGATCCAGTAGCGGAGCTTTTGAATGCTTATGATTGCAATTCAACGATCTTGTGCATAGTTCTGGCGGTATTTGGACAATTTTCCACAAAGAAAATTCAAGATTTGTCCTCATCTCGGGAATTGATTGGGGGACAAATGATTTGTCTGCCCCAACACTTCCGCAGGGGTGGGGCAAAATTCCTCTTTGCCCCCCCCCCCCCCCCCCCCGAGATAGATTCGACGCCCCTGATCATCCCTGGGTATATATGCCCATAGATCATGTATCAGAGTCATCATCGTTTCAGGAATGATTCAGGAAAATGGAGGGGGGTTCAATTATGGCGGTATGGTTTTTGTTATTGTTTGTTTTTCGGTTACATAATTTGCAGATGGCCCCGAGTTGCTCTCGTCATAGCATGTTTTACATGTAAGCCTATGCTATTTGACGTTGTCAACGTCTGGACCATAAACCTTACACCTATGTCGATATTACTTTCTTCGCGAGCGAGCGCTTGAGAAAATTATGTATACATTATCCTACAAGATGGAATACTATTCAGATCTGTTACCTCTCTGAAGGTGGGTGTACGAACGTCGTGCAATAAAAATATGTAAAAATTGATAAAAAGAACATTTCTGCAACCTCCATTTTCCCCCTCAAATTTCAGGGGGGGGGGATGATTGTACAGGCCATCCCCCTCCTCCATTTCAGGGGGGGGGGATATATCCCCCCATCCCCCCCCCCCCCCCCGGGATTAACGCCCATGCTACAAATCGGGAATAGACGAGAGTTATTATTTTTTTAAGTAAGGCTTTTTAAAACGACACTAAGAATGGTGTGGTCCCACTCACACACGCCTGTGTTTCCGCATCGGTTTCAGTGCCCTCACTGAATTCTCGTATATAATTAACCTTATATGTAACCTAAAGTAACCTTATATGAGGAGTTCAGCTCAACCTTGAAATTACGTAGGCTTTGATAAATCAAGGCTTTGATAAATCAGAGTTGATCCATTCATATACTAAATCATTGGAGTTTCATCGAAATCACACATGAATTCGGAAAGTAATGAGACTTAAGGTATTTCCCACGTTTTCATCAAACTTTAATACTAGTTGCAACTATGCATTGCACTATACCCAAATAGATAGAGCAATCCTAATCGTGACCTCACAAAGGCCCCCAACGATCTGGACTCAAACAGCAACTAAATTTCATTTCTTTTATGAAACGAAATCAACAGAGAAAGATTTTTTATGGTTTGTTTTTTGCCTGACCATAAAATTGGTCTATGTTTTTCTCTGACTTAAATTGTCCATTCAGAAATATTAAACATGAATAATATTTCATGAAATTGCAAATAACGTTTAAGCCAGCCTCAATTATTATAATTCCCGACCTCACGGAAAACATTTTGAGCGACATAAATGTCATTCCCCCTTTCTATTTCGAAAACCTACCGAAACTTGTCCAACATGTCTGATATTTGTGACCTCATTGAATGGAATTAGCAAGCAAAAGCAAATCACAGACAGTGTTCAGGTTCAAAGGTGAGGGTTATTATTCTTTTCATATGTAGCCGGGATAAATGCCATACCAATGCAGAGTGAATCTGACATTTTTCCGTGTCATTTGAATGAACTGCTTTAAAAGCATCAACAGTATCGATAATCTTTCAAATAGAAAGTAAAATTCCACGTCTCTCATGCACTGCTTGTCCGCCCGAACTTTTCGGCAAATAAGCTGCGTTTGCTTGGCCTTTTGCTTCTGTTGAGTTATGCATTCAGCCGCACTGCCACGCCGGATGGTTTGCTGCTCATTTACATTCACCATTGTTAGACGGGATTTTCAAACTTAAAAATTAGATGGCCCTTGTATACAAAAGTCTTAAATTCCGGTGATGGTCTCTAATCTTGGCTCTGGTAAGGTAGCGTTCTGTGCCACCTAATATTAAAATAAGCATAACTCAAAGTATTTTAACCTCTTCTTCAGCACCAATGAATGTACTTGTATGATTTGTGTTTTAGCTTTGACATGTCGTCTGCTGTAATCGATTTTATGACACTTGTAAAAACTTTCCCCCGAATTCAACCGAAGTGCTTCCACTACCGCAGCCATGGTGATATGAATATTCTCTGTGCTGTTATTGCATTCCCCACTGTCGAATAAGCAAAAACTCAAGGACATTCAGTGCTCTCCAAGGTTCTGAAATAAACACAGCATATAAATTTGTGCGAATAGTGACTTTCTTTGAATGTTCAATTTAAGGTGACTTTAAGATTTGGAAACAGCTCACAACAGCTGTCGACTTACAGCAACATCCTGACATTCCGTACTGTCCTGGTCAGTGAAGGGAACGCAGGGGTTGTAAAGCATACTCGAAACCGTCGGGATCCGTAGGCCGTTGATAGGGAAATCTGCAAAATGCATGCCAGTTAAATTCAGTTAGTCTGCATGGTCCCATGTGTTTCGTGTAAACGGCATGCGAAGATGATACTTAGTTTCCATCGCACTATAAACCGGTGAAACTGCTTTCATCTATACAAAATGAATTCCATGTCGCCTTACAGTGCCAGTCATGACAGTATTGGGTTAAAGTTGAATTGATACCTCAAACGTGTACGTGAAGTCAGAATAACCATAACGAAATGAATATGATGAGAGTATGAATATGAGTTTACTGCTTGTCACGTCTATGAAAAGTAGGCCTTTATAAATCCGTCTTTGAACTTGCTATTTTATACTGACACCTATGTCAAGGATAATATCATTCCCCTTCCCTTCTGAAGGAGATATGGCAAAGGCTTTGTGATTATGCTATGAAATTTATTCTTTTATAGATTTGTTCGGGGAAACAACTAAATCAGCACAAATCTATCACTTTGACAAACCCACTCTCTTTATATACAGAGCAATACGTTGTGAGGAAATATGTGAGGAAATATTTTAAAGTAGGGCCTACCCAAGGAATTTGACTAAAATGTTGTATGATTATTGTAGCCATAACTGTGAATTCAGGAAGATTGGGCGTCTATAGATATGGCATCAGCCCTTCGCCGGATCCTGGATACCGCAGACCTTGAAATAGTAATTATACTACCGACAGAATAAGGGAAGTAATATTGAAGTCACTATAAATGGACTCAAATATCGTGAACCTCAATCCTGTCATGCTTCGATCATCAAAAGTTTCAGGTTACAAAATAGCTTTGAGTTTGTATCAGGCAATGTGGTACATTTTAGGTATGGGTAACAATTATTGATATGCACAGCTAGATATAGGCCTGTGGTATTGGTGAGGAAGAGAGAGAACTAACGGTTCAAGATATACAGGATCTTGTCTGTACTTACGCCGGTTCACCTGTCTTGCTTCCCAACGCATTGAAATTGAATGTCTTTATAGTGCCTGTTTTGGGGTTAGAGTATCTGCATGAACACTTGCTTCCTAAAACCGAATCACACGTTGCCTGTCCTCTTACTTGATGGAGAAACATCACCGCGCAAAGAAAGTGGAGGAAATACATCATGATTTCGAGGGATCCGACGGAGCTGTTGGAGGTGCAAAACTCTTCTTCCAAGGCACTTTGTTACACCAATATAGGTGGCGAGTTTCTAGCAAGTGCTACAAGGGGGCGGATCCTGAACTCCCTTTGCAAAGGGAGTGGGTTGTGAGAGGGTGGAACGGGTACTCCTTAATGGCTTAAAAAGCTCTTTACAGGTTATCGATGATACGTTGAGGTTTCATTTCTTTTCAGGATAGCGTCAGTCAGCAAAAAGAACAAAGAAAGAATTCCAGACACTACAAAGACCATTGGCATTGTCAGCATCACAGAATTATGTTTTCCACTATACGCTTTCTTCATGAGCTATGGATATAAAGACGTCACTGCTACGGCACGTATCATATCATTCCAAGGTATATAAGAAATGGTGTGCAGAATTCGCGTGGAGGTTCGATCGCAAGTCATTCGTCCCGAAAAGAAACCTAAAGGTGCTACAATTAGCCACATACAACGCTACGGTAATACTATATCCTTAAAGACGTACGATTTACCAGGAATCGACATATCACACACCTTACACGAATAAGAACCATGTCACATGATAATAAGGTGAGCTAATAATCTTTTCCATATCTCAAGCATATTTTACCTCGTGATCATTACTCGTAAAGGGGCTTTGTTGGCTATATCAACAAAGTCGATCCAAAGTTCACTTGCATTGATAGCGCGCCTGGCAAAGAAACCATAATAACACCAAAGTTGTTATTTTATTGGGTGCTGTTCGTTATTCCGAAGGTTCGTTATTCCGACGGTTCGTTTATCCGAAACATACAAATTCCCGTTAATCCGAAAATGAAAAAGGGTTCGTTAATCCGAACATTTGTGGCGTTATTCTGAAGGTTCGTTATTCCGAATGTTCGTTAATCCGAAAATGTGATATGGTTTGTTATTCCGAAGGTTCATTAATCCGAAAATGAAAGAAGGTTCTATATTCCGAAGGTTCGTTAATCCGAAAATGAAACAAAGCTCGTTATTCCGAAGGTTCGTTACGGATCAACGAACCTTCGGAATAGCGAACCCTATTCCACTTTCGGATTAACGAACCTTAGGAATAACGAACCCTATTTCATTTTAGGATAAACGAGCCTTCGGAATAACAAACCCTATTTCATTTTCGGATTAACGAACATTCGGAGTAACGAACCTTCGGAATAACGAACCTTCGGAGTAAAGAACCTTTGGAATAACGAGCCTTCGGAATAACGAACTGTAACCATTTTATTGTAGTCGTCTATACGTTTGGAACTCGGTCATTACATATTCGGTCAATCAATTACACTTTTGTTGTTCTGCTGCTGTATTTCTACCTTGATAGCACCCCCCCCCCCCCTCCTCCCCAATTTTCGGGTGCCCATCACAAGATCGACACTCACGAGTTATACAGCTTACACGATTCATACAGCCCATTAGTCTGACTCAAAGTCAACGGGGCCCGCGAGACCGACACATTCCCGTGTTGCTGTATCTGTCGAACTCGTGGGCTGTTTTTACCTTGTGTCGAACTCACGGGCTGTATGACTCGTGAGCTGTATGACTCATGGACCTGTTTCAATGTCGAACTCGTGGGATGTATGACTCGTGGGTGTCGGTCTAGCAGGATGACCCCAATTTTCACCTGCCATAAGGCTTGTATTAGTTTATGTTATTGTATTCTTCCTATAATTGAATTGCTGGTGGTTGACTTTAGTTACGTGAGGAGATGAGTATGACTACATGACTGTTTATAAAACCATGACCATGTCGTGTACCCTAGTGGGGGTGCATGGATCGAGAAGCACTTCTATTTGTGACCGTGCACCTCAAAACGAACATAAAGTCGCACACATTGATTTTGCGTGAGGACTGAAAATAAGTGAAATGGGTCAACCTAGCCGAACTTGACTTTTTCATATTTTCTGAAAGAGCGGGTGTTCTTTTACATTATATGCTAAAATTTGGTATCATAAAACGGACAGGAAATTGTGTTTTTTTAGCAGTTTATCTCGAACATTTTTGGTAGAATAGTGTGATTAGGTGTGTCTTTAGAATCCCTTTTTCATATCTGAAAAACCTTGTCCACACTCTCCAATTTCAACTCTAATAACTTTTGAAAGGATAGTGCTACTGCTTTGAAAGTTGGCATTAATTATGAACAGAATGTGTTAATGAGGCATGCTCAATTTCAGTTTAATCTGATAATCCCTTCATTGTTGTTGCTCTGGTGGTTTACTTCCTGTTTTTTGTCCTATTCATTGCACAGCCAGCACGGTTTGGTAAAGATTAAGCACTTGAATAGACACTGTACTTCAGAGCCTCTTTTCTCAGTTCACACTTTTCCTGAGTTTGTGCTTTCTTTCCAATATTTAGATAGGTTAGGAGAGTCCATTTGATTTGAGTTATACATCATTTTAAAGCTTAAAGTCTGCTTTTTCAGAATATGGTCTTAACTAAAAATTTATGTCTGGCGACTTTTTGTTTGTTTTGAGGTGCAGGGTCACATTTATAGTATTGTCTAAATTCAACAGAGAATGGTAACCCCCACGCTCAGACCTCGATGTAGGAGCTAATTAAATTGGACTCACGATAAGAATTAGATGCTGTACTGTATCGTTGATAACCGCGGTTCCCACTGGCTATTGAATATAACATGGTCTTCATAAAGATGATAAATACTCGTCGGTGATTGGTCACAGTGCATACATGAGACCGTAGCAGGGATACCATAATCATTATCATTTCCAGCAGTGACGTCACATCAGATTAAAAGAGATGCAGACTTTGACAAGAATATACATTTTCGTAGTATATCTATATCATAACTTATATTATTTCCTTTTAATAAATCGTCTGTCGTTGTAATAATAACACTTGACAGTCCATTAGGATTTATATTACACCTTTAAAAGGTAACATCTGTACCATTGTCACTTTAGTTACTCGAGATTCTTAAGCCATCCACATGATCACTACTCACACGTTAATAGTTTCAAGTCCTACTTAAGCCAACTCAGGTTGGCTTTCATACGCAGAGGTGATGATGTTATTACTTTTCGGAATAGGCCCTACGCCATGACCTTTGATCTTTGTGTCAAATGGTTGTTATAATATATTGTGATACTAGTAGTGAGTGTAATGTAGGCAAGAGGGTGCAGTCGCTTAATCATACCTGTAAAAAACGGGTTTTGTGAGTGTGTGATTGTATGTGTGTGTGTGTGTGTGTGTGTGCGTGCGTGAGTTGGTGGGTGTGTATGTGTGCGTGCGTCTGTGTTTGCGAGTTTGCTCGGGTTAGGGAATGGCTAACTCTTCTTAATTGATTTTTATTTGCGGTTATGACCAATAAGTTGAAAAACTAAAGAACTTGAGAAGAAATAATGTTCGACTTAGACAATGCCTGAGGTTTTGTAAGTTTTGTATAAATGTATTGTGGTAATGTAACGTAAGTAAGTTAGGGGACTGCACGCATACACAATTTCGCTTTTTAGCAGCCCCTCAATTTTCATTTCCTTCAAGTCCTTAATGAAACAAGATGTATTTCTACTGATTATGTAATATTATGTTACAAGAATATAGCATCATTTTGACTTTTGTATACCCATGTATTGTTTGGAAATGAAAATAAAAAATGAATTAATGAATTAATTCATTGATTAATTAATGAATAGTCGACCAGTCCGTTTGTCTGATTCTACTCTACATTGCTTTAGTGAAACTAAATATTGCTTGGAATGGTTAGACTGGATCTCTGTTTTCGTTCTCACAACCATGTGTACTTCATTGATTTGTAGAGAGCTCAGAAAATTCACGTTCATCTCAGAGGAATCATGTACAGCTGTATAACCTTCATCACCTTGCAATGATATAGGTTTTCCCGGTCAATTTCACACTTTTGTCAGTCCATTTCATAGAATGTTCATTCAATTTAGAAAAAAAAAAACCTGGTTATCGCACAGTCTGTCTTTCAAAATCAACGAAATTTGCACAAGTGGTTTTCGAATTCGTAAACAGGGTATTCAAATTAGGCTGGTGTTCTACGTTCATTCAAAATCGACATCACTCGCCGAAAAAGGAAACTTGAGACATTCAATTTCGCGAATGGGCAGTCAAATTCCAAACATATTCTTTCAAATTTACGTCATGTTATATCTTTTTTGAAAAGGTGAAAACACTTAAACGCGTATTTCTATGCGACTCTTTGTTTCATCCACATACTGTTAAGCAGTAAAAGTATCATACTTTTGACCCAGTATGATTCGATTTACACCCTTTTCTTTCACGCATGTCATTATAGGCCTACATGTACCAGTACTACAGATTCACTCCATCTTCGTGCAGTCATGACCGCACAAGTTAGATACAGACGTATATCTCAAGACAACAGAGAAAAATTGTAGAAGCATTTAGGCTCATCTAACCTTGATTTCCTATAGAACCGGCCGACGCGCTCGGAATAAAGCGCTCAACGGCCAGATAAGTTGTGGCCACATACATTATCTTCGGACTGGGAGACTCAATAAACACATTAAAATTTTTTTTTTAAAGTAAATAGGAAAATATGAAATGTTATGAAGCTTACAAACAATAACTATGATTAAAGAAAAAATGTCTGCTAGATTGACTGCAGAACATGTTAAATCGCATGCCCAAAAATGAATTTGAATGAACGAGCGCAGCATATACGTGATCACGTGACTATATCATTCTAAATTGAATGAACGAATAGTGAAATGGTGCTTGTTTTATGGTTTTCAGTTGAAAAAAGGTGTTAATTAGAATGAGTTTAACGGTAATATGAATGCTCCAAAATGAATTTGAATGAATTAAGAGATCCTAAAATTGAAATACTGAGTATGTCAGTTGGGGGTTTCCCGACTTCTGTCATGAGAGGTCATTCCACAGTCAGGAGTTGCAGAGGCACGAATGCTCGGTCTCCTAATGTTACTTTTGTTTGCATGTTGGACGAACATATAGGGGAAGGTGGGGCAAGATGGGACACCGGGGCAGGATGGGACAATGCGATAACTATCTATAAGTAAGCATCAGAGGGCACTGTAATCTGCACTGATAAAAAGCACGCTGTCAGGAAGCCATCTTTACGCTCTGTGAAGCTGAGATTCTCTTGAGCTTTGGTGGACAAACGCAAAAAAAAAAAATGATATTGATGACGGCAGAATTTCTGCAGTTACGAAATGTATAGTATCCCAGGCATAATATGAAGAAAGGTAGAACGTTGATATCGTGTGGTTTTTATAGTATATGCATCAAGTTTATTTCACAAAATGTAGGCAGACTGTATGTCATTGCATGTATTGTGTAGAGCTGAGAAGTGTAGTGTGTGTGTGTGCATGGGGCAGAGTGGGATATCCACCTCGGGGCAGGATGGGCGGGTGTCCCATCTTGCCCCATCATATTTGATGTGGTTGATATATATGTTTTTTTTTTTCAATTTCAGAATGGTCCGGAATTGCAAAAGAAAGAGCAACCGTTTCAAGTGGAACACGGAAATATGCGTCTTCATTGTTTGTCCCATCGTGCCTCACGTATGTGGGACAGGACGGGACAGATTTTGCTATTTTGAGATGGCTATTACGTAAAATAAAAGAAGGCAATTAAGATGATATTATACGTGTGATTGTGTTGCCTTACAAAATCTTTGCAAATCCTGTTTCATGTGGTAGTTTGTGACGTAGTATTTCAAATAAAGCACATTTAGTGAAATGTGGCCCATCCTGCCCCACGTTCCCCTAGTCTAGATTCTGGACTTTTTGACGGTTGTTTCTTTGTTTGTTTGTTTTTTCGTTTCAACTACAGTGCAAGTCACTGAGTGCATCGAAATGTGTTGCGGCACGGATCAAAACTTCGTCCGTCCGAGGACATGGACGAATTACGAATTCTTTGGAGCGCGCCCTCATGCGATTTGATGCAGAGAGAAAGTGAGGAGTAGGAGAGGGAGAGAAAGGGGAAGGGAGCGGTATGAAAAAAAAAGCTAGATAATTCCAACTTTGTACTGAGTCACCTCCGGTGATATATTGTATGAAAAAGAAATCAAACAATGTCATGTCCGAAGCAATCTTCCTTTGTACTACATCACGAATGAACGTCAAACAAAACACGGGACATGATATCATTTGACATGTTACCCAATGATGCGAGTGATTGTTTACTTCACCTAGCGATCAGTCTTGACTCAAAATTACGACCCTGCATTTGAAAAATCAGTAAATCAGTTGATTGATCGATTGGTGTAAGGAGGAGTGGTCGCATGGATCGAAAGAACAATGAATCGATTTGTTGATCGCCAATTGGCTATTCCATAACTCATGAGCACGTTAAGTAACAGTTCACATCTCCAACAATGTCTCATTAAGTTTGCTGGAATCTTTTATTCCCTAATGCAGTGTCTCTTTTTCTTTGAGATTTCCAAAGTCCATACGATCAGCATGAATGTTCAACTGTACAACATTTCAAAGCTGTGTATTTGAGGTTACTTGTTGCCTCCATGTATATCATGAGTTATAATGGAGAAAAAGGATTTGATTACTTTCTTTTGAATTCTTAGCATCCTTTTGTGACTGTAAGTATACTACCCACACATGTACATGGGTGCAGAATATATTCACAAACCCATTTTTCGTCTTTCCAAATTGTGCTATGCAACACACCAGAGTGCCAATGACATTACAGCTACAATTAGTTCAACATGTGTGTGAATGTGGGGCATAAAACACATGCGGCTTCATTAATTATACCTCTTACCTGCAACATTAGTGCAGCCATTAAGCTAATGAGACGGTAATTATTGAATCAATTAACCTCAAACTTTGTAGTTATTAATAACTCCTTCTTGAAAAATGGCAATACGTATAGAGTTATTTGGTGTAGGATTTGGTTATTCAAATAAAGAAGGAAAATCAGCCAATCAATTTTTTTTTTCACAATGGCCCGCATACGACCAACCCCCCCCCCCCCAAAAAAAAAAAAAAAAAAAAAACCCGATGGAATCATGCTGTTAAGTTGGAAACATGGGTAATTATGTCTAGGCGTAATATGTATCAGAATTAAATTTTGCATCATGTAAGGGTTTCATTTGAAATTTGTGTTAACATCTATCTAACTAGCTGTTTCCACTCTCAGTTCAAAATAGGAGAAACACACTCACGTAAACCCACTGCGCAGCAGCAGCCTCTCGATTTTTGTTTGTTTTTCCGAAATCATAAGCCCCTTGCCGAGACATGCACAGTTTTCTACTGGCATTACGCTCACATTCAACAGTGTCTAATGTAGGGCCTACATTTCTCATAGTTCTATTTCCCTATAACGTGGTTAAAGGATGGGGAGGGGAGCCGACTACTGGGTCTGTCCATGAAAAATTTCAACTGGTTATTATATAAATAAGTACTTTATTCATCATAATAAGAATTTGTAATCATACCATTCAAATTTGCTTCCAATGTGCACATCATTGTAGAATGGAGGGTAAAGATTCGATATTTTGAACTGTACCAAGAGTTGAAACTAAAGCTAAAATTAAAGAAGGGGGTAAACTAGTAGGGTCAAAGCTAAGACCCACATCCGTCGCGTCTTGAAAAATAAGAACAAAAAACGGGAACACAACGTGTGAAAACATTCAAATGCTCCACCATTTCACAGGTGGTGTGTGTGATAGCATTACACAATTACCACTAATGGCCTCATAATTTAGCGCATTCGAGTTCGGTCATTACGTCGTAATTATACGTAAAACAGCAGCTTATATAGATATCTTGGAAATTAATGAGTAATAATAACTATACTTATCTCATAATCGCCTCCTGACCACCACGTGGGGTTTCAATGAAAAGAATAAACTGTGAATAGAATTTACACTGCCTGACGTCATTAACTGCGGCCAGATAAGGCGTTACAGAGATTGTGAAGGGTATAAAAAGAGGGTCCACTCTAGCCTTCCCGCAGAACATATCCTGAGATTCAATACAGCTGCTACTAACTCGTAGTTACGGTCATCATGAAATCTCCTGAACTTGTCATCGCAATCTTGAGTTGCATTGCAACGTGTAAGTTTTGCTATTCTGAGAGACCTTTTTTCTGTTTTTTTTCTTCTTCCAAGTAGTTAAATGTTACTATCTCCCAACTTGTAAGTTGAGAAGGCATGGTTAGTTTGACGAGTAGGAAAATTAGACTTTAGAGGCTGATTTTGATACTGCAACAGTGTAAACTGACCACCACTCTTTTTACTGCCTCACGAACAAGACTTAAAGAAATTCACAAATTCATGCCTTTTTCATGAGACCATTTTTATCACGAAATTATTTTCTCAATCTTAGAGGGCAGGAGTGACTTTACATCGATATGCATTGTTTATATATTTTGTACATGTATATATATATATATATATATATATATATATATATGTGTGTGTGTGTGTGTGTGTGTGTGTGCATATATATTAATAAATCTTATTACTTTTGTGTTGAACTTTCATGAAAGTACAAAACAAGGAGCTATGGAGGAGATAGTAAAAGTACATACGTTCGCATGGGAAAACCATTTACACGGTTTTTTTTATGCTAACGTTGGCTGTATTGTGGATTTCCTCTTTGTTCATTATGAATAAGTAATTTCACTCTGTATCAACTAGTTTAGGGATGACAAGAAGTTGCCTATTAAAAGAAAATATTTATGTCTTTTTATATAGATGTTATGTACCAAGACTAACAACGTTTGTCCAGAACTTAGTGTGCCGTTGGTAGATGAGATATTCTCTGTTTGTTTGTCTGTTTTTTCTCCTCCGCATCATTCTAGTCTAGTTTTTTCCAGACCTGGCTCCGGTGAACATGCAGGTATCACACGCCTTTCGTAAAGCGTCTTGTCAGGCTAGGCTACACAATATTTCTGGCAAGCCCTAGAACGGAGAACCTCCAAGTTCTGTTACGGCATATTAAGTGCTGTCACTTTTTTTTTTATTCAATTATTATTCTCTTCTTTTTCTTTCGCTCATCATGTTTTGTTACAACCTTTAATCTCATAAGTACCGGGACTGCCGTAGCATCTTTTTTTTTTGACAGTTTAAAATCTGACACGACTTCCACGGCAATGACGGCTTGTCACGTTTGTCCATCTCGTCCACCAACGCTGTCTCACGTCCTCCGTTTTGTTCATGATGGCCTTAAACGTGACTGCCGTGACCGCCGGGATCATGGTATAAAGTAAACGTAGCATTAGGGCCTTTGGGTCTTTAGATTGAATTTTATGGAGATTGATTAGTTTCATTTCAGATTACTCAGGCTTATCGCCTTTTTTGTTTGTTTGTTTTGTTTGTTTTTTGTTTCCCTTTTCCCCAGCATCACTAGGTTCGGTATGTTACGACGACTGGTGTTTCGAAACTTCCTTTGGAACATGTCATTGTTCATGTTGTACACCCAAGACAATCCAAACACTGGCGACGCCATTGACCATGAGAACACAGCAACCATCACGGCTTCACACTTCCAAGCAGACAGAGACACGAAGTTTTTGATCCACGGTTACACGGACAGCATGGGGGGAGCATCATGGATCGAGATGAAGGACAAGCTTCTTGAAAACGTAGGCCAAAATCATCGATAATGAAGTTTGTTTTGATGTGATAATTTGTGGGCTTTTTTTTTCAATAAGGAAATAGGATTAGTTTGAAGAATGTGTCAACTCTTTAAGACATGTGAAAATGGAGATGATTTTGATTTTAAAAAATGAAATCATTTCACAAATTTATGTTTGGTGGCCGATCGGGCTGCCAAGCATAATTTTTTAAAGTGTTTTGATAAATAAATGAATAGATATAAACATTTATATCTAAATCTATCTATCCATATGTCCATCTATCTATAAAGAAACAAACTGGTAATGCATTTTTGGCCAAATAAGCATGAGTTTATTCGACTCATTTTTTTTTTCCAGTTCAGTGCAATAGCTTATTTATTTCAATCATCAAAAAAGGAAAGAAAAGGGGAACATGATCCAAAGTGGTACAATTTTTTCAGTTTATCTTACATTCGTCTGATAAAATGTAACTCAAATTTTCGGCGTCCTACGCTTTCTTCAGAAGTCTTGACAATGACGGTATAAAAACAAAATTGTTGTTTTGCTTTGTTTCGATACCGTCATTGTCAAGATTCCTGAAGAAGGCATCATAGGACGCCAAAAATTTGAGTCAAATAAACTCATGCTTTATTGGACAAAAATGCATTACCAGTTTGTTTCTTCACTATTTTCGTGGAGCCAATACGTGAAATCTCAACATCCATTTGGCATTTCATATGTCTTCTACCATCTTACTTCTTAGTAATATGTGGTATTTGACGTAGTTTTCATTATACTTTCAAATTTGATCATGAACATAGCATGTTGTACACAACTACTTCCACGTCTTATCAAATTATTGCATGCTCAAGCCTTTCCTTTTTTCGGTGCTCCAAAGTGCATTGTTGGGCCACCAAAATGAAATTTGGTCGTGTTGATGGCCCACACGGGCCACCAAATAAAACGTTGATATACGTTGATATAATAAGTAATCATAATGTTCATATAGGAACCTTGTTATGAGGTAAAGATCTATGAATGCACAAAGATATTTCTATGAAATAACTTTACTGTTCAAATTCATGAACTTTACTGTTATATTGAAACGTCTACACTGCAAACAAACTCCATTAGAATGACTTGCTGAGAAGCCACATAGGTCAAAATAGATTCACAATTTGTCGATGACCCCCCTGTACACAGGTAAATGATTATCGCAGGAAACATTAAGTGTTTTAGCTTCGTGTTGTTGCAAAAACCTGGCTGCCACCGTTTGTACTTGTCAAATTAGAGCCAATATCTGTTGACCTTATAGCCCCCTCCTTATAAAACCCCAACTTTTACTGTTACTGCTACTCGGTGTGCATTAATTGGTATTCCTGTTTTATGTCAGTAGTGTTTATAGCCGTTGTGACAATTTGTGCATAATTCAACCCTCTTCTTGTTTGCCTATTTCTCTTTCTTTTTATAATGGTTTATGGTTCTGTTCTACCTCACTACGTCCAGTACGACGTAAATGTGGTGATGGTTGACTGGAACCCAGGTGCATCCCTCGGATATCCTCAAAGTAGGGCGAACACTCGAGTCGTGGGGCGAGAAGTGGCCGCGCTCATTCAGGCATTCAACACGGTGGAAAATGCAGCCCTCAGCTCTATGCACATCATTGGCCACAGCCTCGGTGCCCACACGGGGGGCTACGCCGGGGAGGCGTGTGACGGCATGATTGGTCGAATTTCCGGTGAGTTTTTTGGTTGTCTTTTTGTTTATTCGATTTATTTCTTTCTTTGATTGGTTGGCTTTTTGTGCGAAGATTACTTGATTTTTCAGTTGCACTTTTCGTCCAATCAATTACTTGCCGCATCCATGTTTATACTCGCACAGGAGGGTGTTTTCACCCAGTAACATACATAACAGTCACGTTCTGTCCTATTCGTAAATGGTGGATTGTATAGCATGTATGACAGTCCCAATATTTCTTATTTGAATCAGTCAAATGCAAAAACGGATAGCATGAATCATTTTCTTAGTAATTCTGTCTAGCATAAATATTAACATACATCTAACATTCCTGTTTAATACCTTTAAGATTTATTATGTTTGTTTGTTTGTTTGTTTGTTTGTTTTTTTTTTTTGGGGGGGGGGCAAATTATTTGTTGTATAGGGGCCCCAATTTTTTTCTCTCTTCTTTCTTTAAAACACAACAACAACATGAAAAGGACAAAGAAGGGATTGTCAATCTAAGCGCGTTTTTTTAATATATATTTTAGCGTGCATGTACCTGCATGCAGCATGGCAAGTATTAATCAACACTTTTCACGTTATTCAATCTTTTCGGAATTTTCAACGTAATCTGTTATAATAGTTATTGTGTCTCCACATCTTTTTTCAAGCTTTTCCATCTCTGAGTCTTTCTTTCAATGTGCCTTGATCTAGGTATGGATCCAGCCGGTCCAGAGTTCGGTGGTGATTTGGAACCGGAGTGTCGACTGGATCCAACAGACGCCCTCTTCGTCGATGTGCTTCACACAGACGGTGACATCATCGTAGCTGGTGGCGCTGGACTCATGGACGAGGTAGGCCTGTTTGGTCTTAGACTAGGCCTCAGACACTCCAGCATTTAAAAATGTCCCTTCCATCCAAGTATGTTGACCGCTATTGATGAATTTTGGTCTGTACATATACAAATCGATAAACTTTATTGGAAATATGCACCAAAAGATATTGTCAAACATGGTTTTATTTTTTTTCCTGCTCACTGTTAAACCCTTCCTCCAAAAAACAAAACAAAACAAAACAAAAATCCCCCGATCATCTTTATTCATATTCCACCTGTGATATCATCCTGCTGTAACACTTCAGCATAAAAGAAACCAAAACCCAAAGAGAAATGTGGATTGAGTGAAGCAGCAACATAAGTAGAACACATCAGTGAAAGCTTGAGGAAAATCGGACAATCGATGCAAAAGTTATGAATTTTTAAAGTTTTGGTGTTGGAACCGCTGGATGAGGAGACTACAAAAGGTAATGACGTCATGCGTGAACAACAATATAAAGAAAATATAAAAGCGAATTCCGCAAAAATTCATTTTTCATGAAAATTACACATTTCATCAACTTGATGCTGACATTTTATGTTAAGGGTAGCAATAATTCCCCCTGCTTTCTGAAAGCGGTTATTCAAGTGCTCTTTCATTATGCTAGAAAAGTTAATTGTCCGGTTTTCCTCAAACTTCCACTGATGTGTTGTCCTAATATTGCTGCTTTCACTCAATCCACATTTCTCTTTGGGTTTTGGTTTAGTCATGCACAGCTATGTGCCTTACCATCCATTGCTACGTGAAATGAAAATACCCACTCAATCGACTTGAAAACCAAATTGATCCGCATCTTTCTGTAAAATGTATTTATTTTGGAGCAAGCGCCATGAGCGCCTGACTTGGCGGATACCGGCGCTATACAAGACTTCATCATCATCATCATCTTTCTGTAAACAAGAGAAAATCTAAAGCCGTCGTCCCTGGTGTTATTGTTGTGTTTTAAAGAAAGAAGAGAGAGAGAGAGAAAAAAATAAGATTGGGGCCCTATACAACAAATAATTTGCCCCACAAATCAACGTGTCCAGATCAATGTATCCCCTGGATGACGAGCCAGCCGCAGTACTATATGGAGTCGATGGGGTTATACGTTGCCCTCGCGGCATCATTTTTGCGGGGGTTTTACCGAGCAAGATTCTAGCTAATTTTCATGATGATGATGATGATGATGATGATTTTATGTAATTAAAGTGTATCAGGAGAAATTCTAGTCGACAATATGATCATTCTCGCGTCAGCCGTCTCCGAAATCGTATATAAGCAAGAATATGAATTTTGGGGATCCCTTTTTGTGAACTCTGCAAACTGCATTTTATTATTAAATGCATTTTCTACAAATGTGTATAGAAGAGCATTTCTGCTTGAAATGACATTTTTATGCTTCAGCAGTAACTGCAATATTGATTTGCCTTGTACATTGCCATTAATGCTTTATAAAACAATGCAATATTAAACTTTGTGATGGCTACTCCGCGTACCGATTCGTTCGAATTTGTGGGAATGTCTTGGTGGTCAATAAAATTGTAGGCTTCCATCATCTTTCTTGATGTTGACCCATAGGTTTCAAACGTAACAGTACACGCTTCCGAGTCATATTTCTCGATTGTGGCTGATGTCGGCCAAGCTTCTTGTCAGATTTCATAGCACTGTGTAATGGGAAAATCTGGCTGCCTATCGTATTGGTTACAGCGCCCTCGGTGTTCCAACACGTTCGACATGAGACGAAAAATTGTGCAGATTTTCTATTTTACGATAAACTGTCAGGTTTATAAGAAATCAACTCTGTTTGGGAACTACTTGCATTGCCCGGCAACAAACATGTCTCGTTTTGATTTTTTTTTTTTATTTCTTCTCTCTTCAGAAATGTTGCTGATTCTTTTTTGTTTTATTCTTAAAGAGAATTTTAATTCAAATTCAATTCGACTCAATAATGGATAGGTTGGTTTAAAGGGGAAAATGAAGACAAGAAGAGAAAAGTATAGGGGTGTTTGTATCATTTTGATCATACTCACCTCTGTGGTTACAAGTGCCGTTTATCTGCCATTTTAGCTCGGCCATCAGGATTTCTACCCCAATGGAGGAATGGACATGCCGGGTTGCCCGTTCTGGTCAGTAACATGTGATCACAGTCGAGCTGTGGAATATTACATCGAGAGCATTTGGAATACGTGCTCATTCACGGCCAAAGAGAGAGCCGCGACTTGGGAAGACATCGACGGCGGTTTGGCTGTGGCTTGCACGAGCTCCGACTGCCCACAAATGGGCTACAGGGCCGACAAAACCAAGGGTGAGGGCGCTTTCTATCTCACCACGAACGGAGATGAACCCTATTGCCAGGGATAAGGAGAATATTACTGATCGACTGAAAATAATCTATTCCATTACACGGACATAGTGAAACTGAAAAAAGAGTAATGCATACAGAGTAGTATAGAGATCCCTCCGATGCAAAATGTTAGACAACGTCAAATTGAGCAATCAGGTGATGTTAAAGGCATAATTTACCATTTGCAGATAAAACAAAAACCCAGCATTAGTGTCTCAAAATAGTTCTAAAAATTGAGTTAGGAATAAAAACAACCAATCTAAAAATTTGAACCAGTATAATCGATGATAAGTATAGTTAAATATACAAAATGTGAACAATAATTATGACAAAAATGTTTCCAGACTAAACCGTCCACACTTATGGTTAAATGAGAAAAAGAGTGATATCTCCTTATATTTTAGACATCATTGAAAAAAAATCTATATGGTAGGATGTTTTGTGATACAACTGACCTACACATAATATTATGCTTCAAAAGTGATATCTTGAACATTATCACTGCTCCCAAAGGTAAACAGGACCTTTGAGAAATTAAAGACTACCGGTCTTGTATTTGCCAGTCGAAATCTCGTAGACAACCAACTTGAAAGAGGAGGGCCCTCATTTCCAGTGATACTTCACTTGTCACATAACTAGGTATATTTTTTTAGGTCACAATTAAACATATCCTAGGTTTTAACAGCTTTAATCTGAAATTAAAAAGAGTGGAGTTACCTCGTTTCGGAATCAAACTCTTCAAATACTAGCAACGAAGGGTAAAAATCATAAGAGGAAAATACAGGTTTTAATCATAGAAGTTTTTTTTTTTTCTTGGACTTGATTTATTAACCTTTGATATAAGAGGCGTTGCCGCAACTTCCAAACAACTTCTTTGAAATAAAAGCTAAGCCATAGCTGTGTCGTTTATCACGGTTAATTTGTATTTTATAATTTGTATCGGGTGCTTATGTATCTTAACGAAAGGCTAGAATTGGTAACAGGTCAAAACAATTTTGACATTCAACGAATGCCAACAAAAACGACATTTGTATTGGTAAATTATACTGTATTTCCCAGAAATTCCCACTTTGGACTTTCCAAGTCAAAATAAGATAAAACTAAGGTGTTTTACTGCTTTGAAAACATATCACATTATGACGCAACGAGTATCAGGGGTTTACGTAAAAATGCACTTTGCACATTCTTGTGTGCCGTGAAGTACTTTAGGCGATGATAAATTCATGCCATTTTGTAGGGAAGATCGCTGTATCAGCACTGGTATCATACGTTTCTAGTTCGCTATCTCTACCCCTTCCCCTTTCCACGCTTCTCCTTGCCACGACTGGTTCCATATAATTTATGTGTTGATAAAAAGAGAAAACGCATGTCAAATTTGTAGAAGGACTTCTTAACTCTCTGTACCGACAGATAAGAACATTGCATTCAGTGACTAATTAAAAAAAAGAGATAAAGAAAAATATAACTTAAATGAATAAAGTAGAATTATATGCAGCATTAGATATCAGCTTTACGTGTTATGATTCTTTCTGTACAGGTGTAGTGTGTGAATATCAAAATCTAGCATCTCAGACAATGCCAGAATAGCGTGATAGAAATTTGTACCGAATCTCGCTCTCCCTCTCTCCTCTCTTTCACTTCCTCTGTGTCATTTTTGTCATTGTTATTGGAAGAGTGAGTCCTATGTACTTGGACCTGGGAGAGTTTAATGGTTTTCCTTGAAGTGTTGTTGATAAGTGGTCTAAGATGCCAGAGGATGACGCAATGTCATCGACCTTGCACTTTTTTCTTGCGTGAACGTATGTGATGCATTGAGTGTGTGTGTGTGTGTGTGTGTGTGTGTGTGTGTGTGTGTGTGTGTAATTCGGTACTTTAGTATTCTGTGGGCAAATATACGATAAAGATAGCAAATATAAATTGATATTGAACTCGATCCCACTCCCACACACACCCTTGCACAAAAATCAAGCGTTAATCTATTTCAAATCTTGTAATCCTGGTAATAGAGCCAAAATCTTTATTGTGATGAAATATTGTATGAGTATAAAATTATCCAGGCCTACGTAGCTTTGGCAACTTTGCAATTCTAGAAATTATTCAAAAGATGCACATGGTATACAATTTACCCAATTGCTTTCTGACGACAATTCAACCTGCACCACAAGAAACGGACAAATTAATGTTGTTGATAATAAAGATGTTAAATAGCATAATTATCGTTTCTATTTATGTCGTTTTTATAGGAAAAATAGTTATAAAAGGGAAGTCGTAACGTCCACATATATTTACTGTTTGACCAAGGAACTTAGCAAATATCCCCCCCCCCCAAAAAAAAAAAAAACAAAAAACCAAAAACAACCCAACAACAAACCAACTGGAACTAACAAGAAGAATTTCGACTTTTAAGAATATTTTGTTTCTTAAAAGAAAGAAAAATCAATTCTCTATACTAAGAAACGGATAGTAGCAAGAGAAGTGAAACATAAATGTTCACTCATACGCATATAAAAATGTCAGAAATATTCACGCACACATAATGATAATCATTTACTAGTAACACGTATCAACACACACACACGAAATGTAAACACACTGACATGCATGTTTTGCATAAAAAAAAAAACTGGTGTGCCACTGTTATTGTACATCCATTTTACGCAGCTGTCCGTATTTATGTGCACAGGAAAGTTACGCCGTTCATTATTTTATTTGCTCACCTACAAAGGTATAATACAGGAGCCGCAGATTGGGGGGGGGGGGGACCCCATTAGTGCAAATTTCTGTTCTTGACCAACAATGTTCTAGAAATGTTGAAGCTTTTTAACTCTAGCAACAAATTATTGCGTTTCTGTCAGGTCATCATTCCTGGATTCGGTATTATACGCATACGTTGTCGGCCTAATTCTCTATCTTTTTGCTAGTAAAATAGCTAGACCTAGATGTAGCCCTATCTTATATGTTTAGGTCCTACGTTACTTCACCATTACCAAAATACAAAGTATTACGTTTACAGTTTTACTATATTTGGTATACATGTATTCCCATTGTACTATTTTAGCTGTTTTCCACATTGCTGTAAAGTATAAACTTGTTTGTTATTCCTCCATGATTTCAGGTTGGGCTGTTCAACAATAGTAAAAATTTAGTGTCATTTTCATTATTATCGTCAATATCAGAAGGTCAGATTGCAGGCATCAATATTGGTGATCAAACTCCAGCAGGAATATGTGTATGTGCGTGTGTGTGTGTGTGTGTGTGTGTGTGTGAAACAACCAAAGTTAAATCACTGGCAGATGGCATGATGACATACAGATATCGTGTTGATTTTTATTCAAATGCTCAGAAATTGGAGTTATACTCTTATTTCGATTTCTAAAACTTGATTGTTCATGTTGAAATAATCTTATGATGGTGGATCCTGACTCTCGTATGCTATACTTCCTTTCCTGAGGCTCATATTGTTATTGGGGGTATTATTGATATCAATTCACGAACATGCCTTTTGCTATTGTTAGTGTAATTATTAATATCATGCATTACTACGATTATTGTAAGTATTATAGTTATCCTCCCATTTTTCAAGGGCTAGTTCTTTTTGTCAAGCTCGTCTTCCAAATGATGGGTCATATCAACAGATTACCAATTTGTTCAGACCTGAAATTCCCATTATATTTTGAGGGCTTGTACATCAGCAGTAACATAAATACCTCATTAGCTGAATCTTCCTTGGTTTTTCCCCCTTGTAACCTCGTAGAGCCGGGTATCGATACTCAAGATTTTTTTTTTCTAATGTGGATTGTTTATAATGATTATCTTATATGTTGAGTTTCGCAATGTTTTGAGAGGCTAGAGTGGAATCGAAACCACTGGTAACGTGACAATCGTGTTTCTCATTAACAATAACTCACAGACGTGTGATATTATCATACACACTGTGAGACGGTATTTGTGTTTCTTTCTGACCAGCCATTTGTCAGGTGCAGGGCTTTCATTTTGCACTTTTCATTAGAGAGCGATTGTTGATAGTAAAGCCTATTGGTACAGTTTTGGACTGGACGAGGATGGATCCCCAGCTCATAGACACCCAATTTGCCATCTACGGTACCTTCAACCCTACGGTGTCGGCCAAGGGTGAGGTGGAAGTGCCGTCCTCTACGTCCACCTCCCTGGTCGACGGGCGCGTGTCCCAGTGTGGAGACGATGCGAACTCGTACACCACCTCGGCCGCGATGGACAAAGAGGACGGGGACGACAAGGAAGAAAGTTTAACACCGTTTATCTCCTTGTCGCTCCTGATTTTGGGCACTTGGCGGAGACGTCGAAGATCGACTTTAAACGAAGCCGGAAGTGGTGACAATGACGACATAAATTTTCTCTCTCTCGAAGAATTTGACTCAGAGAAGGAGCCATATGCACGTATGTTTGTCTGACAGTAAAAAATGTGTGAATTATTATACCATGTCGTAGACATTATGAAGCCGAGAAACTGCTAGCATAAATAAGGCGATGTAGCCCAGAGCTAAGAATATTGAGATTTTACCTACAAAACTGACAGTTTGATAATGTTTCCGAATGCTATAACTAATGTGACAAAAAGACAACCTCCAGTATTTCGGGTGTTACAATGGTAATTGCAATTATCGTTACTCACAATATTGTCAAAAACATTTTTTTTTTTACATGTACATAGCACTCTACATGCAGCTGTATTCAAAGAACTCCAAAATCAGCCTATCATCTGAGTCTGAGAACAAGTTCTTGGCAATTGTGTATGATAAAAAGAATACATGAACAGTTTCAGTGAGCGTGTGGGAAACGGAAGGCGTCGTTGAACAGAATTATATGCTTTCAGCAAGAGAAAAGATTAGATTTGATTATTGTATCAACGATGGATCAAGGCCACCGTCGGGATTGTCTCTGGGATTTATTGATCCCATAAGCATTCCTAAACGTTTTAAGCTAAATCTTAGACAAATCTTACATTGAAAATAAGGATTCTGACTTGAAAACTTATAAGGCAAAAATTGGATTTTTCTCCGGCTAAGCCAAAAAGTTTCGAACACAGGCATTGTCTCATTAATCGTGGATAAACCATCAGACTCCTTGAATTTCAGGACGGAAACATAGTTTGGTTGGGTTCGTTGAAACTTGCCGCTGAAGCGGTCAATTCGAAATCCCCTTTTGTCATCATAATCGCAAATTGCTGAAATAAAAGAGAGAGTGCATTTCCAATTTGATGTGCCAATTGGTCTTTTTCCACTGATTCATATAAAATAACTCCTCATAAGAGCACAAACTAAGTATTGTATTGTAGTCTCGCATACAGGAAAGGTTTATATGAAAATTTTAAAAAAATGTTTGCAAACGGTACACAAAAAGTGAGGGCATACTTCTTTCTTAGTGCACTTGTCAAAAGGTTTATATCGTCCTTTGTGTAATCTTGTCTGAATTTGTATCGTTATTGAAGGCTTCTTGATTTATGAATTTTCCCCGCCTGCTCACAGGTACTTGGCTTTCCATCGCGATAGACATCGCCACTCTACTGTATCTCTCTCTGGTGACATCAATGTTGATTGCCGATGGCTACGTGTACCTCCGCGAACTATGGGGCAAGTCTCGACAGCTGCTTTTCATGATTTCATACGTGACCTACCTTCTCCAAGTGATAATCATCCCTGTCTATGCCCTCTTCGTCAGAACCCGGGCTCTCTTGCTGTCTCCGAAAAAAATTCTGCGGTGTCCCCTTGATCCCCGCTTCCTTCGCCGTCGTTTGCGCGTCATTCGCGCTTCTCCGCATCAGGCTGCGATCAAAACTCGATTCGCACTCATCTTCATGAGCTGGCCAATTGCGCATGCTCTTCTCAGAGGCGTGGAATCCCTGGTGGTCGAACACCATTGTCAAATGCGCTTTTTCATTTTCAGCGATGTTGCCGCCGTTGTCGGCTTCGTGTGCTATGGCTTTTTCTGGTACATCATGCTCGTCAATCGCATTTCTCTCCACCTCCAAATGAATCACGCTTTGCGCATCATCCAGCGAAGTTCCTACACCCTCAATGTCGATGCTGCGCGCCGAAGTATCCGTCGCATTCATCATGACTACCTCGCTGTGCGCGAATTGATGGGGGTGTGGATGGCCTATACCATGGTAACCGCCACTTGGGGCATCATGTCGCGATTATCCTGGGACTACTCAATCTCCACGGGGGACGAGTCAGCGGCGGAATCGAGAGCTCGAATTTACCTCGAAGCCGTCATCTGGTCTGAGAAAACCATGTTCCTTGTCTATCCCTGTATTGCCCTCGGAGGGATGAACTTGGAGTACCTGTGGCAGAGATTCCGGTATGTCTTGGAGAGGATGCGCACTTACCAACATCGTTCGTTCTGGACCATGGTTCAGCTGCACACCTTATACATCAATAATATTGGCAGTCCAGAGCTGAAGTGGACGATAGTTTTCGCCCTTGTCGGTCCCTACCTGGCCATCCAGTCTCACTGGCAGGAGGAACAGAATGTGAAATTCTGGAATGGGCCCTTCAACTGCTCCACAAATTTTAATGGCACTGCTTGATACCAAAATAATATTACATTGAGTTCCCATATTGTTGTTGTTTTTAAAAAATATGATGTCACATTGATAGAGTTAGTTATGAGTTAGTTTATAGAGTTAGTAACATACGACAAAGACAGCCATTTTGATGATGGCATTTAGTCACGTTTAGTTTTTACGAAGAAATGATCTTCCCTCTCATTGTTTTTCCTGAACCACGTTTACTTTGAGATATATTTTCACTAATTGCATTCATTAATTTTGTTAAGAATGTTGACCAAATGAGGTGTAAAGAAAGCGACAAAGCTTTTTAAAAGCTCGTTTTGGCTCGGATACGTGACAAACCAAAATGAAAAAAAAAAACAACAACCTTAGTTGTCGTATCATGTACCATGTTTGTTGGTACCATGATACTAACTTGGCAATATTATCATTTCATAGAGCAGCTTTCTCAATCACAATAACAGGTGGTTTAGCGCTAAGTATTTATGTTATAATATCAGAAGAAAAAAAAAAGATGACCAAAGATTAGAAAATATGTGAAAATGCGCCACACTATTTTCTTTTATAAATTTATGCACTCTTGTTATAGGTCGTTGTTTTGTGCTTTTTGTGTAAATAAATTAGAAAGTACCCGCAAAATGAATATTCATATCCATTATATAGATATGAATTATAATCATGTATAAGTGTGTGTGTGTGTGTGTATGTGCATATGTGTTTGGGTAATCCAAATTTGTGCTCTTTAACATTATAATGCTTCTCATTTCTTCACCATCAGATATGGTAATCAATGTGGCGTTTTCATTTGCGTTTTTACTTTGACAACGTTTGATAATTACGACTCCCTTTTTTAGCACTGCAGTGACATATGACTTCGATCAACGCCGACAAGAAATGAATCAAGTCGACTCGTGAGGAAAAAAAAAGTGGTTGTCAACTGAATTAATAAATAGTTTATTTAATATTCATTGAAATGATAAGAAAACGTTATATGAAGTTCGTTTTTGCTTTTTCTTTTCTTTCTTTCTGCTCAGCTCATAGGTAGCTATGTCAATACAAAATATAGATTATATCGTAAAGTATGCTTTATTCTGTAGTATAAGATAATAATATGTTGTTCAAGACCGGGCTTTTGAAGGACATTTTGTGATCTATAGCCAAACATCGCCCACACAGATTTCCAAGCAAGGAAAGCGGAGCCGGGTCTTCCTCTGTATTTGAATACTGAACGTAACTGATAATCTTAACGAACATGATGAAGGGAGTGAACTCGACAATCACCGCTGATTTTGTGAAATAGTAAGGTCTTTTTTTTTTTTGGTTTTCTTTTCTTCGAAATTTAAGAAAGATAAAATTATACAAGGTGAGAAAATTTTCATTATCTGAAAAAACGCTTAATGTTTAAGAGGTTTGTTGATAACGCTTTGAGTAAAACGAGTGATTTAAGGAGCACATTCGAAGCAAAGAATACAGTCATTAAAACAAGACTGCGAGATATTGCACGCAAAAGCAATTAAGAGTGTTTCATGTATTACTGATACGTATCCATTTATGAGAAATCATGTACATATGATATGCAATATTCCTTAAACACGGTGAAATTGAATGTGCAAACGCACATGTTGTTCAAGTGTGCTTAAATCTGTGTAGAAAAGTAAAGCAAATAGAATGAATAGAAACGGCAGTAATCTTGGTAATTATGTAAAAGTTTTCACTGTGTTTTGCCGGCCATGCTGTTTGCAACCACAAAGGCAAATTGATTGAGGCAATGACGTCATCACCCAATAATACTTCTCTAGATTGACACATTTTTTGAAAAATCAAAATCATGTTTGTTTGTATGTATGTTTGTTTGTTTTTTCTTATCGATAATATTCAGCAACTGCAGTTCCTATCCGTTAAACATTTCAACTCGACCATTCCAACGTTGCAGTGTAACTTGAAATGAAGAGTATAAGGTATGGTGCAATAAAGTACATTAAAAAAAGGAAAATAGAGTTGAATTTGTGAGCAGTTAAGTATGGGACACTAAGAAATGAGCTGATGACATCAACATCAAACCTCATTTGCTTTTTCAACAACATCGACTGGGATACCTCTCTTTTGTGGAAAAGAAAACAAATAAACATAACTACCCCTCAACTTATTTTATGTTTTATTATATCATACTATTCTGCGTATTGTTTGCGTAAAATTAACCATCTAATGGTATCATACTTTGATCAATGGACTGGCTGATATCATAATTCCATAGTCGAGAAAATACCTAACGAGAATTTGATCGATTACACGCTCTTACAACGCATTCGATTACTTTATATGTTATAAAGATGGACTGAGGCACATGCGTCGTGTACATAATGTTCTTATCATTCTTGGTTATATTTACGTAGCGTCTTTTTTTTTCAGTAACCAGGTAAATCAATGAATGAATTCACCATGTGGTATCTAAATTGTAAAAGGAAATTCAAACTTGCTGCAAAGACAATGCAACTGAAATGATTGCTAGAGAGAGTGCATGATTTTCTGTGTTAGCTTACATAAAATGTGACTTTTACTACTGATATTAAAAATATGCAAGACTACAATGAGATCCAAACAAGTAGATTCCCATTTATTACTGACATAAATCATTCGAAATCAATTAACTCTCTGATCTTATGATTTCTGGGTTTTTTTTTTTTCTCTCGAAACTGACGCTCGCTATTGTACATAGAATCATAAATGATGACGGCGAAAGATTTATTTGCTATATACGATTACTAATATACCTGTTCCTCTACAAGTTCGTGCCAAACGTTCAGACATAATGCACAGTAAAAAATGTATTGCTCATAATGCTTTTGTAAGATTTGGTAACAATAAAACAGCGGATGTCTAGCATATGTTGTGAGCATATTTGTTTTTTTGTTGTTGTTTACCTTTTAGTAGGATAAAATACATTTACGTTTTGTTCCCCATTGCCCAATCTGTCTTGATGAGTCACTACGTGTCCAAATACGAAACTTGCGTCCATAGATGAACAGGATAAAAACGTGTGTTTCCATCTGATAGTTTCAAGCGAAGATCATTATCGTTATCTTTTTGAGAAAGAAGTGTCCTACAGTGCCTTCTTGTCGACGTTATGTTTTCCTGTTTCCCGCGAAAGTACGCTCGGACACATCAGAGCACAGACCAGATATAATAAGATGTGTTTTACATGGTAAGATTACAATACAGTGGCGGATCCAGAGGGGGCGTAAGAGGCGCACGCCCCCCTTATTTATCGTTAAAAACAAAAGAAATAAAAACGAAAAAAAATGAAATGAAACCCGGAAGTGGCATCAGAAATATTAGTTGCGCCCCCCACCCCCTTTACAGAATTCCTGGATCCGCCCCTGCAATATCCTTGTTATAATTCATGTCAAATATTGACATCGCATGCATTCCGGCATGGAAATGCCAGTAATGTCCTTCTTTAAAATCATATGTGTGTGTGTGGGTGGGTGTGTGTGAGTGTGTGAGTGTGTGAGTGTGTGAGTGTGTGTGTGTGTGTGTGTGTGTGTGTGTGTGTGTGTGTAACTGATTGTGTTTGACTCTTCTTCTTCTTTTCTTCTGGGGACCTGCCCCCCCCCCCACATCTGCTTCCATGTAGGTTACTCTACACATAATCTCAATCATCCAATATGAATGTAACTTACTTCAGACTGATTTAATTTCATTTGGTGTCATGCAATATTATTATAGTCTTCATATACATTGAATTTACAAAATATATGTCACTTTTCATTGATCTCTGCGGATGTATGTTATAAATACAACACTGTATAATTTGTGCGGAAAATCAATCAATGAAATGAAAATGGAATGAAATATATCTTTAAAATACTGACATAACATATTAATCAAAATTAATCATTTCCCCGTATAGATCATGGCATAATTCAAAACTTGATAAGGTTTGTAACATATAGATTGCGCAATCCTCCTTAGTATATGCAAACAATTTATAAAATATAATTACATGTATATACAGAAACTTCTTGTCGAAAAGCAGAAGAGCGAGTTTCGAAGTAATGGTTTCAGAAAAACAAATGTCTTGTATGGAGAGAACCCTGTAGCTTTCTTCCCAGGCTTTTTCTCTTTATCAGACTTCTTACAATATTGTCTTAGAAACGCTTCCATCACATTGATTTCACGATGAAAGGGCTGCTCCGAGACCATCTCACAGCAAACAGAGACTATTTGCCACGTTCATTCTTGTTGCCATGTGAACAATTTATACCAAACGGTTCCCATACACCTTGCTTTAGAGACTGAAACTAACCACACAATGCAATCAAGCACAGTCACGCAGTGCTTACCTGTTTGTATATACATACCTCGATCTAGTCATTTCAGAAAAGTCATTTCAAAATTACTGTTTTGCGACCTATGAATAATCCACCGGTGGCTCAGCGATCAGTATGATACTAGTTGTAATTGTTTAAACTGCAATAATGGATATGATGCTGACGAGTTGGTTATTCATTCACTTATTGTACGACCACAGCACATCGAGTGAGGCACATTATGATAGCTGATAATTGATACTGCCACGCTGAGAGAATGGCGTGTGTACATCATCGATCAGACAGAACTGAATACGCAAACTACGGGGATAAAGCCAACTCCCTGTCCGTCTATCTAGGATTATGATTGTGACATTCTCCGGAAAAAATACAGCAGAATTGAATACAGATTAATTTCATCTGTAATTTCATTGATAATTGTATAAATAGATAAATAAAATGAATCATTGAATGAATTAAACGATTGAATTATGAAATAAATACTTATACATAAACAACTCTATTCCCTGTAATGTTAACAGTACGTCTATTATGATCAACTTTTCCAGAGTTCACTTCAATGTCTGATGAAACTGAAAAGGACAGTTGACCATTACTCTGATTTTGGTCTAATAGGGTACGCGAGAATCCTGGGGTGGTATTCTGAACACCGTTTTATCTCTGTTGTAACTTGTGTTGTAACTTGTGTTGTAAGTCTGTGAGTTACAACACCGCTAAAACAGTTGTAAATCGGTATTCTGAAAACTGTTTTAACGGTGTTGTAAGTCATGATAACCACGCCCATCGCAATAAACATATCCAATAGGAAATATTGTTAGAAGTAGCATCTAAGACATTTCAACCAATAAGATTGCTCCCTTGGGCAAATGCGCCTTGCTTAACTCTGCGCGTTTTAACAAGCGCTCATTCCCTGGCGTGCGCACAAATAGGACAATGGCATGCGCAGGTAAAGAGAGCCAGAGATGAAATAAAGTTACAACAGAAGCTTGATCATTATACCTTCTTACCGGTTTTGACGGATACAGTAGTTGGTGCGGTAGGGGATTCGCAAAGCTATCTCAGATTGAGTCTTTTTATTTGAAATTTTGTTTAAAAAATAAGATATCTGGCGTTCATAAGAGGAACGCAAATGTCATGGTTTATGGGGAGCTAGACGCTTCTAAATTAAGTTGTGTCCTTGCAATGCCATGTCATTATCATTGTTATTTCATTATTATCATTGTTATTATTATTGTTGTTGTTGTTGTTGTTGTCACCGTAATCTTCACAAGATATCTCATGCAGATCAATATCACGTCAAATTCCATCATGTAACCTTAGACTTCTTATACTTTTCTCAAGATTCGCGCCATCCCCAGCAATAAATATTTTTCAAACACCCAAAGGTACTGATAATGAATTCTTATTGGTGAAGATGGTGAAATCATATAAAGAACGTTTAATATTTTGAAAGATATGTTTGAAATGAATAGTGCTTAAAACAAACTGCCGACGGTGCCGGTAACCTTTCTGTTTGTGTTTTATCTATATGCATAATTATACTACGCGTATGTACTTGCAATATGTTACCATTACCAAATTTTGTATTGTGGAATGAGTTTACATTTTGTCAAACTGCTATATCTTTTGCCTTTCTGTACATACATTGTTACTATTTTTTTGTATATCTTTTTTTATTTTGAACTCGCATACCACAATATTGAGTTAATGAATTATCTCACCATCTACCATAAGTTAAAACGAAAGTTACAACGCAGTTAAAACACCTTCCACCCTGTTTTATCTCAGAAGCATGAATTTGCACGGGGCATGACTTACAACAGAAGATAAAACAGTTTTCAGAATACCATGTAATCTAATGGGTGTTCAGGTTTGCGCCCACTGTTACGCGCGTGCGCATACCCTAAGACAATGGTATGCGCAGGCAAAGAATGCGCAAGATAAAACATAAGTTACAACAGAAGTTACAACAGAAGTTACAACAGAGATAAAACGGTGTTCAGAATACCGATTTGTTACAACAGACTTACAACAGAGATAAAACGGTCTCAGAATACCACCCTGGGGTGGTATTCTGAACACCGTTTTATCTCTGTTGTAACTTGTGTTGTAACTTGTGTTGTAAGTCTGTGAGTTACAACACCGCTAAAACAGTTGTAAATCGGTATTCTGAAAACTGTTTTAACGGTGTTGTAAGTCATGATAACCACGCCCATCGCAATAATCATATCCAATAGGAAATATTGTTAGAAGTAGCATCTAAGACATTTCAACCAATAAGATTGCTCCCTTGGGCAAATGCGCCTTGCTTAACTCTGCGCGTTTTAACAAGCGCTCATTCTTTGGCGTGCGCACAAATAGGACAATAGTATGCGCAGGTAAAGAGAGCCAGAAATAGAATAAAGTTACAACAGAAGCTTGATCATTATGCCTTCTTACCGGTTTTGACGTATAGTTGGTGCGGTAGGGGATTCGCAAAGCTATCTCAGATTGAGTCTTTTTATTTGAAATTTTGTTGAAAAATAAGAAGATATCTGGCGTTCATAAGAGGAACCCAAATTTCATGGTTTATGGGGAACTAGACGCTCAGCCCTTGCAATGCCATGTTATTATTATCATTATTATTATTGTTGTTGTTGTCACTATCTTCACAAGATATCTCTTGGAGATCATTATCACGTAAAGTTCCATCATGGAACCTTAGACTTCTAATACTTTTCTCAGAATTCGCGCCATCTCTAGCAATAAATATTTCTGAAACACCCAAAGGTACTGATAATGAATTCCTATTGGTGAAGATAATGAAATCATATTTTAAAAAAATCTAATATTTCGAAAGATATTTTTGAAATGAATAGTGCTTAAAACAAGATACTGCCGACAGTGCCGGTAACCTTTCTGTTCATGTGTTTGTGTTTTTATCTATGTGCATAATTATGCTACGCGTATGTACTTGCAATGTTACTGTTACCAAATTTTGTATTGTGGAATGAGTTTACATTTTGTCAAACTGCTATATCATTTGCCCTTCTGTACATACATTGTTTTTATTTTTTGTATATCTTTTTTATTTTGAACTCGCATACCACAATATTCAGTTGATGAATAATCTCACTATCTAACATCAGTTAAAACGAAAGTTACAACGGAGTTATAACACCCTCCACCCTGTTTTATCTCAGAAGCATAAATTTGCACGGGGCATGACTTACAACAGAAGATAAAACAGTTTTCAGAATACCGTGTAATCTAATGGGTGTTCAGGTTTGCGCCCACTGTTACGCGCGTGCGCATACCCTAAGACAATGGTATGCGCAGGCAAAGAGTGCGCAAGATAAAACACAAGTTACAACAGAAGTTACAACAGAAGTTACAACAGAGATAAAACGGTGTTCAGAATACCGATTTGTTACAACAGACTTACAACAGAGATAAAACGGTCTCAGAATACCACCCCAGTTGTCTAATCTTGATAATGATGATAAACGTATTAAAATTGACAAAATTGATAGAAAGATTAAGGCACAAGGTTGCTATTTTCTTTGCCAACACTTTGTGATTTTTTTTTTTTAAGTGATGATGACTTACCCTTTTAATTGAGATACCACTTGAATATGCAAACCATAAGACTCACTCATAGGTCAGCTACTGATCATAATTTTCAACTCAAAATGTTGTTGATCAATTTAGGTGATAAACTATTTTGATCTCTCTGTTTATATAATGTCATAAAGACAACGCAGCAATGAACAATCACGGTCAGGAAGACTGATGTGGTGTACTTAAAATCTTTAAATACAGCGAAATAGAAGAAAGTGACGATTTATGTTTTGTTTTGGTGTTGTTTTTTTGGGTGGGGGGGGGGGGGGGGGGGGGTGGGGGAGGTGGGGGGGGGGTATTGACTCAGCTGTAATCATTGACACCACATGACAAGGACACCTTCGTGAACATGTCAGTTTGACACTATCCCAGAATTGTATCTCTCATAGTTTATCAGAAATCTACGATCATTCATCAGCATAAATAATCTTTAAATACAGCGAAATAGAAGAAAGTGACGATTTATGTTTTGTTTTGGTGTTTGTTTGTTTGTTTTGTGTGTTTTTTTTTTTTGGGGGGGGGGAGGTGGGGTGGGGTATTGACACAGCTGTAATCATTGACACCACATGACAAGGACACCTTCGTGAACATGTCAGTTTGACACTATCCCAGAATTGTATCTCTCATAGTTTACCAGAAATCTACGATCATTCATCAGCATAAATAATTAATTCTTTGAACATTTCTCCTTCCAAGATATCTCACCCGGTGAAAATCAAAGCAAAAGGAAAGCATAAATCCATTTGATTTTGACTACATAAATTTTATGATTGTCATAAGGGAATCTCCTCAGAACAACGCCTCATCAATAGCTGGCGCCCTCATGCTTATTCGAATCATTCATTTGTAATTAGCAACCATCGTTCTTCTTGATCCACCGTGACGGCCCCTGAAGTCGCGGTATTTTCTTCCTCCCCTCTCCGTCGCGACAGCTCGTGTTCGCCGGTAGTAAGGTCCCGGGCGACCGGACTGCTGGTAATTTACCTCACCGCCATCGCACTCGCGGTAGTCCTGCTCAAGATGGTTGCCGTGGGAAGACGAAGACATCGTCGACCAGGACGACGAGGACTCACTGCCTTGATCGCTGAAGTCGTCAGGATGTGGTATTGATGGATGTACTTTGGTACGATCCTCATAGACGATCAAACGTTGCTGAACCCGCTGAAGTTCATCCTGGGAGGGCGAAAGAAATCTTTACTGTAATTACATTCTCATGTTTGTATGTTCTCTTCGTTGGACTCCTGGGGCCTGTTTCATAAAACTTGTCATCAGTGACAAGTTGTCATAGATGTGACAAGATACTGAAATCCTTGCAGCTGATTGGCTGAGAGCAAATCTGCCATAGAAATGTGGCAGTTGTCACTGATGACAAGTTTTATGAAACGGGCCCCGTTTGTTTTCTGATAGAGGGGAGCTCCGAGGTCATTCCCAACAAGCACCTTACGTTGCAATGGTAATGATAACACAGTGTTTTGAAGCTTCATCTTGAGTTGGATAGGCTAAACAACAACTACTAATCGATTTAATAATGCATACATGTACTTAAATAACGATGAAGATACCTTAGTTTTCTTAAGTTCTGCTCTTAGTTTCTTGTCTCCCCGTCGCGATTCCTTTGCGTCGGCTTCGTTTCTTTGTTCGGACTTTTCCGACTGACCGAGTCGCGCCGAAATATCGTGATTCTGTCTCCGAAGCTCCTCGATCTGGCTCTCGTAATGGAACATCTGTTGAACACTCAAACCGATATCGGATCCCGGTGGCACCTGGAAGTCATCTCGCTCTAGGCAGGGTACCGTCGAAAAAAATGTGCAAGGAGTAAAGAACAATCATGAGAAAAGACATTTCACATGGTACTCTATACAGCAGGCAATCTATCCCTGTATAGATACTAATAAGCTGGATGAAGGGAAGCAAAGGTTGGTGGAGGGGTCCGAGTCATCGACCTTTTCTCTTTGTGTCTGTCTGTTGGCATATCCCCCCCCCCCCCCCCAACCATCACCACCACCACCACCACCACTGCATTTGAAGGATCAGTGACGCCACGTTCAGGCGATTCATTTTCGGTGATTTTAACGGGTTTTCTAGATGATATGTGTGGCATCTGCTTACAGTAAGGATTCTTGTGCTAAATATTACAAGATCATATCCATGACTTTATCAATCATTCGTATTTCAAAGTGTGGACAAGGTTTGAAAATTCATCAGAGAAAAGAGTCACATTCCGCACTTTTCGTATGACATGTATGATGCCATGAGAAATGAGCAATAGAAGAACAATTGCAGGTGTTGTTTGATTGAAAAAATATAGCTCTGAAATCTACATTTTACGAAAAATACTGGTCCAATTCCCATCTCCTTATACCCCATACTGGTGTTGTTGCTGTTCTTGGTTGTTTTTATTAATGTTTGTATTAAACCTGGCAGTCAAGTGTAAAAGTGATATGGTTATAGAGTTCGTAAACAAGGAATTAAGTGGTGTTTTTTTTTTTTCAATATCAAACGTTTTTCCGATAGCAGCTGCCATACTACCATAAAGAAGTGTGATTCAAATATAGGGGCTTTTCAAATATTAGGTTGCTACAATAAAACAACCTTTGATAATAGAGAGTTACAGATCTGGAAGCAAACTAGAATCAAAAGGTTCTGTGCTGTAAACAAAGAGATTATTGGTTGTAAATTACACGAGACTAGTTTGATTAGGGAGATCGCCCTAGGTAATATTGCGACATAAAAAAGAACAAGTTTTATCTTGTTTGTTTTTGTAGTGTTGTTTTATTCTTTTATTTACTTATCTATTCATCTACTGTATAATATTCATCTTTGTACGTATGTATCTATTTATCTATATATCTATCTATCTATCTATCTATCTATCTATCTATCTATCTATCTATCTTTCTATCTCCTTCATCTGTATATTATATCCATCTATCATTCTGTCTATGTATTAAGGAAATCAGTTACTTACCAGTTTTTTCCGGCGGCAAGGTTGTGGCTCTGTCGGCACTCAAGTCGATGTTTGGTGGTGCTTTGCCGTCCTCCTCGAAACTCCACACCGCGCGACGAGGGAGACGGTTGAAAGGGCCCAAGCGGTATCCGGCTTTTACCTTCACACGGAACATCGGCAACGGCAACTAGAAGGCGACACACACATTTATGTACACGCAAAAACATCGAAAGATTCAGTCTCTTTAGTGTCTCGCATGTTTCTTATAATCTGTAGAACATCTTACAGTTCAATCCAATTCTAACATTGGCAAAGATTATTTCTAAGATTTTTTGTTTGTTGTTGTTTAGCTAACACCTCTCCCAAAGATCCGTATAAATATATATATGTATATAAAAACAGAATACTGAAAAAATATCATGAGTTTTCTGAATCCTTGATAAGCCGAAACAAATGTATTCCTCCATTTAAACGAAAGCGTGTCCAGACCTAATCAACTTTGAACAGGCTTGTACATATGGCTTAAAGGCTTGTTTTTTTTTCAAGATTTGTTTAGTTCATGTACAAAAATAGAATAAATGATGGGGTTCAATCGGGCTTGTCCATTTTTATTTCAAAGTCAGTAACATGACACCGGATTATGTGAGACCGAAAACTTTTTCATATGGGGCGGATGGCTAAACCCATGGAGCTATCACAGGTGTACTGAGAAGTTGTCGTTTTTATAATCGAGGTTCAAGTCTCGGAGCAGTGTTTGAGTTTGGCCTGTTCCTGATTGATTTGTCGGTGCATGCACACCTGGTGAAAACGTCAATACATATGATAGAAATGACTCACAGAGAGTCGCGATTGGATCATGACGGCATTGAATGACAATCAACATCGAAGTTATGCAATGATTGTGCTCTACCCGATTTGACAAGTTTACCTAGAGAATGCTCGGTTTAATGAAGTAATACTTATTTCATCTGTATGATAATTACTTTCATTTCAAAGTTGATTTGTATTTGAGCTTTTACTGATTCGACTTTTTTTTCAGGTTTGCATTCAGCTTTCATTGTTTTATGCGAAATCAAATACATGTTGGTATGTATGTCATAGTAGTAGTAGTACTAGCACTAGTACAAGTAGTAATGTGTTGATGGTATAGTACTAGTGGTGGTATATAGTAGTAGTAGTAGTACTGTAGTAGTAGTTAGTAGTAGTAGCGGTAGTAGTAGTAGTAGTAATAGTAGTAGTAGTAGTAGTAGTAGAAGTAGTAGAGTAGTAGTAGTAGTAGTAGTAGTTGTAGTAGTAGTAGTAGAAGTAGTAGTAGTAGTAGTAGTAGTAGTTTATAGTAGTAGCATATCGGGGCAAGGTGGCCTTAGTCCCATTAACCTACCGATTTCCCGGTCAAGTCTTCAACATCCGTGATATTGAGCAGCTCCATAGTGTGCATCAAGGAGTCGAGGTAGGCTTCGAGACGCCAGTTACGATCGCCCAAAAACGTCCCCTCCACCAAAGCTCGCTGAAGCTGCTTCTCCAGGACGGCGATCCTGTCGCGCAGCTTCTCGTTCACCATCGTCATTGCCTGCTCGGGTTTGATCGATGTCGGCTGATCGGCGGCTACGGCCTCATGGCCGCTGTGCTCGCTGCTAACGGAACCGAGTGATGGCGCTCTTCCCAGGGTGATGTGGGAGAATGGTTGGGAGTGGGAATCCGGACCATGTTGGGGCGTGTAGCGAATCCCTGACCCCGAGAAGGTATCTGGTTTGCTGCCAAAAGTAGCCGGCATGTGTTGCCGTGGTGATGACGCCGGAAGCGACATGCAGTCTTCGTATACGCTTATGCTAGACGTGCTTGAGGACTGAGACGGGCTCTGCGGACCGTCGCAGCTTTCGTACGGTACCCCTTGGGAGCCGGGAATGCCACACCCAAATTGCGGGTATGTAGGAACTGACTGCGGCGTAACAAAGACCGGTGGCTGAAGATTCGACGGCGCCATTGGTAACCGAGGCTTCGAAGTGGTGAAAACTGCCAAGGGTTGATGGGCGTTGCGATCAATGGTAACGACTCTCTCAGGTGGAGTTCCCATGAGGACGCCGGGCGGAAGCACTACGGGGGCAGCTCCACCGCTTCCGGGAATGAAGCGGGGAATTCCCTGCTCGTGACGAGGCTGTGGCACGTTGCATTCCACTTGCACGAATGGCATGAACGTGTCGCCCATCATCCAATCCTGTAGCTGATTTGAGCATATCATTCATCAACATAAAATAACAAAGTTTCTTAAGATTTGAAGTCAAGCATTATGCGTTTTGAGTATGGCTGGGATAGGCGGTAGACCTTGATAACAACATGGCCGGCGGAACCGGGGGGGGGGGGGGGGTGGGGGCAGGGTGTGTTTGTGGGGGGGGGGGGGGGATTCGGCCTCCGCTTTTTTTTTTTTTTTTTTTTTTTTGCACCATACAGCGGAATACATTGGGCCCCCACTTTTTTACCAGTGAAGTGCATAGGTGGCACTAGAAAGAATGCAGGCCTATTATGGAGACCTTGAAGTGTGAGTGCCGCGAGGTTATGTTTTTGCGCTGAAGACTTTTTTTTTTTTTGCTTGTCAGCTGAAGAAACCCGAAAGTGGCACCAGAAGTTGCGCTGAAAAACCCCGAAGTGCCCCCCCCCCCACACTTTTGAAAACACTCCGCCCGCCCTGCCCAATTAGCAAAATTTTTGCTACTTACCACTGATTTGTCCAATACACAATAGAAGTAATATAAACAAGCATGAAGCATGGAATGAGTATGGAAAGAATATCACGTAGGGGAAGAATCGGATACCCTTGTTTCAGGCCTATCAGGTTTATGTTGAATTACTTATTGAATTCAATTATTTTTATATTTTATTTATTTTTCATTTTTTTGGTTGTTGTGGTCACTTAAAAAGCAATGACTTCTTAGTAAGCAAGCAAAAAGAGGACACCGGCTTGAAGTATCCTCCATAGGAATGTGGGTAAAGTGTTTTCCCCATCAGAGAGCAAAGCTGTTGCTGTATGGCCCTCGAACCACAGGCCTTCAGTTCAATAAAGTGGCCATGAGTGATGTGGTCTGGATATCCGTGGTCTGCAGAGCTCATCCCAATTGTGTCTAGCGTTGCTCTGAAGGTCACTGCTATACAGAGCTACAGCATATTTTAAACTGCAATACAAGGGTATAGACCTATTAGCTAGGAGTGGTTCTAAGAAGCTTCAACTTTACTATGACCGTGATGTCGCCCAAATCGAGTGAAATGGTATAAACAGAAGAGGGCAATCAAGATGACTAAAATGAATGACGTTTATGGTAAAGTTAGACCTACATTTCATAAACATGGCGTGACTGACTAAGTTTTCCACTTTGTGTTAAGATCATAGAAATTCTTGCAAAAGACCCAAAGTTTGTAACAGTTGAAACAATCTAATTTGTCAATCATGAAGGATGCAACAGAGGTAGTGACACGTCAACCTCGAGCAAATATAGTATTCTTTTATGGGAGGCGCATTATCCCCCCCATAATGAGGAAGGAAGAAACAACGAGGAAATAACCAGTGATTTTATGGGTTAAAGGACAACGAGATCGATTAATCCGAGACCACGGATAACCTTTCTGAAAACCAACGCCAGGAAATAATGTCGACCCAAAACTGGATGCATCTTCCTCTTCTCTCTCCACCCCCCCCCCCCCCAATCAAATGTGAAATATGATGTCGATTATTAACATTAAGCACTAAATGCTGGTACTGTGTTGGCAAACACGAAGGCTGATAATGTTACTCACGTTTCGTTGTAGGCTGTGACGTTGGATTTTTGTGTTGAATCAGTCGGAGATGCCGAACGTAATGGAAATCTGCTGGCTGTTTCATCTACGCTCAACCTTCAACTGATGATTGTTATGCTTTTTCAGTGCGCATTATGCGCCCTAGAAGCGCGCGTCAAAATACCACATGGCGCTTGCTAGTTACGTCATAACAACCTACTTTCTGCTCGCCTAGCAATATTCTATAAAGCATCCTATGGAATGCGCAGAAAGGTTTTTTTTTTGTGTGTGTGTGTCAAATGTCGCTGTTGTTTTTACCTCCGCCAAGGGAGGAGGTTATGTTTTCATACCGTTTGTTTGTTTGTTTGTTCGTCCCTGTGCAAAATAAATCAGAAAGTACTTAACGAATTTAGATGAAACTTATAGGAAAGGTTGAGAATGACACAAGTAACAAACGATTAAATTTTGGTAGTGATCCGAGAATTTTTTTCGGGAATTTATGAAGGATTTTTGATATTTTGACGGGTAGGGTCAATGAACATGGGAGTTCAAGCTGCGCGTTTTTGAGGTTTCAAGCGCACAAATGCGTGCTCTAGTTTCTGCTAGGGCGAGGCGCGCCGCGCAGCTGAAGGTTTATGACGTAACAAAGGCTTCTTTACTGGGAAACTCGGCGATTTTTCAGCATGACAAATTGTGATCACTGATCTCTATGGAAGAGCCCAAAGAGCGTTTCCCCACAGAGGAGAAAACCTCTTTGGGAAGAGCAAGATCACCGGTGGAAAGTAGCTGCTTGGCGGAGGTCTGCGCTCTCGGAGTGCTTTTAGTTTTCTTTGTTCTGCATGGTTGTTGATATTGATTGTGCACATGCACTAATTCCATCCCTGAATATTTTCTGTATTCCGTGATGACATAATATATCACATATCACTAGAAGATAAAATCGTTACCTCGTCCTGTTCTCACGAAATACAGCGACTATCTACGGTAAGGTGTCATACTCATAATTATCAGACGATGCCTTCCCTCTTATATTTCGTGAACAAGCAGGTGGTATGATAACCACCTTGAAGTAGGTCCTAACTAATAATACCATTGAGTACTCCTACCCAGTGGTCTTAGAACATAGAACACAGTAATCACGGAGGTGGAAGAGTCTCTCTATTGCAAACTTCTTGCAATGACATCTATGTCAGGACCCATTGCCACACACGCACACACACACACACACACACACACACACAACTGCACAAACACATCAACAGACCAAAAACTGCAACAACAACAAATCAATGCTATCAATATCGATAAAAACTGTTGCAATCAATAAATACATCATTTCACTTCACTAGAACCAAAGTCACGGGCACTTTGGGTTCATTAACATCTCACTTCGTGATTAACAACTGGCAAGAGAATGATGAGATCCACAGGCATTCATCCGGTTGTACCTGACCAAACTTCCTTCAACAAAGAAGCTCGTATCACCTCTCTCTTATAAAATACGGGAAAATGGCTAGAGGATCAAGACTTTCCGGTGTACACGCAATCGAGTTGTTATTTCCTTACATTTGTTGTTGTTCCTCGTATTTTTTTTTTTAATTTTCTATCATTGTCAACATGATTCTAGCTGGTGTCGAACTACACAGGAGAAAAAAAGAACCCCAAAACGTAGCACCATGCCACAGCAATTGATATGTGTCACGTCAAAATGAGGAATGACAGGAATATTATTTGCAGATCACATGACTTTCGCTTTGCACCAAAAAAAAAAAAAGAAAGAAAGAAAGAAAAGAAGTTGTTATGCACCTTCGACCTGAAAGAATACACAGCTATGGAAGTGTGTAAAATAGTTAGACTTGAGAAGTTTAAAATGGTTGATCTTGACAAGACATGTATAAAGTCCTATCTGGATGGAATCATAATCGACTTCCCTTCTGTGCTTCGTCTCTTTTGTTCGCTTTGTTTCCTGCAGTCAGGCATTCGTCACTCATTCAAAAATGTGTTGCTCTTCGCATTATAGTTTTACTTTAAATCGATCGTCGGCTTGTTCGCAATCGGCTCACTTGGATCACTGGCTTTGATCGATTGTTATTATCTTGCACAGGTCGCATACAGACCACCTGTGTCATCAGCAGTGATGACCGCTGTGCCCACCTCATGAACCTGTATAACAGAGGACCTGTGAGTCCCTTTCAGGTTGCTGCAGAGATCCTTCATACGTCACAAAAGACCAGCATCGTGGTGTACAGAAATTTGGACTGTCTCATTAGGACGCAAGAAGTTGGATAGAATAATAGTCTTTTACGGAACTGTGACGTTGTGCTAGTAGATCAGCGTCTCAGAATTTGATCTTTCCTTTGCGATGTCTAGATTATCCCAAATGAAACTCAACAAAACAAGCGGTGTTATATGAAATCTCCCCCTAGTTATATGGAAAGGGTTACGGTGCATATCAGAGGCCCTACGGAAAGGTCGATTGCTTGCTAGATCCGGGTGTATTAACCCCATTTTCCCGAGGCAGCGGATAAGACAGCATTATATAAATGACAAGTGAAGAGATTCGTTTTGTGACTTGAAGCTCAACACCTTTGACCTTCACGTATCACTTTATTTACACGCAGAGACTCACTTTCTACACCAGAGACAAAAAAGCAGTGGCAACAAAACGGGACGCTCCCTAAAAAGTTTTGCGATCTCGCAGATTCCGTAACAACCGAGCACGAATCGGATGAAGTGTATCTCGGAGGAATACATCATCATTAATGCTTGGAGGAACCATGAAGGCCAGCTGGTGCTACAGGACGCTGCTCAGCGTTGTTCTTCTCTCCATCGTTCTACATTACAGCGATGCCATCACCCTGTCCCTGGATGATGAAAACGTCTGCAATAGAACTGTTAAGTACGTTGAATTATCTCTTTTTTTTTAATTGAATTGAATTGAATTGATAAGGTTTATTGTTCCTGAATTGGCAGCCCAAAGGCTGAAATACATTCAGTTTACAGAGTACATGTACAGTGTGTATATAGATAAAAATCACAGTGCTTCACAAATAACATTTGAAGGTGTTTGCAATAAACATATTGAGAAATTATACATAAAAATCACACAACTGTTAATCTAAAACAACAAAAACTTACATACATGTGTACAGTACAACAACGGAGAAAAAACCCTTAATCTAAGCAACAACAACAAAAATATATATGCAGGGGTGTACAAAAATGAGGAGACGTTATTACACAGCAATTACAAAACTTTTCACCAACCCTCAAGCTAAAATTACCAAAATATTGAAAAAAAAATCAATGACATTATTAAACACCAAAAGCACCTAACATAATATAATTCATCAAATGTTGCATTTATATTTTACTATATTATATCATAACAGAATCTATATAACAATTACACTTCATTTCTTTCCACATACATGACATTGCCAGAATAAAATCATATGATTACATGTATACAAAAGATTCAAAATTGCACTTTCATATTCCTCGTAATATAATTATAGTTGTATGTATCAAGATATCCATATACCATCATGCGTCATAAAAAGTGAAAGAAATGTACCTTAAAATGCAATCTGATAAAAAGGGTGGGAGGGAGAAATAAAGCCTAAAAGGCTTATAGACAAACAAAAGCAACCTTTTCATAAATCAGTTACTGGTTTTGTAGTTAAAAAGGGAAAAGAGTATAAAAATAGAAAGAACAGCAAACACGTGTGGAAGAAAATTGGGGACATCAAATCTTGCAGCTTTCACATACAAATATATAAAACAATTACGAAGATGCCTTTGACAGAATTTATAAACATGTGATTCCACAATAGATTCAAAATTGCACTGTCATATATACTCATAATTGTATGCTTGTATGTACCAACATTTCAATGCATCTCATAAGTCATGAAGAGTGAGAGATATGCGCCTTAAAATGCAGTCTGATAAAAAGGGTAGAAAAAAAAAAGGACAAAGGAAAAAAGAGAGAAAGAAAGTTAAGCCTAAAAGGCTTCTATAGATAAACAAAGATGACCTTTTCATAAAACAGTGACTGGTGTTGTGGTTAAGGAGGGAAAGAAATTTCACAATAAATCAAACCATTGTGTGGGACGTTGTTTTTTCTTTTTCAGCCCGTTGTTTCTGAAAAGGGTCCGTAACACGCAAAATACCTATTCGTTTGTCTCACTTAATCTAATTGATGATAAATGATGAGTTTGTAAATTTTATTGTATATTTCTTGTCCTTCGAATGTCAGATAGAGATTTATAATGATGATGATGGAGAATTGTGTTTTGGCCGATTATGATTATCGCATGAACTTGTGCCTGCATGTTAGCATGACAAAACTTATCTGTTCGGCAACTTATAAAAGAAGGGATGCAGAGTACCAGATACAATTATCGTGTTAAATTGATAACACTGTTGTTCCATTGGGCGGGCGTAAAGTGGTACTTTGGGGGAAAAATGTACTACTGATTGGCGGTTATGATGAAAGCAAATAGATATCCATTGTTGCTCGGTTGATAAAAGACCGTGGACTCTTCATCTTAAAGAAGAAACCCCCCTCCAAAATAACTACATTTCAAAAGAAAGAGAAAATATTCTCTAAAGAACGATACAAAAATGACAATATCGGATAAGAAATGAGGAAGAATTTCACATTTTTAGGAAAACATTTCTTGACTAGTCATTATGAATATCCAAACATGACGATGTCATGCCCTCACAATTTCTTATTCATTTCATCTTATACAGAAATGACAAAAATCTCATCCGCTGTATGAATACATGTATAAAACTTGTCTTAAGACCAACGAAAATAAGAAAAAAAGAACGATGTTTACTCTGATATAATATGTTGGTATGGGAACATGATTTAACTTGTATTACCTAAAAATATTTTCTCCCGAATTTCTTATAATAACATAAATGAAAAATTGTCACGGTATAACATCATCAACTCGCTCATTTGAATATTAACAGGGACTGATCAAGAAATATTTTCCGAAAAAATTGAAATTTCAAAATATCGTAATCTTCTTTACTTTTTATCCGATTGTTGTCATTTTTGTACCATTCTGTAGGGAATTATTTTCTCTTTCGTTTGAAATGTATCTATTTTGGGGTGGATTTCTTCTTTAAGGTCATGGTTCAAGCCCACTGGAGATGAGCGTACTAGTATACATTAGGGGCGGATCCAGGAATCCCGTAAAGAGGGGGCGCCTTACAAAATTAACGGAGGGAGGGGCACGTACCCCTCCCCCATTTTTTAAATTTCTTTTGTTTTAACAAAAAAAGAGAGCGCGCCCGGTGCGCTCCCCCCCCCCCCCCCCCCCCCCCCCGATCCGTCACTGTACAGTGCTTCGTCCCAACATGGAGTGGGACTTTGGCTTCACATACGTAAACGCTAGAGAAATTTATATAGAGGGAACATTCTTTGGGATGATTTAAGTATACCCCAAATTCAGTTGATTCGGTCCCTGGACAAAAGTTGAAGCGGGATATCATCATACAATGTATTTGCATTTCGAACTCTTTCAAGCAATTATTTCTGACGAATTTACAACAGACATTTAGCTCAAAAGTTGTATCGACATGACCGGAAAAGTGGTTAAACATTATAATAGGGTCTAGCTGTATACGGATATATGGTAATGGATGATAAAAATAAGTTTAACATTTACAGCAGGCAAAGTTAAGATAATCATAAATGCCAGTCTACGTTTTATCTGATCAGTCAAAGATGAAGCAGAACGCATATCAGTGTTATTTTCATGTTGTACCATAATAAATATCAATATAATTATACTTATGCTAAAGTTTTCGTCGTAAATGCGGAAGGCAGGTGTAGCCTCTGCTACATTAACTGCTAACTCGTTGTCAACAACAATAAATCAGTCAGCGCACATAATTTCGTTGAACTTGGATTCTTGTTATTCAGCGTCAAACGATGATCCAATGATCATTATCAGACACAAATTACAACGATGCTGCTACAGTATAAACTTCAATTGACAGTTACACCGATGTGACGTAGCTTCACATAAATGGTTTTGGCGGTAATGCTGATATGACTTGACACGACGATGCAACATGACGTGACGATGACGTCATGCGATGATGCATTTGACGGTATGACGTGACGGTTTACTGAAATAAGCAAATAATGAATTGTACAGGTTACTATACGAATCGACTCATAGCTATAGCTATAATAATTCATCAACGATCCCTAATCCTACAAATATATAACATATTTACACTTGAAGCATACATGTGTAGTTGTGTGACTTAACACAAGCTTAATGGTTTGTCATTATTACTGCGAATTTGGTATACATCGCCATAAGCCCAAATATAATTCGGTATATATCTTGTTAAATGAATAACCTTTATTTATTTATTGGTCAAAACAATTGATTTCCCATATGAAAGTGAAAATGTATTTCTTGTTAGTAAAAATTCCATGAACTTGCATCTCAACCCAAGTAAATATGTAACTCAATACTTGTGTATTATATCACACAACAATAGTAAAGACTATCCTTCAAAACATATCATAGAAACTCAATATGAGCCTTCGTAAACAGCATGCAAGTATATCGATTATGAGTTTATATCGGTCTTGAATATAATACATATTATAATCTATGATACTGTTACAGTCACTCTTCATGTTAGATATCTGATTACAGCAAAGTATGCTGAAAAGGCTGTATTGTATATCGCAATCTATCTTGTCATGAGTTCCGTACGATCCATAATCAAATGATAGAGTATTCTTGGAGAACAATGACTTCAGCCTCATGGTAGTTGCTGTAGTTGCTACCCTGACAATATGCAATATTGAGAAAAGGCTTAAACATAATAAATGTGAAACGATGAATTGGTTGAACTTACCAACTGTTTTAAACCCCGTTTTCCTAATGGACATGATCGGTGTTTAATATTGAACAGCGGCACATCATCTCAGTTTTATACAACAGTACACTCTCCTAACCCCTTGCAGCGAAGAGAGGTTCCTTTGTTCTCTTTTCTCATCATTGTTCTCTCTCCCCTACTCTAATGTATAAAACAATCTTGAAGAACTCTCCTCCAGTGTACCAAACTCCGTTAATTTACCAAACTCTGTTATCTTAATAAGATACAGCTAAGCTGTAGTTTTAGTTGTGTGCATATAATCTAAAGGAAAGAACACTTGGTGTATACATGTATTATACCTTCTACTGGGTGTATTAAAAGTCATGGGAGGATTATTACTCTATGCCGCAACAGCAAGTTATATGATTGAGCATTCACCTACAATAACAGATTCAAGCACAGAGACTGTCTAATGGATCTGAAAAGACAGAAACGAAGGAAAAATCAGTACTTAATGTTTCCAATCATTGTTCCTTTTTCTTCTTCTTCTTCTTCTTCTTCTTCTTCTTCTTTTTCTCGCCTGTGACATCTCATTTTCTCCCCAAAACCATACTAACTTTAGCTTTCAGATAATCTTTTACTTATAGTCTCTTAATTTTCCTGATTGGTGATCTGATTAATGAGACACTTACTTCTGTGAATAATAAAAAAAATACTCACTCTATTTTAAGATAACTGCCATGACGATGGTTAGACGGATCCGTTTTGTGATTAAAAGCCTCATTATTTTTTTTTTCTTTTTAACCGGTACGTATGTTTTCGGGATCGCGGCGGTCGCTGTAGAAGAAACTCGCTGTGTTTTAGATAAATAGGCATAAAGGCGACTTCTAACTAAAATATCACATAGGCGCCTTTTTCAGGAGCAGAAAGCAAGCTGGAGAGAATGCGGTTTGAGAAATGATTCATCTAATCTCACTTAGATGTATACACGCTTATGTTTGTTATGTTTTGATTCAGTTCGTTTGTTTTGTGCGTAGGCAATCTGTCATAAAGTTGACGCCCCGCCAAACGTTTCGCTACTACTTCTAGAATAGAAATTGCTTTCAGGGCAAATCAGGGCATTGTCAGATTAATCTTTGTTCTTTATGCCCTCCTTTTCCCCCCACCAAAGCGAAACTATCCAATCTACCGTTGAGTTCACAAGAACAAGACTCACGAGCCGTCTAGACAGATGTGGCTGGTACCGCTGTAGGACGTACAGGTAAGTCCGAGTCATCGCCTCTTAAAGGATATAAAAGTAGGCCTATTATTGGTTGAGGTGAGGATTTAGCTTTTGAATTTTTGCAAGATACTTACCAACACGTTATAAATGTTAAAGAGCATGCAATTTTAGAGGAATTCAAAGTTAATTTGACGAAAATTGGTTTTGAAGTGGCTGAGATATGCAAAAACAAAGTAAAACAAAGCGATCCTATAAAGGTGGGTCCCACGTTTTATAGGATCGCTTTGTTTTGGATATCTCAGCCATTTGAAAACCAATTTTCATCAAATGAACAAAGAATTCCTCTGTAAGAATCATACATTCTTTCATATTTCATAAGAGGTTTCTCATTACCTCGAGAAAAAAAATCATCATAAAAATGCAGGAAAAGTGAAGCCCCTCTCAACTGAAACTGTGTGCCATCCCTTTAATTTAGCCTATCAAATAGCCGAAATTTAGATTTTGTCCCATCCTTAGATTGGCACCTCCTAATTTCAACTGCACAGATTGGAGGGAAAATATGATCGAGTCTGTGAGATGTGAACAAAATAGGAAACAACCTTACTAAAAATATGAATGAGAATAGATCTGGGAAACGGTAAATATATTCTAAATAAGCTCATTGGCCCGAATTCACGAAGGTGGTACAAATGAAACCATGGTTTAACCTATGGACAAAAACCATGGAGCGCCAAGTGTCGCACGGAATATTTCGTTGCGAAATTGGTCATTTCGTCGACAAAATGACCGTTTCGCTAACGAAATTATCATTTCGTGGACAAAATGTTCATTTAGTTACAAAATGTTGTCATTTAGTTACAAAATGTTTTCATTTCGTTACAAAATAATCATTTCATCGACGAAATGATCGATTTCGTAACGAAATATTCCATGCGACACTTGGCGCTCCATGGTTTTTGTCCATGGTTGAAACCATGGTTTCATTTGTACCACCCTCGTGAATTCGGACCATAAAGTCAACTCCCTTCAGCCCCGACAATCTGTTTTGAACTCAAAACATGTCACAGAGTCCGGTCAACACGTTGAGACAATAAGAACTAAGATTTTGAGCATGTGATGCTCCTTTCAAGGGAAAGTTATGTACCTAATTATAGAAAAATGTCCGTTTATTTCATTATGATAGTATGGTGCATGGAGCAGCCAGTCAGTCAGAGCTCAAAGACATTAATTTCATTCGACGGCATTTTGATTTTTCACCAACCATGTTTTAAAGAGAAAATCCACCCCAAAAATCAATAAACTTCCCAAAAAAAGTGAAATATTCCTTACGATGCACAAATGACAGAAATCGGAAAAGAAATAATGAAGATATGAAATATTGACATTTTAAATTTCACGTCTTGACCAGTCGTTGTATGAATATTCAAATCAGCAAGTTGAGGAATGAGGATGTTCTCACAATTTCTTATTCGTTTCATATACCGAGACATAACAAAAATCTCATACGTCAGCTGAATATAAACCTTGCCTCCAGAATAGAAAAGAACAGTTAACTCTGATATATTCCTTTACTGGTATTAGTTAAAAATAACAATGAAAAATTGTGAGGGTATGACATCAGCTGTCGTTCATAAGGACTGGTCAAGAAATGTGTATGTGTTAAAAAAAAAGTGAAATGTGAAATTTCTTCTTTTAGTCCTTGAACAACAACTTATGACTCCTGTAATACCCATATATCGTTTCCATCCTGCTAAAACTGGCGTTTCAACTGTTTTTGCCTTCGATTTGTTTTTTAGTAAGTTTCTTTCTTTTCAAAAAAAAAAATCAAAATAAGTAAGCCTAAATGAACAAATAAATTCCAATACAAAACACAATGTCTTGGATCCATACTCTATCACCATTGGTACGTAAATAATAAGAGTTTCTGAAGAAAAAATGTCGATTGCATCGTTTAGCCGTAGTGGGACCTTTACAGTGGTATGTCCTGAATGATCTACTGTCAGTTTTTGCACGAAGCGCCATCAAGCGGCAACTTAACACGTCGCTATGATGGAGCAACATGAAACTTGGAGATAAAAAGAGGGCGAAACCACGAATCAAACCGCCATAAAGCAAATGTGAAACTTCGAATGTTATCTCTATGAAAGGTATTACACTTGTAATCGAACCACCCCAGTGATAAGATTTTGTGAAAAAAAAAGAGAAAAAGAAAACAAGAATAATCTTATTAAACTGGGAACTAACTTGAGAATGAATTCGGATTGCATCAATAGCACAATATCAAACTTCCGTCAGCATATGATAGTCTGCACACCACTGTGTTGATGTGTCCAAATTAACAACAAAGACAGAAGAATATGTGTGGTGGTGTGATGAGGGAATTTCCCAAGTTCATTATTGACCAGTTGTGCTCCAAACAATAAATTGCACGTATAGACCGTTTGTGTAAAGTAGGAAGATATATAATGAATATTTAAACACTTGAAAAAAATATGAATTATATACACTTATAATGTCGTTCAAGTAAAACGGAAACTTTGCAATATAGATGTACATTTACTTAGTTTGCAAGTTTAGTAAATGAATTTAAACGTTTGCATGGACGTGTGCTCTTCACTTTTACTCTGTTTTCTGTTTGTTTTTCTGTTCTGTACTATGGGAAACTTAGTTCCTGGAACGTATCCTCATTTTATTTAAAACACCATCAGGATCGTATTAGGGACGAAAAAGAGGATGCTTGTATGTGTGTGTCTTGTATTATGTTGTGTGTTTGTTTGTTTGTATGTGTGTGTGTATGTGTGTGTGTGTGTGTTTGTGTGTGTGTATGTGTAATGTGTTGCTGTATGTCACTACACGGTGCGCTAAAGAACACCTGCATAGATTTGGATATGCATCATCTGATTATGTTCCTTATGTTTCCTTTCCTATACTTACAAAATTCTTGCTTTTCCATCCGTGAGATTGATAGTGTGGACTTTATGTCGTTATAATAAAATTTGTGTTATCTTGTCATGAATTAATTTGTATATTGTTTATATGAAAAAGAAAGAAAAATTAAAGATAGACAAAAATACAGAAAACATTATGTAGAAGCATTCGGGACGAGAATCTGTCCGACTTCCGTGAGAGGATATTTACACAAACAACATTTGTTTGTGTAAATGTTTATGAGAGAAATGTTAAGAAAAAAAAAGACATTATGGTTGAATATTTTGAGTTGCACTCTGTTGAAATGGAGACAATAAAATAGATCATGGAGGGCTATATGAAGTTCAGAAAAAAGGAAAGAGAGGATATTTTCTTGATCTTGATGAAATCGCACTTCCTGTTCTCTGCCACCTCCAGAATAGAAACAACGAGAGACAGGAGGATTATAACCGAGGTGCGACAGAAATCAGTCTTGGGCTGCTGTGACGGCTGGCGAACCAACACTAATGGCACCTGCACCACACGTGAGTTTCACCCACTGAAGTCTTCGTCAAACTATTATCTTCCACACATTTTCCCGCCCTACATTCTTCCGCCTCTCTCGACCCAGCTCCTCCTCGATCTCCTCTGGCTCTGTTTGTCTAGTGTCACGAGGCGTAATAACTATTGTACGAGGGACTCTCCCCACGGAGAATATTCAAGATTACGCCATTTTCTCTCTTTCTCTGCTCAATGTCATTTAATTAATATCCATCAACTGCTTTCATATTATGCAAAGGTGGCATGAAATGGGCCGGTTGTCACGCTGGAGTTTATGATACATGCAATGAAAATACTATCAGATCATGCACATTGGAAACACAATAATACAGTGTATTTCAATCATGGAGCGCTATACAACACACTGTAGGACCCTATACACATATCGCTCCACGATTGCGTATGATTATCATTTGACTCGGTATGTTTTCCCCGATGGCTTACTTGATTCTTGTATTATTTTTCATATATGATTTCCTCGATCTCCCTCCCGTTGCTTCTTTTCTATTTTTCGTTTATGCGTCCTTCCTTTTCTTGCGGCTTTCCGACATTCCGAGAAAAAACATGACCTGTTGACCTGCGGTTAGATTGGATTACAAGTGAGTACGGTCGAGGAATACACACTTTGATCGAAGAATGTGGGGTCGAGAAATGTATGAACTTCGAGCAACAATTTTAACTGTTCTGCATCGAGTGCGTGACAGAATATGTGGGCGAGGGTAGAAGGTGGATGGGGGTGTGCTTTATGTGTGAGTGCGTTTTCCATTTATCGCCCAATACTTACCAGAATTACAAAACAGATGACACGAATCTTGGAACATGTGAGTGTTAATTTATACAAATCAAAAAATGAAATAAAAATAATGATTAATATCATTACTGAATTGAACTAGGCCATGGACGGTTTTATTTCACTTGCCTGCCCAAGACGTATGTGATGAATAGTGACCCGACAGCACATTGGCACGACGAAGAACTGCGGTGCACCGCACGCACGACCGTACGCACGCATGTTACCCGCGTGTGGGGAAGCACACAAAAGAAATCGCGACGAGGATCGAACAGGTGTAAACGGAGGTTACCACGCGATCTATCGCATGATGCATGAGCACGAATGCGCGTCAAGTTACTTCTGGTGAGGTCATAGCCATGTAGAGAGTTCACTTCAACGAACTGGGAAACGAGGGGGGAAAGACGGATGTCCTTCATCTCAAGTGAGAAGGCAACCGTAGCCCTACTGAGTGGAAAAAAAAAACCAATCATATAAAAATAATATTGTTTGGTAGTTGACCGACTTTTAAAGTCAACCGATCGATCGGTAACATAATTATTCACACTCGGCATTTTCTTGTATCCGTGGTTCAAAGAAATCACATTTTTCGCGTTGATTTATTTAAGAGTTGCAAGTAATGTTAAATCTCTTTTGACTGAGCTAAATTCACAAATGACGTCGTTTTTTCATATTACATATTCACGTTGTGCCTATGAAAGCCAATTAGAAAATTTTGATATGATGGCATCATCGCTGTAGTTAATTTGCTTACATGTTTATTAGTCTGATTAATTCGTATTGAGAGAAAGTGAGACAGTTTTGAAATATGACATCTTTTTTTTGTCATTTCATTTCTAACTATTATTACTATTAAATTTTATAGAGGTGGATCGTTGTTTATCAATATCACCTTCAATATTGAAAGGGGTTTCCCCCTTATGTCATAATCAAACAACTAGATGTCATTGCAATACAAAATCTAACAATGTTCAAAGGGTTAACTTATACCCATATACGTATATAGGCCTACATGTGGACTCAGCGAATGTAGAAAGATATACGTGTAACACTCGGTGTAAAAAAGATAAGGAAAATCAACCTCAGTATGCATGTGGATTGAGTGAATGAAGAAAAAAAATGTGAGGGGGATCGAATTTACGTGTTTTATACACAGAGACTCAATGAATGCAGAACAGAAAATCAAGAGGGCCGGGGGATATTCCTTTAACATTACATGCGGATTCAAATGAATGCAAAAATATCGGAAGTATATATTAATCATTTGTGAAGTCTGAGGAAACAAAATCGTTCTACAAATAATGTTATGGTCAATAATTATTCCATCTGCCTTCTGAAAGAGTCAGGTGCTATTTCATTCTGGTACAAATATATATATCTTTCTAGTTTCTTTGTATCACTGCCCAATTGTGACATCACAAATTGTTCTAGATTGCTTTAAAAAAATGTGTTTTTCACATAAGAAACACAAACCATTAGGAGAGTTATTTGAGTAATAATATATCAGCGCATCCGCCTGTCAGCTAGTCCAAGGAGGTGCTAAGTACCACGGTGCCTCCTTGGTCAAACCGTACAGGCTGGAGTCAAACCACTATAGTCCAGTCAAAATACGACAAAAAGTGGGTTAACCCACAACTAATTGCAACAGAAACGATTCCACTTGCATTTGACCCGGAAGAGCTATCAAAATAACATATTAAAAGTTCCCTAAAATTCGAGTGGTGGATCAGTGTCTAATTTGCATAAATTCAAAATGGCCGCCATACAACCTGTTTATGCCTATATCTCGGGATACGTAACCAATAGAAAGTAAATTCCGGTGTCTAAACCTATGCTTTTTAGGTCAAGGAATACAATTATGTTATCTGTAGCAACTTTCAAGCATCCCTTTATATAGTTTTTGCATATATTTGCATATAATTACATGCAAAATGGCCGCCATATTGCCTGTGCAAGCCCGTATCTTCATACCATTAATGTAGTACACTCAGGAATAAGTCGCTATATATCTGGACATAAAACCCACAAAAAATATATTCTGGTGTCTAAACCTATGTTTTTTTTAGGTCAGGGAATACAATTATGATATTAGCAGTAACTTTCAAGCTTCCCTTTATACATTTTTTTTTTGCATATATTTGCATTCAATAAATGCAAAATGGCCGCCATAATTCCTCTACAGGCTTATATCTCTATCTGGAAGTAGTGTTGGTGCTGAGTGTGGTCTTGTAGTGTTGTCTGTGTACAGACAACACTTAGAAGACCACACTCAGCACCAACACAATCCTGAAGAAGGGCTTTTCGCCCGAAAGCTCGATGATTAAAGGGGTGCTACCCAACACCAGCCACGTCTATATGTGCAAGATTTGCTGTCAATATATATACATATATATATATATATATATATATATATATATATATATATATATAATGTGTAATATTTCGAAAACAAGTTAAATTGTGAAAGTAAACTTAAATCTATATGCAATCTCCAAGATATTCAACTTTGTACATTATCCCTAGATCTGTTACACTTGGTTCTACTTGTGTGTGTGTGTGTGTGTGTGTGTGTGTGTGTGTGTGTGTGAGGGTGTGTGTGTGTGACGGGAGTTTTTTTTTTATAATAGATTCCTTAATTTCGGGGTTCTGGGACCTTTCGGAATATGGTGTCTATTTGAACACCTTGAAAGTCTATCATCTTTGGAATGGCATTTGCCTAGTTTGTTGAAAATCTGTCAGTACATGGGTTTTTTTAAAGAGAACCTGGAAATGGTTTTTGAAAATGTATGCATGACCGACGATCGGAAAGTAGAATATAAATGATGGCTATTTGCAATATTAGCTTGAATCTTTTTTGCTGTCTTGAACCTTTGGCTAAGATGAGTTTAAAATCTAATGGATCAAAGTCACTTGATTTCAAGAAAACTTTCGTTTCCTGTACATCATTTTCATTTTCTAGCTTGTGATAATACAGATACTAAGGTATGTAATGTGATCTCTCAAAATAGAGATCAATGATAAAAGTGAAACACGAGTATACAAAACTATAGCTTACACTCACAGTTTTTTATGTGTTTACCACAAATTCTGGACTAGGATGGTGTGAAATTGCAGTTGATTAATTTAAAGCAAACAGGATCTCGGCTCCATTTCATACTGAAGCGTGGTAAGTCTCACGTTTGTTGTAAACTGTGTCGATGTCTTTCGAGAATGCTTCTTATTCCTAGTCACCAATTAGAACAGCATAATCTCACTCCTCACATATTTTAGAAATACAACATTACAAGTGTCTGATATATAATGGCCCGCATCTGACACTGGTATGGGTTGTGTGCAGTCAAATCTGCTTGCCCTGCAACTATACACTGCCAGTTGCTAACATCCTGTCTTGCAGTTGCATCAGACTTTCTTCAGGAGTTCTTAATAGCTGCACTTTGTCTGTAGTGATCAGAACATATTTTTGATTAAACATCTTCCTCAAATCGTCCCAATTCCAATGATTGTATGTCATTTCCCTTCCACTGTTTAACTTGAAGAAAAGCTGGAGGGAAGGGACCTTTTGGAAGGGTTAGGAACAGAAAATGATGTTATGCATTTTGTTTTTTATCTGACTTAAGACTGCTTTTTCGCCAGCAAAATTGAATTCAGCCTTCATGCTGCTCGCATTTCTAAAAAAACAACAACTGTGTGTTGGTGAAAATTTTATTAGTGCGAAGCCTCAATGCAATAGGAAACATTTCTTTTAATAAAGCTGCAGATACAATACGAAAAATGGTGAAAGTAAGACTTATAAGAATTTATATGTGTTGTATGAGCTTGAAGCCAATGAGAAGGATGCTGTTTGTATTGATCGACTGATGAATCCAGAGTACTAGTAATAGAAATGTTAAGGCATTTCCTTTTTTTTTTTGTATCTGGCTGTAAATCACAATGTTTTACATTTTCAGTGAGTCACTGGGTGAAACCGTGCAAAAATATGACAAAATCCACTTCCATACAAATCATCACGGTCATATGTTGCTCATTGATAAACATGCCTTTACCAAAGGTTTTGCAACAAAGGACACAAGTATCAACTAAACATGGATGTAAATCATCGCAGGTAAGAAAAAAGATGTTTGAAAAAAAAAAAAAACCTGCTGAATGATTTAAGACCAATTTTTGTGTACCGTAAGCACACTTTGAAAGCTATATGAGATATGTCCAAACTCATTAAACTTTTGTAGAGTAGCTTATGGATAATCATGAACTTGATGACATGCCCCCCCCCCCCCTTTGGCAAAAAAAAAAAGAGAGAAGAAATAAAGAATTGCAACATAGACACAAGTAATAAGAAGTAAACATGAGGGCAAATTACAAAACATAATACATTAGATATCATGCAATCATCAAATATTTTAACGATTCCTACTACCTAATTTTAGACTTTAATATTTGTGTACCTATTGAGCACACTTTGGAAGATAAGTTGAATTTATAGTTAATAAAGATATGTTCTATTCGATGCTACTTACAGTTGTTTTCTGTTTTGAGGCTGTATCTCAAGAAAATGTGAGTACAATGTAATACAATACTTTTAATAAATGCAAGAATATACACACTAGGTGTAGGATAATCATCAATGTTTTAAATGGTATTATAACAATTTTCCCCTGATATCTTGGATGAGACATTACAGTACAATTAACGTTCTGCAGCTTGTATTCGTATATCTGAAATCATATTCACGGTAGTAATTTGAATAGATTTATGTATAAATATATGCAAATTTTTAGTGAAATATAGGTAACTATTGCTGAGTGGAACGTATTCTACATCAGTGATTCTCAGTAGTAAAATTAAGACCACAGACACCATCACTAGGTACCTTTTACAGATAGAAATATAAGCCTGTAGTGGCACTACGGCGGTCATTTTGCATTTAATTGAATGCAAATACATGTATATGCAAAAAAATGTATAAAGGGAAGTTTGAAAGTTACTGCTTATATCATAATTGTATTCCCTGACCTAAAAAACATCTATAGGTTTAGACACCAGAATCTATTTTCTGCGGTTTTATGTACAGATATATAGCGACTTATTCCTGAGTGTACTACATTAATGATATACGAAGATACGGGCTTGCGCAGGCAATATGGCGGCCATTTTGCATGTAATTATATGCAAATATATGCAAAAACTATATAAAAGGATGTTTGAAAGTTGCTATACATAACATAATTGTATTCCTTGACCTAAAAAACATAGGATTAGACACCGGAATTTACTTTCTGTGGGTTACATATCCCCAGATATAGGCATAAATAGGTTGTATGGCGGCCATTTTGAATTTATGCAAATTAGACACTGATCCACCACTCGAATTTTAGGGAACTTTTAATATGTTATTTTGATAGCTCTTCCGGGTCAAATGCAAGTGGAATCGTTTCTGTTGCAATTAGTTGTGGGTCATTTCATATTTTGACTGGACTACTATACGACATGCAAGCCTTGATAGGAGGGCGCAACACCGAAACAAGAAACAAGGGATATTACACGGATCGATAACCAGCATGACGGAGCTCCAATACAGTCGCAGCGGACGATGTGATCGACCCACGTGGCATTAATCTCAAAAACTGACATTGGACCACTACTACAACGAAGTGAAAGTGATTCGCGAATAGTTTGCAGAGCATAGATTTGAAGCTAATGTGCTAACAGTTCAGCCAAGCAATATTTCAAAACACGTGCGCGGAGTCTTGCGGGCGTGCACATGACTCTTATCTTTACAGTAGGCCTACAGTAGTGACTGCTACGTTTTGAACGTCAAGATGGAGCGGGGAGTCGTGGTGGGATGCAGTGAAGTTCTCCTTCGCTGGAGCATCGCCCTGTTAAGTTTGGTCTTCTGCTTTTCCCTTCTAATCATGCCCGGTGGAATTTTGCCAGCGAACGCAATAGATGCAAATGGCACAAACGTGTGCAGTATCAACGGAACGTGAGTATTATGATTTCTAACTTTCTGTAGGGCCTGTGGAAATAGAAGCAGGTAGAGGTTGTTGGGGATTTTAGGCAGTCCCACACTACAGACGTACGACATTTTGAACTCCCACTATTTATACTTGCGTTGTCATAACATTTTTATTATTTTTTTTTTCATCTGGGGTCGCGTAGAGGAATGCGACCCACGTCTAGATCGCTACTAGAAGTGAAAGCCCACACCGTTTGAAGCTCACCTCTCTTCAGTCTTACAGCTATGAACGAAATCAGTGATAGGCATTTCCTTCACTGATAACGATGTTTACATTGAAGTTGGAGCAAGTTTGATATTTGGTTCATATATATATTATGCAAAAGTGAGGTTGCTAGAAAAACCGTTGGAGCAAGTTTGATATTTGGTTCATGCCATATGCAAAAGTGAAGCTGCTGAACAAACCGTGTAAAAAGTTAGCCCAAGTGCTTATAAAAGTAATTTTAAGTGTTTTGCGTGCATGAAGATGTGTATAACGTATACATTTTATATATTCACCTAAATATTTTCTGCTGTATATATATGCTTTCACTGTTTTCAAACGTAATTAATTGTCCCAAACACAGGCACAAAAAGTGGAAAGCTAGCTAGGCGATAAAGTCTTCGCGTCGTCATGTTTTTGGTTGATCATATCTAAACTCCAACCATTTAATAATAATAATTTTCTCTCTAAAAGTCATTGATACTCGACTGTCTCAAGACGTGAATGGCATTCTTCTCGTCGATTTCCCTCCAAAATAGGCACTTGAGTGAAGTCATTCGTGCATGTCAATAGGATACGTATGAGTTGATGACTATGACTATAAGTCGTTGGGGTCATCCCACTTGGGTGTACGTCACGAGACCGACACACACGAGTCATACAGCCCTCGAGTTCGACATTGAAAACAGGTTCATGAGTTATACAGCTCACGAGTCATACAGCCCATGAGTTCGACACGAGGCAAATAAAGCCCATGAGTTCGACGCTAGGTAAAAACAGAACACGAGTTCGACAGATACAACGCGGGGCTCGATGTGTCGGTCTCGTGGGCCTTATTAGCTTAGTGTCGTGAGGTGTGTGACTCGTGGGTGTCGGTCTCGTGACGTGCACCCAAGTCATCACCTGCTGTTCTATGTGGATGTCACTATTTTAATGGTAAAGTTTGAAACTGTACGATTATGTATAGGTATATTATTCTTCCCTGCAATTTGACTATAAATTTTGCCATTCTCTTGGGTGTACGTCACGAGACCGACACCCACGAGTCATACAGCCCACGAGTCATACAGCTCACAAGTCATACAGCCTATGAGTTATACTGCTCACGAGTCACACAGCCCATTAGTTTAACCAGGGAGGTGATGGTTCAACACTAAGCTAACACGACCCTCGAGACCGTGTTGTATCTGTCAAACTCGTGGGCTGTTTTTAACCTAGTGTCGAACTCACGGGCTTTATTTGCCTATTAGTGTCGAACTCATATGGGCTGTATGACCCATGGACCTGTTTTCAATGTCGAACTCGTGGGCTGTATGACTCGTGGGTGTCGGTCTATACGTGGGATGTCCCCATTCTCCTTCATGTGCGAAAGCCTAACGTTGGCGTGGTATGAAAATAACATGCGTGGGGCACCTGGCATGGCAGGCCTATCACTGGTAATATACCCTTTGGATGGTAACATGTTCTGAAAGCACTCTTCCTTCAGTTGTTAAGTTACTTTGCAATACATGTATTTGCATTCTCAGCTATTTGAAAGTTGGCATATACTGCAAAAGCTGTAATTTCCTCTTGTATTCATTAATCGTTTTCTTTGTCGTCTTTATCTAGCGTATTTGCCGGCTAGATTTCAGTCGAATTTATAAATACATTGTAGGTAAAGATATTAACAACCACGGTGGGGAGGGGGGCACCCCCCTCCCACACCCTCCCCCCCCCCCCCCTCGCTCGCTCCGCTCGCTTGGGCTCAGTCGCGTTCATGATATTCAGTGTAAAAAATTAATACAACAAGTTTATTTAAATGATACATTTTATAGGCAAATTGTTCAATAATAATCTACATCAAAATATAATATTGCTACCTTAACCCTAACCAGGCCGGGCTTTTTTGGGTGTTCTGTGGCCGGGGAGGGGTTGTTGTTGTTCATTTCCATCCGTGAAGATGACTGGATTCAACCCCCCGAGATCTCGGCCGTCGATCGCGCAATCGCCATGAAATTTGGCACGTGCATTACCTGTGGCGTAGTCTACCAAGCTATACAAAAAGAAATGGAAATTTTCGTCATAATCAATTATGCTAATATATGCATAAATTCATACATTTTGCTCTAAATCAGAAATTAAAGCTCCTAGATCCTAATTTTTGGTGAAAACATTCTTTGTAGCATTCCTAAGAATGTACTCGAAAAAAAATTGGTATCAAAATCAATTTGTTATGTATTTCATTGTTTTATGAAATTCTTATGTATTTCTTTGTTTGTTCGACCTTTTGTTTTATCATTTCTTTTCCGCAAAATTTATTACTTATTTCAAGCATAATTATGCTAAAATTAATTAGTTTCAGCCTATGAAAGTGAAAATAATCATATCTTTATGAATAAGAAGAGAAAACTCCATTTGTATAGACTTTATACACAAAATCACGTTTTTGAGCCATTTTCGGTCTGACAGGCATGTATAAAACGTTATGCAGCGTCGTAACGGTATGCTTGATTTTCGCGAAAATGGTGTCAAAAGATGCGCGAGACTGGAAAGTAAAAAGCCAGCGAACGGCGCGGTCAAAAGATTTCGCGTGGCGGAGTAGTCGCGAAAAAATGTCGAGGGGGGGGGTGATTCAACCCCCCCGGCCTTTTTAGGGTTAAACAAGTGGGACTGTTTTAAGTCGATAAAACGCGCAAAAAGCATCAAATTGCACCATTTATAACATCAAAATGCAAAAAATTCTCACCGTGGGAGGGGGGGGGGGGGACACCCCCTCATGTTCTCATGTTCTACACATCACAAGCTGTAGTAGTCTCCTCGTCCCGCAGTGACTGAGCAGAAACTTCAAAATTCATAACTTTTTAACGGGTTATCCAATTTTCCTCAAAGTCTCACTGATGTGTTCTCCTAATATTGCTGCATTCACTCAGTCCATATGTCTGTGAAGGTTGACCTGTCCTTTAAAGTTGATTGGATCTTAATTTGATAACAATTCCAAGTAAAAATGATGCATGGGCAATATCACCTGATGCAATCTGTTTCGGGTGTTTTCGCCGGACTATTGTTATGAAAGTAACATGCTATACGCAAGTGATTGGTCTTTCTTTCTTATTATTATGCTACTTAGCTAAAAATACAACAATAAAAACCTTCTTTGTCATTTTCTGCAGGTTCAATGTGACGTACAACATTACAATAAAACAGTCATACCCACAGAGTTTCAGGAGAGGTTGCTTTTTGTTTTTGACCTGCACAGCCTATAGGCAAGTATCTGATTTTCTTCCTGTACTTTTCCTCCATGCCCCCTCCCTTTGCTTTCATCCCTCCTATCTTTCCAAGTCTTACTATAACTCTCCATTGTCCTTCATTAAGCCAGGCTTTCACCCGAATTCTTAGACTCTCGATCAAGTTTATTTGCATAGTTTACAATAAAAAAAGTACCTGGTGCACAGTTTTCAATGACAGTGTCCAGTAAGGTGAACATAATTTAAATTGCCATATCACTGAGATGCACAAATTCATTGTCTTGTGGTTATTAAGATTGATGAGATGACATATTCGATTCGTTTGAGCAACTAACAAATCATGGGCCTAAAGTATCTTTTTTATTCCTATGAAATTGATTTTATATTAAGACAAAAAAAAAAAAACCAAACCCACTTCTACACTGTATTTACGTTCGAACTCGTCATAACGGTATAGTACCAATTGTAAGTACAAGGTTTGTGTAAAGCCAAAGGTATCCACGGCCATCTTTAACGTTCAGCGTACTGGATAAATACCATTTTATACTGCCGTGTACATTATATTTCGATGAACTGCAATATGTGCTGCAAAAGTGACCACAGGAGAGACATGAGAATCGAGTTATTGTCATTTTTCATGCAAATAACCAGTCTTTCTGGTCAAATTACGGTCTGCGTCTCTGTTTCGGCTCTGTCGCATTTCCCACAGGCTAGCGTATCGAGCTGTTATCATCCCGCAAACCCGAGAAGTGAACAAAACCGTTTCTGTCTGCTGTTCCGGATGGGCTACGACCAATACGACTAACTCGTGTCTCACTCGTAAGTTTGATGCCAGAGTAGGTGTACAGGCGCAATCTGGCTTCATTTTTAGTATTTACAAGACGCATATTAATTGTTTTCTCGATTGAGACGTGCAGTGTGTGAAAAGTGCACTTAACGACTGAGGAAAGCATGTAGAAGCCCTTCAGTTTGAAGAAACGCACTGCTCGTACCCCGGTTATTGCCGAAGCTGTGAATCCAACCAGAATTAGATATAGGCCCTAAATCGCAGTTTGCACGTAGTGTACTCTGTTGTCACGATGTTCAAAATTTTAATAAAATGTGATTGTTCAGACTGACTTTGTGTCAATTTTTTTTAAAGGGATGGTACAGTATTGGTGGAGATGAAAATTGGGTTTTTAGCTTTTTTGCGAGATACCAAGAAAACACTTATAAAGTAGTATAGAGCATACACTTTTAAGAGGAATTCAGAGTTCATTTGATGAAAATCGGGTTTGGAATGACTGAAATATCCAAAAATAAAGAAAAACAAAGCGATCGTAATAAAAGGTGGGTCCCACACTTTATTAGAATCGCTCTGTTTTGGATATCCCAGCCATTTCAAAACCAATTTTCATCAAATAAACGTTGAATTCCTCGTGGAATTACATGCTCTTTTATATTTCATAAGAGGTGTCTCATTATCTTACCAAAAAAATGTTAGAAACCTGAAATTATAGGTCTCAACCAAAATCATACGATCCCTTTAAAGCGAGTGAGACAAAGAAGAGGGAGAGAGAGGGAGAGAGAGTAAAATAAGATCCGATGAAACATGAGCTGCTGTGCTGTGGGTCGTGGTAGGAATATCAGGTATACCAACGCGAATTCTGGCGATTAGCCCAGGTGTGATTTTGTACAAGTATTATGATAATACTGAAGATACTGAAGATAGTAGTGATGCATGATAGTAATCATCGTTATTACTAATATTACAACAAAATTTACAATAATGGATTTTGTCATTGCAGTTTTTAAAGGAAACGCGCATTGAGGATAGGGATACATTAATGGAATGTATTCTTGTTTCAAATCTTGTTTTATTTCCGATGCCTAAGTATATATGGCATAGAGAATCTAAGAGAGAGCGATAATGTAGAAACGTAAGTAATTTGAGAAAATCTAACAACGTAAAGACACCTGTGTCTTGTGTACATCGTGTAATGCAAACACTAATGTTATTGTCTCTTCACTGTTCTTTTGTGTTTCATGATTGTCCGTCCGTTTGCGTGCCGTGTGCTTGCATGACTGTACCGTTGAACTGTTCTTTCATGTACATGTTTAGACCATGACTGTTACTGCTCCACATTTAGACGTATCACTCACGATTCCTCTTCAGTTCCGTGTAGGAGACGTTGAGGTTCTTTTGTCTTACAAGAGCGGGGCTGATGGGGTAATCCTTAATGTATATGAAAGGCTAAACCAAACGAGAATCACCCGATATGAAACTTGATATTTCGACGCATCGCCTGATCTTTCGCACCGACAGTAAATTTTGCATGGGCGGTGTATATGCTACGTTCAACTCCCGAGAGCGTGCGAGAGGTTCATGATAATAGGGAACTCCCCTGATGCGACCTTTGCCCTTTTCTTTTCCTAGCCTTCAAATGGGAATTTGCCCCATTTTGATATATATATATGTTTTTTCTTTGTGGATTCAATCCATGCAGAAACATTTTAGCACGACACAAGTCATCTTTGAAGGTTGAGGGAAATGCACAAGAGAAGTCCTCATATTTAAATTTTTCTAGCGTAATGAAAGAACAAATTAATTGACCTCAGGGAGAATGATATTAAAAGTAAAGTTCAGTGTCATATCAGTAAAAAGACGAGAAGATGTGTACTTTTTATAAAAATAGAACTTTGCGGAATTCTCATATGTTTCCTTTATAATCATTCTCCTACTCTGTGACATCACGAATTGTTTTAGTTTTCTCACCTTTAGCCATGACGGCACAAGGATCTTATCAAAACATTTCGTCAACGTTTCACTTTTGAACGGGTTGTTCGATCTTCCTCAAATATCACTGATGACACTAATGAAGGGGAACCATTGATCTTTGACCACACCCTGGCCCGCAGCCGCCCCCCCCCCCCCCACACACACACACACCACGTCCACACACATTAAAAAGCGTTTACCAGCCCCTGTTACTGGTGGATTAATCCTGTCTTGGGTGATGACGACACTCTGCTCACTGATCCTGCAATACTGAATTTGAACTTGAACTTGAATTACTACTATATTACGAGAGGGCATTTGACAAAGACTAGTGCAGCCTGGTTGTGCCAGCAAACTTGGTAGTGCCTACTTTCCTATTAAGTTACCAGAGTATACTTCAGCCATACATTTCGCTCCTACACATGTCTATTATTTCATCAAGTACCACAATTTGCCATCGAAAGAGATGTGCTTTTTAATCACTTCGGTGGCAAACAAGTTTAGTTACGAAAACATAGATATCACATGCCATCACTACTGTAGCGTTATCTTCTTTTATACAACACCTCAGAATGATGTCGAATTGTGATTGGCCAAGAACATGTCACATGACATTCAATAGAAAATACCTATCAAACTCATTGAGAGTGACAGCCATACAATAGGCCCCTGGCATGGGCCTATAGCACGGCTCGAAGGTACTATAGCACGGCTTCGCGGGGGGCTACTAATGCATGGCCGCGCACAGAGTTCTGTGGCTCACACCCGTAGCAAAGCGCCAGCAAACTACATTGTACAGTGTACGTGCTGGCCGGCTGCGCTGCGCTGCCGGTAAGTCTCACAGACCAGGCGCGGCGGAGTACTGCAACGTAAACGTGTACGCGCAGTTACTTTACCTAGCTAGTTGCTTGTGTGTATCGCGCGGCCTGTATACACCTAGCGGTACTGCTGTGTTTTTACTTTTGACTCTGATCTGCTACGTGGACCACAGTGATCCCAACATCAAGACTTCATTTCAAGTTGAGAAACCGTAATTTGATTATTTTTCTGTGTTTTTATACAAAATCATTTTCGGAAATAGACAAAGTCTAGACCTACTACTAGATCTACCGACATCTCAGATCGACCTAACAGTCAGGCCTAACTCGATCTAACGTTAGCGTAGAATGGGTATAGACCCTGCGGAGTTCGTGATTCCTGTGACTGTGTGGTCGAATCATGACGAGTGTTTGAAAGCAGTACACAGGGTGGTTTACAATTCTCTGCCTAATTGTTACATTTATTTTTGGGCCTTCCTGAGTTGGCGGTCACTAATTTTGTATTGTGATTGTGGACAAGGTGTTGTATAAAACGAATAATTTATGATTTTGTTCGTGCATTGGGGCACGTAATACCGCACTCGGCGCGAGATTCGCCACTGGTCTATTCAACGCGGCGCTACGCGCCTTGTTGAATAGGCCAGTGGCTCATCTCGCGCCTCGTGCGATATTCGTGCCCTATGCACTCACAACTCATAAATTATTCGTATAATAATATCATGGAAGTCTGACTTAGGTCGCAATAAGGAGCAAAAGATAGTTAGAGGGATCGTATAGTTTTTGTATGAGACCTAACCTCGGGTTTCTAACATTTTGGGGTGAGATTACGAGAAACCTCTTATAGGATATGAGCATGTAATTTCAAAAGGAATTCAACGTTTATTTGATGAAAATTGGTTTTGAAATGGCCGAGATACCCCAAACAGAGCAATCCTAATAAAATGTTGCACCCACCTTTTATTACGATCGCTTTGTTTTACTTTACCTTTGGATGTCTCAGCCATTCCAAAACCTATTTTCATCAAATAAACTTTGAATTCCTCTTGGAAAGGTACGCTCTCTACTATTTTACAAGCGACTTCTTGATATCTCGCAAAAAGTTAAAAGCCCAATTCTCACATCTAACAATACTGTATCATCCCTTTAAAGTAACACATGCAACCCAGAGTTTATACCGCGACAACGTCCGGGCTCGGGCATTTTGTGTGTGTGTGTGTGTGTGTGTGTGTGTGTGTGTGTGTGTGTGTGTTTACTCTGTCCGTTGAAACGGTCCTCGCAAAAATGTTTCCGATTTCTACCCTGTCAGCTAGGGTAATTACCCCAAAATTACTCCGACAACCCTTCTGTTACAGTGTACGTTCTCGCGGTAACAGTCCTTTCATGCCCTCAAGACACAATAGTCAAAACAGAATGGCACATCGCTCACGGATCATTTTGTTGTTGTTATTCTCCTTTTACGAGTGTGGGCAATGCACGCGCATGTGTGTAAATATGTATCCACTATTGTGTGTTTCTTACGTTTTGTTTTGTTTTTCACCATTCTTCTGTTGGGTAAATACTGCTCATCGAATAGTGCCTGTAACTTGAACATTGCTAGATTTGCCTGGAATTGTATTTTCTGCACTTTAAAGTACTTACTTTATGAATACATAACGATGATGCATTATGTATGTATCATATCTTGAGTGATCCATATATTGCGGCGGAACCGGGGGATCGCCCCCCCCCCCCCCACCTTTTTTTTTCACATTTCGGGTACATACAAGTAACTGCGGGATTACATAGCATGTAACACCACTTTGGGCCACCCTTCCCGCATTGTTTTTTTTTTTTCACCCCGGAAGTGGCACCAGAAAAAAAAGAAAGTGGTTAAGCTTTTGACGTTTGCCAGTCGATGAAGCGCGGGATAAGGCCATTTTTTGTTGTTGTAATGTCTGTTATTTTGGAAGTGGAAACAGAAAGTTGCGCTGAAGCCTTTTTTTCACTTATAAAGAACGTGGCGCCGGCCGCGAGCTTAGCTTTTCAGTGGACCGCTCTTTTTCCATTCCTACTTTATTGTCATTCTTCAAAGCATCCCTATTTGATAGGGATGCTTTGAAGAATGACAATAAAGTATAGGTGAACACCCATAAATTTTATAGGTGTTTACTTTTTGTTTTGTATTTCTTTTTCCTTGATTGAAATTAATCAAACTATGTGATCGTTTTAAGCACGCTGTTATATTGTATAATATTGTGTTTCATTATTTTTTATGCTTGATGGTGAAAAAAAAAATGGACTGAACTGAACTCAACACGTGCACGGATTGTCACCACAGCCCCTTCGCGCACGAACGGGTATAGGCTGATAGGTTGTTACCTACCAGGAGAAGGTTATCAGTGTGTGTCTGTTAAAACGGTACCCATCGCTCTCTCTCCTGCAGTTTTATTGTCCGAGGAGAGAAATTTTCTTCTCCGGACTTTGTCCCGACGTTTTCGGGGTATCGTCTGTGAAAACAGGGCTATTTTAGTAGCAGTGACCACGCCGCGTACATAACGTCTTAGACGAGAACAATATAGGATGAACGGCTTCCTCGATTCCGCGCATGATTATTCCATAGCTAGCCTACACAAATATACCAACTGGGGCTCAATCAACCAATCCAAACCTACGACATTGTTGACGATTCGTAAATATGCGACACAAGTTATTACAACAGAAACGATTGTTTTTCGTTCATTTATTTCTTTTGTCATTCATCGAAAAAATGAATAAATTAATAAATGAATGAATGAACGATTATTTGTCATGATAGTGAAGTTATTGATTGAGGTGGTGAAGGTAAAAATTATTAATAAAGGAAAAGGATATTTTCGTAATGATTTGAGTTATCAAGCCTTTGATTAATGAAAAATGTAGAGAGATAATGTATGTATTAAAACTAGTATGTTCTCTTGTTCTTCCTTTATATGTAAATGATTTTTTGGGGTCTCTGATTTTAAAGAAACTTGTAACATTGTAACTCTAGATTGATCAATATCGGGTCTATGACGTTTGATTACATTTCCGTATATATATTTGGCCCGATTTCAGTCAAACATTTCCATTTATTTGTTTAAGTTTTTTTTTTAATAAGCATATCAAGGTTAACTTTAATACTAAGAGGAGTTGTTCTGTAAGCGTACATAAAAACTTGAATAAAGTCTCTCTATCAATATTTCAAAACACACATCGATTAGCAAGTTATGCACTTGTCGACGAGTTGAATGATCGATCCGAAAATACATAGCCGAGATTGCATTATTGCAACGTGCACGAAAACGAATGTTTACATAAAAATCGCAAAGTAATTAAAGTCAGATAATCATGTGAGTACCATGCACTTGACACTTACCAATTTACACTCTGAGGATGGCGTACATTATATTACATGTTTCTTTGGTTATATCATCTTTGTTTGTTATGAGCCGTATGTAATACATGTACCATTTCTATTAAAGAATAAACACAATGCTGTGAATGACTCGTCAGTATACAATGCTCATGTCGTCTATCGTAGAGTGTAGTTGTATGTGTTATCGAAATATACTTTGTTATGGGAGGAAATAGAAATGAATAAAGCTCGTCAGACATTTTCTCGTTGTGCCGATGTGTACCATTTTCATGTCTTTGTGGTCATGGTCGTTGTTAATTTGATGTTTGGTTGCTTTAGTTTGTGCTCAGTGGAGCATGCATTGTATTGGTATCTGTAACACTGCTGCGAGAGTTCAGAGTGTAATCTGATTTCAGGCCTTCTTCTTTTGGTTGAATCCCCCTTTTTTACTTTGCCCAGAACCCACTTTTCAGGGTTTTTTTTTTCTCAGTTCACACGAATATGATGAAAAGTTTAGTCCTCACTTCATACTTTTTTTCCCCACAAGTTTCAGATTTTCGGACCTTTTTTTTTTCTGCAAGTAGACCTACTCTCACACCCGTGTTGTAATAGAATGTTATTGTGAGCCACTTTGATTACTGTTTGTGAATTATCAACCCAGAATGAAAGGTACATAACTTCACTTCTAATTGAGGTAGACCTGTAGGGCGCGGTTAAAGTTCGTTATTTCGAAAGTGTGTAATTTGCATAATATAGGTTCGTATAATCCGAAAATGAAACAAGGTACGTTATTCCGAAGATACGTTATTCTGAACGTTCGTTAATCAAAATGAAATAAGGTTCTTAAGCTTCTCCTAAGGTTTTGTTAATCCTTGAGTGAAGGTTCTTCATTCCCAAAGTTCGTTGATCCGAAAAATGAAATAAGGTTTGTAATTCCTAAAGGTGCGATAGAACGGACCTACAATGTATTTTTCATTTTCTGATGTATTCTGGTTATCCTACTCTATTTTCGGACTAACGTACAAGCAGTTGTACATGTACCTGCGGAATATCAACACAACTAATGTCCGGATAACCGGACCATGCTCCATTTTCGCATTAACAAAAATAGTTAGGTATAGGGAATTTCTGGTGCTTCGGAATAACGACCCTCTGTAATATAAACGAATTTTATTTAATTTTCATATTATTGCGAACCTTCGGAATAACAAACACCACCGGTAGGTCGCCAGGTTTGACGCCAGCAGTCTGCATGATTGTGGTTGTATACGTGTATTTCTCTCATATTTAGTGCAATTTTCGCATGATGGTTATTATTCTGTTCGTGTGTTCTTTCGTTGTCCATAGCCGTGTGCGACCCGGTGTGCATCGACGGGCGAGGAGAGTGCACGAGTCCAGGTAACTGCTCCTGCCTACCGGGCTACACTGGGTCGAGATGCGAAGACACATGTCCGAGGGGAACTTACGGCCACAACTGTAATGAGAGCTGCGCATGCGCAGACGATGTGCCATGCGACCACGTGACTGGGAAGTGCAAGTGTCCCCCGGGAAGGATGGGTGAGATGAGAATTATCGAGCACTAAAGCCCTTTTTACACTTGTGTTTCTTAAACCCGTACTTTCTTTGACCCGGGACTGTCGTTAATCCCGTACCATTTTTTTTTTTCAGCTTTGTGTACACTCGCCAATAAATCCCGTACTAAACTCTTGTCCTGGGCTAAAGAGAAAACTGACCTTTTTACACTTGTATTTCTGAGTCCCGTAATTTCCAAACCACATGAATATTCATGATTACGCTGTGCACCGTACAAGCCCACGCACGCACCGGCAGCACTTGATTACCTCGTTTCTGATTGGTCAGTGGGGGGTCGGTCTTCGTCTCCGTTGCTTAGCCCCGGATTATTTCTTCGTTCTGTTTAAAGTCACTTGCTTGGCACCGCAACTGCGGGGTTATCACCGCACTTGCGGTGCTAACCCTGCTTTTTTGCAGGGCCAGATAGTACAGGATTATCGGTGGGGCTGCCCACTTTGGCAAAAACAAGTGTAAACAGAAAGTGGGCTATTAAAGGAAAGTCCCGTACCAACGGTGGGGCTAAGCCCCCCCCCCCCCCCCTCCTTAGCTCCAACGTTGGTACGGGACTAAGCAAAAAAATTGCAAGTGTAAGAATCCCTCAAGTGTAGAAACACGTAGAAAACATGCATTGGTAAGTATAGACCTAAGCTTACGATGCTCCGCCAGTGATGTGTGTTGAAAGATAAACCTCAGCACTTAACACGTAATGGGGCGTGGTGCATAGGCCTAGTGTATTGAGATTCTGGGAATGCATGCTATATCTGTTTGAGATCCAACAGCATTACAGAACACGAGATTTAGTCTAGCAGCCAGAAAGGGTTCCCGTGCACCCCCCCCCCCCAAAAAAAAAAAAAAAAAAATTCTACGATATGTTCGAAGATCGCCAGAACCTGTATTTTCCGAATCAGGTTGTCGCCAGCGGAAAAAAAGGTTGCGCGCGCGTCTAATTTGCATATTTCTAAGATGGCGGCCGCCCGTTGCTAGGAGACGGATTATTTTTGAATATAATAAATACCTTTAGTTAGGAATAACAAATTACCATAAAAATGGTGTCGTTTTGAAGAGAATAAAATTTCCTACAAGTTGATACCCCATTTGATGGGATAAATAGTTGTTGTCATAGTTGTTGTCATAAAATATTAAGGAAGGAATTATGTTTTCGAACATTTTTTTAAAAAACACGGAATTTAGTTATAATGCTCTTTTCTATACATTTAATATGTATTTACAAATAACATTTGAATTTTCCTGAAATTATCCCCCAAACATAGCTATTATCATGTGAAAACGGCTTTCCAATATACCAATTCCTTGTGGTTCAATAGGTTTTACAGCAATATTAATTGTTATAATGTCTCCGCGCGCAATTGCGTAGGTTCTGTATGTGGGGTTTGTTGTAGATCACTGCTATCTATTGATCAAATCTCATCGAAATCGGCGAAGAAAGAAAGAAAAATTACACTTTCTATTCCTTATATGAAATAAAAATGTTTTTTTTTCTTTATTCTGTGTTACCTGACTCAAGCAATACATCATTATTTGAGTGGCTATTGTAATGTACAATTGATAAAAACCCAATAAATCTGTGTTTCAGGTTAGACAGTGCGTATCAAAAAAGGTAATCCAACTTTGGCGGGCTACTACTTTACAATTGTCAGCTATGGAGAGCTCAATGTTTTAATTTTAATGATATCACAAGCCATCGAAAGCTATGCTGCCGGCTGAAAGCAATAACAAATTTACTTCTTGTATATTATAGAAAGAAAGGCCACGCGAAAGTAACAAGATTAAATGCCCTGTTACTGGGAATTTGAAAACGATAATGACATTGTTTCCATTCGTATTGTGTCGTTGGTTGGGCCCGTTTATCTATATCATGACGAACCTCTGGAATAACGAACCTTTGGAAAAAAATGAACCTTCGGAATAATAAACTGTGACCAATATTGTTATATTATACAAGCTTTATAACGCCGACATCTATTAACCTACTAATCACACTCTTTGAAAGGAAAGACGCCGACAACCAACGACACAACACGAATGGAAACAATGTCATTATTGTTTTCAATTCCCAGTAACAGGGCATTAATCTTGTTACTTTCGCGTGGCCTTTCTTTCTATAATGTACAAGAAGTAAATTTGTTATTGCTTTCAGCCGGCAGCATAGCTTTCGATGGCTTGTGATATCATTAAAATTAAAACATTGAGCTCTCCATAGCTGACAATTGTAAAGTAGTAGCCCGCCAAAGTTGGGTTACCTTTTTTTGATACGCACTGTATAACCTGAAAAACAGATTTATTGGGTTTTTATCAATTGTACATTACAATAGCCACTCAAATAATGATGTATTGTTTGAGTTAGTCTTCGTACACCACTTAATTACCAATTGCTAATAATAGTCTTAATCTTCGTTGTAATATCAAACTAGAAATGTCGCTATGACAACTGGTATGCCTCCGCCATAATGCATGATTCTCCTAATAGGTTTATAGTACATGTGGACGATGTGTGATTACATTTTCACAAAATTGGCAAAATATTATAATGGCATGTTTGTCACAGTATGTGTTGAATGTTCACCCTCCTTGACCTAGGTTTAATTGGATGAATAGGAGAGCATGTATTTGGGAATTTTAGGACCTTAACTTGACTTTGACCCTTTCATCAGTTTATGCATTGAGTAATTTTCAAGGTATGGAGAAAAAGTGCAATTTCTGTATTGAGTAGAAAATTGCTACCATTTTCATCTGGCCTTTGACCCTAAAATTCATAAGAGAATCACTATCAGGCACTATCAGCAGTTTCAGGATACCATGAGCCACTTCCGAGACATGGAGGAAGAAGTAAGTTCAGCACTTTCACTTGATCTTTGACCTTTGACCTTTTTGGCAAAAAAAAAATGCCAAAGAATCTCTATTTTGGGTTATTTCATGCATACACCAAGTTTTAAAAAAAGTACTGCTGGCATTGCATAAACATGAGGGAAATAGTAAAATTTTGAAGTGTTGCCCTTGACCTTTGACCCCATGAACCCCAACTTCCCTAGATAATCACTTTCAGTCCGTACGTGCATATATACTATATGTTCCATGAAGATACCTTGAACAATATCCAAGATACAGAGAAAAAAATTAAAAATTTTAACACTTTCACTTGACCTTTTCACATTTGACCTTAACTTCATGACCCCAAACTTTTACCAGTGAATTTTGATTGGGTAATACCTGTATACACCAAGTTTCAAGAAAATATCTTCAGGCATTGCAGAGATATGGGGGAAATAGTGAAATTTTAAGCATTTGACCTCGACCTTTTGACTTTTGACCGTGAGCATGTGCACCCAAAAGTTGATGGGCACAATTTCACCCCCAATACACATACATGCCAAGTTTCATTAGGATACGTACCTCATAAGGTTTTTTAGTTACGCTGTCCACAAAATTCATTACGGACGGAAAGAAGGACGGACGGAAGGACGGACAACTCGAAAACATAATGCCTCCGGCACTACTTCGTGGCGGAGGCATAAAAAAGAATCTAGATTACATAGGTGAAGTAATCTTTGAAAATATGTAAATATTGATATGTACGGTATTGAAACTGTCGTGTTGATTATCCTTTATGGTACATGTACGTTACCACTCTCGTGGAATTCACTAAGCTGGTTCCACTTTCTCGATTCACCCGAAATCGTGGTCTTACTCGGGGACTAATCGTGCTGATCATCAGATAATCAAATCTTGATGTCATAGACATTGTGTTGATCGTAGTAATTTTTCGAACTGTCCAATAATTCTTCTACGATCAACACGATTAACACCATAGACCTCAAGATGTGATAAGCCATGATAAGATCACCACGATCACTCGTAGACTAAGAATCGATTTGTGGTAGATAGTATACATATATTAGCATTGATATCGAGACGCGCGACAATGGGAACCTAGTGAAAGTGTTTAACGTGCAATGTCAATAATCTTTTGGGTATCGATCATGCACATTTATATTTACTCTTATACCTAAAAAGAATCGGCGGACGAGTAGGGCATGGATATCTGAAAACATTGGATGGTGTATTTGATTCATGCATGAGTTGTTATTCCAGCGCAACTTACATGCGCTCTAGTGGATTGCACGTCAGATGCGCTTATAGCAGATACACTTCAAATCATTTTAGCAAATTTATCTAAATCATAATAGATGTCTAATTTCTGTGGAAAACATGAAAATATTGTATTCGTTGTGGTTAAACATTTACACTCTGAATATATCTAATGTTTAACCCTAACTAGGCCGGGCTATTTAGGTAGTTGATAGAGCCGGGGGGGGGGGGGGGGGGGGGGGCTCCCAGGCCCCCCCTCCAGATCTCGGCCGTCGACCGCGCGATCGCGAAGAAAATTGGCACACACATTGCCTATGATGTAATCTAAAATACCATGAAGTTCATTTTTCAAAAAAATTATCATTTATGCTAAATTATGCTAATTTATGCATAATGATGCATGAAATCAGACTATTTGGTATAAATCACAAAATAAAGCTCAAAACAGGCACATTTTTGGTGTAAATATTCTTTTTAGTATCCTTAGCAAATGTAATTAAAAAAATTGTGATATCAGAAAAAATTCTTAAGTATTTTATTGTTTTTTTTTAATTTCTTATGTATTTCTTTGTTTTTTCTACTTTATGTTTTTCATTGTTTTTTCGATGGAATTTGTTCGCGACATCGCTCCGAACAAGAAAATATGTTATTCATTGATTTTTATCAATAAAACACCAAAATAATCATGCTTTTATGAAATTTGCCTGCAAGCACAGTTTGCATTGAAATTGTACACGAATTCACGTTATTGAGCAATTTTTGGTCTGACATGCATGTATATATTCATGCGTAACTTCGGAACCGCGCGCCCGGGCGTCGCAAATTTGGTGTCAAAAGATGCGGGAGACTCGAAAGAAAAAAGTCATGAAACGTCGCGGCGATAGCTTTTTGCGATTGCGATACATCGCGCGGAACGTCGAGGGGGGGGGGGGGGGGCCTCGGAGGCCCCCCCCCCCCCCGGCCTAGTTAGGGTTAACATACACATATCCTTGAACACAAACACACACAACACAAACGTATACAAACCTGCATAAATATAAACGTGATACATATATATATATATATATATATATATATATCATATACACATAGTTATAGTATATACATGCACACATACATACACGCATGCGTGGTTAATGTTCCTTCTGACATTTCCCCTCATGTTTTATAGATCCATGTATTAAGGTCTACTTTATAACCAGAACATTATTTTTTTTTCTCTCTCTCTCCCTCTCTCTCATTTTTGTATAATATTGATTATTAGTCACTCCTAACGTATTTAACAACCAAGTTTACATTGTGTTGCATTTAAATCAGCCATATAATAAAGTTAAATGCATGAATTCAGTTTTTTTTAATTAAAAAAAAAACAAACAGAATTTGAAAGCGACTGGATTTGACTTGCAACTATTCATTTTTATCAATGCCATTCCTTGGTATTTGTAATCTATCTATTAATTTCTTGGCAATAATAAACGTATGAGCAATATGTTTAAAAACCACCAGGCGAACCACCAAAGAATGAGAACACGTATGTGCGATCTTATCATATAAAAATAAATTGATTTCATGCTAGAGCATGGTGAGAATTATTTCGCTTGTGCGGTATACATGTATCTCTTATTTCGACATCTAAATAAAGCATTCGAGTTTGATGTTCCATGAATGCAGTAATGTCGTATTCAATAAATTCACGAAATTCACGACTGAGCTCATTTCCCCTGCATGAATGCCTGTGTGTGATGCTGGAGGTGTGAGTATGTGTGTGAAGATGATGAGAAGAATAAGAGTTGATGAAGAGAAGTTTGATTAATATCAATATGTTGGAAACCCCTATCCAGGTAAGCCCGTTTCGGCCGTCATGAAATTACACCTCTCGTAAGGCCTTCACTCTATTTAATGAAAAAAGACGTAAACTAAAAGTGAAGCTGAGTAGATCAAAGGTGATAGCGAATAGAAAATTTAATTTTCTTTCATATTCCACAAGATTTAATGATATTTAATCAATAATTTGCATGTAAGAAGTGATAGGGTCTCATACTTGCAATGATTATTATAGTATTACACGTGTTACGCAAGTGCGGCCGTCGACATTACCCTTGAATTTCTGTATAACCGTATTGAACCTTTTCCCTTTAATGGTGTATTGAATAGCCGCTTTCACATAATAATACTTATTTATGGGGTTTAAAAATTCCAATGTTATTTGTAAACAGAAATTAAATGTATGGAAAAAACATTACTGAAATCCGTATTTCTTGGGAAAAATGTAAAAAAAAAAATCCTTCCTCAGTATTTCATGACAACAACTATTATAAAACGGGGTATTAACTTGTAGGAAATTCACTTCAATTCTCTTTAATATGATACAATTTTTATAGTAATTTGATATTCTTAACTAAAGTTGAAGAGTGTGTTCGCAAAAACCGATAAGTCTATTTTTGAGGATTTTGAAGTACGGTCTCTGTCGGAAAGTACAAAATAATACCTTTTAAATGATATATTGGTCACTACATATAAAGGTACATTTTAAAAGTTATGGTCAAAATAAGCAAATAATTTCTTATTGTTCTCTTTATTTTTCTTGACCTTTAATCGCAAATACATATGTATCTCCATTTGGCAAATATGGACTTATCGGCTTTTGCGAACAAACTCTTCAAGTATTCAAAAAGTTCAGAAGAATGCAAATTAGACGTACGCGCAACCCTTTATTCCGCTGGCGACAGCCAGATTCACACAATACAGGTTCTTACGATCTTCGAACATATCTTAGATTTTCTCTTTGTTTTTTTTTTCGGGGGGGGGGGGGGTAAACGGGGACCATTTCTGAAGAATTTATGATGTAACCCAGTATGGGCCGACTTGAACTGCACAGATACTTCCCTTCATTTTGTTTGGAAAAAATAAGATAGCCATGTTTCATTCTAAACTCTGAAAGGCCATTTAACAAGTTCTTTATTTCTTAGCGCTTTTAGCATAAGATTCTTCTTTTTTTATACTTTAATCTTCGAATAAGAGGAAACTGTCGTGTCTGATTTTTTCTTTAACTTTTTTGATATCAGATAAGTTGTGATTAATTCCACGTTCTTGGAGGGAATCCAAAAAGACAAGAAACTGTTGATATGGGAAGCTGAATGGATTGAGTTTGGTAACACAGAATAGAAAAAAAAAATTCATATAAGGAATAGAAAGTGTAATTTTTCTTTCTTTCTTCCCCGACTTCGATGAGATTTGATCGATAGATAGCAATGATCTACAACAAACCCCACATACAGAACCTACGCAATTGCGCGGAGACATGATAACCCGTAAATGTTGCTGTAAAACCTATTGAATCATATCCCCTTTAATGTCGTGTAACTTTAAAAGGAATTGGTGTATTGGAAAGCCGCTTTCACATGATAATAGCTATGCTTGGGGACGATTTTAGGAAAATTCAAATGTTATTTGTAAATGCATATTAATTGTATAGAAAAGAACATTATAACCAGATTCCGTATTTTTTTAGAAAAATGTTTAAAAACATAATCTCTTCCTTAATATTTCATGACAACAACTATTTTATCCCATCAAATGGGGTATCAACTTGTAGGAAATTTAATTCTCTTCAAAATGATACCATTTTTATGGTAATTTGTTATTCCTAACTAAAGTTATTCAAAAATAATCTGTCTCCTAGCAACGGGCAGCGGCCATTTTTAGAAATATGCAAATAAGACGCGCACACAACCTTTTTTTTTTTTTTTTTTTTTCCGCTGGCGACAACCGGATTCGGAAAATGCAGGTTCTGACGATCTTCGAACATATCGTAGAATTTTGTTTTAAGGGGGGGGGGGGGGGTGCACGGGGACCCTTTCTGGCTGCTAGACTAATTTAGAGACATCCTGATCCAATATGTTTTTGAAGGATCCACTACCACAGGTCGCATGTTATCCTTGGTTGAAAAGTGTAGTGTTTTCTCGATCATTCAGAAATATCGCACAAATCGTCATACACTTTAAAACATAGTCATGTTTTCTTTTCGAAAACTAGCGAAGTTCTGCTATTTCCCAGTTCTTAACGAATGTTTGTTTGTAAGTCAGTTTTCTTTCACTATTTGTCATTTTTCACCTATTGTCATTAATATTTTTGTCGATACGATATTTGAAGATATTATGATATTAACAAACCTAAAACACATCATACTATTTGGGATCCCTTAAACCCTGAAGGCGATACGTGATATAATGACAGATGTTCTCTCGTTTGATTTTGTATCATATTCTTTTTCAATTTCCCGATTCGTATTTCGTATTTTCATTCCATATCTCTCGATTTACAAATTAAGCAATGATCTGTGCGAATGGTGTTTAACTAAATCTAGTCCATTTGATTATGGTAGTCGCTAAAGTGCTTCCCCTGCTGGAAATAGCACAGTGTCCCACAGTGTGTTCACAATGTTTTCACATAAGTTCGACTATGTGAAAACCGCTCGAATTTAACAGTGTGAAGATAGTTTCACACTGCCGGGTGGTGTTTTCACTTAGGCCTATGTTCTGTTTCACACTGTTAATTGATGCACTGTGTTCACATTATTAAAATGATCGAATTGAACTGCATGTGTAGAGAGATTTCACTTTGTGTTCACAATGTGTTAACACTGTTTCACATTGTTTTTTTTTTCGCTGTGGGACAACTGTGATCTTTCAAGCAGGGTTATGTGTTTTCGTATGTGTGCATGTGTGTGATATTTGTATGTGTGTATATTCCATTTCCCACCATCCTTTTTGTTACGTATTAATGATAGTATACGTAATAATAATAAGGTCTTGATATTTACCTAGGGTAGCCTCTTCAGTGTGCATGCCACTGCTCTACCAGAGGGCCCTGCCATTATCATTACCATAGCGTTTATACATCTGGGTCGAGAGGGACATTGATTGTGGGCAAAGCATCTTGTCCAAGGACGTCAGCACTAAGGTCTCCACTGGGGAGTCGATTCTTATCCACTATGCCACAACTCCCCCACTTTTTTGTTTTAAAACGAAATTTCAACTATCCGTTCTCAATTCATTAATGTAATGATATTCTATCTGGAATCTACCAATAATTCATGTGTTTGTATATGTCTTTGCTGGTTGACGATTGAATTTCGTTCTGTTTTAGGGGAAGATTGTTCAATTCTGTGTCCTGCTGGTACGTATGGCCGTAATTGCAGTGGTCAATGTCTCTGTCGGACTGACACGGGGACATGCAGCTCTATCAATGGCCTGTGTGACTGCGAACCTGGGTGGACAGGATCAACATGTAACGAGACGTGTCCATCCGGAACGTACGGAAAAAGTGAGTTTTTTGTCCCAACCTACACTGTCCCCTATCCGGTTTTTTTCTCTTTCCTCCCCTATATCTTGATGAAATTTTGTTTGGTTTGGTTGTTGGGGATTTCGTTAATTTGCGATATGAAATCTAGACGTCGCTTGGCGTTTGCCTTCTTAAGGATATTTCTTGATTCCTCGTCATGAGCGAAAAAGGAAAAACGGTTTCTAACGGTGTCTAAAAACCATGTTTCGTAATCTATCATGGCTTCCGTTTCTTGTTTTTCTAGTATAAAGGTATGCTGTGCACTACTACAGGTAAAAAGGACGACAAAAAGTTGTTATTATATACGATGACACGTCGAATTTGATTGGGATTCAGTTTTAAGTACAATTACGTGGATTGGTATACATGGGTCTATCAATATCTATGGGTGAGGCAAACTCCGTGGCATCTGTTGGTGGCAAAAGTCATCTGATATTGAATTTGTTGCCCTCTTCAGACTGCTCCTATCATTGTGACTGCGGCCACGGAGGTTCTTGTGAGGCAGTGAACGGCTCGTGCGTCTGCCGAGCTGGCTGGACTGGAGAAAGGTGCGACGACCCCTGTTCAAACGGCACGTTCGGGATTAATTGCATGAAGAAGTGCGCTTGCGTACATTTCGAAGCGTGCGACAGATTTACAGGTGAGTAATTATTATATGTGGAACCTTTGATATCTTTGTATTGGAAAGGAAGATAGAAAACAAAAATCATCAAAATGATATCCAAGAGAAGATGTAACAGCAACATTACAGTTTCCACCTCTAGTTGCGTGCTCATAAAAGGCTAATAAGATGCTTTTTACTCAACCAAAGTCAATTTGATAGCTCTGCAGCAAGCGAAACCATGTCATTATATTGGAGTACACTAACCATGTCAGTAAAGGAAGTGGTTTCCAAGAATTTCTTTATATAAGATTTTAATCCGTCAACAACAACAGTAATGAAGACGGCAAGAATAAACTGAAATAGAGCGTGACTTTCACTGCATGAATATAGAGACTTTTTTTAATGTTTGTCTTTGTTTTCAGACCTAACATTGACTCATTCATTTCATTATAATAATTTTCAGTATCAATGCTGAATTCTCCCCCCCCCCCCTCCTTGTTCGGGTGTTTATATTCCCAGCATTACATATGCAAACAGCATGAGTCATTAAGATATAATCATCATTATCTCCGCTATATACCTTGGAGAGCTTCAAATATCTCGCAAGAAGCGTGCCATTGCACCTTCTTTCGGTTTTGAATTTCATCAAGTGGTTGCTGTCACTCTTGGTCTTCAGTTCTAAAAACAGTCAAGAATACTTCTCCTTAATCATAACATTTTGACCATTATGTACTTAACAGATTTTTTTATTTTATTTGTGTTTTCTTGGTAACGATTAGTAACATATGAAAGTGAATGTGAATCTGATTCACGTTGACATTTTTTCCGCCAATACATCAGTAAGTGGGGAGTGGCGGATTCGAACTAATGCAAATGTGGGAGAGTACGATCAATACAGTGCGATCCCGTTATGACGAACGCGGGTATACCTAACACGGCTGTAAACGAAGTTCCGGTTACAACGAATTCAAAAGTCAGGCCACCACATTATCCGTTCTATGTTTTGTTGTTTATTTTGTTCGTTTATAACGAAATTTCGATATAACTAAAGAAAACTGCCGGTCCCGAGAACTTCGTGAATGCAAGAGTCCACTATACGAACGGTAGGGAAACCGGGGCAAAGAGGAACACAGGGCAAAGTGAAACACCTCCACTAAACCTTTGTATATTAAGTCTTAAATCTAAATCTAAAGCTCATGCACCAAGAACCCTCTGGGGAGGCTACATCTTTTGATATTAGAGCCGTGCAAGTAAGTCATTGCATGACGGAAAATGTATGTTTTTCATACCTCAAAACCAATAAATGATAATTATAAAACCAGTGATTAATAATTATATATTTTAGGCCAAATTATTATATATATCTGGAAAACCGGAGTGACGATGCGTTGGTCAAAGCTTCCATAAATCTTGGTATCAGGGCTAGCAAATATTGGCCGACGTCACAGTGATGCATGTCGGGAAAATTATACATGGTTGGGGCAAAGTGGACGGGGCAAGGTGGAACATGACATTTAATGGGTTTGTAGGTAAAATGAAGTTTGGTACGTTTCAACGCTTGAGGTCGCGCAGCAGGGCCGCACGCTCGTGTCTCTGTCAGGGACACTACCGCGCGCCGCATGCCTTGCTGCAGCTATATGTTCTCATTATAGTTTCCATATAGAATAAATCGCTAGCAGAATCTGATCTCGACCCCATGCTTACACGTCATCAATCACTATTCTGGCGTTGGTCACGTGACATAACAGTTCACGAAAATTGCATGAAATTCCTCAAATTATTATTACACATTATGATTTTCAAGTATAATTTTACAAAACTCTTAAAATTCTCCAGTGGAAAATTATCATTACCATAAAAGTCATTTATATAGGGCCGAGATATACTCTTTGATTTTAAAACTGTGTAAGTAGGCTTTTACATAGAAGGATAATCTCTAGGAGAGGTGTTTCAAATTGCCCCATGATTGTATTTCACTTTGCCCTGATGGTCTGGGGCAAAATGGAATTTTCATACTCTCTTTCAAGGTCACAGTAATTGATAAAACTGATAATCTGAAAACAAAATTTACTGCCATTTGTCAGCGGTAGTCCTGAGCTAATAATTTATTACAAACCAAAAATCTTGCTTTACTCTGTTTTGGAGTCCCGTTTTGGCTGGACAAAAATTTTTAGTCTACTCTGCCCCAGGTTAACCTACATCATTTCGAATAAAAAATGCGGTGTTGATTGTAAATCAGATCCGTAGAAGGCTATTTTTTGAAAAGTGGTTGGAGTTTCCTCGCAAATTTGTCCTCCAATCCCGGCTTCCAATGCCAAAGCGGGACTTGGCAACTGCCCTTTTATATCCTGATATAATAGATACATACAGGAAGAAAGATCAAGCAAACAAATAAAGTTATAACGAACAACAAGAGTGGGGACATGAGGGGGAAGTTACCAGAAAAACAAAATGTGTTTGCAAGCGTTCACTAATTGCCAATTTTGGCACACTTATGGAAGAAGAATAACAACTCATGCTATCCGTATCTCTCGAAGGGTACTGCTGGTGTGGGCCTGGTTTGCAGGGTACACACTGCAACGAGACATGTGAACATGGATACTATGGGCCTGGGTGCTCTCGCCGATGCACCTGTAACAATGGAGGTCGTTGCGACTCTGTCACGGGTAGGTGTAAAGTGTCAATAATGAATCCTCGTGCCCTTCCGTTCTTTCCTGCTTGTTCTTATGCTCTTTAATTCTCGTATTCTTCTTCTCTTATTTTTCTATGTTCTCATATCCTGCCTTATTCACTCACACATTTTAACCGTTTAAATGCACACTATAAAAGTGAGATGAGGAAATCCGGACATGTTGCCAAATTACTTTACGCTGTTGCATTTCCGTTTCATCTTTCCAGTCCAACATGTCGGCCACATCACCTCATAACAAAATCACTATCATGGAAGTGTCTTTGAAAAAACACGCGTTACGTGTTTAGTAAGCCTACTTTTGTAAACTTTTCAATATGAATGAAATCACTAAGTTGACACTTTATTAATTGTGACTGTTTTTATTTTGTTTGTTTGTTTGTTAGTTTTTTTTTAATATTAAAAACCTGCAGACAGATAGCTTTCTAAGCTGGTATCATGAGTCCCTCTGGCAAATTTTCTTATCAGTCAAGCATCTCTCCCTCCCTCTCTCATCTCTCTCTCTCTCTCTATCTCCCTCTCTCTGTTTCCCCCTTGCTTCTCTTTCTTTTGATATATCTCATGCATTTTAAACTTATACTCCATTTATAAATTATCTATTTTCGTAGACCGTCATACGTAATTTATGTTCCTGTTTATTGATTATCTGTCATTTCGTATTCCTTATATTACTCTTTGCAACTATAATTTTTACTCTCATCATACTTCTCCCACAAAAAAGATTATATATATATATATATATATATATATATATATATTTATTTATTTATTTATTTGTATTGAAGAAAAGAAATTAGGAAAAGATAAAGAAGATAATATGTTGTGTTGCAGAATCGAGAGAGTCTGAAATCACGGGAGAGAATCACTCGCTTGTTTATAGTGCTCTATTGTTGTTTAGCTCTTCGCGGAATCACGGTAATCAGTTTTACGTTTTATTTTGTTGTTGTGCCATTACTGTTCGAATTTACGACCAATTATTAACATTTTTTTTTCTTCCACGCAACCCGACACCTTGTAACTATCATGTTATACGTATCACTTTCTTAAAAACTTGAATGTCAGTTACAATTAGAAGCTACTCATTACAGACCGAGAGTGAATGCTGTATCAGTTCCGGCATCTAATTTCAATGGGGTTTTGATCTGCGGTCGAATACAGTGTACCTCGCCTATAGGTTTCACTTAATGTTTGTTTACTTAAAGGAGACCTCCGGATGATTTTCAGATTTTCACATTTAAACAACTATAAGTTAGTTATACTGAGGACAGAGCTTCAGAATTTATGATTATTGGGATGAGGAATAAGAATATATTTTTGAAAATGTATAACAAATTGAAATGAACAAGGATGAGGACATGGCAGGGTCACCATAAAATGCATGAGTTGGGGCTCAAGGAAGCAGAAAAAAAAGAAGGCATGCATAGATTGTGCATAGGTGAACTCGCAAGCAAGCGGTATTGTAATGGAATTACACTACTACATTTCTGAATGTGTCGGAGTCTCCTATGCTATCATCCTTGTTCGATGTAATTTGTTTAAGGTTTTTCAAAGTATTGTTTCTCTGCTTAAGAACCACGGTAAATTCCACAAATCTCGACATGGAGCTGTTGCAATGAGTTATGTATTATAATGATGTAAAATTCTGAAAATTGTTTGGAATGCCCTTGATCCTTTTCACCTTTACTACACACGAAACATTTTTTTTTCATGGAATTCTTAACTGGATTTTCTGATTTTCTGATAGGGTCGATATAATATTACTATTTCCTCTTTAGGATCGTGTGATTGTGCATCCGGTTGGCGCGGGGAATCCTGTGACGAGGTGTGTCCCAAAGGGACTTTCGGTGTCGCCTGCCAATCGCAATGTTCTTGCCGCCACGGAGGATCTTGTCACCACGTAACTGGAGACTGCGTGTGCGCTCCAGGATACAACGGCACTTCCTGTGAGCATCGGTGCGTCAAAGGAACGTACGGGATTGGCTGCTCGCGAACATGCGATTGCCAGAATGGCGGGGATTGCCACCACGTGGATGGAAGTTGTGCTTGTGCTCCTGGTTTCCAGGGCGTATTTTGCGCTCAAGTGTGTCAAGGTACGAAGGTTTCACATTTATTTTTTTAAAGAGGCCAACTTCCTTTTACGTTGCCCAATTTTGATGAAGTGTTTCAGTTATAACCATTATTATCATAATCATATTGTGCGATTAAGGGTGGCTGCAGCCTGCCCCCTCCCCCTAATCTGCTTGGCTCCTAAGGGGGAAGAAGTGCCCAAACCCCCGAAAAAGCAAGGAAATTACACATTAAAAAACAAACATGCCTTTCACTACGAACATTACCAAAGACTACCCCCTCCCCCACTATACGGCCTAGCTGCAACCTCCCTCCCCCAATAATGCTCTGTAAGTAAGTATAGTAAGTAAATAAGTAAATTAATAAAGAAATAAACGATTAGATAGATAGATAACTAAATATGAAATATATAAATACATGAATATATATATATATATATATATATATATATATATATATATACATATATAGTATTATGTATGTGTACTGTATATTATATTTCTTTCCATTTTATAAAATAACTCAAATTAAATAAATGTTGCTGATTTTTGTTTTATGTGTATTACCTGTATTATATTATTTCAAAAATAATATAGGCCTATACCCTATAGATAACTATGTAGTTTTCATTTCCACACTGTTTTAAAAAAGTATATAAACCTGCATGTGGCAGTAGAAGATGTGTGGGGGAGGATTTTCTTACTAGTATTATAATTTTCCATTATTGCGTTCAGTGTTATCACCATTGGTAACGTTTCTGTACGCAATGGTACTGACTTGCTGCAGAACGTGGTTCTAAAAGGATTCAAATCTTTCCCATGTCATGTATGTTGTGTACAGATGGGCTTTATGGTGTGAACTGCTCCAGTTACTGTAGCTGCCAAAATGGCGACTGCGATCCTATCTCAGGGTCGTGTTCATGCCTGTCCGGATGGCAGGGCGAATTTTGCGACTCTGTGTGCGATGCCGGAACTTATGGAGCAAATTGCAGTGAAACCTGTCTGTGTCAGAACAACGCCCTGTGCGACTACGTCGACGGGGAGTGCACTTGTCGGATCGGATGGACCGGCCGATACTGCGACGAGCGTTGTCCGACGGGAACATACGGACGAGGGTGCCTGCATCAGTGTGCGTGTGCCAATGGAGGAACATGTAACCCTGTAGACGGCTCCTGTGCTTGTTCTGCTGGATACACGGGGCCCACTTGTGAACAGCAATGCCCAGGTAGGTTTCATGTTGGGCAGCTCGAAAATTATTAGCGGACTTTAGATCTTCGATGCTAATCCTCAAGATGCGGCTTTTAGAAAAAAAAAGAGAGAAGAAGAAAAAAACAACAATTCTATACTGCACACGGGCGAGACAGCTCTTCCCATTGTCCGACCCAAGAGGAAACGCGTCATCACATCATAATGCATCATCGTGCAGGGGCGTCACCAGCTTTTTTTCGAGGGGGGTGCGTTTTGACTAATGTAACGAGATTTTTTTTTTTTTTCTTGGACAGACATTTGGAATATAAGAAGCTCTCAATCCCTAGACTTTTACTGTTGTTGAGGGAAACCAAGCGGGGAAAGGGCACCGGCGTCGCTAGGATTTTATCTTTTACAGTAAAAAAAAACAAAACAAGCTACCATTTGGAGCTATATTTTTTCGCTTTGGAAATAAAGGGGGAGGGCGCACCGGGCGCAGCTGCCGGCAATTACTGGCAGCAACATCAGGAGAAAGGCATAACAATTAAATGCGAGCGAGCGAGCTTGAATATTTTGACATTTTACAGTAAAAAAAAAAAAAAAAAAAAAAAAAAAACCCTGCCGTTTGTTGCTATATTTTTTCGCTTTGGAAATAAAGGGAGGGGGGGGGGGGGGGGAGGGGCACCGGGCGGAACTGGTGGCAATTACTGGCAGCAACATCAGGTGAATTGCATAACGATTCAATGCGAGCGAGCTTGAAAATTTTACATTTTACAGTCCAAAAGCTGCCGTTCTTAGCCATATTTTTTTCGCTTTGGAAATCAAGGGAGGGGGGCGCACCGGGCGGAATTGCTGGCAATTACTGGCAGTAACATCAGGTGAATTGCATAACGATTAAATGCGAGCGAGCGAAGAGAGCGAGCTTGAAACTGCCGTTTGTAGCTATATTTTTTCGCTTTGGAAATTAGGGGGGGGGGGGGCGCACCGGGCGGAACTGCTGACAATTACTGGCAGCAACATCGGGTGAATTGCACAACGATTACATGCGAGCGAGCTTGAAAATTTTACATTTTACAGTCCAAAAACTGCCGTTCTTAGCCATATTTTTTCGCTTTGGAAATTAAGGGGGGGAGGGGTGGAGCGCATGCCATCGGGCGCAACTGCTGGCAATTACTGGCAGCAACATCAGGTGAATTGCATGACGATTCAATGCGAGCGAGCGAAGAGAGCGAGCTTGAAAATTTTGACATTTTACAGTAGAAAAACTGCCGTTTGTAGCTATATTTTTTCGCTTTGGAAATTAGGGGGGGGGGGGCGCACAGGGCGGAACTGCTGACAATTACTGGCAGCAACATCGGGTGAATTGCACAACGATTACATGCGAGCGAGCTTGAAAATTTCACATTTTACAGTCCAAAAACTGCCGTTCTTAGCCATATTTTTTCGCTTTGGAAATTAAGGGGGGGAGGGGTGGAGCGCATGCCATCGGGCGCAACTGCTGGCAATTACTGGCAGCAACATCAGGTGAGTTACATGACGATTCAATGCGAGCGAGCGAAGAGAGCGAGCTTGAAATTTTGACATTTTGCAGCAGAAAAACTGCCGTTTGTAGCTATATTTTTTTCGCTTTGGAAATTAAGAGGGGGGGGGGGGGGGAGGGGCGCACCGGGCGCAACTGCAGACAATTACTGGCAGTAACATCAGGGGAACTGCAGAAAGATTAAATGCGAGCGAGCGAAGAGAGCGAGCTTGAAAATTTTACATTTTACAGTCCAAAAACTGCCGTTCTTAGCCATATTTTTTCGCCTTGGAAATTAAGGGAGGGGGCGCACAGGGCGGAACTGCTGGCAATTACTGGCAGCAACATCAGGGGAATTGCATAACGATTAAATGCGAGCGAGCTTGAAAATTTTAAATTTTACAGTCCAAAAACTGCCGTTCTTAGCCATATTTTTTCGCTTATAAATTAAGGGTGAGGGGTTTAGCGCATGCCACCGGGCGCAACTGCTGACAAGTACTGGCAGCAACATCAGGTGAATTGCATATCGATTCAATGCGAGCGAGCGAAGAGAGCGAGCTTGAAAATTTTGACATTTTACAGTAGAAAAACTGCCGTTTGTAGCTACATTTTTTCTATGAAATCTTTGAAGGCTTCCGTGGTGGTAGAACGTTGGGTGGTAGAAGGCTTCACGGTGCACCACGTATTCTTTCTGGAGTAAGTGAGTGCCCCTGAAAAGGGCCTACCCAATCCCGACGTTTGGGCGAGCATGTTCTCGCCGTTCTCAAGGGAATGGGTAGGCCCTTTTCAGGGCCACTCACTTACTCCAGAAAGAATATACGTGGTGCACCGTGAAGCCTTCTACCACCCTACATTTTTTCGCTTTGGAAATTAAGGGGGGGGGGGGGGTGCAACGGGCGCAACTGCAGACAATTACTGGCAGTAACATCAGGGGAATTGCATAAAGATTAAATGCGAGCGAGGGAAGAGAGCGAGCTTGAAAAGTTTGACATTTTACAGTAGAAAAACTGCCGTTTGTAGCTATATTTTTTCGCTTTGTAAATTAAGGGGGGGGGGGGGGGCGCACCGGGCGCAACTGCAGACAATTACTGGCAGTAACATCAGGGGAATTGCATAAAGATTAAATGCGAGCGAGCGAAGAGAGTGCGCTTGAAAGTTTGCATTTTACAGTCCAAAAACTGCCGTTCTTAGCCATATTTTTTCGCTTTGGAAATTAAGGGAGGGGGCGCACCGGGCGGAACTGCTGGCAATTACTGGCAGCAACCTCAGATGAATTGCATAACGATTAAATGCGAGCGAGCTTGAAAATTTTACATTTTACAGTCCAAAAACTGCCGTTCTTAGCCATATTTTTCCGCTTTGGAAATTAAGGGGGGAGCGCATGCCACCGGGCACAACTGCTGGCAATTACTGGCAGCAACATCAGGTGAATTGCATATCGATTCAATGCGAGCGAGCGAAGAGAGCAAGCTTAAAAATTTTGACATTTTACAGTAGAAAAACTGCCGTTTGTAGCAATATTTTTTCGCTTTGGAAATTAAGGGGGGCCGCATCGGGCGCAACTGCAGACATTTACTGGCAGTAACATCAGGGGAATTGCATAAAGATTAAATGCGAGCGAGCGAAGAGAGCGAGCTTGAAAATTTTACATTTTACAGTCCAAAAACTGCCGTTCTCAGCCATATTTTTTTCGCTTTGGAAATTAAGGGGGGCGCACCGGGCGCAACTGGACGATTACTGGCAGTAACATCAGGGGAATTGCATAAAGATTAAATGCGAGCGAGCTTGAAAATTTTGACATTTTACAGTCCCAAAACTGCCGTTTGATGCTATATCTTTTTTCGCTTTCGAAATTGAGGGGGCGCACCGGGCGCAACTGCTGGCAATTACTGGCAGCAATATTAGGAGAATTTAAATGCGAGCGAGCGGAGCGAGCGAGCTTGAAAATTGTGACATTTTACAGTCCCAAAACTGCCGTTTGTAGCTATATTTTTTTTTTTTGCAGTAAGGGGGGGGGGGGGGGGGGGCGCACCGGGTGGAACTGCCGGCAATTACTGGCAGCAACTTCAGGAGAATGGCATTACGACTAAATGCCAGCGAGCGAGCTTGAAAATTTTGACATTTTGCAGTCCAAAAACTGCCGTTTGTAGCTATACTTTTTCGCTTTGGAAATTTAGAGGGGGGGGGGGACGCCCGGTGTGCCCCTCCCCCTGGATCCGCCACTGGTAGTCAAGGGTGTCGGTTTATGTTCATGACTGGGGGAGGTATGACCAGCGAGGTGGCGTCGAAGTGACCAAGTATGGGAAGGATGTCCAAAATCTATGTATATAGTCAACACTGTATAGAATACACTTGCACTATTAGATAATTATGTATGATTATTATGTGCTGCCAGAACCAGGGGTGCGAATTGCTTTTGCCCACGATTTTTTCTTTTTTTTTTGTTTTTGTCCCCGATGCAAAATTTCAAAAAAAAAAAGAAAAATAATAATCATTTAGTGTCCGGCGTTGAGGTCGCTCGCAGACTGAATTTATTATTTTTTTTTTTTAAGGGTCTGAAGGGGGGTGCGTTCGCACCCAACGCACCCCCCCCCCCCCCCCCCCCCCCCGTGACGCCCATGTCGTGGCAGATGTGAATATATCTATTTGAATTAAGATAGATTAATAAATAAGCAGATGAATATATTAATTAATGAACAGATATATGATAAAAATAATAACAAAAACAATGATGATAATAATAATGATAATAATAATGACAATAATGATAATGATAATAATAATAATAGTAACATTATATATATATATATATATATATATATATATATATATATATATATATATATTTATATTTATTTATTGTATCAACTATAAATAAAATTTTCCTTTTCTAAACATAGCAAATCCGAGCCACCTACAATTACTTTCACATTGTTAACTCATAGGAATGTGAGGTAATTTTTTCTGTTTTTTAATTTCTTATTTTTTCCCATTTTTGGTCTTAGAAAATATTATTTGCATTTGTATTTCCAAAAACACTGTGAAACAAAATATAATCATTATAGTAATAGATCAGTATAGAAATTATTTGATTTGTGTTTTAATCATAAATTGTTATTTAGACAAAAAGTATGGACAAGATTGCAGCCAGAGTTGCCTCTGTCGGAATGGTGCATCTTGTGATCATGTGACCGGAAACTGCACCTGTCAACCTGGCTGGGATGGGCAGTACTGCACAGATCCCTGCCTACAGGGTTTCTATGGCGATGGATGTCACATGGCATGTCAGTGTACCAATAATTCTTTGTCCTGCGATCATGTGACTGGTTCCTGCACATGCAGTAGTGGATGGATCGGTGAGTCCATATGCTTCGCTCAGGGGGCATTTTTCATGAAGTGTTTTACATGTGTGTCCAACAATCTTGCTCTCAACCAATCAGATGTGAGTATTTCACTAGCTTATAACAGTTCATGCGAAAAAAATATGTGACATAATTATATTTAATGAAATGCCCCCTGAACCTCCTTGTGATGTGGATTTTAGTTGTGAAATAGCATTTTATTTTCTTTGTGGTATACATTATTTTTTGCATACTGTGTTGCTACACAATTAGTTAGTGGGAATGATCATGTAGCTAGAGTTTATAGATCAAAGCGTATCTCCACGGTCTGACTATTGTATACATACACAAGCAGATTACTTGATAAATAATAATACATAGCCAGACTCTTAGCTTTGCAGTATACCACGCCAAGTATAATATATAATATATATATATTTTTTTTCATTTCATTTCCAGTTGACTTAATTTGGTCACCATGTTAATCTTTACTTCTCCCCCATTCCCCAAATATTAATATCAAATCATATTTATATACGCATTGTGTGCACATATGTGTGTGAGTATGAATGCATCAGACATAATGGAAACTGAATGGATTTGTTGATATAGGTATCAGTGAAAATGTATAATATCAGTACCTTTAACAACCCTTCATGGGGACAGAGCAAACAAGCTTTTTTTTTTTTTTTTTTTAAATCTAATGTATTTCCTTCTTGATAAAGTGATGACAACTGTATCATTATTACAGAGTCAAAATATATCATGTTAAGATTTATCAAAGTGGTATTTTGTGCTATACATTTGCTGCTCAAGTCATGAAACATATTACGACTAACACTTTTTTGTTTTATTTGCCCGCATGACTCAGGTCAGTTATGTGAGCTGCAGTGCCCAGAAGGCTACTATGGTGCAGGCTGCACCCAGGAGTGTCTGTGTGGAAATGGCGGGATTTGTGACCACGTCACTGGTGACTGCACATGTCTTGATGGATATACAGGACAGTACTGTTTGTCCACCTGCTCCAGTGAGTTTGTGAATTAAGTGCATGTTGGCGATGTTTGTCTGTGTCAGCCTGATCCTCTCTTATATCCTAAGATATCCTATGATCAGTTTCCTAAAGTTTGCACAATCATGAAAAATGAAATGAAATGACAATTTTTGCAGGTCATATCAATTTCCAATTCTTTTAATAACTAATATTCAAATTAGGGCACACAAGAATCCCTAAAGCTGCAAAAACTTTTGTGTCTCAGTCTATCGGAATAGAAACATTACTCTGATTTGAATCAATTTTTCTTGGAGTTTTATTTTTTCTTTTTACTTCATACTATGTTCATCTTTTTAATGATGTTTACCTTTTTATGATTTCTGTGATAAGAAAAAAGAGCCATAGAGAATCCAACTAAGCCTATCCAAGATGATGCTTATATTCAAAAAGATAAGGAGAGCAAATTATTATATCTGTTTTATTTGTTTTCACAGCTCCATCTCTGTTTCCATTGTTATTAGAAGGTGTAGATTTAGTGCATGCATACTTTTGACCAGGAGTACTATTTATTGCATGGCTTGGCAAAGCTTTGGCACCAATAAAAATGGAATGAAATACAACAACACAACAACAAAATTAATGTTATCATGCACTTTTCAATAGTGGCTAATCAGTGGAGACTGCACTTTATCATATTTCCCGTTTTGACATCAATCTTGTTGTCTGTTGTTACTTCAAATGAGTTGTTATATTACATCTAAATGTGATACATTGCATCACAGTTTCATCAAAAGTGTGTCACAGTCCCACTTGATTAATAGAATATAATGAGATTTATTTTCTCTAGTTGTTGATTCGCTAGTACAATGTGTTTCATGTTTTTATTAAAATCTCTTGATTGTCAACATTAAATGCAAAGTTATAGGAGCGTACAGCTAGGAAACGTCATCTTTTGATGTATACATGTAGGTGCTATTCTTGAGGATTTTTCTTTTCTTTTTAGTTGCATCTACAGAAAAGTGGGCGAGTTTTGTTGCATAACTGTTTTGTAATTTTGTTGCTGATAACAATGACATATCCCCATACACAGATAACAAGTACGGCAGAGCATGCGCTTTTGATTGTCAGTGCCTCAACGATGCATTGTGCGACCACCGTGATGGAAACTGCACCTGTCTACCAGGCTGGATGGGGGAGAGATGCCAGGACCAGTGCCCCGATGGAACGTACGGTCCCCAGTGTGCCTCGGTCTGCCAGTGCCAAAATGATGGCCAGTGCGACCCAGTGACGGGCCACTGCACATGCCTTGCTGGCTTCATGGGCAGCACCTGCCAAACGTCATGTCCAGAGAGTGAGTCTGCAACATTTACTGTATCTTTATTTAAGATTTTGACAAAATTCATATCAGCAGGAAGGAATATCAATAAATAACCTTACAGCTATATCTGGGCCCATGCATATCTATCTATCTGTCTATCTAAATCTTACACGTATGTCAAATATCATATCTATGTATATCTATTTCTATCTCTCTCTCCCTCTCTCTCTCTCTCTCTCTATTTATATATATATATATATATATGTATATATATATATATATATATATATATATATATATATATATATATATATGAATATATATATATATATATATATATATATATATATATATATATATATATATATATATATATACCAGTATATAATATGGGTATAGAGGTAGTTATACACATTTATATGTGTTCTTTATTACAAATCATGAATAAATGAATGAAGAAATATGATTCAAAGTAAGTTTGGGTGTGGATAGATACGATTGAACCAGGCAAAGGTATACACCAAGTAAAGATTGATGATTTTTGGAGTGACAAAATGGCACTTTCATGACAGGGGTCTTCAGAGGAGATCTGAATAGTTTCACACCGCCCTTTACCATACAGAATATGCAAAATTTAACTCTCCTGGGCATATTGTGGGACTGCTCTTTTGACATTGGATTCAGCACATCAACAATTTGGGCTGATTAAACAACATGGAAAAAAAACAAAAAAACTTTGCACTAGCATTATCAGTGTATAAACATACTCATTCTGAGAAAGTTGATCATTAAAACTATCTATGTGTTCACCCAAAGTCTAATTCTTCCAACTTTTCTCTTATACCAGACTTTTTTGGAGTTCAGTGCATGCACCGGTGCCAGTGCGATAATGGTGGGAAGTGCGATAATGTAACAGGATCTTGCACATGTCGGCCAGGATATACTGGAAAGGATTGCAGTCGTGTGTGCGAGAAGGGGTTCTTTGGACTGAATTGCTCAGGTATTGATCTACAATGTACATCCAGATGCCCATCACATCTTGTTGTTTATTCCTATCAGAACCTCATACTGGAAACCCAACTTGTGTTTAAACACAAAGTTTTCAGCAGTGCATGGGGCCCAAGCGGGGATTTTGATTGAATGTACAACAAGCGCCATTATCCTTTTGGTTTTTTAGATACATTACGTAATAGGATATCCTAGTATGATAGAATATATCTTGATACTTAAATATCTTTCTGACAGAATATCTTCATGCAGTGTCTCTTGCCTTTCAGTAGGGAATTTTTATCATCCAGTGAAAATGGTACAGTCATGTTATGTCAGATTTCTGTATTTTATTTAGTAACACATATTTGATCTGAATTTTGTTTGTTTTAATCGGATCCCCCAGTTATAGTATGGTCTAAAAAATATTTGTACTCATACTTCCCCAATCTGATTTTATCACGGGACCTGCGGCTCTATACAAGCTTGCTTTTACTCAGGCCCCATCATATTTTTCACATTATGACCTTAGTTTGACTCGCATGTATACAGACGTTGTGTTTATAACAAGACAAACTTTTGAACATTCCGGTGAAGTTCTATTTTGAAATATGTTCTGTATAATTTTCATATCAATATACTTTGTAATGATATATGTGAGAAATATGAAAATAAATTGAAATGAAATGAAATGAAATTGGGTTGCAAGGTTGACCAGGCTGACTTTAATTCAAATGGCTGAATTGGAGTCCCAGTTAGTATTGCTGAACACGGTTGAGTGGACTTAAAATGCCATCCCCTCTGGCACGAGGTAAAACCCTCTGTCTCTCGGATAGGACATAATTATATGTGTATTATTGTAAACTGAGGGTCACACGTGTGGGAGAGTTACATCTTTGTTCACTCCATGCTAAGAGCTGGGTGCATCCTGTAACCTGTTTTAACCCCTCCCCCCCCCCCCCCCCCACACACACACACACTCACTATACCAGAAAATGGGTTAGTGATGCCATAACAGAAGAAGAGAAGTTAAATTGAATGTGCTGTGAGTAAAGTCAAGTGCCTATTAACCAATATACAGTTGATTTAAACGTATTAGTGTTGGGATTTTGCTATGAATGTATCATGCATGACCATTACCAGTAGAAATATGTGGCAATTCCTTTCCTTGTACCAAATGGTAATTAGCTTTGATTTATGCATCTGGACTTGTACCATTTAAATACATGTTCTGTATTACTGCATGTAATGTAGAGAGGTGTGACTGTGCAAACGATGCCCTCTGTGTGCACACTGATGGTACCTGCCTCTGCAATGCTGGTTTCATGGGGTCCAGATGCGAGCGGCATTGTGAAAGCGGCACCTTTGGTCCCAACTGCACACATTCCTGTCGGTGCGAGAACGGCGCTTCCTGCAGTCCACTGGATGGCAGCTGCAACTGCTCCGCAGGATGGCTTGGGGCAGCCTGTTCTCTACCTTGTGATACAGGTTACTACGGCGATGGATGCAGGGAGTTATGCTCTTGTCAAAATGGGGCCACCTGCAATCATACCAATGGTAAGCCCTCATTAATTGATGAGATAACTGTATTTGTACGAGTGTAGCATGCACTTGTATAATGCATGCATAATGTATTGATAGTGATATGTTCATGCTGGTCACTAGCCCTCATAATGAATGAAAAATAGATATATCAAGTAAGGATTAACAATGTCAAATTACTTCTTTGTTTTCAGGGGAGTGTACATGCCAAGATGGATGGCAAGGTGAGGAGTGTGGTGAACCCTGTGCAGCTGGTTACTATGGCAACGGATGTAAGCAGGCATGCACCTGTGAAAATGATGCCTATTGTGACAACGTTGATGGGACATGTGTCTGTCTGCCAGGCTTCATTGGTGAAAGTTGCTCACAGCAGTGTCCAGAGGGTAGGTATATTGCCCTCTTTGAATAGATTCTGCAAATCCTTTCTTTTTGTCCATTTATTATTTTTGAAGCATATATCTGGCATAGCATGAATTTTGACTCTATTATCTGGCTGTTTGCTCTTTGTTGTATGAAAGCAATTACAGAAGTTGTCTGGGAGAAGCGAGACATAGATTACCACGTTCATATGAGTGCCATTTGGGGGCCATAGACAAACTGCTAAAAAGAACATTTATTGCAACTACTTAATAAATTGCCCTTGATCAACATAAATGAGCACCGATTATTTAGTTATTAAGTAGAAGCCATAATAAAAGATCATGTGCAGTCCTACTGGAGTATGAACGGCCATGATTTCTTTTCTTTTTCTTTTTTAAAAATCATGGCTCTTCTTGGTTGGTACTTGGTAGTTTATCCTGCCGGCAAATAATCCTTGCATTCAAGTTGCAATGAAACTTGATTTTTATCTGTATCAGGTCACATATTTCTCAAAATGAATACGTGTGAGAAGAAAAAAAGGATGATACAATAACCCCCTTAAAACTTCTTTAGGCACTTTGGATATAACACATCTTGCGTTAAAAGGTCGTCGAATTGAATGAGTTTGTATCAGAATTCACCTCTCATGTGCTCTGTGTAGCATGAATGCATAATGCTCTATGTCTTGAGTCACTTCCATCATCGCAATTACCCTTCCATATGGTCAATATAGATTGTGCATAATTTCAGTCTGGAAATTGGATATGCTCTGTGAAATGGTGGTTCATGGTGTATATATAGTGGAACACAATTCTTTTCACTTAGATAAAAGAATCTTCAAGATGAATATATGGATGAGGGTAAGAAAAATGAAATGTGTACTCTTATGGATGTGTAGCGGGACAATTGGTTTTAGGTATTTGAGATGAGAAGAAGGAAAGATGGAGCAAAAAAAAGAAAGAAGATATTGATATTATATTGTAAAGCAAGATATTTTCGAGGCGTGACATTTTGTGAGATGCCACTGGCATTCAATGCATATAGTGTAGACACCAAGAACTTTCAAGGGCATTTTGATATCTAGGATCTGGACTCTTGTGAAATTTGTGAAATTAAAATGCATGAGAACATTTCTGTTTGTTTGTTTGTTTTTGTGTTTTTACAGTAGTCCAGGGGAGCATTTCATGAAGCGTTATGGTCGGATATTTTTCTTACAAACTGTTACAAGCTACTGAAATCTTTGCATCTGATCAGATGAGAGCAAATTTGTCCACCAAAGTAAATGCTTCATGATATGCCCCCAGATGTGATGGTGCAGATTGTACCATCAAAGTAGGACATTTTGTTGTTGTTGTTGTTGTTGTTTGTGAGAGAATGAGAAAAAACATTTATCAGCACTTTGCTGCTAGCAGTATGAAGCATGTTTTGATGAACCAAGCACGACATGTGTACATTAAATTCATTATTACTCTTCCCCATGACTGTGTTCCTAGAAAAAAAGATACCTGTGTTGTCAAAGTAATAATGATAATTCAGAATGAATAACAAATGACTCCTTTGGGTGTATATCATTTCCCCATCTCCTTTGGCTAATTCACACAGGTTTCTACGGAGAAGGCTGCAACATGGAATGCCAGTGCCAGAATGGCACCTGTGAGCCCACCAACGGTACCTGTCGCTGCGCCCCTGGCTTCCATGGGGCCACTTGTGACACCTTCTGTCCACAAGGTAAAATTGTTGGTGATTAACCCGTTGAGGACGAGTCCGGAGTATATACTCAGTACTCGGGCAAGTGTCTATGGGAAAAGCGTGTTGTAGCAAAATCAGTCCCTCCACAACAAATTAATTATCTTTTTCCTTAACTCTGTAATGGAGATGTTTGAAACAAAGAAAAATAGTAAACCAATTGCAGCTGCAAGTCTTGCAAGGAAATCAATGAATCAGAACACAAAGGTATGTGCCATGCTTCTATACGTGTACCTGCACAGGGGCGGATCCAGGAATTCTGTGAAGGGGAGGCGCCTTTAGAAAATTAAGGGGGGCACATGCACCGCCATTTGTTTCTTTTTATTTCTTTTGTTTAACAAAAAAGTAAAGAGGGGGCACACATCCGGTGCGCCCCCCTCTGGATCTGCCATTGCCTGCATACAACACATTACTGAGTATTTGCAACGCATTGCTAGTTCTCAAAGCTAAAATAGATGTTCACTCACACTCTAAAGAATTTCACAAAATGACATAATGAACAAGTTCATTGTGTCAACTTACAATATATGTTTGAATATGAATATTATATATATATATATATATATATATATATATATATATAAATAAATGAATATATGTGACCCTGCGCCACAAAACAAACAAAAAGTCGCCAGACATGAATTTTTAGTTAAGACCACATTCTGAAAGAGCAGACTTTAAGCTTTAAAAACGATGTATAACTCAATTCAAATGGACTCTCCTAACCTATCTAAACATTGGAGAGAAAGAACAAATATAATTAATGCCAACTTTCAAAGCAGTAGCATTACCCTTTTAAAAGTTATTAGAGTTGAAAGTGAAGAGTGTGTACAAGGTTTTTCAGAAATGAAAAGGGGGACACACCTAATCACTGCTTTCTTCCAAAAATGTTCGAGATAAAATGCTAAAAAAACACACTTTCCTGCTTGTTTTATGATCCCAAATTTTAGCATTATGTAAAAGAAGACTTGCTGTTTCAGAAAATATGAAAAAGTCAAGATCGGCTAGGTTGACCCATTTCACTTATTTTCAGTCCTCACGCAAAATCAGTGTGTGCGACTTTTTGTTCGTTTTGTGGTGCACGGTCACATATATATCTGTATATATATACAGGGCTCGACACTAACATTGGCCCGGTGGCCCAGGGCCACCAAAAACACAAGTCGGGCCACCAAAATTTCAGAAATATATCATTCGTATTTATTGTAATAGATAAATATACATACAAACTGTATATTACATAGATACAGAAACTTTTTTTTATGTGTATTTATTTATTGGGATCATGTATTCATGTCTTGAAGGGAAAGGGAAGGTTGTTGTTGGCCAGACTTTTTAAAAATGACCATCCTGTGAACAATTCATATTACCATGACATGTTCTCTACCTCAATTTGCTGCGAAGGTACCTTTGGAGAAAGCTGCAATTTGGAATGTCGTTGCCAGAACAATGCAATGTGCGATATTGTCACAGGCGCCTGCCATTGCCTGCCAGGCTGGATTGGTCCCCTCTGTGAGGAGCCCTGCCCAAGCGGTTTCTATGGCAACCAATGTCACCAAAAGTGTCTTTGCTACAACAGGAGTCCCTGCGACCATGTGACGGGTAATTGCACCTGTGCTAGAGGGTACACAGGAAGCATGTGCCAGCACTCATGCCCAAGACCAGGTACAGTAACTTTTATTATCCATGCCGTCAATCCCTCGTTTGAGGCGAGTCCCCAACTGGGGAATACCCAAAGTGGGGTGCGTATATTTGTCGTTTGGGAGTTGGGAGTCGAAGTACTTATCCATTGCAAATAAGCTTTCTGCTCAGGCGTGACAAACCTGGAGGCCAAGCCAGGGTTTGATGACTCCAGCAGCTGTCGTATTACGTAAGAGCATGATAAGGATATCTGCCTGTGGCAGACCATTCAAAGTGAACTCAATTTTCTTTATCCTTTTTAAAGTTTTCAATTTTATATTCTATTGAGAAATTCTATGGTCATCCATTTTACATTTCGAACGAAAAAAATTGACCCGTAAATAACGAAAATACAGGAATAAGAAGGAGAGCATTGCCAGTTTGCCGGTGCTATTTGGCAGTGAGTTACAACGGGGAGGTGAGACTACTCCCTGGTTACAATCAGCCTGCTGACTGGATCATTGAGAAAGCAGCTGTCGTATTACGTAAGAGCATGATAAGGATATCTGCCTGTGGCAGACCATTCAAAGTGAACTCAATTTTCTCTATCCTTTCTAAAGTTTTCAATTTTATATTCTATTGAGAAATTCTATGGTCATCCATTTTACATTTCGAACGAAAAAAATTGACCCGTAAATAACGAAAATACAGGAATAAGAAGGAGAGCATTGCCAGTTTGCCGGTGCTGACAATGTGCTATTTGGCAGTGAGTTACAACGGGGAGGTGAGACTACCTCCCTGGTTACAATCAGCCTGCTGACTGGATCATTGAGAAAGCAGCTGTCGTATTACGTAAGAGCATGATAAGGATATCTGCCTGTGGCAGACCATTCAAAGTGAACTCAATTTTCTCTATCCTTTCTAAAGTTTTCAATTTTATATTCTATTGAGAAATTCTATGGTCATCCATTTTACATTTCGAACGAAAAAAATTGACCCGTAAATAACGAAAATACAGGAATAAGAAGGAGAGCATTGCCAGTTTGCCGGTGCTGACAATGTGCTATTTGGCAGTGAGTTACAACGGGGAGGTGAGACTACCTCCCTGGTTACAATCAGCCTGCTGACTGGATCATTGAGAAAGAGAGAGAGGGGGAGAGAGAGAGAGAGAGAGAGGGAGAGCGAGGGGGAGAGAGGGAGGGAGAGGGGGGAGAGATGGGGGAGGGAGAAGGGGAGAGCAAAATGGAATGACAATAGTTCCGGCAGGGAGGTCTTCTTCCACCTCCCTGGTTCCGGTCACTACAGTACAGGCATGCTCTGTCTGCATACGCTGAATGTCTACACTCACACACACACACGTACACACACACACGCACCATGGAGCTACATGGCCCATGCCAAAACCAAAACAATCTCCTCCTCTCGCGGTGCCCCCCCCCCCCCCCCCCCCTCCTGTGGCGCTGTGGCGATGACTGATGCTTAGATTAGGCCAGGGTCAAGAAACAGGTGTTTTATATCTTTGACTTTAAGTCATTGATTGCCAAGATATGCACTGGCATTATTTACTGGGGTGTAGCCTCTTCAAACGAGAGATTTGCGTCATGAGTATCTGCTGTTACACTAGCAAAACATTGCAAAGTTTCAGATCACCAGTGTGGAAGGACAAACAAACTTCATGAAGGTTTCTCGAAGTTAAACTCTATGATGTTTTGCTCCTGTGACCTTTTGCCCCCAATGCGACCCTTGCTAATGACATTTTTCTTTTCCCCCAACGGATTAGTATCTGATGATGATCCCTTGGTTCTAATTCAACAAATGGCCCTTGAAAAAAAAATGTAAACTACAAGATAAAAGAGTTGTTTGTAAAGAATGCCAAGTAAACAAAGTTAATTTCATGGTCTATATTTACTCATTGATAGGTAAAATCAATACCAAATTTGGTACATCCTTTGTCAGCAAAATGATTGACAGCAAAGGTATTGATTACTTGTATGTTTCTTGTTTACTGCTAGGGAGCATAATCCACACATAACACCTGTTTTTGTGACATGCCAATTGTTTGTGGCTGCAGCTCAAACACCTGTGTTTGATAAGAGATATGAATTCACACCTAACAAGCCTGGTTTTAGGCAATCTACAGACTTCACAATGTACCAGCACAGTACACTCTTTTACACATGTATACAGTGTAGATGTATAAGAACTCCTGTATAAACAAAACATGCACTGAATTCAGGAATTATTAGCTGTCACATCAAATGTTGACAAGTTGTCTAAATCACACTTACTGTTGTAGTTATTTCACTGATTGATTGCCCAGAACATGTATCACTAACACAAAATCCTTTTGTGAAATGATTTAGATTTCTTATATGAACTATAGAGAAGCACTCTGAGAGCGCAGACCTCCGCCAAGCATGCAGCTCATTTCCACCACTGATCTCGTTCATCCATAGAGATTTCAGTGATTTCTACCCATACGTACTTATAGCATTGTGTGCTGAAAATTGCCTGATTTCCCAATATAGAAGCCTTTGTTTACGTCATAAACCCTCAGCTGCACGGCGCGCCTCACCCTAGTAGAAATTAGAGCGCGCATTTTAGTGCGCGCATGCAAACCTCAAATACGCGCAGCCTGAACTCCCAGGTTCATTGACCCTACATGCCAAAATATAAAAAATCCTTCATAAATTCCCCCAAAATTCTTGGATCACTACCAAAATTTAATCATCTGTTACTTGTATCGTTCTTAATCTTTCCTGCAAGTATCATCTAAATCCGTTAACTACTTTTTGAGTTATTTTGCACAAGGGCAAACACACAAACACACAAACCAAAGGTAACGAAAACATAACCTCCTCCCTTGGCGGAGGTAATAAAGGACTACTTGTGGACAATATTACGGATTTCACCCACTGTCACTCTGTGTGAGTTTCAAATACATAGACATACATACCCTCGCTTAGAATAAACATGTATATCAGTACATGTGTAATGTTTGCATTCTGCTAATTTGTTATCAAGCACAATTTTAGTATTAGGGGGATGTTTCATGAAGAATTTAAGTTGAACTTTAAATTTCTGATTGACTAAAAATCATGGTATGCTGTGTGTGTCTTCAATGTTGCTCAACTTTCTAATGAAAATGAAGATTTTGGAAACTTTTTTCATGTAGTCATTGATCATACAACTTGAGATAAAATGAATAACAATGGAATTATTCTGTAAAACTAAATGATAATTTTGAAGTGGATGGTGATTAGGCTAATGAAATTGAACAGGGAAACCTGTGGAATACCATAATTTTTAGTCAATCTTAAATGAAGTTCAACTTCGTGAAACACCCCCAAGTACTTTTCCTGTACTAAAAGGTAGTCATGGAATAATTATACTATCACCCCCTTGCACAAAAATATAATTGCACACACATACACACATAGACACGCATTTTGCAGAGTTGAATTTTGATCATAAGTAGTATATCTGGACAGTTCTAAATACTCCATATCACCAAAAAAAAAAAAAAATCTAAAAAAAAAGGATTACAAGGAGGAGGAGTATAGGGGAACTAGTGATAATGGCATCCTCTCATGAGACAGTCAATATGCACATAACACATTTGTTGTATTAGGCAGGCATCCCATGGTGGATATGGAATATTGTATGAGGCCATACAAAGTATATTATTTGGAATGTGGGGTATCACAACTTAACTCTTCTCCCATCTCACCCCCCCCCCCCCAGTTTTTGGCCAATAATTGTTACCAAACATGTTATATCATCATGTATCTGATGAGAATGCATAATCATTATTGGATGCACTTGAGTGGTATATCAGATATATTGCATTCATCAACATGAATATTGCACGAGTCGAAGACGAGTGCAATATTGATGTTGATGAATGCAATATATCTGATATACCGCGAAAGAAATCCATTATTATTATTATTATACATACATGTACAAACCACTCTCCACGACAACACCACATTCAATTCCCCCCCCCCCCCAAAAAAAAAAAAAAAATGAAAAAGGGTTTCACTCACCATTATATTGTTTACAAAATCTAACCTTTCAACTTGTATACAGACGTGTATCTAGTATCTACGCACAGTACAGTACAGTACAGAGCATATCAGCAAGCGACTGCCGCACACAGCACAGACGATTTACGTGTACTCCTTGGCATTTCTCAACCTCATCGCGCATTTCTTCTCGACCTCATCGCGCAATGCCACTGCACTTTGCTTTCTTTGCAAGCGATACTGCGCATGCGTATAAAGAAACATTTAAGTGCGATATTGACAGCAGAGTACAATATTGGAAACAATATTGTACTCTTTTTCTCCATTGATACAGGTAATGTAAAATGCATAGGACAGGTATTATGCTGACAATATTGTATGTCATTAGGCAAACCCCTTGCAGGAATATTGATACATGGCTTTATTGTATCGAAAAAGTAGATTGTATGTATGATAATATGTATTATGTATATTCTTATTCTGAGTTTGTATAATCAATTATGCAAATATGATTTGTTATTGCAAGGAATACCTATTTTGTCAGTTTTCTCTCATTTATGGAGACAATGCAACCTAATATTGGATGTTTTTAGCTTGTAATGTAATTGGTAAAAGTAAGAAATTTTGATGTATTATAATTTTACATGAATGTAATTGGTTATGCAAATAAACTGTTTTTTTTTATAGTTTTGATGACCTCTTAAGGGCAGAAATCTTAAGTATTCCTTTCTTTTCAATTGATAATATGTATTTCTTTGTTTTTAACATTGTCCTTTTTTAGCAAGAATATTTTATGATAGCTAAAGGGGATGTTATCTGTGGAAAACCAGTCAAGAAAGAAATTGTTATGACATTGTACACGTATGTGAAACAGCAATTATTTTTCGTGACTTTGGTCACAAATATGTGCTTTATCTCAGCAACTGTATGATTGTTATGATTGGGAATGTGCACCACTTTAATATACTTCTAGAAGTTTTAAATAACTTAATTAACTTAATTTTGTTTTTCAACCTTTTTGATGACTTACCAAGTCAGTAATGAACAAATTAAATGACAAATTCATGAGAAGAGCCCCTTGTTCATTTCTCATGACTTGTAGATCTTTTCATTGGATTAAACTGCGAGGAACCCTGCCTGTGTGAACTTGGGGGTGTGTGTCACCACGAAACAGGCCAGTGTCTTTGCGAAACCACAGGTGACTGCAGACAAGAGTGCCAAGAGGGTTTCTATGGAAATTCCTGCCGCATGGTCTGCCACTGTGAGAATGGGGTGTGCGACCAGGTTATGGGTGAATGCCAATGTGAAGCAGGTAGGTTTCTATCGATTGTAGGATTTGAAAAGTACCACTCGCTGCAAAACATATGCATCATTGCTAAATTAGTAATTTGTGAGTGCGCATTTCAACTTTCAAGTACATTCAAATGTTGTGTATAAACCCTTTGTGATTTGTGATACAGTGACAAACATTCTGTGTTTGCAGTAGTGTTCTAAATTGCATTGAACAAAGATATACTTAAGTGCAGCAAATACTTTGTGTGACATTCTTTGTGTGACATTCAAAATGACATTATTTTATACTACAGGTAGCAAACTAGCTTATTGTGGGGTTGTGCTGTACTGTTTCACCTGTGGTGTGGTAGAAAATGAACTCATTCCATCTTTATGTGGATCCACCACTGTGAGGAGATTGACATTGACATTTCTTGAGTGAGGGACATAAAATGTCAGGTCTTATATACATGTCTGTCACAGGTGTGTTATTCTATCTGGCCTGTGGTTAAGCATTTCTCTTTTATGAACTGTTGTGGAATCTATAAAGGCTGGATGGGAAGCAACTGCTCGGAGCCATGTCCAGAAGGATGGTACGGCGCCTCATGTGCACTGCGGTGCCAATGTAAGAATGGCGGTTCTTGCCACCAGGTCACAGGAGAGTGCACCTGTTCTCCAGGCTGGAAGGGCGGGGACTGCTCCGTGGAGTGTACAGAGGGGTCATTTGGCATGGGCTGCAACTCAACCTGTCAGTGTCGGAATGGTGCCCTCTGTGATCATGTGACTGGCAGTTGCGGATGTCAGCCTGGTTACAGGGGAACATTATGCGAGCTGCTGTGTGAGGAAGGTAAGAGGATAAACCAAAATATAATGATACATTCTGTTCAGAAAGTGATATCTTTTTAAATATGATTTCATTTTATCTTCCCATATTACAATTATCATAGGCCTATGCATAAAAGTTACTTCAGTAAGCAATTTGTTACTGTAAGTAATGGAAGTGTGTTCCCTTGAGTATTAAGAAAATCAGAAGGTTTTAAGCGTTCACGGACCGGTTTGCGACCAATGCATTGAATGCCAGTGGTAATTCATGAAAATTTCATGCTCTGAAAAAGGCCACCAGATCCAACAAAAAGTTTCATGCCAAGAATGTTTCTGGTTTTACAGTATATGCTATTATTTGTTATCTGTGTTTTACTGAATTTTGTCAATTTTTGGATGTAACATTTACAGTGGTTTGAATGTAATATATAATAGATAATTATATTCTCTCTATTCTCTTTTTTTTAACTTTCATCTTTTCTTTTGTCATCTTCCTCTTTGCTGTCATTGTTACCATTAATTCTTTCTTTTGCATGTATCATCATCGTTATCATCATCGCTATCATCGTCATTTATCACATCATTGTCATCATCATTCCTATCTCAATGGATAACATTTGGTTTAACTACAGGTTTCTATGGTGTGCTGTGTCAGGAGGCATGTGGGTGCCAGAACGAAGCCACCTGCAATAGTGTCAATGGTTCTTGCTCCTGTCAACCGGGTTGGATGGGACAGTTTTGTGAAACCCCTTGCCCTGGTGAGTGTTGAAACCATAACTGGATTTTACCATACATGGCAGGCCCTCTGGTAGAAGTTATTGCTACCTGAAGGCCTGCCTGTACAGTCCTATGCTATATCCTATGCCAAGTCTCGATCAGCATAATTATTGTTTTGCATACTGGTAAGCATTCTATTGATCCCCTCTAGTAAGAGGCAGAAACACTCTGTCCGTTGGATAGGACATAAAATGGAGGTCCTGTGTGAGTTAGTCATGACACATCAAAGATCACACGTCATTCATTCATAGCAAAGAGCATGCTGCTAACCCGATTAAGTTGGGTGTGACAGTGTAGCTACCCACAAAAGAAAACAGGTGAAAGATGCCAAACCCTCATGGTTCACCCCAAGTGACTTGCAATAGTCAGCAAATGGTATCAACCAGGCACTCTGTGCCATACAATTATAGAATTATTGTGTACTAGTATATGTGCAACTATACCAATCCACTGCCTCGCTGGTGTCAATTATCTGAAATTTTTTTGAAATTTGAATGGGTTTGCATGGAAGAAACAAAAAGCTATCATAGATAGCCCCATCATGAAAATGATATACCGGGGTAATTGTTCTGCATTCTTTTTCATCAGATGGTATGTATGGTGCTGGCTGTGTAGGATTGTGTGAGTGCCAAAACGGGGGAACGTGTCAGGCGGTGGATGGCAGGTGCGATTGTGGGGCTGGCTGGCAAGGGGAAAACTGCCAATACGCGTGTCCAGCGGACAGGTATGGAGAGATGTGCCGGGGCCGGTGCCAGTGCAACAATGGATCATGCAACTCCATCACAGGGGAGTGCTCTTGCTGGGCTGGCTGGAGAGGAGAACGTTGTGACCAGCCTTGTCCGACAGGTACGTGTTGGGGACTATGTTTCTCGAGAGATTGGCATGTTTCTGTGCATGCACTCAACTCCCAGTGTAGTGTGCTGCTGTTATTAAAGTCTACTCACTGAACCTTTCTACCAGGGACATTGTTGAGTGCAATTATTCTTTGTAAAGAACCAGCTCGCATAAAATGTGATTTGACCATGTTGAAGCTATTCTGTTCTGATGAACACTTTTTATCTATTTATTTATTTATTTTTTTTACTATTAGCAATATCAATATTCTACATGTATCATTCACAGTGTGTCTTTGATCTTCTTGTATTTGTTTTGTGAGGGAGCGAACTTATGTCCTATATAAAATAAAGTTCTTACAGCTCCTTAAGAATGCTATCTGAAAGTGATTAAAGGAAGAAAAGACAGGAAAATAGCCATTCCCAAACATTCTAAACTGACACTATCCCAACAAACATGACTGAGGGTCCAACTTTAGGTATGATTTTAAAAAAGTGTGTTTTTGTTTATCTTGTTTTCTATATATTTCCTAAGGCACTTATGGCATAATGTGCAGCCAGATGTGCAAGTGTGAGAATGGGGCTGAGTGTCGGGCGGACTCAGGGGTGTGTTCGTGCAGACCTGGCTGGCACGGGGAGTTCTGCAACGTGCCTTGCGGTGAAGGGTGGTATGGCACCAGATGCAACCAGGAATGCACCTGTCTGGAGGGTAGCCTCTGCCATCATGTGACGGGAGAATGCACCTGCACATCGGGCTTTCATGGAGAGAACTGTGCTCTCACCTGCAGTCAAGGGCGCTACGGGGCAAACTGCTCGCAGACCTGCCAGTGTGAACAAGCTGTGTCGTGCGACGCAAGCGTGGGCACGTGCAGATGCGAGGCGGGCTGGACAGGAGAAGGGTGTGGCGTAGCCTGCCCTCAGGGGTCGTACGGCCTGCACTGCCAGTCCAACTGTAGGTGCAGAAACGAGGCAGTCTGCAATCCTGTCGATGGCTCGTGTACCTGTGCAGCTGGATTCCAAGGACAGTTTTGTGAGGAAACCTGCACCAGTAAGTTTGTCTTCAAGCGTGGCTATGCCCATCGAGTCTCAGTAATGATGTGTCTTGTGTACTGTACAGGTCCTAACTGCCATATATTTTGTGAGGATTTTATATTTGCAAATTTCATGAGTCGCATGCCATTAGCAAATTTTTACAAAACTATCAAATCTGATCCCGACATATGTGCATCATGCACCCATACTTTTCTCCTTTAATTACTGTACTCCATTATTGCAAATTTAACCACCCGTGAAGACTATTGTCAGAAAGTCCTGATTTGCGAAAAATTTGACTTGCTAAATATATGGCTTATACAGCATAGCGCTTTATTAGAATAAAACATTCACTCTCATTGAGCCCCTTTGTTATCCATACATTTGTTCCATATGTCAATTCTGTCCGTCTGTCTGTTTGTATTTCTCTGTAATACTGTATAAAAACCACTGAGTCTCCCTCTCTTTAGTATGACTATATCTTCCTCATATGCAGAATTCTGTATAGTTTTATTTGATGTCACTTTGTGTGTGTATTTATTTTGTCATACTCTTTAGACAATAGGTTGGTGTGAACTGTGCCAGTGAATGCCAGTGCGACCACGCCTACTCCTGTTCCCCATCATTTGGTGAATGTTTCTGCCTTCCGGGCTGGACTGGGGAGTCCTGTGAGAGGCCCCTGCAGTGAGGGGTTACTTATGCGATGGATGCAACTACACCTGTACCTGTCAAAATGGCGGGACATGCAACCATGTAGAATGGGCGCTGCATATGCTCAGAAGAATGGGTCGGGGGACCAATGCGAGACATCATGTAACACTTGTGAGTTTAAATGCCAGATGGAAACCTGAGAAAGTATTCAACCGTATTGCAATCATGCATGTAGGATATGTGTGGACATACATGTATGGCTGTAACATGTGATGATGGATGTACACTGTCAGCTGGTATATTTCTAGTAATCAATTTAATCTTGTGATCAGATTATGCCTTACAGTCATCCTAGGCACACTGTAAAAGAGGTTTTCAAATTGTTTCAGTCTATATATTTCATTTTTTTCTTTACAAATATGGAACTCAGAGGTTTTAATGATATTGGGTTCAACATTCTGTTCTTGTTTTATAGTGATGCATGGTTTGTGTAGCAACACAAAATTGTTTTGTAGCAATGCATGGTTTGTGTTGCAACACAGAAATCCAGAACACAGAAAAACTGGTTTTGACCCTGTAATGTGCATTATCATAACTCGGTATTTGGAATAGAATGGGAAAACCCGCAAACTCTTCATTGCTATAGTTGTTTGTACACAACAAAAAAGAAAAAAGAAAGAAAGAAAAAAAAAAAGAAAAAAAAATAATTATGTGTCCATTTTGTTATTCATTGTCACTATTATTTAGTTTTGCAGCTGTATTCAAATGTGACACAGGATATGCCAAGTAGTCTCATTCACTTCTCTATACTTGATATTTTAACCTATTAGCAGTGTTGTTGTATCTATGTTGCATTGGTTGATGCAGTGACTGGATATGTACTTGGATGTCGCCCTCGCTGCCCAGTGTAATAATGGCGGCACATGTGAGTCCGGTAGTGCAGTGTGCATCTGTCCTCTTGGCTGGATGGGTGACCAGTGTCAGGGAGGCGTGCCCGGTGGGACGTATGGCCAGAACTGTTCACAAGAGTGCGACTGTCAGAACGATGCCCTCTGTGAGAGATTTAATGGGGAGTGCGAGTGTCAGCCAGGCTGGCGGGGGGCATTCTGCTCTTTGCCGTGCCAACCTGGAGTCTTACGGTGCTGGATGTCGGCGTAAATGTTCCTGCGTAAACGGGGCTTCCTGTCATCATATCACAGGTCATTAAAATGATTCAATATTTTTGTAACTGATATGATTAACCCTTTCCTAAAATTCATCTCATCTAGTCAATATGTTTTGCCTCCTCCACCCTCTCTTTAATATGTTCCTTGCTGAAATGTCTTCTTTCAAGAGACATGACTAGTGTACAAAAAAAATGTTTACCAGAAGATATTCCGTACGTTACTCTTCCTGCTGTGATATCAATTTTTGCAGTTTAACAGTCTTGTATCACACAGGGAAAATATTATCTCCAAAATTGCACATTGCTACATTTTCAAAAGTCATTATTAAAATGATTGGCCCCCATTATACAATGGTAATATGGATTCTTATCCAATGATTGTCTGAGAGCAGTTATGTGACCAGTTTTTCATTTTGCCTAACAATGCCCAGCGGGCATTAGTCTTTGCCATCGCCCGCATACTAATGACCTGGTACTAACGACCTATTTCTGTTAATGTAGGCAACCAGACGGTTTTGATTCTGACGGTTGCTTGTTTCCTGGTATTTGTAGGTGAATGCACTTCTTGCACCGCAGGCTATACTGGTCGCCACTGTGAGGAAGAATGTCCTGAGGATAGATACGGACTCCAGTGCCAGTTCCCTTGCGAGTGTGAAAATAGGGCAGTATGTCATCCCGAGGACGGGGAGTTGCATCTGCCAAGCAGGATGGCAGGGTACACGGTGCTCGGATCCCTGCGAAGAGGGCTTCTATGGTGTCCAGAGTGCGAGGAGGCATGCCAATGCCAGAACGGGGCTGCGTGCGATCACATTAACGGACGGTGCACGTTGCGCCGTTGGCTGGATCGGCGACTTCTGTGACATGCCCCTGCGACCATGGCTTCTTTGGGGAGAACTGCGAGGAGCGGTGCTCCAACTGTGTTCAGTACAACTGCAGCCACATAGACGGACGCTGCCTGATATCAAAGTGCAAGTCAGGACGATTGGGGCAACGAAGTGTGAACACATGTGTCTCTGTGAAAACGGAGGTGTCTGTAATGCCAAGGATGGCTCCTGCCTGTGTCCGAGGGAATTTGAAGGCGATCTTTGTGAACTTGGTATGATATTTAAATTATCATCACTATCCATTAATTATTATTATTGTCTGTTCGACCAGGTAAAGAATATAGGATTACATATCATAAACATTACAAACATGAAACAAATACCAGAATGAACATTACAAAGGGATACATTGTACCATACATGTTGCACAAAATAATAGTAGTGAAGAATAATAGTGGATGATAGTGAAGAATTGTACATCACTTTTAATCCCACAGAATGACCTCAGCCAGTTATCTACCAGTTCTACCATCACTTCATTTTCAAGTGAAATTAATAATTTGTTCTGCTGTATATAGATGTTTTTTTTTCTCACAATTTGTTTTAAAGTCCTCTGACCTTTCCTGCTTTTCCATACCTCAATATACACCAGTATTTATTTGTCTCTCTCCCCCCAGCTTCGTTCTTAGTCAATGACACTGAAAGTGAAGTGGTCATCAACACCACGCCATCTGTAGGAAGGCAAGCAAATTCATCAGGTGAGTTGCTATGAAAACTGTGCATTATTTTCATGCCCAGTATGAATCTAATGCAATGTGTGAAACCTCACATTTTAACCTGTTCATTACAAGAAAGTGATATACCAGGTTCCTGAGGCATCAGCTCATGTAAGGGTAACCAAGGGAAGAGTTTTCCAAAATGTAGACAGGAGTGACATGTCTGTATGTGTGGCCTAAATTCATGTTTGCTTTATGCTGACCAGAAAATGACTTTGATTGAAAAATTAGAGTTTCTTACAGCAATGTATGTTCTTTTTCTATATCCAAACTGCACCTTTTACAATTCAACTTGCCTTTTTCCAATTTAGTAGTGCGCTTGTTTTTCATTAAAACTCCTATGAAAACTAGCCACCAAGGTTGTGCTCACTAGATTTTGACTTGCAAACTCCATTTGGATGCCCTTCGTGTATAACGAAAGGGTTATTTGCAAGTTCATCAGCGCATGCTCTATTTGTACCTCATGATTCCATCAATATTTTTGCATTGCTTAATGGCACATGCAGTTGACCATGGAAAAGGGATACATTATCACTTGACCACTTTCCTTGATTGCCAACCTGTCCATTTCCTGTTGATGGGCAAAACGAATCTTGTTTGGGGCATTGAAGGCTTTCGGAGAATTGTGGGAAGAACGGGTAAAACTTACTCGTTATCCCCAAGGGATATTGGGAGCACAGTTGCTAATGGCCATAGACAACAAAATATAAGCATCATTTTATTCTGTTGAGATATAACACTAACAATCATCTGTGTACACATACCTGTAGGACCCTACAGGTGAGCAGGGGCAGATCTAGGAATTCCATAAAGGGGAGGGGGGGGGGGGCACAAAATCTGAATCCAATTCCAGGTTAAATCAGCTGACAAGCAAAAAAAAAAAGAAAAAAGGCTTTAGCATATTTTTGTGGTACCACTGCAATTGAAGACTTAAATTCATTTTCTTTACTCCCCCTCCCCCCCCCCCCCCCCCCCCCCCCCCGATCTGCCACTGGGTGAGGACTTATTATATGTTTGTAAAGGTTGGTGTGAATGTAAAGTTACAACTCAGTTTTCAGACATAGCATCAAGGCCAGGGGTCCACATCCAGGGAGGTTGCATCAAGTCTGCATATGATATCATGAGTACAAGTTTTGTATATTAAAGTCATCATCTCCTCTCCAAGCTTTTGCTTCTGAAATCAAATTACAGTTTGTTCCACCTTTGAGATGGTGTCATCACATCTTTACCCTTCTTCTTTTCTGTGTGTTTATACATTTTCAGTGGACAGCCTGGCAATTGGCATGTCAGTTGCCATCATAATCATTATCATCATCATCGCAGCAGTCCTCGTTATGTTTGTTCAGAGGCGCAGAGTGAAGAACCATACCTATCGAATCGATGAAGACCCTTGTAAGTAGCAAACAGTACATGAAATGTAATTTCTGGGTCTGCAGGGTAACTTGACAATGATAAGCATGATAAAAGTAGAAGGTGAAGATCAAGGGCAAAGATTACATTATTTTGGTAAAATAAAATAACATTCTACAGTTTGTAGCTTTAACTTTATCAAGGAATGTCCAATGGTAATTATTTCCAGTAAGAAGGATTGGCATGTATGAATAAGTCAAGACATTGGTATTGATGGGGAAGATATCAAGATCGTAGCTCAAGGTCAAAGGTCACCAAACTTAGGTTAAAATGCCATACATTCCACTAGGTACATGTAAAGTCCAATGTTAATTCATCCTGTTTTGTGTAAGGATTGAAGTAAATTGAAAAAAAAAAGTTTGCTGTGTGCAGAGATGTAGTGTTATACCCAAAGTAGGTCATTTCTTGGTCAATGGTCAATGAACTTTGTCAAAGGGTAAATGCAGAGACTCCAACTCTCCCGTTTTCGACGGGAGATCTCCCGCCGAAAGCCCATTTTTGCACAATCTCCCGTTCTCCCGTTTGAGATTTGATTTCTCCCGCCCTGGCTCTGTGTCTCCCGGTGGAAAGGATTTCTTACTTATTTCTATCGTATGTTGAAAAAACAAGCCTTTGATAGCACCAGAGAACATCTAGAATCCTAGGAACTTCGCGCTTCTCACACATCAACTTGGAGTCTCCCGTTTGCTAGGGGTTTCAGGCGGGAGAATCTCCAGATCAGAAGGCGCTTGGGTTGGAGTCTCTGTAAATGAAGGGCCATGTACAGACTTATGGCACACAAAATACTGACTGCATGAGAAACAGAGGCATCCCAGTCAATTATGCATATCAGCTAGCTGAAATGCTTTAGTTCCTACTTGAATTTGGTGAGAAATATTCAAATGTCATAGTTACTGTAATCTAAGTAGCTGGACTCTGGTGTGCATACAAAAGAACCATTAATAGGCAAGACAGTTACAAGTGTAGACTCAGACTTTTCATATTTTAGGTATTCCCCCTTTCACAGAAGTTTTCAGTTTTCACTTCAATTCAGTTCTAAAAAAAAACATAGTGATTTGATAGTTTTGCACTGAAAAGGGTATTCATTAATGTCAAATTGAGGTTCCATGTCATTGTGTGATATTTGATAAATTCATATGAAAATGTTTATACTGTAAAGCAAGAAATATTTGCGGCATGTAATTTTTTGTGAATTGTACATGTAGCTGATGGCCTTTTTTATGGCCTGAGATTTCCACGAATAGCCACTGACATCCAATGCATTATAGTGTAGACAAGAACTTATGCATGCATTTTAATCCCACTAATCTTGGCTCTTGTGAAATCAAAATTTATGCAAACATATCTGGTTTAACAGTACCGTATATGTAACTTATAGGAGAAGGTATGTAATCATAGAGATCTTTCTCTTCGTTAATGTATTCCAGCCTTTTTGATTTTATTTTTGTCATTGTGGCACTTTTATACATTTTCAGCTTATATAATGGGAGAAGGGATTGACGACCTACCAACGGGAGATCACAACGGAGTTTATGAAGAGGTCAGAATGAGGAGCATGACAAGTCAGAGTTCAGTGGACAATAGTGATGAGAGGGAGTTAATTGGCTCGTTAACACCAGAGCAAAAGAATGTTGTCAGGTGAGCATATTGTCATGTTTTTATAGAGACATCCCTTTGAGTGCAGTATTTTATCCGACCCTTTATTTTCCCATCCATTGCCAGTAAAGTGAAACCACACACCACTGAAGTTTCTGCTATATTACGTAACAGCCTTTATACAAATTTATAATGAAGCTCATGCTTCGCTACTTTTTTATCTTTGGAGAAAAAGAGACGCTCAAAGACAAAGCAAAGATTTATCAGTGTTGAAGTGAAGGCATGAATGGTAGACACCAACTGCCTCTAGGTGACCGAGGCACACACCAACCAGCTCACATGTGCTCAAGTCGACACAGAATTATTGCATTCCCTTACATCATCACAGCTCTTGTCAAATGCATCTGAATGCTGGATGAAAGAAATTCAGCCACATTTCATGTAATGAACATACAATCTACTAGGAATAAAAGATCATTAATGACCAATATCTTCCTCATTCCTTTCAACTTTTCATATCTCAATCTTCTACCAAGGTACACATATCTTTTCCACACATTGCCTCTTTCTACAGTTACAGCCAAAATTTTGTTGTTATGTTGAGCCAGAACAAAATAATCAAATATTTCAGTATGCCACACTTTAGATTTTCTACAGGAGGAAGCACATGATTGTGAATAAGTATATTAAAATCATGTCTCCCATTATGCAGGACGGCAAAGCGGGAAATGCATGGAGGGTCCCCTCCCCAGGGTGTCATCAACAATGCCTACACTGTGGAGGTCTAGAGAAAAAAAAACCAAAAAACCACAATCATCTCATTGGACCGTGAAGTGCCTCAGAGCCTTCCTCCCTCTCTGTGAAGGGCGCAACAATTGATAACATTCCTGTTTCGAAAGGCAGCAGTTTTATACTGTGTAGTTGCAGAGGAAACGAACTGTGCAAACGCATGTCCACCAAGTATTGATGGCCTGCTATACACATGACATCGTTAGCTTTTGTGTTAACTCGTCCCATTCGCTTCATTTCAAAGTCAATGCTGGGTTATTTTAAAGTTGCGAAATTTTGTTGTTGTTTGTCAGTGTTTTTTTTTTGTCTGTTTTTTTTTGCTTTCATTTTAAATCCATGTGATGATTTTCTCTGTAAACATACCATAATACATAATTATTGATCGTAGCTATGTAGAGTCATCACAATCATTGTATTATATCAAAGCTGAAATTGCTTCTTTCAAAATCTCATTTGTACTGTAAAAATCCTATCTGGCAACTTTGGGTTTGTTTTGTGATGTGAGGTCACAAGAATAGTCTTTCATTTGTAGAAGATGGCCAAATTTAGCATGTAGCCATAAATTATTCATGTCTAGGCTTCAAGCAAATTAAAACAAAAAAAAATTTGCCTACATGATTTTGCTTTCCAATTAGTAATATTGAAATAAATGATATGATATAGTACACAGATTATTTAAAAAGGCCATTTGTTTATTTAAGAATTCACTAAATTTGATCAAATTATCATGTTGGCATATGATAGCATGTGACAGCTTGATAAAAAGAAATCAACTCATCCTAATGGTTGTTTGTTTTTTTAGGTGATTACGCAGATGAAATTGATTGAAAATTGATGGAAATTATTTTGTTATGTTCGGGTTGCCAATAAAGCTGCTGAATATGGTCGTTAATACATAATGATGCAATTTGCCACATAATGTGCCTGGAGATTTACTGGAAACTGGGAACATTTTGATATTTCAGAAGTCCACAACTTTACAGATCGATTCATGGAAATCTCTCCAGCTTGGATGTTGCCAGCCATTTTAGTTTATCAGAATGACTATCACCTTCCTACCTCCATTTCTGACTGCCATACAGACAGAGGACATTAATTATGTGACCATGCGTCACAAAAGGAACAAAAAGGTCGCACCCCTTGATTTTATGTGAGGACTCAAAAAAGGTGAAATGGGTCAACCAAGTCAATCTTAACTTTTTCATATTTTCTGAAAGAGCTACTCTTCTTCTGCATAATTCCTAAATTTTGGATCATAAAATGAATGGGAAAATGTGTTTTCAGCAGTTTTTCTACAACCCTTTCTTTCATAGAGTAGTGTGATCAGGTACATACAGTGTACTATAGAGGCTTCTTTTCATTTCTTGAAAATCTTTTGCACAATATTCATTTTCAACTCTAATAACTTTCAAATGAAAAGATAATGCTACTGCATTGAAAATTGGCACTAATCATGGACAGAATGTGTTGATAAAGCATGCTTAATTTCAGCCTAATCCAATAATCCCTTCATTGTCGTTGCTCCAGTGGTTTACATCCTGTTTTTTTTCTCATTCATCACACAGCTAGCATATGGCTTTGTAAAGATTAAAAAAAGAATGCTTGAATAGACCCTTTAGTTCAGAGCCTCTTTTCTCAGTTCACACTTTCCATAGTGTGTGTTTCTTTCCAATATTTAGATAGGTTAGGAGAGTCCACTTGTTTTGAGGTATAAATCATTTTAAAGCTTAGAGTCTGCTCTTTTAGAATCTGCCCTTAGCTAAAAATCAATGTCTGGCAATTTTGGTCTGTGACTCACTATGCTGAGACATTGTGTGAAATGCTGTATACCTGGTAATATTCTCATGTCAAAAGTAGAGACAACCAAGATATAAGACAGATTTAGAGTAGCTAATACCAGTGGCAGATCCAGAGGGGGGCGCAACCGGCGCACGTCCCCTTTATTTTTCGTTAAAAACAAAAGAAATCAAAAGAAAACATGAAATGAAACCCGGACGTGGCACCAGAAATATTAGTCACACCCCCCCCCCTTACAGAATTCCTGGATCCGCCCCTGAATACAGTAGTTATACAGTAGTGATTATGTGTGGCATGTATGCAAGGATTCTTATTCTTAACAGGACATAGGAGATGTAAGAAGTCTATGCAACATGCACTATCAGATATGTAATGCACAATCATGTCTTTAAGATCTTTAAAAGCAGATCATGTTCATTCATTGTACATCCTCATCTTTGCAATATCTACGTTGCCCATAATCTTTTTGTAAACTCTCGCCTCTCTTTGAATTCTCCCTCTCCCTCTTCCCTGTCTGTCTGTATATCTTTTTCCCCCTCTCTTATGTGACCTGCACCACAAAACGAACAAAAAGTCGCACACAGTGACTTTGTGTGAGTACTGAAAATGGGTGAAATGAGTCAACCTAACCAATCTTAAGTTTTTAATATTTTCTGAAAGAGCACGTCTTTTTCTATATCATATCAAAATTTGGGATCATAAAACAAACAGGAACTTGTGTTTTCAGCAGTTTTTCTCGAACACTTTTTGGTGGAATAGTGTGATTAGTTGTTTCTCATAGAACCCTCTTCCCATTTCTCAAAAACCCTGTCCATACACTTCACTTTCAACTCCTATAACTTTGAAGAGAATAATGCTACTGTATTGAAAGTTGGTATTAATCATGTACAGAATGTGCTAATGAAGCATGCTTAATTTCAGCTGAATCCAATATTCCCTTCATTGCTGTTGCCCGATGGTCAACATCCTGTTTTTTGTCCAATTCATCCCACAGCTAGCTTAGCTTGGTAAAGATTAGGCGCTTGACTACACCCTGTATCTTAGAGCCTGTTTTCTCAGTTTACACTTCCAGAGTGTTTCCTTTCCTTCCAATATTTTGATAGGTTAGGAGAGTTGATTTGAATTGAGTTATACATCATTTTAAAGCTTAGGGTCAGCTCTTTCAGAATCTACTCTTTACTAAAAATCCCTGTCTGGCGACTGTTTGTTTGTTTTGTGGTACAGGGTCACATATTGACTTCAAGTCGCATAATATACTCATGACTTGCATTGTTTAGTATTTACAATGTAGCTGTGCTACTCTGCATGGTATGATGTATTTTGTATCCCTGTATGAGAAGATGTATATCTGCGTTTTAACTTGGTCAATCATATTGCACCAGTACCTTTGTATCAAACTGTATGTATCTCACTTTCTGCAGTAATTGTTGTGTTTGCATATCCTAAAGCTGATATTCCAATACATTGTTTTGTTTTTGTGTGCTATTACATTCATCTGAAAGACTGTGCCTTATCTGTAATCTTGCCTTTATCTGTAAGTACTCTTGTATTTTCTACATTGAATTTAATGGCACAAATCCTTCATTGCCACCTTGTGTCAGAAGAAGTTTTTAATAAACTGGACATATCAAAATCAGAAAGAAATTCAAGATTTCTTCATTTGTGAAGGAGTGTTAAGATGAAGAAGAACAGACGGAGGTTCTTTTTTTGTTTTTGTGAAACTTGAATATCTTTAAGAAAAACCCCGGAAAATTGAAACATACAATAATTTTCACAACCATTATGTATAATAACTGAAATCCTCACAATTAGTGAGTCTCTGCACAGGTTAGCTGTTGCCATGGTAACAGCAAGTGAAAGTGAATGTTACATCATCATGGGAGGGGCTCTGTGGAGGATATGACTGAATTTTGCATGTTCATCACTGTCGAGTGGTGCCATGCTAGCTAGAGTGTGGATGGAGGAAATAACTTCTTGGGAATGTCAATTCTAGCAGTGTCTGCAAACTGAAAAAAAAAAATGGTCTTGCAAATACCGTAGTTGAGGACCACGAAGAAAAAAACATGTTTGGGGCAATACAGCACAGAATAATGCAAGTTCCAAACCCGAATTGTACACATTACACTTACAACAGAAACACATGTGCAGTTACATGTTTTAGCAAATAAGTTCATCGGCAGATTATCATGTCTGTTTGATTTGTGACTTCCATCAATTGATCCATCTATCTATCATCTATCTATCATCCATCAATCCACCCATCCATCATCTATCCATCTACATTGTATCATTCCATCCATCCATCATACATTAATCAACCATCATCCGTCGATCCATCCATCCATCTGTCCATCCATCCACCATACATGCATGCCTGCATCCATCCATCTATCCATCATCCATCCGTCCATCAATCCATCCACCATGCATGTATACCTGCATCCATCCATCATCCATCCATCATGCTTGCATCCATCTATCCATCATCAATCTATCATCCATTATCCATCTATCCATTTGCATATCTCTCTTTTACGCATCACTCCACGACCTCTCTGTATAATTATTTCCTCACATCTTCTTTCTGTGTTTTATCTCATTTGCATGTTTTCTGAGACCAAAGTTATGACAAATGCACACAATGATTCTCTTTTCTTTCTTTTTTTTGTCTCCAAATATATTTGTCTGACTCTATTGGCACGTGCAAACAACTGAATTAAACCATGTGGAAGAAACAACTGTGCAGCAAAGATTAATACTGCACATGTACAATGTACAATTAAACTAATAACTGTATTATATGCATAAAATGCACCCTAGGTCACTGTCTTGGAGTATTGAACTGCCACTCACCACATTGGTATTACAGCGGAATCTTGTTGTGTAACAAGGTCGGATATACATCTGTTGCAAGATACATGTACCTGATAAAACAAAGTAATTTTGCAGGTCCCATTCTTTTTTACATAGTCTTTTGTTTTAATCCCCGATATGTGTATAACAATATACCCTATATTAAAACAAGGATATTGTGGTGGTCCCACACAGTATCATTGCAAGTGGAAGGACAAGTTCCTTTTTACTTCCACCCAATGCAATCAGCCATGCATTTTGCTATTTTTTTCTGTAGACCTCAACATTCTGTATGCACATGGGACCACATTAGCAGCTGCAAATTAAAGAGCTCTCACTACTTAAAGGACAAGTTCACTTTCATATACATGTGGATTGAGTGAAGGCAACAATGTTAGTAGAACACAGCAGTGAAAGTTTTGGGAAAATCCGACAATCCGTTCAAAAGATATGAATTTTTAAAATATCTGTGCAATCACTGCTGGAGGAGAAGACTACTACAGTGTATGATGTCACATGCGTACAACGATATAAGGAAAATAAAAAGGGAATTTCACAAAACTTGACTTTTTGAATAAAGTGCACATTTCCTCGACTTGCTACTGACTTATGTTAGGGGTAATATCATTCCCCCTGATTTCTGAAAGAGAGAAGTCGAGTGTTCTTTTATTATGTGGGAAAAGTGAGAATACCTTGAATTTTCTTTATACCTTCTTTACATAGTTGTACTCATATGACATCACAAGCTATAGTAGTCTTCTCATCCAGCCATGACTGAGCAGAAACTTCAAAAATTCATAACTTTTGAACGGATTGTCCGATTTTCCTCAAACTCTCATTGATGTGTTCTACTAATATTGCTGCATTCACTCAAACCACATGTCTATGAAGGTGAACTTGTCCTTTAAAAAGCAAATTTGGAGTATATTCATGAGATCTTGTCTTGACACCTCTGTGCAAAAACTGAATGCAGTTGCCGCGGTGGAAGAGGGACACAACCACTCAAATACGAGCCTTTTCAGCTGTTGTACAGCTGTAGCTGTGTGGAGACTGCGTATTAGTGCAAGTTGCAATTTTACATAGCAGAGTTTTATGAAACCAGGCTTCCATGTCATACTTCCTCTGCTTATCAAGGGACCAATGCAAGGAGATTTGTTACTCTGGATACATCAATGTGATGCCTAGAGACACTTCCAGACATATACGTACACCAATTAATGTCATATTTATATTTACTCACATTCAGTGGAGCTCACATTATTTCATATTTATAAAGATACTGGATGCAACCCTATTCATACTCTTATCATTCCAGAGCCAAAGTTAATTGAACTTTTAAAGTGTATACATGCACAATAAGGGTTGACATGGATGATACACGTAGATGATGATTTTGTTCACTCTCCCCCCTTAAGATGATAACAAGCCAACCAATTCACGAGTATAAATTTACAGAATACATTTCAATGCACAGAATCCAGTTTTCAAAGGTTCCCATCTTGCTTTCATGTATTACAAGTAGGAATATACATTGGTAAATCAGTCTACTGACTAGGGTACGATGAACAGTTTACTTAACAAAGGGGGTGCAGCGAAATGGGAGTTTATGTTGCACCATTTCCATGGGAAACCTAGTATTAAGTTTGCACATGTGCTATCAAGACTGCTCAAATTTATATCGCCTGGATCCACTGCACTCACATATTATATTAGTTAGTATAAACAGCACTCTGTTGATGTGTTCATAATCATTGAAGGAGTACATCTGCATAGACATTAAGATAAACAAGGAAGATGATCACTTCAACCAACTGGCAATAAACCACGGCAAACTTTGGACATTAGATAATTTCTCATAGCATGAAATTTAAACAACCATATCACAGCAGAAACTCAACAAAAAGTTTAACCTACACCCTCATACAAGTTTACATATGTTTGCACTGAAATTTTGGAAGGGTCAATACAGAATCCTGATGTAAAAATAAATGATAATAAATGTACCATTGACTAAAATCTTTGCAGGGATTGTTCAGTATAATTTGAGGGGGGCAGGCCCCCCAAAAATTAACCCATACAAATCTTTTTCAAATGCTGTACCATTTGTAATGAACACTTCTTTTAATTTGAATGATTTTGATCTCCACAAAAGGAGAGACACACTAATTATTCCTATTTTCCTTTTCCTTTTTTTAACTTTTGGTATGTTTAATAGCAGAATGTGAGGCAACATGAACCTCACCCTAATGACATATCATTACACCTGACTCTGTCACTAATACTGAACGCAGATGGGCCAGTTTATCAGGTTGGGTCAACAAAGTGCATGATGTCCAAATAACAGAAGTATCACCCTTTTCATTCCACACAATGGAAATCATCTGAAATGTGGTTAAGTTTTGCTGCGTCAATATGAACTTTGCCCCCTATTACAGTAATGCATGTTTAAATCAGAAGTCTTTCATGGATTTGCTGCAACACATTCAATTTCTTACCTTTGTTACCCGGACATCACATTTACACAAATCAAAATGGCAAAAAAAGATCCTGTCTGAAATTGAAATACATAAAATGCTTGAGCAGTAAATCTTGGTGGGATACTGATTTCTTTCTGAAGTCAACACTGGCAGATATTTGCTTGGTTGCAAAGAGGCCTGGATTTTGAGTACAATGTACCAGTATGTCATAAAAACTGACAAAACCCTGTAGACTGACCCACATTGTAAAGAGCATGTGTCACAACAGAAATTGTTAAAGTGCCTAGATAGGAATTGCTATGTCAATAGAGTAAATATTCTAAGCACTACGGTTGTCGCTATCACACACACTGGGAGTGGTAGGCACAGAAAATATACAATAGGCGCAGTCAGACTGGCAAAAGATCGAGAAATTTGAGATCGCAATCTTTAAGATCTCGAAGTTTTGCCAGTGCCACAGCAAACTTCCCACGAAACTTCTCGATTTGTTTGCCGGCGGTTTCTGAAGCACAAGGCCATTGTACAGATGTGCATTGTTATGTCACAATCACTAGCCATCTGACGGCGCACTCTTTCTTGCGCGCATACCAATGGCCCAAACTTTGCGATCTTAAACTTCTCGATCTTTTGCCAGTCTGACCGCGCCTATTGAGGAAGAAGTGCACTGTGAGTAAAATTGTCTTCAAAAACACAAGGCATAAGAATGATGACAACTGCAGCTGTGCAGTATACGATAAGGCTGTACTAGGCACAATGAATGCACCATTGGGCAAGAATTTGCAATGTAAAGCACAGGTTCATACCGGCACTTAGGAATGGCATACTACATGTACACGCTGCTCGGCACTTTTGACATAAATGAAAGTCATATTCCAGTCATAATATAATCGCCCACATCCTACTGTAAAATGGTTGCGCTTACCAACTGCTAACTCTATAGATGTGAAACAAACATAATGATACATGCAAGGAAACAAAAGTTTTGCAAAATGACACTGCATTTGCAAGTTCTATCATCTTCTGCACACAAGGCATGGTTATTCATTAATAATGATAATAATTATAATGATGGAATCTTCCAACGTATCATGTCTGACACAAAGTGACACACTTGGCGAAGAAAGGTAAGACCTCTTTTTCTTTGACATTGCTTCATTTGAAAAAAGAAGCCACAATTTACAGGAAAGGAATAGAAGATTCTAAATCTCACTCTTAACCCATTGAGGACAGACTGATTTTGCTACAACACACATTTCCCATAGACACCTGTCCGAGTATACTCGCGACTCGTCCTCAATGGGTCAAAAGGTCTCTAGGTCCAGGACACATTTGATATGTTGCATATTCGTGCCATCTGAAGTCAATCATGGCTCAAGTCCTAAAAATGCACATTCACATGAAAGGAGGGCTGGTTCCAATAGTTGTAGGGTGACAGATCCTTCAGTATTACTGTTCCATGTCTCTGGAACTCTCTTCCGATGTACTTTTGGTACTCCTGCCTTGTGCTTGTCATATAATGTTAGTAGTACATGTTGCTTCTCTACAAAAGGCAATTTCTTCATTGCACACTTGAACACATTCAACACAAATTCACCTTCATATACCATACATGTGGATTGAGAGAATACAGCAATATTAGTGGAACAAGTTTGACGAAAATCGAACGAATTGTTCAAAAGTTATGAATTTTTAAAGTTTTTGCACAGTCACTGTTGGATGAGAAGACTACACAGTGTATGATGTCACATGCATACAGTGTAGAACAATATACGGAAAATATGAGAATTCCACCAAATTTCATTTTATGAAAAAAGTATACATTCCCTAGACTCCTTACTGAGGTACAATAATTGTATGTTAAGGGTAATATTATTCCCCCAGCCTTCCTTCTGAACGCAGCGAGTCAAGTGCTCTTTTATTAAGCGAGAAAGGTGCAACTACACTGTATCTTGAATTTTCTTTATATTTCATTTATACCTTTTTACGCATGTGACATCACAAGCAATGGCAGCATTGAAACTTCAAAAAATTATAACTTTTCCTATGGATTGCACAATTTCCCTCAAACTTTCAGTGATGTGTTCAGCTAATACTGAGCTGCATTTTCTCAGTAATTACAATGTATGTACGTGATGGTGAACCTGTCCTTCTAATTGTAGCCTGAGCTGTATTAACATTTCCCATTGAACACAGAATATGTGCACTTTTGATATACTGTACATGTATCATACATGTATCATTATGAGCTTGTTATAAAGCATGGTCAACACTAATGTACCGTGTCAATACATGTATTTACTTCCATCAAAATCCATCTCAAAATATATGTATATTTTACTATAATGCTGTCTACCAGTGAATGATAATATATTTCAGTGGTCCATCCACGTGAATGAATCCTCATCTAAGAGTGAATCTGTGGACAATTGGCAGTACTAGGTCAAGGCAAGAGAACCATCCTTCACTTCATAAAAACTGAAAGAACTGGGAAATATACATAACGAATACGATACTGGGATAGGGTGCAGTACAGGTGTACAAAATAAGGATTGGATATCTACACCATGTACATGTATGGACCCTGTAAAAGTTTACAGCATGTTGCGTACAGTACCGTACACACCAAAATGGACTAAAACAAACCCTATTAAACCCTGTTCATACTGTTAAGCTGCTCTCAACATAATATTGCTTCACATATTTGTCATTTGATGAACCGAGTTAAATACTGATATCAATATTGGTATACACTGTATCATCAAATACTTATGAATGACATCAGGTGGGATCATATTTAGCACATAAAAGGAATTTTGTTAGCACTTTACACTTCAAGCACATATTACAAGAAAACTTCACACAGTGATCGAGTACGGCATTTCTGATCAAGCTATCATGCATACAAAGTGTATAATACTATAAAAATAGAATGTCACACAGCTGGCAGGCAAACTCTTTCATGAAAATCTAGTCAATAGAACACATCTATGATAAATATCTCATCATAAAAATTTACAATTCAAACAATATCAATATGTACAGTTAAAACAATAATGGCCAGTCAGGGACCATTAATGTAACCAGAGTAGTTCTCTCTTGCTCTCTCTTTGAGCAAGATATGGAATGTTGGCAACAATATGTGACCGTGCATCAAAAATCCTATCTCTTGATTTTACCTGAGGACTCAAAGAGGGTTGAATGGGTCAACCAAGTTAATTTGAGTTTTCCATATTTTCTGAAAGAACTCTCTACTTCTACACTATTCTTAAGTTTGAGATCATAAAATGAATGGGAAGATGGGTTTTCAGCACTTTTTCTACAACCCACTTTTTGTAGAATAGTGTGATCAGGTATATCTTTAAATAGAGGCCCCGTTTTATTTCATGAAAATCCTTTGCACACTCTCTACTTTCAACTCTGAGAACTTTTGAAAGGATAATGCTACTGCTCTGAAAGTTGACATTAATCACAGACAGAATGTATTAATAGAGCATGCTCAATTTCAGCTTAATCTGATAATTCCTTCATTGTTGTTGCTACGTGGTTTACATCCTGTTTTGTGTCTCATTCATCGCACAGGTAGCATGGCTTTAATAGTAAAGATGAAGCGCTTGAATAGACCCTGTAGTTCAGAGCCTCTTTTCTCAGTTTATACTTTTCCACAGTGTGTGCTTTCTTTCCAATATTTAGATAGGTTAGGAGAATCCATTTGAATTGAGTTATACATCATTTTACAGCTTAGAGTATGCTCTTTAAAATCCAAGTCTGGCGACTTTTTGTTGGTTTTGTGGTGCAGGACCACATATAGCCTACATGCTTTTGTTTTGTGTGTGTGTGTGTGTATGTGTGTGTGTGTGTGTGTGTGCGTTTTAATGATTTAGTTTTGTTTTAATTTCTGCTACATTTATGTTGTCTTTCATCAGCACGGACCTGCACAGGAACAGTCTCTGGACTGAAGTAGGTGCCATGCTCAAATAAAGGAATGAAATGAAATGAAATGCACCGGTTGCAGCAGGGTATTTCACACTTAAGGGACTTTAACTTATCAGAGTAACATGCTGTTTGCTCTGCACCATAAGAAATGTTGACACAATCAAAAAGTGTGTCATGCTTATCACCAACAACCTCCTGACACTGTGAAACCTGCAAATTAGATTAACAATTACAGTCAACCTTGCATAAATTAAATAATCGCTTAAGTTGAAAGTCTTGTCAAGGACTCATTTATTTCATCTCTTTATATTCTATTGATTCTCATCTCTCATAAGTCGAAATTTCTCTAAGTCGAAGCTATTTCTTCTGTCCAAATAAGATATGACTTTAGGCAAGGTTGACAGTTTCATTATTATAAGATTTTCATCCATGGATGGAAGTTCATTCATTGTAGTCAAATGTTTGACAACAGGGCTTCCTACAAATAGGATGGTGTCACAGAGCACACAACATACCCTAGACCTTCCCAGGCCCTTCAGCATGCCATGGACTCTTGTGCAACAAGGGATATGCTCATGATACATTGTGTGTGTTTGGGCAAATACATTTTCATACAATATCAAGATTCTCTTTCTAGGCAACATCCATAATGCTAAAATATCAAGCCATGAACCAACCTGTGTGGAGTATAGTGCACTCTTTGAAGTTCTAGGGTTCATTTTGGTGCAATGATATGCCCACTGATTAGTTCTGAGAGCATGACAAAGTGCTTGCAAGTGGCATGTGTAGACATTTTCTACAAATAGATTATAATACCTTACAATCTTCCTAATTTCTCTCGTAACTTGTACTTTGACATACCCAATCTTTACAACAAACAAAATGTCTCCATGGATGATTTATCTCTTTAAGAAATCTATTGTCTGTGAAAATGCACTTTGTACATGGAGCAACACTACGTAACAGTGTCAGACACGTTGTCCACGAGTTAGATCAGTCCAGAAAGCAGCAAGAATCACATACTATGACAACATTTTCAAGGCTTGTTTTGTTGGAGTGTGTGAAGCAATCACATGCCCCTCTGTAGGAAAAACTGTTCCACTCACGTTGCCTTAATGTGATCTGTTATCCACTTTAATCCAGGCTGTAAAGGTAAAGAAAAAAGTAAAGAAAAATTGTGATCAAAACAGTAACATCAGTGTCAATTTTCTTGTCGTCAATGTCCAATATTGTAAAGAAAATCAGCAGATCTCATATTTCACTCTTCAGGACCGGTATGGGATACAACATGAAGGCAGTGTGTGAATGTAACATCAAAAGTGCCCATCATTTCCATTTAAAAAGATTATGCTTTAATTTTTAATACCTTAAATGGGCCTTGATGGATCAATGATTCAAAGGCCATTAGTTCACATTGTTTATGCAAGAACTATCAATAAAATGTTGCTACGGCGGTCGCTATGGCAACTGGTACAAGTGGTGTATGGCGTATGTCTCCACCACATCGCATTATTCTCCTAATGTGCCAGAAGTACATATTGCCAATGTGAGAAGACAATTTGACATGATTGCCAAATAGTCATTATCTGGTAATCATACATCAAATTTCATCACAATACTTTGAGCCACATTCAAAATATGGAAAACAGGAAATTTCAGCATTTTCACTTGACCTACATCCCCACGGCCCAAAACAATCCCCAGATAATTATTGTGTGGAGATGCATAATGACAATGTACAAAATTGTATTCAGTACCAAATACACTGCTAAATATATCCACACTTAAAAAGAAGGAGGATATGGAGAAAACTGTAATTTCAGCATCAAATAATGTATAAGCTGTTATTTTTGCAAATTTTGCTAATCACTGTTGGACAGTGAATTTAACATGCGAAAATGTCTCAAAGCAACAAGCATTTGTGCACTTAAAATAGCCTTGGTGACAAAATCACGAAAAAAACAAATCTTGTGAAAATGTCTGTGACCTCCTCATTCGCAAAATCATCTGTACGCACAAATAGGAGCTTATACAGTAGTGTAATTTGTAAATTTAATGTATAGAGAATCAAAGTCAGGCAATACAAGTAAGCCTACTGAGTTTCATGAAGATAAATCAGGGTGGTCCACAACTTGAAATTAGAGCATGTTGCTGGCTCAGAATCTGAAAAAAGATTGCAGAAACTGTATGTGCGCAGAGCTCACATCACGAGCATGTAGTACACAATATTTCACAGCTAATCTCTCTTTGTGCTGCTTACATTCAATGTCCTCTCTCATGTTTTGCACACAAATATCTAGTATCAGGTAGTTTGATGTTTCTTATCTTTTGCACATGTTTTTCACATGTTTGAATTCATTTTATTTGAACTTGTTGCAAATTTTTGAGGATGTTGCATGGCATGTTTGCTAGCTGTTGAGGATGTTGCACAAAGGTTGAGGATGTTGCGCAAGAATTTGAGCATGTTGCAGCGACATGCTGAAACCCCTCATGGGACCACCCTGCCTTTTAGAGTCATTTCTGAGATATGAAGGAAAACAAGTAAAATTTTAAAATTTTAATTTGACCTTTGACCTTACAACTCAAAACTGTCCACAGATTATCTTTTTTTTTGGTTTAACCCTATCTCAACTAGGCCATTTGAGACCAAGTTTTTACTCGGGGTTGGGGGGTGGAGGGGGGTTGCCCCCCCCCCCCCCCCCCCCCCCCCCCCCACCCCCTTCAGATCTCGGCTGCCGGTCGCGCGATCGCCGCAAAATTTTGCCTGATCATAGAGCCGGATGTCATCTACAAGATTACATGGTCATACAATAAAAAAATATTGACTTTCTATTTTTAGTAAATTAATTATGTAAATTTATGCATGAAATCATAGTTTCACCTGTAACTCCATCAAAAAGGCTGAAGGATTGGTCAATTTTCTTGTACAAAAATTGCACAATCGAAATCAATTTATTTTGGTTTTTATTGTTTTGTTAATTTCTTATGTATTTTGTTTTTTGGACCTTTTGTTTTCTATTGTTTTTTGGCCAAAATTTGTTGCAGGGACTTTTTCAAGCTTATCTACATTAGAATTGATTAATTTCTATGATTAAAAGTTGAAATAATCTAATTTATATAAATTTAAAGTCATACAATCGTGGCGAGTGGTTTGTGCGGCACGGAGATGAAAGCAACACGCTGTCTGGCATTGCGCAATTGCATGCACAAACTTCGGTCGTTCGGAGTTAATGTACCATTAGGGATGACGATCGTCTGCCTTTAACAAAACACAATATACATTGGATTTGCACACCATATCATGAATTTGAGCTGTTTTCGGGTTGACTTGCATATTCATGTATGCAAAACATTACGTAACTTCAGAATGGTGTACCCGGATGTCGCAAATTTGGTCTCAAAATATGCGGGAGACTTCAACAAAAAAAGTCATACACGACGCGGCAAAATCTTTGCGCGTTGCGGAATCATGGCGCGAAATGTCGAGGGGAGTCAATATGACCCCCCCCCCCCCAGTTGATATAGGGTTAATGTATCATACACCATTCTAGAGACAAATACTAGTACTCTGTAAAGGGAAATAGTGTACAGTGTACCACCAGTTTGGCACAAGTTGAACATGTGGTAATTAATCATCCAACCCTTATCAACACCAGCTACAGTTATAAATCTATCATTCATCAAAATGGAGGGCATATGGGATGGAGATGTTCTGAAACTGAAGAGGCTTCCTTTGAAAATGAGATCACATCATTATCATCATAATCTATATCGAGTAAGTCAGTCAGTGAAGTTAACAATGAAGTTAGCTGCCAATAAAGGAAGCTGCAGATCAAAATTTTCAATACCACTACCTGTATTCCTTCACTGGTGATAGCCGAGCAGGCCTGTATCTGCCAGACCCGGTCTCGGATGGTGTGCAGGTTCAGGCCCTCGGCGATCTCGCATGCTGGTGCCGCCCCTACCAGGTCCTGCTTGTTGGCAAACACGAGGAGCGGAACGCCTCTCAACTGCTCCTCCTCAAGCAGATGTGCGAGTTCCTGAATTACCAAACAGATCAATCAGTCAATCAATCAATTGATCAATAAATTACAAAGAATAAATGTAAACTTTGTATGTTTCCTTTAAGAACAACAGCATTATGAAATGCACCACCTGTGCATTTGTTTCAGTTCAAAAGAAATGACTGGAAAGATGAAAAAAAAATTGTAATGGGTAGAAAGAAAGAACCTTACTGACTTCTTTTGCAATACCATCATTATCAAACACAGTTACAAACAATATCATTCAGATTCAGATTCATGTGAACATTGTACAGAGATTACAAGTTTCAACAGTTTTACCTTTAAATACATGTCTGACATCTACAGACATTCACGACCAAAGCATTAACACACACACAAAAAAAACCCACACACACACCAAAAGAAAAAAAAAATACTTTGATGCATTTTATAACTCCCTGGCTCCAAGTGTGTACAATCTGAACCAAGTACTGCTAACTGTACTTACTTCTCCAGTCTCCTCAAATCTCTTTGTATCTGAGCTGTCTATGACATAGATTATCATCTCTGTATTTTGAAAGTAGTTTGACCAGTAGGAGCGGATCTTCCTCTGACCTGCAGAAGACAGGGTAAACAGAAAAATGAGAACTGCTTCAGTGATCTTCAGAATAATGTTAATGTTACTGGTGCTACTAAAGTATCATTATCTTTAACTCTTTATGTGCCATGTTCGCATGCACAACTCAGTCGACTGCGCGCCAAGTTCACATATTCTGCTGAAACGCACAAACCCGCCCAAAGCGATCAACAAATCGCCAAATGCCAGAATACAATGAAAGTGCTTCTTATGATTCCATTCCTTCAACACATAAGCCCAGGTTTAATGTCAAAATGTAGGATACGTGAATACACCTACACATTTTATATACGAAATATTATGTGTTCATGCATCACTAAAACCAAAAAAAAAAAAAGTCACACAAGCCCATTTTCTTTGAGGACTTAAAATAGGTGAAATGGGTCAACCTAGAATGGTTTTTTTTTCTAAGTGAACTTATTTATATTTCCTGAAGTAGCAATACTTCTTTATAATTCTAAAATTTGGTATTATAACACGAATAGAAAATTGTGTCTCTTGTAGGTTCTCTAGAATACTTTTTTTCCCTCGAATAGTACAGTACGTATGTTTAATTACGGGTGGTATTAGACGCTCCTTTTCATTTATTTGAAACCTGTGGCAACAATCTTCACTTTCAACTCTAATAACCTTCAAATGGATAATGCTATTGCAATGAAATCTGTAAGTTTCAACAATTTAAACTGATAATCTCGTAAAAAATGGTTGCTATGGGATCTTTTATCCTGTTTTTGTCCCATTTATTGCACAGAGCACTGGCAGGTGAGATTGAACACTTGAATACAAGTTGTAGATCCTTAAACCTCAAAGCCGCTTCTTGTAATTCTTTCAGAGTGGAGGCCTATAGGCCATACTTTTTTCCATTTACAGTTATTTCAAATGGGTTAGAGAAGTCAATTTGTATTGAGTTTATATGTGATTTTAAAGCTGAAATTCTGCTTTTTCAGAGCCTGCCCTTACATAAAAGTCAATGTCTGGTGACTTTTAGGGGGTACAGCCTGTACTGTGATGCAGGGTCAAATACAGTGCAACTATACGAGACTAGCTAGCTAGCTTCCCTTTTTCAATCTGGTGGGGTTGAGGTTTTATCTTTCTGTTTTTTCAATGATTTTTTTTTACATGATGATTTGTTTTCAAATAGCGTTACCTTCAACAGTAAGTCAGGATTTTAAATCGGATTTCACTCATGATCAAGATATTCCCAATGGCATGACACCACATTCACAAAGTGGTTTGTTAATAAGTGAAAGAAAAAGTCTGACTTTAGAATTACAAAGAAGAAAACTGAACTCTACCTCCAACATCCCAGAGATTGATATCAATGCCTGCAGCACTGATCGTCTTCACATTGAACCCAAGAGTAGACCTGACATCTGTAACCTCTTCACTGGAGAGGCACATTGCAATGGTTGTCTTGCCGGCATTGTCCAGGCCCAGAAGAAGGACACGCACATTGGTTTTCCGAGAAGAAGTTTTTCTCAATCGTCTGAAAAACGCCAACAACCCCTACAGAAACATTGAAACGTAACTCTGTTGGTTTAATAGTGAAAAGCATGTATGAAATAGTCACAAGTGGATTCTAGAAATGTACATGTACAGAGTCTGTAGACTTAAGTTTCTGTGACAGTTGTGCTTAAAAACTGTGCATAAAATCTTCAGAAATGTTTCTTGGTGAGGGTGATGTCAATGAGATAATTCAGTCAAAACTAGAGTCAAATTGATGTTTTCGCAAAAATGCAGTTAATTTGGTACACTATTGTCCTCTCGCCAGTGTTGCTGAGTAATTATCACAGCTAAATCTAGCTAGAAACATCCCAAGGGTTGAAGCTACCTCCCGTTCCAGGGCCAGGGGTATGTTTGCCCACCTTACTGGTCTGATTACCAAACCCGGAAGTGGCCTCCCACTTTTGAAAACGCTCCGCCAGCCCTGTGAAATCACTTGCAATACTCGATGAAGGAAGGGATTTTGAGGTGTAAGTAGATACAATACATGGATATGGTCTCTACTTGCTTGCAAACGGTACCAGGTAAAAGGCAATCCTGGGTTTTAGGGGACTAAATTAATTCTGGCTTCTACACTTTGTAACTTCAGCACAGCCTCAGGGCCTTCACCTAACCCTAAACTCTAAGTCTATAAACTGTGGTTAACCCTGTAATGTTTAAACCCTAAAGCCACCTAAATTTAGTATTAACGTTAATACAGTTGCACTTTGATACATCACTATCAGTATCACTTTCTCAATTTTAGCAGGGGTAAATTGCATATGGCTGTGTAACGGTTATACAGAAAGATTCGTCAGTCCAAATGAGTCTTTTAATTTTATCATTATCATTATTATTATTTTCTTTTTAACGTTATCGCTCTCCTCCGGACTCCGTGAAGCCAGACGCAGTCTCCGCGGAACATGCATAGACCTATATCCCCCGATGGGTACAGACCGATCTTTCACTAGTTTCAGTCAAATGGCTATGCTGAAGTTAAAAGCCTAAAATAAATTAGCCCCCTAATTCATGAACTAGCTCTGTAGCTGTATAAAGTGTAGGTAGGGTTCTGACGGTATAATGTACAAATTACTGATAGCAGGGTTGACTTGTGCAAATATTAATGAGAAACGTTTACCATCAACGTCCGCTTCCGAAATGGCAGAGCACACGTAAACTCGATCAAGGTCAGCTGCGATGCGCTCCGGACTCTGACGGCTAGTGTAGGCAGACGGTTCCGGGATGCGACAGTAGGGTACAAACCCTGGCTGTCATATCCAGCCCAGGGCCAGACGAGAAAGTGTTTACCGGTATCACTCAGTTCAAACTATCGTGTACTTCATCCGTTGACTCGCCGCCGCACGCCGGTCCTGCCTCTTTCGTTTGTGGAGCTCACTCACCGCAGTACGGTAACCATAGGCCTACCAATTACTTAGTATGCCGACGGTGCACAACTGTGTAGCGATAGCACAAGCAGCGCCTGATCCTCGCTACCCACCACCACCTTGCATGCACGTCATCAAACCGTGCCGTATTCTCGAAGCCGATAACTTTTTAATGTACTGCAGTGCACAAATTATTATCTGTGCATCTGGCTACTACTGTTTAGTAACTGCTCACAGCTGGCAAGCTCAACGCGCTGCTCCTCAGCAGCTCAGCCATGCTAGGCGCCAGTTTATCATACAGTAGAATCAAAGGTACGATTTGGTAGAACCCCCTATGATACGTATTACGTAATGCTTCTCGCACCGTATGTACATGTACGTTACCAGGGCCCGGCGGCGGTTTTTTTTTTTTTAGACGGCACAGTGGGGCATAACGCGTAACCTATGGGAAACACGTTGGGTTAGGGTTTAGGGTTAGGGTTTAGGGTTAGGGTTAGGGTCCCCGATCTATCTGTGCCTTCTAAGAAAAATCCTGGCCATATGCAAAGATAGATAATTAGTCAAATGAATGTTTTACATTTAATTTTGTACAAATAACAGTCTACTAACTGAAAAAACAAAAAACATTAGGAAATCATAATTATTTTTTCTAAATTTACTGTAATGGACTTGGGTTGTTTTTGTACTCACGTATTCAATTATACATGTAGGTCGTGAAACAAAATGCTAGGGAATACAGGCTCTGATCTGAGAAAGCTATATTGAATCTTTTGACTTAGTATCGATAGCCCATCATATACTAGTAAATGCTGCATGCTGCCAAGAGGTCTTTCAAAATAAACTTGCCCAAAATCTGTCCTCTGCAGGAAGGAAACCGCTCTCTGACCCAAATCTGCTAATGCTTTCTCGTCTTTTCTTCTTCTTCTTCTTCTTCTTCTTCTTCTTCTTGCTCTTCTTCTTCTCGTGTTCATCTTCTGTTCCGTCGTCTTCTTCCGACCCCCCTCTCTGTTGCACGATACCTACAATATACAGCGGCAACATCCAGCATGCAGACAAAGCAATATTCTTCAAGAGCAATATTAGCACGCTGCACTTCTTCCTGGCAAACTTATTAATTTCCATATTCTGGTAATCTATGCCCAGTGATAAAGATAGATAGATAGATAGATAGATAGATAGATAGATAGATAGATAGATAGATATATAGATAGATAGATAGATAGATAGATAGATAGATAGATATATAGATAGATAGATAGATAGATAGATAAGATAGATAATAGGTCTAGCTAGCTTTTCATAAATCGCATTTCACACTTGTTAACCATCTCAATGTTCACATGCACAGACTATTTTGGTTTGTTTGTTTCCCAAGTATTCGCGCGCATTAGCTTTTGGGTGAAAAGTCGTATATAATTAGTAACGACAGCAGATACTCAGTCTGCAGATGCTTTAGGCAATGAAAGATGAACCTTATTCGTCTGAAAAATTGGCTTATCAAAAAAACCGCAACGTTCGACCCCGTAGAATTCACCTCTCATTGACCGATTTGACCATAGTTATATACAAGATAAATAGTTAGTATATAGTACATGTCTCTAATAGGCACCTAATAATCTTATTTTGCAAATCCACCATGTGACAAACGATCATCCCACCCAAAAGGCACATCATTCTGTAGGCCTATAGTAGTATTATTTATTATAATATGATAAATAATACTGGTAATGTATAGGCCTACAGAATGATAGCCTTTGTCACGAACAAAAAAATCATCATAACCTGTTTATGTCCAAGACTAGAACAACATACTGCTCAAAACGTCTATTGAGTTGATCCTTTTCAGGACCACCTCTCACACCGATAATTCTGTAATGGTGTACCAGATACCAGCAAAGCTAAAAAGTTTGAGGTATAATAGACAATAAGTGTGCTGAGCACCCGCAGTTACTTTTTCCCATCCACCAAACTGTGATGTGACTCGACTGAACCACAGAAATAGTTCTGTGGACTGAACTCTATTATTTACATGCTGCCCTCAACGTTCGTTGATACGAATCCTGGCAACAGAAAACAACTTCGATGCAGGATGGCGAAGTTCGTGATTGCAGGTATTGTGCAATGCTAATTTCTGCAATTACATTTATATTTCGTATCAAGAGCCGGGTAAAGAGAAAACTAGGCTGCTATTTTGTCCTTTCTAGTGGACAGCGTAAAAGATTGACGATGCATTCTGTGAAATATCGAATCTATCGAGTACCGTGGGTTGACCCGTCCATGCTCAGTCCCACGCGTTCGAAAATGTTTAAGTATTGAAACGGCGGCTATAATAAACATGCAGCATTGACGCAGCACGCTTGTCTACAAAACAAAGCAACATTTTAGATAGCATAACACTACAGTCTACTGGCTGCAATCACTGAAAGTTTTTTTTTCAATTTGTTAGTAATATGGTGCTCTGAAGTGAGCGCAACACACAACAGACACTTTAACTGTGTGTGACCAGCCCGAACGCGAAAGGAGACTGCGCACCACAGCCCAGCCCAGGGTTACAGACATAGATTAGATAGACATTTGTCCTAATGGCTAAAGTAAACTTGGGAGTCCATGTTTATGTTTGGTGCTAATTGCTATGTTATTGTTAAAGTTGTGTATGGTTGGACCTACACTTCTCATTGACCATGTTTTGATTAAATACCTTCCAGTTGTATCTTAGAAAATATTCGACAACTTCACCTTAATTTCATCTCACCTACGGCAGAAAATATTGTAGATTCATATCACAGGCTTAGATTGTCAAGTCATTGCAGCATTAACTTTATTTGAAATTTCTTGTGCACTTATGTGTCCATTTTATCTAGAGCTAAAATTGATAGTTTCTGTAGGCATACGGAAACTAGGTTTTTCCTTTAAATCTCATACTTTGAACAGATGCCTACTGTTTGTGCATAATTACTAAAACTCACAAGGTCAAAATACAGTACTCTCCGCATAATCGGGCAGAGCGTTTCTTACCCGATTAAGCGGAGTGCCCAATTAACAGAAGAACACGTCTCATTCACAATTGACACACACAATGTGTGTGTACATGCATTGTACACTGCACCAAACACCTACATTTGTTTATGCTTAATTAACAAGCGTGTTTGCACGGCACAATATACATACCTTACACTGGCTCAGTCACAAGCAATAAGTTACACTCTTTTTATGGACATATAATATAATTATGTAGCTGAAGACATATTATATCTACCGACAACTTTGTCGTTTGACTATAGACTCCTCGCTAACACGTAAGCGTTTTCCGAATTGAACACGTCTCTTTGCGTGCACTAACCACGTAGAACGTCAGGTTACTTTTCGAGAAGTGACTGGGGAAAAGCAAAATTTAGGAGCTGGTGAATGGCCTGATTTTCGTTGCAAACTTCTTGTATTATGAATTGTGAGTGTTTTTGCGGAGCAAGGGAGGTGCGCAAGTGTTCTCAACTCCTGTCTGTCGATGCAGTTGTGAGTGCCAGCTACAGGTGAAAGGTTCGTTTACGTGTGGCAAGTGGGCACTGGTTCATGTGTTTACACATTTAATCACTTCCCAAATGATCGGTCTTCTTTGCAAATTAAGCGGAAATATATTGTGAAATCGGGCGGCTCTCAGCACACAATGCTATAAGTACGTATGGACAGAAATCACTGATATCTCTATGAAAGAACAAGGTCAGTGGTGGAAATGAGCTGCATGCTTGGCGGAGGTCTGCGCTCTCAGAGTGCTTCTCTAGTAAGTTATGACATTATTTTTGTGTGTCATAATGCATTCATACTCCACCTTACTCTCATCTTCTACCAACAGGCAAGGCAGATTGTCCTTATTATGCCAGAGTGGAACTACTGGCTGATGAACTTAATGCAAACTTACCAGACTTCTCTGTCCACAAGATTGTAAAACAACCTAAAGAGTGGGAGGTAAGTTGTCCGTATATATGTTTCATTGATCTGAGTGACAGGCAATGTACATGTAGCAACTACATGTATCAGTCATGCATGTTGTAAAAACAGCACAGTTGTATCTAGACCTCTAATTACTTTAATGTATGTAGATTAGTCAGAAATAAATTAGGAACAGTATATATGTAGCTGAATTAAAGGACAAGTTCACCTTCATAAACATAAGGATTGAGAGAATGTAGCAATATTAGTAGAACACATCATTGGAAGTTTGAGGAAAATCGGACAATCCGTTCAAAAGTTATGAATTTTTGAAGTTTTTGTGCAGTACCCGCTGGATGAGAAGACTACTGCAGTGTATGAATAACTTAGATGTCACATGCGTACAACAATATAAGGAAAATATAAAGAGAATTTCACAAAATTCCATCTCTTGAAAAAAGTACACATTCCCCTGACTCGTTACCGATAAATGTTATGGGTAATATTATTCCCCCTGCCTTTAGAAAGAGGCAAGTCAATTGCTCTTTTATTACGCGAAAAAAGTGAAAATATGTTGAATTTTCTTTTATATTTTCTTTATACTGTTGTACGCATATGACTCACAAGCTGTAGTAGTCTCCTCATCCAGCGGTTCCAACACAAAAATGTAAAAAATTCATAACTTTTGCATCGATTGTCCAATTTTCCTCAAACTTTCACTGATGTGTTCTACTAATATTGTTGCATTTTCTCAATCCTTATGTTTATGAAGGTGAACTTGTCCTTTAAGTATTTCCTGATTATGTTGTATAGCGCTATGCCCACCCAGGATCTCTGTTGTACTTGTGCTCCAGAAGAACACTCTATGACAATTGTTCAGGTTTTATGTACATGTACATGAAGTCACTTTATTGCAGCAAGTTCACACATTTGTGAAAGTATACAATGGTGTGATCGATTGGAGAGAGCAATACAGGAGAACAACCCCTTCTGCTCATGCTTTCAATTAATTATCTTCCCTTAAAAGTGAAAATCACAAACTATATTCTTTTCTTTTCTTTTGATTTGTAAGATTTTTGTATTAGGGGACTGAGGTCATTGAATTGTTCCTGGTGTTTTTACATGTAGTCAAGATCAATGAAGGTGAAAAGGATTTTGATGTAGTTTTGGGAAGTGAGAGAGTTTTGTGTAAGTGATGGTGCTCTGACTGTCTGTAATATTTAGGAGGTTGACATACTGTGGCTTGAGAGGCAGGGACTTGATGCGGGGATTTCTGAGAGAGAGAGAATGCCTGTCTCCTTTTGTAAGAAAAAGGATTCTATTCTAGGTGCTCACAGGGGAAACTCGATATAACGAACACTGCTATAACGAGATATCGGTTATAACAAGGAAATTTTCCCGGTCCCAAATTTCCTTCCACACGAGTCTATGTAAAATGCTACTCTTATAGCGAGATCGGCTATAACGAAATAACTGCTATAACGAGATAAATTTTGTGACTTCCAAACAAAGAAAAACATAGTCAATCAAACCTGCTATAGCGAGGTAAAGCAAAATGCCTTCGGTAAAGCTTTAATACTTCGCCTTTGCTATCATCTTCCGAGATTGTAAAGCTTGATGCGCCAAAAACTGTCTTGTACACACATAATCATTTTTTCAGTGCACTCCAGCTAGCACTGCATGTTGTACGTGTAAGTGTGTGTGTGCGTGCACACTGATACATGCAGAAAATGTGGTGGGACGGCCATATGTATACATGACATCATCATGACGTTTAGCGGGTGTGAGGCAATCTGATGCTGTAATTGGCCTTCTACGTAGGGAATTCCCCATCTTCACACACACTCGGTCATAATGTACATACAGAATACTAGTATGTCACATACACACACAGCATTATGCAGACCATATTCAAGCTTTCCACACAACGCACACCCATACGATAACCACATACCAATCCACAGACGATCTTGATACAATCGCAAGCTATATAAATTTACAAATTCAAACATCTACGATTAATAAGAAACACATTCTTGATATTGGATTTCCTTGGCGAAAAACATCTTTTTACCCATAAAGGTGAGTAATTCCCTCACACACAATATCGAGTTACCAGTATTGATTGAAATATGATGGGTAGTCCCACATGTGCAAATTAATGTCTTTATGTTATGCCTTCTTTTATGCCTACTGATATAACGAGATATCGGCTATAACGAGGAAAATGACTCGGTCCCGACCATCTCGTTATATCGAGTTTCCACTGTATATGACGATGATTTCTTTTCTGTGGAAAATATTCTATATGAATAAAACATTGCATGAAATTCATCTAGTCAAGTGAGGCTGCCATTTCATCATCTGTGGGTAATTTGTGCATTGAATCCCATGTTTGTATGACTATTATGAATACTTTTCATTAATTTCTTGCAGAAATGGCTGCTAGAAACATGCAATCAGAATGGCTGGTCCTACAGCAAGTCACCAATTGTTTGGAGAGAGCTGCTTGATAGGGGCGGGGCTGGAGTGCTCATAGGCGGGTCCAATGAGTTCCAAGAGTATGCCTTTGGTTATTATGGCATCTCCTCCAAGCAGATGAGTACAGATATGACCAAAATATCAAGGGAAAACTTTGATACCAAAGTCATTGTGGATACTGAGGAGGAACACAGATTGAGTCTCAGCAAGCCTCTGCACATCTGCATCACCAACGCCTCCAGCCCCATGGCCTACCACATGGTCAATGAGATGGCACGAGGAGATGTTTTGGGCAGCTCTGTAGAGGTCAGCATCAGGCTTTTGACAAGGCCGGAGAAGAAGACATATGTAGAGGGGCAGTGCATGGAGGCTTTTGATCTAGCCAGTCCACTTCTGAGAGGTGTGAAGGTTTGCACGGATGCCACGGAAGCACTGTCAGGCGTCCACGTTGCAGTCTTCCTGGATGAATTCCCCCTGACAGATGATGAGAAGGAGAATCTTGGTGGAGTGAGCAAGGCAGGATGTGAACAGTTCGCCATGTACGGTCGCATTCTGAATCAGTTTGCCCAACAAGACGTTAGAGTGGTCATTGCGGGAAAAGGCAAACTGAACTTCTCTGCGCTCATCTTGAAGCATAATGCCCCAAGGATTGCACGCCAGAATATCATCATCACACCGCGGCACCAGGAAAACCAAGCCAAGGCTGCCATCGCACGAAAAATCAACGTAAATTCAGCAGGTGTTGCCGACCTCATCGTATGGGGAAATGTCGGAGGAATGACACATACTGACATCACAAAGGCACGCGTGTTCAAATATGAGGGTGCCATCTGGGGCCCACCGTCATATTCAAGACCAGTGATGGAGGTTGTCCATGATGAGAAGTGGCTCCAGAATGAATTTCGACAACTTATAAAGAATCATGCAGATGCCCTAGAGATCATGTTGAACCACCGCACGGCCATGTCTGAGGCACATGCTGTGAACAGTGTGATCACCCATTGGTTCAATGGGTCGTCCGGAGATGAGGTCTTTTCTTTGGGTGTTTACTCGGAGGGTGAGTTGTAACTCTCGTGCTATCTGGCTCTAAATGTTTAAAGACCAGAGATTTAAACCACAGCAGTGACATGGGTGTTGAAAATTCTGTAAAAACTGCATATGTGACTTCTTTTTATTTTTTTAATCAAATGATATGATATGTCAACATTGGATTTTTTTTTGGTATGTGATTTCAAGGAGTATGCATTCGTGCAAATTCACTGCTTTCTTACTCTAATCTAAATCATTTTACATTGTACTTGATATCTTTTTTTGTATAAATCTAGCTGGAGTCTTTAAAGGGACTTTACAGTTCTGGTTGAGGTGAGGATTTAGCTTTTAACGTTTTGCAAGATATTCAGAAACCACTCTATGAGATGTCAAAAAGCATGCAGTTCTAAGGGGTATCAAAAGTTTATTTGATGAAAATCGGTTTTGAAATGGCTGAGATATCCAAACACAAGGTGAAACAAAGAGATCTTAATAAAAGGCATGGCCTGTCGCCTCTTATTATTATCATTTTTTTTTAATATCTCAGCCATTTTAAAACCAATTTTCGTCAAATAAACATGGAATCCTTCTTAAAATTACATGCTCTTTCATATTTCATAAGAGGTTTCTCATTATCTCACTTAGGAATGTTATAAACCTGAATCCCCACCTCAACCAGTACTGTACTGTCCGTTTAATACACACAAAATGTTCCAAATGGGACTGCGTCATAAATTTTGTAGGACAAACTATGTCACTTATTGTAGGACCTCTAGTATGTATTTCAAGAACGTTTTCTTTCAATTGTGTCTTGACCTTATGTGACAGGTGAGAAATATTAGAAATACATTTTAGTTTATGCTAAAAATCAAGAGAATTTATACAGGAAGCAAACAAGAAAAACATATGTGCAACACTAAACAGAATTCAGTTTATTATTTACATTGTATTTGTCTCTTGTTTCTTTTCTCTGATAGGCTGGTATGACTTGCCAGGGGATATTTTCTTCTCACTCCCAGTCAAATTTCAGAAGGGGACGTGGGAAGTGGTTCAGGATCGTCAAATCACCCCGGAACTCCAGCAGGAGCTGGATGGAATCAAACAGGAGCTCCTTCACGAGAGGTACGTCATCTTTCCCCCGCCCAAGCAGGACACGCCTCCCCCCGAAGAGGCCGAGGAGGAAGAGGGCAAGAAAGTGTTTGGCGAGCAGGAAGCAGGAGCGGAAGACGGGGACGATAAGGGGGAGAAGGCAAACACGGGTGACGCCTCCGATTCGAGGTCGGGCCACCTTTCGCGCATCGCTGAAGAGACCGAGACAGATGCAACCAAGGACATCGACAGCCTGTCTGAGACTGATAAGTCCAAGGCAGCCACACCGGCAACTCCAGCGACACCTCAGGGTCAGTAGTTTTGTGGATTCCCAAAAGTTCAGCTTTATCCTTCCACAAGCTCGCTTTCAACAAGACCCTGCCTACTTACTGTTTCAACCAACAAACTATTCTGCTGTGATCCTGGATGCTATCAAATGATGAATTTGTTTTTTCCAGAAGGCAGAACATAACTGTGGTTTCACATGGGCTTGTAAGGATGCAATGTATGGGGCCCATGCAGATAAGACATACAAGGTCAACATTTTGTGCTACAGAGTTGCTGGACTCTTTGCTTGATTTAAGTGATAATGACATTGTGGCGAATGGCATTCTTAGCAAACATACTGAAAGTGACGTATCTTACAGTATGTGAAATTACCACTAAAGCCCCGATATAGTTAGAAAAAAGCCCAACAAGTGTACACAGAGGCAACTGACTAAACACATCACTTCATATTTGGCTATTATGTGGTCAAGCAGTATTAAGAAACGGTTGTAAAATCCCTTAGTCATGAGGGGAGGCATAATAGACCAGAATTCAAAGGACCTACTCATTACCTTTCCTTTCCTTTGTGAGAGATATGTATCGTGATAGTCTGATCATAGAAATAGCTATCCTAAAACTATTTGCTTGTCTTATCCATCCTACATACCTATTGTATAGTTTATTTCATCTGGTTGAGAAAGAAAGGTACAGTAAAACATAAAATGATTGAACTTCCAAACTTTGCTTGTACAGTGCAATTCAGGTGTTTACGGACTTCAAATACTGGTACACTCAGTTTTGATGGTAAATCATGTAAAATGGATTCTTTCTCTTCAGGGCAAGCAGGAATTCATTTCAACTCACACTGTTACACTGGTAAAGGCTCAGCATCATCCTGGTAAAGGGTCTAACTCAGCAAACGAAACATGAGTCTAATAGTTTTAGAAATCATGCCTGTGTTACGCCAGCATGGATGATGCATTTACTGTAGTTTGTATTTGTATCTCGGAAAACAAACTACATGGATTATGTGGGTAGAGAGCTGAGAGATGGTCCCATGAGTCCACATGTTTGTTGTGCTTACCTGGTTTTCTGTCAGTGAACACATTTATGAGCTGTACATTTGTGGTTTTCTGTCACCAACATCATACAACCACATTGTAGGAGTAAGAGTTTTAAGAAGTCTACGATCAAATTCCCCCGATTGATTACAATGCTTATCAATGTGAAACTTGAAGAAGTCCATAAGCATAATCAGTTTACCTGATCAATATGATTATTCATATAAAATTTTGGCAAATGCATCACATTTATGTATACATTGTGTACACACAAATCAATGCATATTTGTAGGACCACATAAGAAAATTTGGTGTAGTAGTAGAAAGCAGTCCAGTCAGCATTGCTCTTTACAGCCTTTTAGTTACAAAAATATTAAAGCAAAATTCCAGTGCTTTCAGAAGTTTATCGTTCAAAAGAAAAAAAAGAGAGAAATCGTTTGCAAATTCCTCTGAGTATAATAAGATTTTTTTTTTTCCCAGAATTTACATGTACTTGTACACGTGTAGATACAATAGTGCGTTGATTCTGTCCCATTAACTCTCTATGTGCTATGGTGTAAATCCCCTGTGTGCCACATTATTCTGAGAAAGCGATATAGTCAGGCCATGGGAAAACATTGAAATGTTTTTCCAAACGTATGCACTTTTTATAGATTTTTATTATCCTGGACATGTAATTGTAGAGAAAATGGCAAGCCTTGTTTTTATGCAAATTGCATAACAAATCTATGATTGTTTTTCTTTCAAATGACCAGTATGTCTAGCTACATTATTGTAGAGCCATGACTTTTGCACACAAAACAATGACAGAAACTAAGAATTTACTCGCAAATCCAGGAGGTAACCATTTGATATTCAATCACCCCATAAAATGCAAGTTACACGAGACAGGAATGGAATCGCGAGGAACGCTTTCATTGTCCTCTGTTATTTGGCGATCGATGGGTGGGTTTGTGCGTTTGGGTAGAGTATGTGAACTTGGCACGCCGTCGACTGAGTCGGGCATGTGAACGTTGCACGTAAGAGTTAAATCACTTTAGCACTGCAAGGAGCGTTTGCAGCGCTCTTGTCAAAGAAGTCTTCTGGTAAACTGTCAAGTGTACATTATGGGCAATTGTTACGTAATGTATGACTGGTTGCATGAATGTAGCTTTGCACTATACGTGTACACCACTACTTATTTGGAAGTGACTTCAAATGCAAATTTTACATGCTTCGCACTTCTCTCTTTTTTTTTTTCCAGGGGTTATTGATATAATTGTCTTATGATTACGGATTCCTACAAGGAAAAAATGTGAGTCTTCATTGTGAAATTATGACTTTGAAAGCTGTGTACACTGTACAATACGTGCCCATTATAATGAACACGGTTATAACGAAATTCCGGTTACAACAAAGTAAAAATTCAGGCTACATCATTATCCACTCTATGTATTTTTATCATTCACTTGTTCAGTTATAACAAAATTTTGATACAACAAAAGAAAACTGCCGGTCCTGAGGACTTCGTTATAATGGGAGTCCACTGTACATATATTGTACATGTACCTCACATGAGTTCTGGCATGTAGGCCCATGTATGTGAATATTTGGTACTGTGATGGAAGGGTTGCTTTTGTGCAAACAGAAACTGCAAAGCTTGAAGTGTGTGCAAAAGTCCCTCCATTCATAAACACTTTGTATGGCCATGTCTGTCTATGGCACAATGCATATAGTGTAGTACATGTATCCGACTCCATTATGTATGAAAAAGACATGAGAAGTGATGGTGGAGGTAACTTGTTGCGTTAGATGTATTGTCATATCAGAAGCATTCTGTTTTGTATATCTTCATTTTCTCTGAACGGGTTGATGCTTATTGTGTGTAAATAATGTACATTAATGTTATAATATAACTGGAAATAGAGCTATATCTTAAATTCTAAATGATTTGTAAGTGCTATGATCTGTGAAGAGGGACTTATGGAGAAAATTGTTGTTTGTAATGGAAAATTGACATCTGATTCTAAGTGAGAATATCAAATACACAAAGAATATTTCCTCTTTCATTTAGAACAATCTCGTCATTCCACAAAACGGCAAAAAATGTCTGATGTCTTGCTTGTATTTTTGTGGATATTGTTTTGATAATGATGTGTAAAGTTCAACTGTCGAGAGTTGGAAAAGATGTATAAAGAGTGATAACCAGACATACACATGAAAAAACAAAACAAAACAAAAACAGCCTGATATTTTATGTGTTTATATACATTGTAATCCATGCTTTGCCAATCAGAAAAAAAAAAGTTTAGCTTTGGGTGAGCAAGATCATATTGAAATCACAGTTATCATAACTTTTCATTACATACATGCAAAGGATAGTGTATGGTATCTGCATCTACAAACCAATACTCACCATAATCTAGCTCTTCTACTGAAGAGAAGATGCTTAAATTTCAATCATATTTTTTCCTATACCTAGAATTCCTTCCCCTCCCATTTTCCACTCATAGTAATGACTCCAAAATGACAGTTCAGTGAAGAGAGTTATTTATTAGTAGTACCGTATGAGACAAAAATGTGAATGGCATTTTTATTTGCGATATGAAAGGGATCACAAACCTATAACGGCTTTAAACTCTGTGATATGTGCAACTGAGGTTGCCGCGTGGGTCTGTAGTAGATCCCTGGTTATATGATGTTTCATTGGAATGTAGTGCCTAATGGCTATTTTGGTTGTATTTTTTTTTTCACTGCTTGATGTTGTCGGTGCTCTTCTCATCCTGACTTCCATATGCCTTACCTAGGCTTCATGCAGTTTTTTATTTTATAATTTCATTCCATCTTTTACTGGTAGGCCTAAACCCACCTGGATTTCATATTGCTTTATCAAATGTGCATATTCATGCACAGTTTTGTGTAAATGGCACAAAGATGTGTATATGAAGAGATTTTGCAGTTTGTTTGTACAAAGTGAATCATAAGTCTGGAACAGGACTCCTTATTTTGAATAAAAGATACTTGTACCATTATTACTCATTTGCCTGTTATTTTTTGTTTATTTCCATACACTATGTTATTTAACTATGTTTTAACATAAATATTGTTTCGTCTCATGGAATATTGTGTAGTGAGGAAATTATCTTGTGATCCATTGTCATTGTAATGATTTCAGATTGCATTGTTCTGACGATTGACACTAAGAAATTACGGAAAATCTACAAAATTGTCACAGTGAAACATGGATTGAATGGGATATAGGTCCTAGTATAGTTGAAAATATTAGGGAGACAATTTGTGTCTCCTTAACATTTTCAACTATATGATACATATTTATATATACATAAATGTGTGTGTGTTTTATATATATATATATATATATATATATATATATATATATATATATATATATGTGTGTGTGTGTGTGTGTGTGTGTGTGTGTGTGTGTGTGTGTGTGTGTGTGTGTGTGTGTGTGTGTGCACTTACCCATGGTGTAAAACGAGGACACACGTACGAACTTCACATTTAAACCGAGGACACACAGACAACCGAGGACGTCCTCGGTACGGAGACCATTCCAAACGGTCTTTTTTTTTTTGCATTCTTTTGCATGTAGGGGTACATGTTTGTAGGTTCTCGATTAGCATTATTGTAATAAGTCCTCGGTTGGATGGTACGCATGAGTCCTCGGTTGACAAGAGTCCTACTGACACACAGGTCCTCGGTTATGCGGTAAATTTCTTATGGGTAAAACAGGTCCTCTGTTTCCACCATAGATGTGTGCGTGTGTGTGTGTGTAATGACCTGTGGTATGCAAACCGCAATGTAATCCTCGCTGTTTAATTGTAATGAGCTTAAAATTAATGAATTTACAACCAGTTTTGGCTGTTACAGAAAGCAAACGTACAGTTAATGACACAACATAGCATTACTCTATAAAAATAAAAATACATATAATCCCGAAATATTTCGTCCAGCAAAAGTTCACTGACCAAGTGTTCTAAAATTCTTGACGGCTGATGATCCAAAGGAGAAGTAGACCAGGGAGGTGTCACCTACCTTAGTAGACTAAATCGTGTGTATGAAATATCCCATGCACAGAAATGATTGATATAATGACACCTTCAGAGTTCCAAACTTGCAGTCAACCACAAGAATTTGCTTTCTTTTGGTAATGAAACCTTATTCTTTGTTACCAAAGAAAGTGAAATGTCCATGTCCTCGTCGAAAAACTTGCTGAATTAAATATTGGTCAGATGTATTCATAAATGCGATTTCATGACATTTTCTTTTTCGAGAGCAAAAGAATTCTAGAGCGTTCTCCACCTCCCTAGCTTGCATAGTCTAAAATATTCTATACCATTGTGCCACCAAACAGATTAAAGTGACATGAAATCAATTTTGTGACAAGTTACACACATCATGCGTTTTACTGAATATTTTGAAAAATATAATCGAATAACGTCGACCTACTGTTATTATAGGCAATTATCACTCGTGTTTCTTTTCTTAATTGTGATACCAAACTTGAAAAATACTCCCGACCTCTCTAAACCACTCCTGCGGGGTTTGACAAATCTTTCAAAGCCGGATGAAGCTTTACGAGCCTGTACATTATTATCTGATTGCCTTTTCGTGTGTCTGTGTATCCGTGTCTGTCTGTCTGTCTGTCTCTCTGCTTGTCTTTGCCTCCTACCTCTTCGTTGGAATTTGGTTCGCCATAAGCTGTGCGAATAATCCTCAAATTACTAGACACACACCCACCGAGTTTAAAACCCCAAATCTAATCGACACGGAACGGTTCTGTCCCCTTCCCAAAACTCTTATTTGTGCATCTGATCGCAAATTGGAGACGAGACATGAATGTGTGAGATTGTTCCCTCGATACACTAATCCAGCGTTAAAAATAAATACCAGTCCGGAATCAGCGAAAGCTGCGCATACAAGACGGAAATAACCCCCATCGCCAGAACTAAACACGCCGGAACAAAACCGCGCTGAGCTGAATTGACTAAATGTCGTCTTCTCCATTAGAAACCACAGTTTTCTGGTTTGTAATTGTGAGCATCTCCCGCAGGCGTTGTCGTCATGAGATTTTTCTTTTTTTTTACTCGCCGGAACAATGTTTTCGTGGGAGGTATCCTCAGTGTTCATAAAGCGAGGGTCTGAATATACAATTTTGTATCAACATTTGACAACTAATTGATCAACATCTCTTTCAGTAATGTCTTGATTTTTGCTTCTGACGGTAGGCAGATTATTTCTTTGCAGATAGCGGCTGAAAGAGATCGCAGTTCGTCTTTTACGACCATGTGTTTTTAATTGCTGAGTATACGTCCTTCGCGCCAGGTTATAGCATTATACGTCTGTTACGCGTTTTTTTTTTTTTTTTTAAACAAGATTGCGTTTCCTTGCTATCAACTGACGTGAAAAGATAAACTTATATTGTAACTGAATACATGTGAGGCCAACAGATGCACACTTTCTCGCAAGCTCATAATGGAAAAGTTAAATGAATTTGGAAAATTTAGTTTCATTTCATACTCAAAGGAAAACACAGAATTAAGTGAACTTCATGCTTGTCCGTGCATGAACTTGTCATTCTGCACGAAGGGGATTTAAAATGGGCTTTAAAAAAAGATGTTAAAGAGTGAAAGATAAAAATGATCAGTTACAAATTGTATACGACATTCACCCTCCTTCATTACTCCACTCGTAAAGGAATCAATGAAGATAACATCCTGATATATCGTAATTCTCCTATGGTGCCTGGCTGTTTTTCTTCTAATTTCAATTAAATGGCAATTTAACTCGCCTGCCCATTATTTCAAACAGCGTAATCTCTGTCTTTTGATTAGTCGTCAAATCTTGTTCACAGTATCAACGACGAAATAGCCCGAGATCATAATATGATAATATAATTATATACAAACACACACACACACACACACACACACACACACACACACACACACACACACACATCCTACAAATTTACAAACACTCACAACTAATATGTAACACCGTTTCAACCTTCAAGACTATCAGAGATACTTTTTACAATTGCCTCTGTAATTGACGTCGACCTGCCTTATTTTCTCTCCTCCGTTTCTTGCATCTTCAAAATTTGAAACGAAAGAAGAAAATTGTCAATACACTTCCTATACGAAGAACCCTACAATCTCTTCTTGTCACACACGTTAATTTTTTTTTTCAATTTGAAAAAAAAAGAAGAAAGAAAAATAGGAGAAACGCAGGGAAAGTTTGTCATCACAACCTTCGCCGTCGCCTCGTAAGTATCTTGATGGAAGATCTCTCGGCGACCCCGTAGTAATCAGATTGTTGATACAGCTTTTTTCCATCCAGATGATTCTATTTGGTAAGACGGGCACCATCGCCTCGATCATCCCGAAGATAAACACGATGAGGAGAATGTCTCCAAAGTGATGTCTCCCTCTCTACACACTCACATACACACACACAAACGCACACACACACACACACACACACACACACACGCACACACACACACACACACACACACACACACACACCCGTACTCTGACATTCAACGCACACGCGCACGGAAACCCAGACACGGAAACGGGAATTTTTCATTCTCAATTCGAGCATAAAGAGGGTGATGATATCAGAACCTGAAATAATTATATAGTACCAAGGATTTCCCCAGTTGTATGATAGTATATTTCCAAGAGGGTTTGTGATTGTTAACACGATGAATTGCGGCTCGATGCTGCGTAGTAGCCGAAACAATTTGGGGCTCTTGTCGGAAATAATGTAACCTGTCATCAAAGTAATGATGTTGGGTACCTTCCCCATCGGTCCTGACTAAACTCTCATTATACACACAGCTGATGTAAGCAGAATATATTGAGCAAGCCACAAGTGAAAGAATAAGAAGTCAAGAGGAAATGACAACACTGACAACTAACAAAGTAACAATGCTGGAAATGAACGATCATTATGATAGTCATAATAATGATAAAGATGACGGACTGAATAACAATAACCAGTATATCTGTTTTCCATAATAACATGAATAATCTGTATGGTTATAGCGGGGATTAGCAGTAAACAATAATGACAACAGCGCTCCAGATCTTTTTTTTGACCAGAAAAGCGCTCAATGAATGCGTACTGTTTAGCACTTTGCAACAAGTAAAGGGACTGTACAGTACTGGTTGAGGTGAGGATTCAGGTTTATAACATTTTGTAGTGAGATAATGAGAAACCTCACATGAAACATGAAAGAACATGTAATTTCAAGAATGATTCAACGTTTATTTGATGAAAATTGGCCTTGAAATGACTGAGATATCCAAAAAAGCGATCGTAATAAAATTGACAGGCCACGACTTTTATTAGGATCTCTTTGTTTTACCTTGTTTTTAGATACATTCAGTCACTTCAAAACCGATTTTCATCAATTAAACTTTTGATTCCCTTTAGAATTGCATGCTCTTTAACATTTCACAGAGTGGATTCTAAATATCTCGCAAAACGTTACAAGCTGAATCCTCACCTCAACCAGTACTGTACAGTATCAACAACACACATACACGCGCGTACACACACACATACACACACGCACATACACACACACACACACACATACACACAGAGGTAGTACACATAAACACATAAAGAGCAGAAATGGAGATCTTTGAGAAAAGATATCTTAAGCTTCATCTTGACGAGCCTCCCCTATTAAATTGCGGAATCGCTCATATTCCTGAGACGAGTAAAATATAAGAGTACATTTTTTACATAACTCTTAGCCGGGGATTGCATATTTCACTAGAAAGTGATATCTCTTTCAGTCCTTAAAAATCTTTTAAACTCTTTTTGCTACCATTTTCAGTTTCGAACCTACCCTTGTACAAAGTTATTTTCAATCGTTAGATTACTACTGTAGAACCACTGGAGTAAATGGTGAAAATAGCTCGTATTACAACTAAAACCAAACATAATCAACTTGTTAGGCATTATGCATTAGCGGACCTACAGCTCCTCGAGTGAGTCTGGCATACCATATTCGGAGGTTGATTTTGTGTGTGTGTGTGTTTTGTGTGTGTGTGTGTGTGTGTGTGTGTGTGTGTGTGTGTGTATTTTGTTCTCTTGCCTCTACTTTACTATTAAGATGCTGCTACCAAACTAGCACGTTCAATTCAATTGCAGGGTCTTTCCACCCTTTCATTTTCGTGGAAAAATAAGCATTTATGAGTGGCCCGCATTTCTACAAGCTTGTCTTTTACGTGGGCCTCTCTTTTACAGTAACACAATTATTTTGAACATTAGTTTCACATGCATTATTGTGTATATATCTAGTATTGTTAATGCATTTTTCCCTTGAACTTGTATCAATAAAATGTGATATTGGAAATGAAATCTCAATTGAATTGAATTGAATTGACTTTATTTTTTTTTATTTGAATTGAATCTCTCTTTGTGTCTTCCAATCATGTTCATTTTATATCTGCATTTGAGCTATCTGAAATAACTTCAACAACCTCAACAACAAAAATTAAAGGAATTAGAATGCTCTTGGACACGACGGAAGAGGGCTTTGCTTGAGAACGATCCACATATTTAATGTTTCATGATTTGGTACAGATTTACGCTGCTGATCATTATCAAATAACATGCCTTACTTCCCCTGCCAATAAATTGTCGTTAACATTATCGATTTGCTGGATCGAAACGCTCCAAAAATGATCTGGGTATATCGCCTTTATTAGATTATACAACTCTCAGTACTGATAACAAAATCAATACTTTCCCGGTAAACAAGCACCAATTACTTCGTGCGCTTCAAAGATTCGGAGAAATTGAACAATATTGATGTAGAATTTCACATGAAACTAGATGGTGAGGCGTCATTAAGGGAAAAAAAAAACAATCTTGGGTATCTTATACTATAAAAGGATTTTGTTAATGTTTTCCTTTCTCGTTTTCGTGCGGCTCGTATCATTCCGTTTGGTTTTCGCAGTTTATTTACCCCAAAAGAACATTAATTTTAGGAAATTTAAAAAAAAAAATCATACTTTATGACGCCTGCATTCCTAATGAATGTGGACATTATTGTACAAGCATTGTGAGTGTTATGTGACAGACACATGCTTCAATAAAAAGACAATACATTGTATATGCATCGAGGGAGTAGCCTATCTTAAGAATTGTTCCATCCGCCATGAATATCTGAAAATCAGATTTGTTTGTGATGATTTAAATCTTACTTTAAAAAGAACATCGAAGATATTATCGTTTTCGAACGTATATGGAAGATCAACTAAATCAACCTGGGATAAATGGACCAGCACAAGCTTCATACAGTCGACCGGTTTAGTAACATTATTATATTCAAATGTACATATTATCACAATGAGGGCATTTCTTAAATCACAAAGCTTGCCCGACACTATTTTTTCTTGTTTGGCTCAATGATGCCGAATATTCAAGTTAAAAAGTCTTTCACAATACTGAATCATATTACGTCAGAACAAGTGGATTGAATAACTCATTACAAGATTACAAAGTCCTCAGCAGAAATGAAATATCCATATAGAGTGAAGCTAGTGAGTAAATCCGCCGATTCAAATAGAAAATAATTAGAAGCTGATGTGTCAAATAATTGGTCGTAAAATCTGATTACGCATCTAGGCAATATCCATCACGTTTCTGACGGAGAATGCATGGCTTAATCATTCTCCCTTCAAACCTCTGTCCCTTCGTACACGCGTAGTCTGCAGGTTGCAGTGCATATAGGGGAAGTTCAGCGGCGTAGTGGGCGCCAATGAGATGAAAGCTCAACCAATGAACGAGCTTCCTATCGAGCTTTCATAATCGTGAAAATTCGAGCAGCTTCTATACGAAGAGTCAGTTTGTTGCGTGAACACTCCTAAACATTCCGTAATGCCTAGGAGTAATTCCCTAAAATAGTCCCCTTCTTTGAAATCATCAAATGACTTCTGAATCACATGCATCACACTCAAGTCAGTGTATTCAAGGAGGTACATCGTGTGTGAGACCGCCTTGATCTGTTGATATGTTATAGTTATCTTTTCCCCTTCTGCTGCTGGCTGAGTGATACAACAATTTCACGTCTATCAAAATAAATGAAGTCTTTGAAATGTAACTCGAATTATGATAGATTATGACGTCCCTTCTGCCCGTCTATAGATTAGTGTACGCGAGAGATGGTCTTAAGCTGCTCAAACCTGTCACTTAAGTTACACACAGGAGTAAGATCTTCACATGAATAAAGTGTATCTATTTTATAAAGAACGAAGTCCAAGTGAAATGAATCCACGAATCAACATGAAATATATTCATCAGTTAACATGACACAGTTGCATATATAACCACAAGTCCCATTTTGGGTTTATAGCAGACAGTCAAGGCAGCAATAATGACATAAAGAATGTAGTATTCAAACTACCATTTCGTTGACTATTATCTCTTGTTCATAGTGATGAGATTTTGAAGTGTAATCCTTCATAACGTTTGTGATACAGATGGATTTGATACATTCGTGGAATGTTAATCATGCGAATGTACGGTGTTGCGAGGAAGCATTTTCGCAAAATTCATGAAACTGACCACTTGCATGTGGGTTGTTTGGTAATGCTTGCTCCTCAATGGTGCGCAAACGCATATTTAATCATGCTGTCGACGTGTAATTTATGTATGTGCAAATGTGTTTGTTTGTGTAATTTTTATGTTATTATAAAGCATATGCATATAAGATTGAATGTCAATGCATATGCATGTAAGATTGAATGAAAATTTGTGTAAACACAGATTGGTCAGCAATGGTCAGAGAGTGTTTTGTTCATCATGCAGAACCCATAATGAGAGCATATTTGAAAAGGACAAGAGTCAGCGTGCAAAGCAACAAAGGAGAAAACTGAAAATGATTGATATGCAAGATGACGTAGAAGTAAAAGTAATTCAAGCCCTGTTCTGAAACAACTCCATAGTGACATTTTTGTGCGGCTTGATAAGAATATTATGTATACGATACATTGATAATTTTTCTTCTTATTTTTTTTCTGGTTTTTTACGGAGGAGGGGGGGATGGAAAATGCCAGCAGATAAAAAAAAAATCGGTAGCTAATTGAAACAGCATCTTTCTTTCTTTCATTTGACATTCAAACATCTCCAACATTGAAATGAAATATTACGTAATCGATCAGACAGCGTGTCAGATATCATGTTTAATTGCGGAGATTCGTATCTGCAGAAGTGGGAGTAAATCACTGCGTCAGAAAAAAAAAAATCATGTGCGCCATCTTAAAGTCAGTCGACACTACGTTGGGACAACCAACGATTTGACAACCCCCTTCTACACGACAAGATTTGGTATATGAATTCAAAGCCAGACGAATCTCCATTGAGCTCAAGGATTGGTAATGTCATGAACTTACGAGAAAACGAAAAGACACTCGTAGTAGGCCTATGTTATGTTTCTCATGATTTTCCTCTTTTTCTGCCATGAAATGCTCCACAAATAACAAGAACAAAATTCGATTCGATGTGTATAGTTGTCTTGAAATATAAGATCCCTGCACACGATGACGGAAGAGGATTGCTTTTTGTCAGTGACGTAACAGAGGTACGGTGCATGTAACCTCTCAAGCTTTGCTCAGCTGTGTGTGTCTTTCTCATTTAGACACACCGTGGGCTATGCTTTTCACGGCCATCAATATTTCAGTGAGAACTGTATGTATTTTTTCTGTTCAGGGCATTGCATTTCGCCCATGTTGAAGATGGCGCCGCTCAATTCCTGCGCACTAGATTTTTTTTTTCTCTTTTTTTTTTCGGTCCCGTCCTGCGATCGTCGTGATCGATCATCCTATTAGCGGGTCAACGGACGGACTGCGCGTCAGAGACATCGCGGTTGAGGTGTGTTTGGACAAGACAGGGGCCGCGGAACGTCTTCTTCTTATGGGAGAGAAATGTGGACAGAAAGTAAAGGAATTATTGAACATTCGATATGTTCTCCCTCTCTCTCTCTCTCTTGACTCTCCACAAGATCTTATTCGGCAAGAGAAAAATGTTCACTACGTCTTTGCTTTGATACTTCACTTCAGGTTGTGTTTATCATGTTTATTAGCATCAATGAGTACATGTCACTGCAAAGAGTTAATAAAAGCAATTCCACTGCTCTTATCAGCGTTCACTAATCTCATAATGCTACAGTTGTTGTATGTGTTGAATGCTGAACTTCATCTTTCCTTAAAAACACACAAATTGTCATTATGAAACGATGAGTGGGCATGCACCAAGCATACTCCGATTATGACTTGACTATGTTCGCCTTGAATGATATACATTGAATTCTTGAACATTAACCTTCAGCACTGTCTTCTTTTAGCACCCATGCAGCATGAGAATTTGCAGGGACTGGGGAAGCTGGGTGACAATAATTATGCTCCTCTTACCGCTCAAACTCCATGATGTATTTGGCAAGACCTCCCCCACAGGGGTACGTTGGGGAGATTTCGCGCGTCAGACTGTTTAACTGACCCCAATTCTCCGGTGTCTGAATATACACTGTTTCAAGGGCCTGATGAAATTTGTTGGCAATTGGTTGTCGTGAAGGATATTCCCTCAGAAGACAGCTAACTCAATCACTTTGTTGCTATAAAAACTTGCTCATGCGTATGTCCAAGCAATAATCCATGCAGAATAACAACTATCAATTTCAATAATCATTTTGTGGCTGTATCGATTCACTAATTTGCCCAACTATGTCAAACAAATTGAAGAAGGCACTGATGAGCTCGACAGCAAATTATTGATTTTTTTTTGTCTTCATCAAAATAAATAATGTACATTAGAGATGTGGGACGAAGCAAAAAAAAAAAAAAGAATATGTGAGATGTACGAAATGAAGCAAACGAATAACATGTAAATATCATAACATGATCATAGCAACATTGCGCTTGTGTTTCTTTTTTTTTTGGTCAAAATTCAAGCTGTATGAAACAATCGACTACATTGTTTACCTATCTAATTACCATCGTTGTGACATAATTCTAATTATCATACACGAAGTGGAAAGGAGGAAATCACTGCATAAAAAATATCGCATAACGTTTTGTATTGTGTGTTTGTGTGTTTGTGTGCGTGTGAGTGGATGGGGTGGGGAGAGGAGAAGGGGGTTAAAGGTGAATGTCACCCCCTCCCCCATCTCTGGGGAAAATCATCGCGCGGTAATCGATTTTGTTTTACTTTTTGAAATTAATTTTGCGATCTCGTTGAAGATTAAGATATCACCGGAACAACTGTACGCAGACACGGCAAAGAGGGCAACATGAGTCAGAGAATTAGTGCAGAAAATTTTGTGGCTTGTTTGATTTACTTTGAGTCCTATATTTTTTTTTCCCGCGCACAATTTCAAACGGACGAAAAAGTATGCAGGCATTATGCATAGTAATGGCATGTATAGAGGTTAATAAATGAATGGAACTTCATTGTGTGTATTTCCACACAATGAAGTAAATCAACACAAAAATACATAACAATTTCATACATTTATGTATAAATGAACATAAAATGGAGCATTCGACGTGGGACCTCCGCAGCGGAGATGAAAAAATATATATTCATATATTAAATGTGACTGGATCACTATTATCACATATGTAATTATGAAAGCAGCTGAACGATTTTGTCCACCAGATAATATCTCACTAAGGTCCTTGTGTTGATGTCGTTTGAACGCGCTCTCGAAATTCCTCAGAAAAAGTTCTGCAATGAAAGTTTGATATATCATATTTCTCTTTTACCTGCATTATCTTCATTAAATATGAAATCATAAGAAAGCCTGATTAATTATCTTTAAAATGACATCTCACTTGATATGATTGGGTGTTCCTGGAATGTGCAAAACAGCTGGGTATGGGGACAGATCAAAGGTAAAAAGTCGCAACAATTCTGCTATCGATAATGTACAGTTTTGATGAAAAAAAGCCACAGGAATAAGCAATGCTGAAATGAGAGCACTTTCACAAACGCCCACTTCCTAGACATTAGATGACTTTTTGGTCAATCTTTATGTTTAATTTTAATCTGCAGATACTACTGCATTTTTTTTTTAATTCATGGATGAAGTCTGGAATCTAATGATAATCTCACAAAGCATTCTTTTCAAGCACATTCCTTCCCTGAAACGACAAAGCAAATGGGAACTACACTGTTTGGCATAACATGTTTGCTCCATTTTGCAACATTTTACATTTGACCTTTCCTCATACTCAGTCATACTGTGCATTCCAGGAATGCATAACGTAAACAAGTGAGTTGTCGTTGTAAAGAAAATTAATCAGGCTTTCTTATGATATCACATTTGAATGAAATGATGTAGGTTTAAGAGAAATATAATACATCAAATTGGACTTGCAGAACTTTTTTGAGGAGTTTATATTGTAGTAGGCCTATGTATGAAATGTCTGTGTAAGTGTGTACATGAGTGTACATGTGGGTAAACAATGCAAATGACATATGCACGAGTTGAAATGTGGCATTTTGAAAGGGTGTCGAAATATATGCATGTGCGTATCCATATGGTAAATGCTGAATTCTGTTATTGAATTGATTGTATTATCGACGATGATCATAATGATTGATTTTGATTGCGCAATGCGTGATCAATGACGGACGTTGCCATAACCTACTTTCTTGTCATCCGTGCTGGCGGAAAAGGCCATGAAATATACAACAAATGCAAATTATAGATGAACGATTTAGTTGGTTTATATGGTCATTTGAGAATGCTGTGTTTAATTCATACTTTGCTTATATGTATATATATATATATCTATATCTATCTACCTATATATGTATATATATATATATATATATATATATATATATATATATGCGTACCTGTGTTTTGGTGCCTTGTCTGCTACCGGCGGTTTCACGCTGTCGCGATCTTCAACAAACCATATATTCCCGACGGATATATACCCAACGGATATATATATATATATTATATATATATATATATATATATATATATATATATATATATATATGTGTCATATATACATGTATGATACATATTGAATATTAAGTAAAATTTACATTATTTATTCGGCAAGACGTGGTTATAATAGTGTCTGTGGCACGATCTGTCACTGATTTAAGATCGTGCCATAGGTATAGCGCCGTTCATCTTCCACCGCGAACACGTTACCGTAATGTCTCCCATGCTCACCCATCCGGGAGCTAATCACGTTACGTCCTCACCAAGAATCGAGTTATCACGGCGCACCACTTAGATTATCTAATTAGGTGAAATATGAGATCGGAAACTATGTGTCATGGCGACGCAATGATCACATAACAGATATACAATCGTGGCTCTTACAATATTATCTGACAATTTTTCCTTCGCAAATCACATTTCTACTTTTTTTTTTCTCTCTCAAAGTATTATGGCGCTTTAAAAATGTACCAGAAATAACGTGTCGACGGAATGTATGCGCCATTTTCACAGAAACCTCTGGCAGAACTGCCACTGTAAATGGACGCTCATACAAAATATGATATTATATTTCGACTATTCTCCCTTCTCGTCGCTAATAGATGTGACATTTTCAGTTTCAACTTGCCTTCAAACTATAATAGTGTAAACAACAAATTAGTTAAGATTTCAGGGCGATCAAAACATTGTCAATGGAAGGGTATGGCTATTCAAATATCCATAACTCATCTTAGCTTCAGTGGATTCGACCTAAAGGTCCCCCTGATCTAAAGACTGTGGAGGTGTTTACACATTCCCAATTTAATTTGTTTGTCATCTTTTTCACATCTTCAGGAACAAGTGCCTTATCTTTCCTTCATCTCTGTGCTCGGGATATACAATGAGTTAGATAAGGTCATTCAATTTCTTGGTATATATTCAAACTTTGTGTGTATACTAGAATACACTTTCTGACCTTTCGACGATACAGGCACCTGAACAAACCCACGTAGTGCACATTTGAAGACTCAAGTCACAATTCCTTCAATTACATTCAAATTTGTATGTAGGCCTACACCAAAATACAATATCTGACACGTCTGGAGACTCATGTCACAGAACTTTCATTTTATCGTCATTTGATGGCATACTGTTAGTCTCCAATTTTACAATGATGATTTGCCCTATTTTGTCGGAAGTTTTTCAGAAGCAGTGCATTACTTATTTTTCACAAAAATTTTCCTGAAGAAAATCATTTATAGACAAACTGCATGGCAAATATCTCTTTGGGATCTTACAGCCCGCTTTATCATTGTGATTTCTCGCTTAGTTATACGACTTGGTGGCTTATTTATACGACTTGGTCGTATTCGCTTTGAATTACTATAATACTACATGGGTTCTGGACACAAAATCAAGGCGATCTTGAGGAGTGAACAATAAAAAACTCTCCCGCAGTGAGCGTTCTCATCGAAATTAAACTTGAGGTGCGGTGGTGTGTGAAGTTGTTCGCTGTGTTAATGTACCGTACAACTTGGAACCAGCGGGAACGTCCTTTCTGATGTGGATGATCAAAGAATTGAAATTACCATGACCTCTGCTCCTAAAATCTCTCTTCTGTTGAAAGATATGCATGTTTTTCGCTTATACTCTTATCCTAGAGATAGTGCTCGTCTTCGATGAGCCCTTCTAATTTCAAGGAAAATAGAAGAGAGCACTGATTTTTCTCTTTGTTCTATAATCGGTTGTGGTGGCATGAACAAAACAAGAAAAAAAAAAGAAAGAAAAAAATACAGCACGCGGCGTTTTGGATTCATTCTCTTTCTGAACGGGAAGGATAAATCCAGTCGCCTGTGCAAGAGCCACCGTATTGGTATCCCTCTCGAATAAGTATTGCCTTTGTAAGAAGATAACGTGTTGTGGTGTCAGACTCCGGGAAGGGGGGCAGGGAGGCTAAGTGAGCAGTGCACTAGACCCATGCACATACAAAAAGTACCGAGTTTGAAAGTCCCGAGTTTGATCATCCATAGCTGCATGGGCGAAACAAAAAGGACTAAGAACTGCTATGGATCAACCTGCTTTGCCCTCCGCATGGAAAATAAGGCAACGATTTCATCAAAATTATGGGTCATTTCACTCGACAGATAGGTGTGAATGTATGAATCCCCAATGGGATAACTGGCTCAAGTAAGATTAAACAATATATGGGCATGATGGGTATATGATAATTACTGTAGAATAATGGCATTATGATGTCACTGTGCTCTGTAAAAACATCGGTGTTAGATTTAACACCACGGGTGTTAAATCTAACACCGATCAAACTTCAATAGAGGACCACACCCACAGGTGTTGAAAATGCACTGTGATGGTGTTGAAAAGTGTTCACCTGACACTTCGTGGTGTTAATTTGACACTGTACCTGGTGTTATTTTGACACTGTACTGGTGTCAATTCAAAAAATGACACCACATGGTGTTGATTTGAGATATTTGTTGGTGTTAATATCAATGGTTTTAACACCCGTCCAGCTTCAATAAGAGACCACACCAGCTGGTGTTACTTTGGTGTAAATTTATTTTCAAATTTTTCAAAAATCTAGTATTTTGATATAAAATTCATGATCGTCTTGTTTGAATTAAAAATCAACAAGAAGTACAGTTTACTAAGAAACTCTTCAAAAAACAGTTTAAAATTTGGAAATGACACCCGGAGGTGTTAATTTAACACCATAAATGAGCACCGAAAATTTAACACCAGCTCGGTGTTCACTATTTAACACCGGACTTTTTGCAGTGTGTATTTAGCGTGTAGGGTACTGCAACTTGGACTTATATGTTGTGTCCAACTGTCATCTATCGGAAGCAACTTAGATTTACGCATACGTATCAAAGGAACATGATTATGTTTGCTACAGCGAATCGCTAATCTCAGTCACACAGCGCACTTTACAAACAAAACAGACACTAGCAGCTGCATTGCACTCAAACGCGCGTGCTATTTTCCAGAATGCTTACATGATAAAACAAACGCTTTGATATTTTCACCTTTATCTACCCCTCGTCGACTTTTGCCCGCTACAGATATGTATTTTACGCTTTCGACAAGAAGAACTCTACTGAAGGGTTTGCATGTTCTAATAAGTCTATGGCAACAATAGACGAATTCTAGTCTTACCGCTCAGTATACAAAAGTGATCACAGTGATGCTTGGGAACAGCAAAGGAGAAAATAGCATGGGCATTGGCATGTGACAGAATGAAATTGGAACGCTGAATCAGGAATTACATGTCAATAGGTAACAGAGTGGGTATCTACGAACTCACGAGCTTATAAATCCCCCCATTTGTCACCGCAAACATCGACCTGCTCGTGGCTCGGACTGAAAATGATGGGAGCAAATCCCAGATCGAGATGGCACTGTAGATACACAGGCGAATGCACTTTCGCAGCATTCGTCAATAAAGAAAGGTGGCTATCAGAGCTGGGGAGTATTTCGCCCAGCATCTACCACAAAATGAAAACGCAATCGTGACATATCACGTTATCATATTTACGCTCTAGATATCATTCTGCTCTTTTCTCCTATTTTCACAGTGAAACAGTACCGATTAAAGAAACCAGTTTAACCTTAAAGTTTACTCGGAAATGTACTCTGCAGTGAGGGAAGAATTGTAATGCAGTGAATGTTCATATTTAGCGAGGTCACATTTCTATCTTTCATGAGAATCTGTGTGACCGTACATTTTCTTTTACACTGGTATGGCTTGTTTCTGGCTAATCAGCGATACTGCAAGAGCCGGCAACTTATACGCATGCGCAGAACCAAACTACTCTGTTAACATTGGAACGTAACGGCTGGACCTGGCGGACGCACTACTTGACTCGCGCAAGCTCTGAAGCGCGACTCCAATACTCATCTTGCATCGGAAGTCTCCTCGCTCGACACAACAATTCTTGAACTATTCTCGCCCATGAATGTTATATGAAGCATCCACTTGATTCTATGGTTTGGACAATTACATTTTTGATCATATAAGTACCTAAAAACAACGGACGAAGGGAACGAGGCATCCTCGTAAAGATCACCTCTGGATTTTGTTCGGTCTGAGCGGTCTAGGCGGCCACTCCGCGGAGGATTGCGAGGAAAAATTTCTGGACTGGAAAAAAAGTGTTCTATTTGATTTTGTGAGATCTAGAGGTAAACAGAGAGACAGAAGGATGCCTTTGGTGACGAGACTATCTGGGGAGGGGGGCATTCTCGCTGATTCAAATCGTAGTCGAAACGGTAGACGAGGATGAGGAGTTGGAGATCCCACGATCACCAGCTAGCACGGAAGGCAGTGGCGTCGACGGAGGGGACAGGGGTGAGGATCGAAACGGCGGCAATGGCATGGCGATCGGTGGGTGGTGGTGGTGGTGGTGGACACCAGAGCAAGGCTATGCGCCTGCTACAAGAGCGCGACGTCGGCTCGTAGATCGAACGGCGAGCGAAGGCCAGCTCCGAATCGTCCCTGTGCTGGGCCTAAGAGAACGGAGCAAATCAACGGATGACGACAGACCCGACTTCTTCGAACTTCGAGCAAAAGGCAAGTTATGCATCACGACACTTCGTCACCATCAATGTTATCCGTGACATAACGATATGTTGCATCAAATATTAAAAGCCGTATATTGAGAAAGGCGAACGACATACATGTATTACATGATTTTCGAATTTGAAATTGGGACACAGCACAACACGCATTTCTCTAAGATAAAACTTAATGCGTTTTACTCCAGGGCCGCGTAGGAACCAAAGGTGCAATTGTACTTCAAATTTGCCGTCTTAAATACATTTTGGACATTTTGTACAGTGTATCTTATTCTGTTTTTATGCTCAAAGAAACGGCTATTGGATTGAGAAGGGAAATTCAAGGAAGAATAGAAGCTTGCATCTTAAATACAGTAAATTGAAAAAAAAAAAACGAGATATGTCTTTTGAACATCTTCTTTCGCATAATTTCTCAGATGATTATTTGGAAATTTGGTAATACGAGTTATATGTTGTTGATGAAATCAATTTACACATCGATTTTCCTTCTTTGAATCATGAACATTGTAATCTGCTTCCTGATATTCTATGTGATATTACTGAAAAGAATCTTGATTTATTTATGAAATTGTGTTGGAAGAAAAATAAATCAAACAAACAAACAAACATCTCAAATCAACGATCACATAAATTGAAAACGTGGTAACTATATCAACACATTGTTTTGTGTTTATGAGTGTTTGAAATCAGTTTTGGATTTGCAGTTGAATAATTGTTGAATGCAACATTATTTCTGATTCTTTATGACACGGATCATTGAACTAATTTAATCATGAAGGAAATCATGATCATGACGGAAAATCAATAACAGTTCAGTTTAACTGAGATTATAACGAGGGATCTGTTTCGGGAGGACATCAAAACTCGTGGTACATACATTCCTTCAGTCGTTGATGATAACTTTGCGGTCTCGAGCACTTATTCTTTTTTTAACAAAAAGAACACCACGGCAGGTGTGGCCTGAAGTGGCATTTTGGTTAAAATGGAACATGGAAGCTATTTAGTGAGATTTGTTCATACGATCATTTCTCCACTGTAGAATAAAAAAATGTTTGAATCACAGGGCATTTGACATCGTTTTATTCATTTTTTACCTCAATTCATTAGCATCTCTCTCTATCTATCTTTTTTATGCATCTAGAAATATAAAAAATACATGTTTATTCTACAAAGTGCAGATTGTATTTTTGCATAGATCACTTTCAATGTATATAGGAAAATATATATATAGAAAAATCCTTTGTGTGGTTCAAAACTGTGGCAAAATTCATTTTCAAGGCAGATCTGTCTGAATCGCCTGCAGAATTAAAGAAAATAGATGCCAAGGGCGTAATCGTTGGGTATAAAGACTGCTCACGCTGACCTCATATACAAGAACAAACATAGATGATATTAATTTTTTTTTAAGTGTTACATCTGCTTTGTAAACACCTCTTTTTTTCCGCTCAAATTTTTACTTCCAAAATGGCCACCGACATCAAAATAATAAATGTTTTTAGTATGCAAATGGAAATTCTTCTCAGCTTTTGCAATTTCTTTCTGTGTTCTGCTGAACACAACCTTGTGATAGTTTTAATATAATATTAAGTGTATATTTAAGTAGGCCCTATATGTAAATCATGTCCTATTTCAGAAACTAATTATTACACAATTGTGGTTTGCATTTTAGTATAGAATTCTTGTTCTTTTATTCTTTAATCATATTATATGCATACCCCACTTCCCTTACTTAATTAAATTAAATTAAATCACCTGGTCTGAACTTCTTCCGTTCTCCGTTTCTCTTTCACAAACACCGATTATCCTGGGCTCACAGCCAAACAAGCTTGCTTTCATGTAGGTCCCATCATACTTCTCTTTGTACAACTCCATTTCGATTTTGGACCAGTTATCATTATAGTTACTGTTATTGTCATGTATGCATTTTTTGGGCAATTGTTGACAAGGTAAAAGAACTTGTGTTGTTATTTTTTGATGCAATATTGATATACAAGAAGTATGAAATGAATTGAAATTGAAATTGAAATTATAAACTGATCTTTTCCTCCCGAAATCATCTCTTCTCCATTGCTTTCAGTGTTCTTTTTCGAACCTCAGTCAGCTATGACTGTTACATGTAAGCCCCCCCCCCCATTTAAAAAGTATAACAATTGAAATAAAGTAGCATGCTTTATATGTGTGATCACTTAAGAAAAATGGGACCCTGTTTACTTCAAGTAGGCCGTACATAGGTCAATGCTTTGGAGAATGAAAGAGGAAGGAGAGAAAAAAAAGGCAGCAAATATACACACACACAAACACACACACACACACACACACACGCACACACACACACACACACAAACACACATACACACATACACACATACATACATACGCACACACACTCACACACAAATCAAACAACCAACCCCTCTCCCAAAACACGGAACCAAATTAACTTGACCGACAAGTGATTTCAGCGGGGAACCAGTCGTATGAAATTTGCGTCAATGAGTTGTGAAGTGGGTCCCAGGCTGACCGTAAAAGAGGTTCGCTTGCGACAGAATAGATTGCATCTCTTCGATGAAAAAAAAAATCCAAGTAGCCCTGTATCAAATGTTAAACTTATGTAAAAGACAACGTGGCAATGAATTGCGACACCTCGGGTAAACACACTTAAACAAAAGGTATGATATAAGTGTGTAGAGTTTATATACATAATCATATACAAGTGCAAAATGTAGGATTGACAGAATTTTACTGTTGATAACAGCTGGGGAAATTCCACGCATTTTAACCCTTTCTGTGCCAGAGATTTTGGACAGTGTGTACAACGTTCTGGGATTTTGTGCACCAATCGGCACTCAAAGCACATAAAAAATGGTCTATGCATTTACTCTTCTGTGAGGTTGTAAACTGCTTTTGTATATTGACACTAACAGTGCCAAGGAGCAAACTCGAACGCCCAAATATAGGAATATGTAAGCTACGCAGTCGAATTTCTGTACACTCTCACTGATGAAAGCTCAAACACTAAAGGCGGCGCCGCAGTGAACGCAAACTCGGTGTTTCTCGTTTCTCAAGAATCTCAACATGACTACTTCCTCTTGTGTTTTCTCTCTCTCTCCCCCTCGCCTTTTGGCTCCAGATGTAATGAAAAACTATTGGCTACGTCAAACGTTCATGAGTTGGTGGGCCCTTAGAAGCACACCGTTTGCGGCAGGTAGGCATTCAAGGCCTCGTCAAAATATACTTTTGTTTCCAATTCATCTCTATGTGGAGACATTTCTAGCTGTTCAAAGAGCTAAAAGGACGACAAACAGCAAACAAAAGTAACAAATTCATCAACGCGACTCTGAAACGAACTTCAGAGGGGTGTGCCCATACGCCTGACGTAAGACATGGTGCGCAGACTCTCGACGTAATTTATAGCATTGTCTCGTGTGGCGCCTCTGTGTATTGTTCTTTCATCTTCAAAAGACTGATGGTAATATCAGGCCATGTATAGGGAAAACAACGGTATATTTTGACAGAGCGCTTAGTATCGTGGACCGAGGTGTCGCAATCTGTTGCCCCGTGTCACTTCGTGATTCCCTGCATGTATCCGCTCGAATGTGCCCCCTTGATGTTCATCATCTGTCGTACCCTTCCTTACGAGATGAAACACAACACACCCCGCCATTACTATTTCAGTGTGAAATGTGCTAGTGCATGATTACACTGCGGAACCGCTTTTACCATGTAAACCCTGTTTCCACTTGAATCAGTGAACACAATGTTTGGTTGTACCTGTGACCGCATTGTATTGAAGGTTGTAATTCACTTTGGAAAAATCATTTACTTTAGGTGACACCCCCGCGAAATTTACGCCCCAACCATTAATGAAATAAAAAACTTGCCAAAATTTGTATCTTCAGGAACCTCCCCATTCGTTAATGAAAACGTAAAGTGTTCTTCAACGGGAGACACTCTTTTTCAAGTGCAAGTTTACTTTTTAAAATCTAATTCGAAAGTTAAAGATGCAGACAAGGCAGAGCAGTGAAAGAGTAAACCAAACCAGACACTAAAAAAAGTGTGATACATTTCTACAAAGACATGATAACGATAAATCACCAATGCAACCAAAACAAAGCGGTATAGCCTCATGCCCTACCGTCACTAGTCACCCATTTCAAATTTTAATTTGTTGCTTCTCATACATTATATCTCAAAATAAAGAAAAAAAAGATCTAACACTGATATAAACATACTATATTACATGTATAAATGTACTTGTAGAGCTGTAAGCTAAAATAAGAGAGAGAGAGTAAGAGATACAAAGTATAGAGAGTGGAAATATCATTCGACACAAAGTGAACAATCATACTGTCGCCTGGGTGGGAAGAAAGTGAGATGACGCTATACAAAACAAATAAAATGGTTATAACGCCACAGTTTTAACGATTTGTTCAACAAAGTTCATAGAGGTGACAATGTTATGAAGCACATATCAGTATTAATCGCGTATACGAGCTTCGCAAAAGAAGAATCTATCAAAACATCTGTCATCGGAACCCATGTCCTCCTTTACTGGAAAAGATATAGAGGGCCAGCCACTTCGAATTTGTTTCATGATTGAATTATTTTAAGTCAGTTAATTCAGTTTCCGTTTGGTTACATCTTAATGCAGTTATTACAATTTTTCCCCTTTAGTTTTATTCCCATGAATGTTTGATGTATATACTTGTTATACCAGAAGTTTGATTGTCCTCTTTTAATGCTCTAAACTGGAATCAAGTTGAGTGATTAAACCAGCGCTTAAAATCTCTATTTCGTCACTTCTTCACACACACTTTGAGTGAGGCTATACCATATTTGGCTTGAATCACACTTCGGCGAAGTGATGCCCGCCATTAGTGATTCACCTGTACAAGTTGTTTTCGCACCTATTGTATATTCACTGGACAACAACATTTTAATATACATGATGACACTTTACGCAGTCTCTTCGTGGATTGTCTATCAGATATTATTCTTATAGCGACCTTCGATAGTTGAATATACGTATCTTGCGTTTGCTCGATTGTTGCACAACTATGATGCTCAAACGCGTGGTTCCTAAAAGCACATTCATTGCATTGGGCCATATTAATCGATTCTAAACTTCTAGTATTTTTCAAAATGCCTCTCCAGGTCTGAAAAGTAATCTTAAACCAAATATTCCGTTCCACTTATGTATGATTTTCAAATATAAGTGTAAAATGGTTTTGCTACAAGGACCCAAGGTACTGCATACTGTTACAAGCCCATGTTTTATTGTACAACTTTCTGAATCATTTTTTTTCTCAGCCACTGTCTTTATTCAGTGATACCTGTCACTCATTTTATCAATAATATTTAACTTTAGCAATATCTTCTACATTTCATCTGATTATTTAGTCGTAGATGTTCTTTATTTTGTATAAACGAAGGAGAAAGGAGTAGGTGGGATTTGGGCGTCGATAACCCATGAACCGAGCTATAGGAATGTAAGATTTGATATTCCTTAATTCTTATCTTTTATCAGTGGTGTGCTCTATTGTTTACTAAGTGTGGTCTACATGTGTTTTTCATTATTTTTACATCCACGTATAAATTCAACTTGTTCCTGGCTAAATCAATTTTCATCTGTGTATAAGACCGAATAACAATTTTGAGAAATGTGTAATTCTGCATTTACTAGAGATGGCAAGTGTGCACGTCTGTTGTTGAGGAAGGCCACATGTTTGCAATTCTTATTTGATAGGAAGGCAAAAGATTTTCATTCGTATTTGAAACTACGCGTAAACGTCTAAAAGTCTGTGTTCACATACCTTTCCAAATGAAGATTTGTTTCATGCGTTTTCCTACTGAGCTTCACATTCCCCTTTGTATTCACAGTACTCCATACTTTCTTCAATGTGTTTATTTATTTATTTATTTATTTATTTGTTTATTATTATTGATTATCATTATTATTATTAGTACTATTATATTTATTTATCTATTTATTATTATCATTTATCTATTTATTTATCTGATTATTTATTTATTCATTTATCTATTAATAATATTATGTTTTGCATGTGATGCCATTGCAACTTCTACAGTCTGCAATAACTGCTCAGGATCTTTTTACCGGGGGATTTGTATGTCTGAAAGAGGAACCAATTATACCGCTTTCTAATTTCTTGTATTTAGGCATGAAAATGAGAGGCCTTTTTCTCTAGTCATAGCTGTATAATGTCCTCTAAATTGTCAACCAAAACAGGTATTTAATTCTTGGAAAAAAATGGATGACGTAATTCGAATATTTACTATGACTCATTCTGTCCTGTATGTCCAACCTCATAAAGCTACTAAGAGTAATAGTTTTTTTTTAATCCCAATTGATGAGGATGACGACAACCCTGACTCAAATTCATATTTGACTTCTAAAACCAATGAACTAAAACTAGTTCTTGTTTTTGATCTTACATGATGTCCAAGATCACACTTCTTCTACAAGTTACTGTTTGAAAAAGATATTATTTCATTATCTCACTGTCATCAAAATCATGTTTAGTCTCTTACTTTAACATGAGGAGTTAAGATGAAAATTGAGATCAGCATATAATAGGCCTATTCATAAATGAAGTAAGATTCACACATGGTGTTATTGACCTCAGCCACATCAGTGAAACATGGCTGCAGGGCCCCATTTCATTAAAAAAAAATGATATGACAGCAACTCTTGCTGGATTGGTAACGACAAAATCTCAGCTTCCTGATTACTGTTGCTATGGGAAGTTGCAATTCCAGCAAGAGTTGCAATCCTAAAACATCTTTTATGAAATGAGGCCCCCATGATTATGTTACCTTCCTCTTTTATTTCCATTGATTACTAATAACATATATCTATAAGAAAAGAGCTGTGGGGTTAGTCTTTCTATCACAACGAATCTAAACCATCTATAATCAGACGAATTTAGAATTATGACGGACACTTCTATTTTTTTTTTTGTTCGAGATAAAAGCACCACAAAGAAGGGAAATATGGTTGTCGGGGAAATTGACAGAACACGAAATTCTAATTTGGCCGAGTTTGTCGAGCTACTTCATGGTACTTTATCAAAAAGTATCCCGAGAACTTAATATGTTTTATTTTGGGCGAGTTTAATTCAAATCTTCTGAATTATGAAAACCGTATCTATCAAAAGGGTCTCAACGAAATGTTCTCAAAGTCTTTTGTTCTTCTGATTTACTTGAATTGATGATGCATTTGTTAACAATTTATATCTGATATCACACCTGGTGGTGTAGTTTTTGATATTATTGACCATTTTCCTATGTACGGACTCCAAATATTCAAATTGCGACGAATAACGTATCGCATAATTTCAGTTTTGTGTCATGTAAGAGTTTAACCTTAATAAACTGAGGTTAAGGTTGAAATCTGCTGATTGGTTGATTGTCAAAAAAGACGCATACTAACTTTTGAACCTTTATAGATATTTTACAAATCAATTCGATATCGCCATGCCTCTTTGAAAACCGTCTAAATTTTTGAATCGTTTAAGCGCAAGTTGAAACTCTTTTTGTTAAATTCGTACTAAGTAAGACATTTACTATTCATTACCTAGCTGGTCTCTACAACCTAAGGGTTCATCGTCAATCATTGAATTCATCATGGTGTAATCTTTACATCATCATATTTGTACAAACCTTGCTCAGCTGTTTGAGCTCCGAAGCACCTCAGTTCCCTCTTCCGATCCCGATGTTCAGCGTGTAGACTTTTACTCTTCCTTTCCTTTTCATTTCCTTTCTTTTCCTTTCAATCTTTCTTTCCTTTCTTTCCATTATTCTGTTGTGCTTTATTCCTGTCAATGATATACCCTTCTGTCAAGTCATGTTATGTCTTTGTGTTTCTCCTGTCTTGTTCTGTCCTGTCTTGTTCCGTCCTGTCTTTGTAAACAAATATGTTCACAAGAATCCTTTGAGTGGTTCACAATTTACAAGCATGCTTTTCAGTGGACCTCTCAATTTTTTTTTCTTCTCCAAACATAACTTTGCACGGTATGCATGTATAATCTTTTATTTGTTGACCATTATCTATCATGTGACGTTGAAATCATGCCTACTTTGTATCTCCGGATTTATTTTGTGTTATGTTTTGCTGAGAAAAGAATGAATGAAATAAATGTTATGAAATGAAATGAAAATTACAAAAAATAGTGTTCCGGCAACAATGGCAGAATGGGTTGCAAAATTACTCCTTAAGTGTATTAGTGAGAAAACAGACTCTTTCATAAATACTGAAAAGAACATACCGCTACAAGTAATCTCCGATATATTTGGCATCGTAAAATCTATGTTCAGCTCAACGACAGTGTAACAATACATTGTAAGTTTTATGTTAAGGGTACGTGGAAGGTGATTAAACAAGCGGTGAAATGTATATAATTTCGATAACAACGCTCCTAATCATATACTCGAGGATCGCCTTCAAAGACCGTGATTCTGGAGGCGATTATGACTGCAATAGCTTGTTTTTGCAGATTGTATGCTATTCTGAATTGTGAACCGGCTGAAAAATTAAAGTAGCAGACTTCAAAGCTGCCAATTGTATTTGTAGGCCTATTTTTATTTGGATTTATTTGTATTTGAAGCGTGTATTTGTTTTATGTTATAATGCATTACATTGACATTGTTTGTAGTTGTGTTACATTGATATAGCTGATTCTAGGTGCACACATTGGTCGGGGTCGAAGGCCTCGAGCTGGGTCTAGGGCAATTACCCCCTGGGCAATTACCCCGGACCCTTCTCCTGGCCCTAATCCTAATCCTGAACCTAATCCCAACCCTAACCCAAATTCCTAACCCTAAACCTAACCCTAACCCTAATCCTAACTCTAACCTTACCACTAACCAGTATTTAGCCGGGGGGGGGGGGGGGGGGGGGGGGGGGGGGGGGGGGGGGTAATTGACCGGATAAGCTTCGGTGAATGAAGCCCCATTTGAACAGAACCTTTCAAACCAAACACGGCGACGACATCCGGGCAATAATTCATTTATATCTTTTTATACGCTACCTGTTAAAACGATACCCGCAAATTTTTGCTCTGACGTTGTCGCAGTAACTTTTGCCAAATTCTATCCCAGTCAGCTGGGGTAATTACCCCGACATTACTCAAGCACTACTTTGTTCCCCGGACGTTGTCTCGACGTTATCGGGGTTAAAATAGGACTGAGGTTTGCCTTTTCCTCCCCTGGCAACCAGTGGCATGCACCTGAATCACTACTTTCTTTATATCACGTAATATGACTAGAATATCTCCTTGTATTTTACATTAAAGATACTGAAAGATACTGAAAACATCAGATTTATTTAGTTACAACGTCGGCATATTTATGTATAAATTTTCTGCCAAGGAGTTACCGGATGTTTTCACTCGCATGTTCAGGAAAAACTATTTGATTCATAATTATCCTACCCGCCAAAGTGACGCATTTCACCTTCCACGTACTCGAACAATTTTCGCTAAAAAAAACGATAATATATACGGGCCCTAGATATTGGAATGACCTCTCCCCCGAAATAACAAGCTGCTCGTCTTTATATTCCTTTAAACGCAAATTAAAAGAGTTTTTATTGAGTGCATATCTTGCAGAAACTGAATAATTGTAATGTCTTATGTAATATTGTGGTATGTTATTGTCCGATCAAACATTCTTGTCAACATGCTGCAGATTCCATTTTGGGTCTTGCTGTCAGGCTCTCCGAATTCATCTTTATCAATTCCACATTCTACTTCGCTTCCCTCTCTTCCTCTTTCCCTCTTTCTCTCTCTAACTTTCTATGCAGAGCTTGACGGCGGGCACCAAATGGCTTGATAGCTGTACATGTTACTTCTTGTGTCTTACTGATCATATCCTGGCGATAGCTTTAATGCAACAACAGTTTATAGTGTATACCAAAGTAGGCTTTATGATTACTCAAATCATGTTGTACTCCTGAAACCAATGATAGCTTGGTCACAGTAACAGTTCACATTTTAGTATTTTTTTTTTTCTTATTTGCACCCTTACATCATCTGGTCTTATCTACTATCCGTTCTCCGTTTCTTTTTCACAAACACTGATTACTCGGGGCTTACAGCCAAACAAGCTTGCTTTCATGTAGGTCCCGTCATACTTTTCTTTGATCAACCCCATCTCGATTTCAAATTTGACCAGTCATTACATATAATTACTGTGTTATCACCATGTATATTGTTGTGTTTTGCACATTGTTTACAAGGTGAAAGAACTTGTTTGATTTCTGTTATAATGTCCACAAATGAGAAGTACGGAAATAAAATGAATTGAATTGAAATGAATTAATATGCCAAATGAATTAACTAATGTAGATAAATGATAATAACAAACTAATAATTAATGAAAAATAAGGATAATAAGGTATAGTTTCATAGGGGGGAACATACGTATATAAACGATTTTTAGACCTCATCAAAGATCCTTTGATTTGTTTGCTTTGCAGATGATACAATTTTCTTCTCATCATAATCCCATTTCGCTTTAGAATATCATGAACGAAAACTTATTTTTTGCTCAATCTTGGACCCTTTCAAAACAAGTTATTTCTAACCATTGGAAAAACTAACTTTGCATGCTTTATATCAATTCATGACATGTGCTTCTTATTTCTGTCAAGATAAATGCTATCGATCTGCTGCATGTCAATAGTACTAAATTTTTAGGCCCTTATAATTATATATATTGATTTCTTTTGGAAATACTACGTCACCTATAACATCAGTAAAATCTTCCTAAAAACACAGATGTTCTTGATAGACTGAAAAACTATTTTCCTATAGTAAGATTCTTTATTGTATATGTTCCGCTTTGACTTCTCCTTATCTCAATTATGCGATTCTTACTTGTGGAAATGCTATTAAATTTCTAATTGATTCATTTTTTTTTTGTGTGTGCAAAAAGTGCAATCTGAATTGCAAATCATAATGGATATCAATCTCACACGAATGGTTTTTTGGTGAGTAGCAAAATTTTGAAAATTATTGACTTATTTTACTTTAACTTTGACATTTTGATGTTTCAATTTTCAATTGGCCAACTACGAGACGTTTTCTCACAAATGTTTGCAAGAAATAACACAATTCATAATCATTCAACTCGCCGATGTGATAAGCATCACCTTCCACTTTTCTTAAACAATCTTTACGGACCCCCCCCCCAAAAAAAAAAAAAAAAAAAAAAAACAAAACAAAACACCAAACCCCAAACAACTATGTAAACTGGGCCCAAGTATCGGAATGAACTTCGAAATGAACTTAAATGTTGCATCACATTATCCATTGTTATCATCTTTGAAACGAACAGCGGTTACGACATACACAATGTATAGCATACATACTTCATGTACTTTTTTTAACCTTGCATTCCGGCGGGGTCCCTGACCAGGACCAAGTGTATAGGCCTATACCTGTCGCGCTCTATGCAGGCCATTTATCTTACTCGACGATCGTGGCAGCTGGTCGGTCACCATGGTCACGCGGCCTGGTTCAGGGGCCCCAGCTGGATTGATGACACGACATTTGCTCCTGCGACAATCGCTCCGGTCTTGTATTCTCCAAGGACTTAGGGTTATGGTTAGGGTTGTGATGGATTTTAGGTTTAGTTTGATGTGAGAATTAGGATTAGGCTGATCGTTATGTTTGTGGGTAGGTTTTATGTTTGGCTTAGCGTGCAGATGTTTCATGGGAGCAATTGTCGCAGTAGCAAATGTCACGGAACCGCTGGATTACGGCTCCTGAGTGTCTGAGTCTTAATTATGTCGTAACATTTTTTTTTTTTTACATGTTCTTGCCTAAATTATTCTGTCTAAAGAATTGTTCGTGCTTCATAATAGGGATTACACTACATCTGATTTTATCTTGGAACTGACGACTTAACAAGCTCGCTTATAAAAAGCCCCATCATATTTTAATACTCTGCAAGAATGTAATCTAATATTACTATAAACAGACCTAGGTAAGGTTTATTTCTATATCAAGACAATTGTACATTCAGGTAAATGTTTCACTTGATTTGTACTTTATATCTTCTATTTGTATACTTTCATTATGTGTGACATTTTCTTGAAAATATGAAAATTAACTGAAAGAAATCTATCAAAGTGATGTCGAACACAAACTATTCCATTCGTTATGTTTTGCTGTGAGAGTGTCAAAACGCGTCTAGTGAGATAGGCTAAATGCTTTCTGGTTTTAAAGGGTTTCGCAATGAAAGCAAAATCAGTTATACCTGCTGTGTGTTTATCCTATGTAAACATACAAAATTGTTGCCATATGCGTTACTCCCGAACGACTTTTTTTTTTCAACACTAAGTGTTGTCTTAACATGGTACTGAATTGATTGTGTGCAAATTTTAAATCAAGTAATCACAATCATCACTGGTGACTTCTTACAAATTGATGTGACTGACATTTTTGTTCCGGATTTCATGACATGCTGAAAACGAAAGTTTGTGAAGACTTCAGTGCGGGTAAATTGAAGGACTCACATTATCACCTGATCTAATTTGCATATTTGACTGCTACCAACATCACTGCTCTGTCAAAAGCACGTTTCCGGCCACTGGTTGGTGGCGGCCCATCACCCCTCGAACACCCCCATCGAGTAGCCCGCCTCCTCCCTACCTCACAAGGGCCTCAATTCAATCAGGAGGTGCGAATCACCGCACATGTTACCAGTTTTGGCGCCCGTTTAAATAACAGTAGTTTATGTGGCGTGCCTTGACATGCTTAATGCTTAATGTGTGTGTGTGTGTGTGTGTGTGTGTGTGTGTGTGTGTGTGTGTGTGTGTGTTTGCGACTTATCCTTGCCTTCGAAAGAAGTGCGAAAAAAAAAAATTGACACCCTCCCTTAGATGCAAAGACGTAAGGATGTCCGTGTACCTGTAAAGCTTGGTAACCTTTGTAATTTTTTCGCCCCCCCCCCCCCCAAAAAAAAAAAAAAAAATCCAAAACATACCTCCCCCCTGCTGGTTCTTTACCTTATTCGCTAATGCGGTCCAGTAGAATAAAATGTATGCGTCTTCTTGAAATAAGTGTGATCAATTTGACGCCACCAGTACATTTGTGCCCATGCAGTCTTTAATATTCAGCTTCATCTGTCAGTGTGTTGCATATGAACTGATCTTGCTCGACGGTCGCAATAAAGTTTGTATTTTTGACATAAGAGCAGTTTTGATAATGATAATTATGATAAGACTGCTGATAAGATTTCATTCTTCACAATGGCAATGATGACGATAATAAGGACCAATGCAATGGTGGTGTAAATGGCAACAGTATTTTATGCATGCATTTACTTTCATTCCTGCTCCCGCAACGACAAAACCCTAATCGAACATTGCATGATTGTGAATAGTTGGAATACTGTTGCAACTTTTGTCAAACGAATTGTCCTTTTTTATGTTGCATTTTTAATGAAAAGTTCGCCCTATTTGCTCTAATGTTTTTTATGATACCAACTTTTCACCCCTTGCTTTATCTGTGTATTCTGTGTATCTTTATTTGCGTGTTCTTCTGTTCTTTTCCTGAACCATGTTGATTTATCTGATTTTTCGCAAAGATCTACCGAGTGGATGATAACTGAGCACGACTTTTTTTTTTGAATTATGATTTAGGAAACAGTTTATTAGTATTGGGACTTTTTTATAGAAATGTTGAGAGTGACAGCATTTTTTCAGATCTGTTATCTTTATAGTATGATTTTTAATTTGTCATTCATTGAGCTGTAGCCTTTGTGCAGCAAAGGTAGCAAAGTTGAACAATCCTTTAAGCCCCAGTCACATAATGCTCTGCGTCCGGCGTTACGTCCAAAAAAAGTCATTTTTCTACGGACTCCCGCGGATCCTTTGCCGTCACTAGAAAATGTATGCAAAACATACCGGGAAAAATGCGGGCGATACGGAAAAATACGAGCGGATGCGAATACTTGCGTCCACTTGCGGATATTCTTACGAATTGGCACATAATAGTTCTGAACACTTGCGGAGAGTTGCGGATATTTTTGGATAGTTACGGATAGTTACAGATTGTTATAAATAATTATGGACAGTTTTGTTTTCTGTGACGATCCCTGCTAAGTCAGTGTATTATGACAGCAAGGTTATCACATATTGGACTGTCTTACATTGTACACTGGCATGACTGGGGAAAATTGAAACTGAATTACGTACAAGTTGTGAAAAAATTCGTAATCCTTTAATTTGCTTTACAGTGATAAAAGATATATGAAATTTTGAATTTGAGGTTTGAATTTTATTTGTGCAACTCAAATATGAATAAACTTCATAAATGTAAAGAATACATAACATAATCATACCACAAATATAATACAATATAGATCGATAAGTTAAACATTAGAGTAAGAAAATTATTACTCACAGTCATGGAATAGACAAACTGTGGTTACGTTGTCGTTGTGCAGCGATATTCATGACTTATTGGGTTATGTTAAGGAGATTTTTATAATAAAACAATGCTTATTAAATTTCCAGAGAAAAAAAGACATCAAGACCTCAAACACCCCTCCCACACCCAAGTACAATATATATACAAAAAATGTAATACACATTCCATGGAGCGTAAAATGGGTAAGACTATAGAAAAAATTCGTTCTCAGTTTTCAAGTTGATTTATGTCACTTCCAACTAACAAAATAATTAGAAATACAATGAAACACTCGAATACACAGATGTCAGGAAATCAGTAACACAATGCGATGAACAGAATAACATCGTAAAAGAGATACAGGTAAATTATCAACAGAGATACAAACTAATAACTGTTACGTCACTGTTGTGAATGCATAAACAATATTGCTGGAAATGGAGGGGACTGCTATAAAGCAGGGCTTGTAGAATGCAGTCCTCTCATACAGAAAAAAAAATATAATTGCAAAAAACAACAACAACAATTTCCCTAAACGGTAGTAAAAAAAGACAGACAGAGTAATACACAAACACTATACATGCACACATACCAACGCACATTAACAAACACAAAGCGGCTCTCTTATAAGGAAAGATTGATGAGAGGATAGAAAGATAGTAAGGAAGGTAGGAAGTCCGAGGTGGAAAGGGCGGAGGAGAGGGAAATGGTGGGTCATAACCAGGGCACTGGAGGCACAGAAGCACGGGCTCGCTGATAAACAAAAGAGTAGTGAGGTTACCGACGCAACAACGATTTTGAAAATCAAAAGTTTAAAAAAAATGAATTATTTTTCTGCATACGAAGTCTTTAAATAATTCTTTAACTTTAAAGAAAATGTATTAAAACTTAAAGCTTCTTTTATATTATTGTCAAGAGAATTCTAGAATTTTGGTCCAGAAAATGAGAATAAAGATTTTGCAAAAACCGTCCTAGTCAAAGGCAAATGATATTCATGGGATTGACGGGTTGGATATGCATGAACAGTTTCATTCTTTAAGAACATGGAATTAATCACAAGGGGGAGAGAATGGTTAGTGAGTTTGTACATGAATTGTCCTAATTGAAAACGATTAAGGTCAAAATTTTTCAAAATATTATTTTCGTGAAGTAAATTATTAGTATGACTTCTCCACGATTCGTGACAAAATGATACGAAGAGCTTTTTTTCTGTAATAATCAGAATCAGATAAAACATAGTATTATCATTCGCAAACAAATAAGAAAGAGAGGATGTTTGAAGAATTTGACATATCATTGACAGAGAGTTTCTATCGCAGTCACACACCTTTCCCGGCCAGAAAAGTGAATGAAATGCTGTCACCCCATCCCCTACCCAAAATATTGCCTTTTCGTAAACAATACACATTCAAAGAGTGCAAGAAAAAAAGTTTAGCACAAAGGGTCAACCGATGTCATGAGTATATGGGTGCCACCTAAAATGACCATTTTGTGGGAGAAATGTCATAATTTGACCATGCGGTTCTGCCTCTCCACTGCTCCGACTGTGTTGTAGCATTCCTTCAGGTAAATGCGCTGCAGCTTGGCAACACGAGTTATGTGGCTTCCCACGAGTCTGTGTTCCCATGCCAGTGGAAAACGGAAGGACGTAATCGTCCGCAGCATCCGTAACTGTCCTCAAATATCCGTAAGCGGACTAAAGTGTTGAGATACGTTAACTTGCGGTTACTTTCGGATACTTCCAATGGACGTAAACGAACGCAAACGGACGGGAGGTAAAATTTCTTGCGGATGGTCTGCGTCCAGGCTACGGATAGTTACGTTCAGTTACGGAAAATTACGTTTGGTTGCGGTTACTTGCGTAAGTCTGCATCCGTAGAATCCCTCTGCGAAATTTTGAACATTTCAAAATTTCGCAGGCTTGGCGCCGTCATTGTGCGTTTCTTTACGGATGAGTTACGGACAGATACGTCTACATACGTCCCTGCGGATGCCTGCGTCCACGCTGCGTCCCTCTGCGTTCACTCATTCGTATCTATCCGCGGCGGACGTAACCCATTGCAAAGCACTGTGTGACTGGGGCATTAAGGATCCAACCCGAGGTTAAGCAGTGTCTTCGGGGATAGTCGTAATGTTACGGCTAGAGGTTGAAATACACTGTATAAACAATAGTTTACTTTACTATTACGCAACAAAGCTCTGGTATAGTTTCGTACTCAGAGAGAAAAGTGACATTGTGTAACACACACACACACACACAATGTGCACAACGCAAGAACGAGCCATTTTCCCCCCAAACAGCCCATTATGCTTTCATTCTAAAAAAATAATAATTATATTCTTGACGCACGTTGTCTCCAGCATGATTCTATCATTACAGTTTGTCATAATGTTGTTGATATCTCTCTTGTCCCATAACCCGAAGAAAGAAAAATGTCTGAATTGCATAATTAGCCATTCCGATAATAATCGTCCTCTAAAATGCAATTGCATTATGAAATTACATTCCGAAGCTGTATCCGCTTCGACTGCGTTTTAAAGTTCACTTTTTGGTGACGAAGTGTTTCTCCGTCTCAGCCGTAATGATCGTGAATGAGTCTCAGAGCAGGAGTATAAGAGGTATAATCTCCGCTTGAGTGAAAGTTAATGAGATTTTTGATCCACGAATTTCTGGCATTAAGGGTTACGTATTTTGTAATATTGAGTGACGAATTGATGGACGCGATGAAACGCGCCGTCTCATATCCATGTTTACGTGTGCAATATTCCCTTTATGCGTATTTTCAGCATGCCATCCTGATTTGTATTTGCATGCTTCAGTCATATTTCGTGTTCGCCAACAACTACGGAAAGGCATATAGGCCTATATGGAGATGAAATTTGTCAAAAAGAGTCCAATATCAATGCCAATGAAATTCAAATTAATAAGTGCACATCGGGTGTTATACGTCAGTATGTTTTCACGTTACCATTACGGTTGTTTATATTGTAAGAACACTATCTTCCACATTTTTGACAATGTACACTCCTATTTAAAACAATCCTAATGAACCTTCAAGCAGATACGATGAGCCACCAATTTCAAATAATAATATACATTGTAGAATTTCTCATTTTTACTAGAAACGTATAGATTAGAACGATATACAACAGCCTTTGAGAATATCATCTATTTTGATATCAAAATATTTCAACATATTTGTATATGTTTCCAAGTGATTTCAATAAGTCTCATTTTCTATTGATATGTTCCCTACTATATAGCAGACTACATAAGAACTGTGATGAGAGAGAATGAAAGCCCAAATATGTATACAAGAGCAATATATTAGTAGAAGACATTAGCGAAGTTTGGGGAAAATCGGACGATCCGCTCAAAAGTTACGAAAGCTAAACGCATTTGGTGCAGTCCTCGTTGGATGAGAGGACTACAACACTTTGGGACGTCAGGTTAGATACACTGTATGGACAGCGATATAAAGACAATCATAACAAAAATTAGACATATTTTTACCTTTCAAGCATAATGAAAGAGCATGTGACTTAATTCTTTCAAAAAGCAGGGGAATATTTCCCATAATTATGTCAGTAACAAGCCGAAGGAATGTGTTTCTTATCTTTTAAAAAATGAAATTTTGTGAAATTATGTTTATGTCTTTGTACATAAGTGCGTCACTTACTATTAGCAGGTTTTTCATTCAGCAATTATGGCTGCACGGAAATTTTAAAAGTTTATAACTTTTGAAACGATTATCCGATCTTCCTCAAACCTCGCTGATGTGTTCAGCTAATATTGCTGCATGCATTTACTTAGTTCGCATGGGTGCTTTTGGCAAATTTTTCGCATTTTAGTCGTTACCCAACTTTAATTGTGTTATCATACTTTCATTTTACACCGAGTTTTTTTCTTATGCATGTGTCTATTTTAGAGCATATTCAAAAGTTTCTTAAGGCGTATTGTAACTATATTATACCTTTACAAATCTTAATAGGCATTGGGTGAGATCAGCCAGGTGTTCACACGCAAGGGTAAGGGCTTAGAGGGTTAAGATTCCAGGCAACTACTATCAGACTAGAGTGCTACACTCGCTCACACACATGCATTCTTTCTATTGACGATCACGAAATTGCAGAAGTTGCCGATTTGAAGAGAAATATCCGCCGGGAAGAAGAATCCCCCAAACCTGAATACACATGTCAGTATGAATGTTAAACAACTTGATTTTAGCCTGGTAGGGAACACATTTTGTATTGACCAACGAAAGACAAGAATTGGGACATGTCAAGGGAAATAGGGGTCGAAGGTAGAAAAAAAAATATAGGAGGCAAAGATTCAAATATATACAGAGGCAAATTGACAGATGTAGAGAGAAAGAGGAAAAGAGGGATATAGCGAGAGAGCGAGAGAGAGAGTTTGTGTGTGCATGGGGGAGGGGGAGGTATTTTTAGGGATGGAAATAAGGGAAGAAGATAAATAGCAGTCTGATTGATACAACCACAGCCAAGAATTGGACAAAAGGGAATATATAAAGAACTTGTTTATATATTCAAACAAATCTTGAGGCCAGCTAGGATAATGAAAACATATTTTAGAAATTAAAATTCTAAAACTAACTAAAACTAAAACTAAAGGATTCACATTCGGTCAAGTGAAAAAAGGGACAAAATGAATTAAGGAGTTTGTGGAAGACTAAAAACTGAAACCGGGGAAAAAACAACAACAAATAATCATGTACATACCGAGTGCCTACTCAATGTGCATACTGATAGGCAAACAGAAAATATGAATAGACAGGGAGTCAGAAAGAGAGAAAAGAAAAAGAAGAAGAAGAAGAAGAAGAAGAAGAAGAAGAAGAAGAAGAAGAAGAAGAAAAGTAAGCAGCAGATGATTTACCGCCTAGAATGTAGCAGGAAAGAAAAGCCGTAGTTAATGGTTTGAATATACGGCGAGACGCGTAGCAGTGGCACTCGTAAACAGAGTGGATCGATCAACCCGCGGCTGGAATTACCGATCTTCGAATATTCAGCTTGCCAGCTTGTTCTGGGATTCGTTTGGATAAGGCAACCAGGTGGCGATCGATACCGTCCGTCGAGATCTGAATTTAAGTCCGCCAAATTCCAGAGGAAAGCAAAGGAAACATCTCTCCTCTCCCTCCCCCCCCCCCCCCACCACAAATAAAATCTTAATGCAACAAAACGGAAAGCTCTGCTTCTTGGCTCTGATTGGAGGAGAGGGATACCGGTTGATGGATCGTACTGGAGGATGCAAAGTGACGAGTTTTGGTAGCCGAGCCGTGCTCGTGCGTTGGCGGGGAGAAGTTTAGACCTGACCGCTTACATTAAGACGCGGATGTGTCACATGTAACCCCCGAGATAATCTGATTATGTGTAGACACGCAACCAAAACTATACTAGAATTGAACAGTAATAAATTCAGGATTCCGGGACATCCATCCCAATGAACAAAATAGCGAGGTAAGAGACATAAGAATATGTCGTCATGCTCTTCAGCCCCTCAGCACCCCCTCCGAGAGAGAGGTTATCGTCAGGTTTGTTGGCGTAGATAATAATTGGAGGAAGGATATTTTGGGGGAGATTTGAGTAATCATAACAAGGCATTAGGCAACATTCGAATGTGGGGCACGTTTAGCGTAACCAGGTAACTGCCTTTATATACGTGTCTTCTACAGACAAGCGTAGGAAAAAAATGCTAGGGGAACTTTGACGATTTCACGTTAAAATACTGTACATGGCTTCGGATACGCGCGTTTGTAAGACATTCGTTTTAAGCACTCAGGCACAAAATATATATCTATACTGATTTATCCTCCAAAGTATCTACAACACAGCAACTTCAGTAGAGCATGAAGCCGGCAAATTCCAGCGCAAACCTTTTCTCTATGTTGGTAACTGTTCTTGTCGCACCATACGCATATTATTTATCTACTGTGTTCAGCACATTTCTTTAGTATTCAATTTCCTGTAATGGATTTCTGATCTTCATGAATACGCTACCACTTCAATTTTATCAATGTTACCAAATTAAAGGCATAATTTACCATTTGCAGATGAAACATAATTCCAGCATTAGTGCTTTAAAATGAAATAGTTCTAATATGTGAGTCAGGGATAGAAACTACCACTGTAAAAAAATTTGAATCCGAATAATCGATATTAAGAATTGTTGAATACAAAAAAAAAAATGTGAACGATAGCTAAAATTTTCAGACTAAACCGTCTACAGTTATGGTTTATTGAGAAAAATACTGATATCTCCATATACTTTAGGCCTTATTGCATAAATATTATATGGTAGAATGTTTTGTGATACAACAGACCTACACGTCATATGCATCAAATGTGATATCTTGAACATTTTTTAAATCACTGCTTCCAAAGATAAACAGGACCTTTAAGACACTTCTTGTGCTTGAAATTAATGAGGTGTGAAACGAAGAATGGGAAATACTGATATGTTTTCTATGTAACATGAGTATAATAGGACAAACTCGATCAGCATACACCTTTCTTAACAAAATTTGTTATGAATATCAACATAAGACAAGATATAAGGACAAAAAGAGAAAGATGGTACAAAAATAAAGTAATAATGTGTTGTACGTAGTATTTTTGTTCTATCTTATCAATTCCAAGATGTATTTCTCTGCCGCTTTCATTTCCTTTTGAATTATTCACGTCGAGATGGCGGTGAGGAAGGGACGGCTGAAACTACTAAAAAGATAGCTTCATTGAAAAAAAAAGCCAATGAAATTACCAAACTCTCGTTAGGGGCGCCACGAAATTAGGAGGCGTCGTGGCCGTGGTTTCAAAGATTGATCGCTTGCGGGGCTAAGCAGCCCCCATATCCCGCTAAATCAAATCATAGCCAAACGTATTAGCCCGGTCAATGATGACGTCATCACTGTTAGTCCAGCCGGATTGCCATACAACTATGGAATATATAATAACCTGTCTATATCCGGGCAAATATGTGTGTCTCTCTCTCTCTCTCTCTCTCTGTGTGTGTGTGTGTGTGTGTGTGTGTGTGTGTGTGTGTGTCTGTGTCTGTGTCTGTGTGTGCGCGCGCGCGTGTGTGTGTAGGTATGTGAATGTTTGTGTGTTATGTAAACGTACGCGTCTGTACACAGAGGTGTGTTTTGTATGTGTAACAAAAAAGCTAGTGGTGGATCGGTCTCAAACTCAATTCTAGAGTGTGTGTTTTTTTTACATATGAAATCGTCACCAGCTTTAGATTAGAAAAAAACTGTCGCCAAAATTATTTTGGAGACGGTAAGTTTTGTATAATGGAATGAACTAATCTTTTTACAGAAGCGTGCATGCAACATGATAGCGCGTGTGGAAACCTTAGTGCTCAGAGATTACAATCAAATCAAAACATTTTCGAATGCGTAAATCATGAAAGTGAAAAGAAAAATATATGGAGAGAGGAGATAAGATGAAAAAGAAGAATTAAAAGAATTAGGAGGTTCCACAGCTACAAAGTTAATGCGGATTGGCAGATTATATTGATAAAGTGCTGCTTGAAAATAAACGGCTGTGAGATGATGTATTGTTTGTTACATTGTATAGTTCTGAAATAGAGCTTAACTCACGACAGACTGATTAAACTTCATCGTGCAACAAAATTAAGCAGGCAAAGATATGAGAAGTGATGTTTAAAAGACTTTCGTGCCGATCCAGTCACAAAACACAACACAGTGGCGTCAAACTGCGGGTAGCTTTCCACCTTACTTTTTATGAGTGTTCTTCTTTTTTTGGTACTTTTCTATTTCGCCGGCATGATAATATTAATTCTGACACTTTATATCGAAGGCATTATTTACCATTTGCAGATGAAACAAAAACCCAGCTTTAGTGTTTTGAAATAGTTCTAAAAGGTGAATAGTGATAGAAACAACCAACCAGTGTAAAATTTTGAATCAGTATAATCAATGTGAAGTATTGTTAAATATTCAAAATGTGAACAGTAGTTTAGTAAGAAAAGTTTCTAGACTAAACCGTCTACAGTTATAGTTTATTGAGAAAAATAGCGATATCTCATTATGTCTTAGGCTTTATTGCAACATGTTCACATGATAGGATGTTCTGTGACACAACTGACCTACGCATACATGCATCAAGTGTGATATCTGGAACATTTTTCAAATCACTGCCCCCAAAGGTAAACAGGACCTTTAATGGTCCTGTTTACCTTTGGGAACAGTGAATCAAAAATTTTCAAGATATCACAATTGAGGCATATGTGTAGGTCTGTTGTATCACAAAACATCCTACCATATAAAATTTTCGCAATAAAGCCTAGACTATAAGGAGATATCCATATTTTTCTCATTAAACCGTAACTGTAGACGGTGAAGTCTGGCAACATTTTGTTATGTCTATTGTTCACATTTTGTGTATTCAACAATACTTAATCTTGATTATACAGATACACATTTCTACAGTGGTTGTTTCTACCCCAAACTCACATTTTTTGAACTATTTTGAAGCACTAATGCTGAATTTTTGTTTCATCTGAAAATGGTAAATTTTGCCGTTAAGCATGAAGACATGCGAGGATTTGCTCTTGTTGACAAAGGATGAACATATTTACATTCTTTTGGTGGTTTCCAGTCACAAATTGAACCGTTGGTGGCGACTGAAAATTTACTTTCCTAGTCAAGTGTTATGATTCTTACAGTATATAATTTCAAGGTCCTAGGGTTATTACTCTAAATCACCTTGTAGCGGAGATCAATGGCTTTTCGATAATGACGTCATGAATACTGGCCCGCCCCTTCTTTTCGATGATTACGCGATTACTAAAAAACACGTTTTATTAGAACGTGTGCGTGCGTGTATGAGTGCGCATGCTCACATGGGGGGGGGGGGGGGGGGGGGGGGGGGGGATGAGCGAATGCTTCACGATGCTGGGTGTTGTGTGATAAAGTTGATTGTATGTATGCATATAATTATGCACATGTATGTATTCATGACATATACATTTTAATGGGTTAGACACAACCAATCAATCAAAAAGGTAATTCAAATTCATGAAATTCTTCCGTCGAGATGTTTTCATTGTAACCGATTGACGAAAATCGTCGTAAATAAACACTGAATTGATCAGTGTTTTAGTCGTAGCCATGATAAAAACAAAAACAAACACTGATCTGCTGATCAATTCCGTGCTTATTTACGCCAATGTAGGGTAATTCGTCAATCAGTTGCAATGAAAACATCTCGGCGGAAGAATTTCATGAATTTGAATAACTACACAGTACCCGTTGCATGCTATAAGGATTAGAACCAACACTTGCTGTCGGGCGGAAGCTCGGTGGTCTGGTGGAGATGACGCCTGTCCGAAGATCAGGAGGTCGTAGTAGGTTCGAATCCTGCTCGAGTATGTACGCCCATGATTTTTGTCATGGCTGCTACTAAAGCACTGATCAATTCAGTGCTTATCTACGTCGATGTAGGGCAATTCGTCAATCAGTTGCAATCATATAATTTGTGATTATTTCTATATTTGATAAAATCAGTTTGTGCATGTTCTTGAAATCGACTAAAATTTCACGAAACAAAGGATCAATGAGGATGCTAGAGACAGAGAAATAAAAAAGACCAGAAAGTAGAAATACAAAATGAAGGAAAGTCACTCTGACAGAATGTATGGCACTGTGAGTCAGGGAGAAAAAGAAAGAAGAATAGAGGAAGTACATGGATAGAACTTCCTTTTTTACTCCTATCTCTGAACATTGGTAAACTCATAAACTCTGATTTATATGGACCTCGAAGAATGAGACGAAATGTCGAATTTCAAATGCTACTGATATGCCGAAATGTCGCTGTTACTTCAGTGAGTATCATATTATCATAACAACGCAAAATGTTAACAACTGTTGTAACTCCAACTGAAATTATCTCCTCTGTGAGATCAAGTATAATCTATGTACAAGTCTCCTGCACAATTTATGATTTGCATACGTGTGGTCAAGTGTAAATTTGGTGAAATTGTTGATATGAAATCTAATTTTGGTTATTTTGCAAATTGACTTCGATGTTTTGACTTTCAGATGTCTTCAAATAATATTTTGGTACAGTGTATTTTGTTGATCTTCCATGTGTGTGTGGTATAGTTATGTATGTATAGCTGCTGGAGTGGACACGCGCCCGTTTGTGTATTTCGGTGATGCAAAAGAGGCATCTTATGAGCTCTCTTATGGAGACTATTTCATAATATTTTTTTTTTTTTTTTTGTCTCGCCCACCGGAGGTGAAGGCGAGACTAAGGGATCCAAATGGCGTCCGTCCGTCGTCCGTCCGTCGTCCGTCACAAATGTTAAAGTTTACCTGCAAGACTCTCTTATGATGCATAACTTGGCAACTGTTACAGCAATGGCAGCCACACTTGAATGATAGAAGCACTAGGGGTATCTTCATGTTATGGTGTTGTCAGAGGTCATGTGATGATGTCAAAGGTCATTTGAGGTCATGTATTAAAGAGTATGTACAAGACTCTCTTTTCTATGTTAAAGTTTACCTGCAAGACTCTCTTTTGACAAATAACTTCACATAAGTTGCTTGGATTACAACCTAACTTGGGTCATAGATGCACTGGGGGTACCTTCATGTTATGGTGCCGTTGGAGGTCACAGGATAAGGTCAAAGGTCATTTGAGGTCATACGTTAAAGTTTACTTGCAAGACTCTCTTATCACATGTAACTCGACACATGTTGCTACAATGGCAATCAAACTTGGGTGATGGATGCACTGGGGGTACCTTCATGTTATGGTGCCGTAAGAGGTCACATGATAAGGCAAAGGTCATTTGAGGTCATACGTTAAAGTTTATTTTCAAGACTCTCTTATCACACGTAACTCAGCACATGTTGCTACAATGGCAATCAAACTTGGGTGATGGTAGATGTCTCTTGGGAAGTTGAAGGTAACCACAAGGTCAATGGTTACATACAGGGGTCAACGAACTTTTAGGGCCCAATGTTATGTTTTTAGGGCGCGTTTTGATTGTGGCTCATAACTTTTGATCCCTATGTCCGTTTGTGACCAAACTTGGACGGTAGAAGTACCTTGGGGAGTTAAAGGTCATCACAAGGTCAAAGGTCACAGAAAGCGGTCAACAAATTTTTAGGGCCCAATGTTAAGTTTTTTTATGGCGCGTTTCGATTATGGCTCATTACTTTTGATCCCTTTGTCCGTTTGTGGCCAAACTTGGATGGTAAATGTCCCTTACGGTGTTGAAGGTCACCACAAGGTCAAAGGTCATAAGCAGGTCAATTAACTTCTGGGAGTTATAAAAAATATTAATTCATTGTACGCGAATGGGCGAGACACAATTTGGCGATTGCCTTGTGTTGTTATATGAGCCCCCATGTGGAGACATTTCATTTCCTAGGTCTAAATAACAATAATGTTTGATCTGTTTATAACATTTAGCATTATCATAGGTTTCCCCTTTCATTTTCAAACTTTTTTCATTCAATTTCAAAGTTTTTTACTTCAATTTCGTCGCGGGATGTCGGGAATAGGCCAATCTTACTTTCAAATTCGTCTTTCGTCGTTCATTTTCAAATAAGATCCATTCAATTCAGTCATTTGGCATACATTTTCGTCATTTACAGTTCAAATTCGTCAGTCTCACTCGCAGCACTCAAAACAGCAGGATCGATTTCGTCTTTTGTCAATCATTTTCGTTAAATTTTCATTTATATTCGTATCATATCTCTATCCGGTGTGATTTCCCAGTCATTTATGTATTTTTTTTTTCTGTAACCGTTCACATTTTACATTCAGGAGTTAACATACACACAAGTGTTCCCCCCCCCCCCTCCACACACACACAAGCAATCCGAGTACACACTGATACACACAGACGTACCGTCTCGCATACGACAACATCTGGCTAATTTGAATGAAATATTCATGAAATTGTGTGAACAAAAACGAATTTGATCTTCACATTCTACGATCCGTCAGCGGGAGGGATGAATTTGAATGACAATTGACGATTTTGAATGCTATGTCTTCGAAAATGTTTGACTAAAAACGAATTACAATGACAATTGACGAAATTGAAGTTAGGATTTGCGTTCTACGTGCTTCTCGGGACGAAATTGAATAATAAATCTTTGAAATTGAATGACAAAAGTGCGAAAATGGATGGGAAAACCTATATTATTATAACAACGCAAAATGTTAACAACTGTTTTAACTCCAACTGAAATTATCTCCTCTCTGAGATCAAGTATAATCTATGTACAAGTCTCCTGCACAATCTATGATTTGCATACGTGTGGTCAAGTGTAATTTTGGTGAAATTGTTGATATGAAATCTAATTTTGGTTATTTTGCATATTGACTTTCATGTTTTGACTTTCAGATGTCTTCAAATAATATTTTGGTATTTTGTTGACCTTCCATGTGTGTGTTGTATAGTTATGTATGTATGTATAGCTGCTGGAGTGGACACGCGCCCGTTTGTGTATTTCGGTGATGCAAGAGGCATCTTATGAGCTCTCTTTTAATATGGAGACTATTTCATAATATTGATTTGTTGTTATATGAGCTCCCATGTGTAGACATTTCATTACCTTTGTCTAAATAATAATAATGTTTGATCTGTTTCTAATATTTAACATTATTATAGGTTTTCCCATTCATTTGCAAACTTTTTTCATTCTATTTCACAAATTTTTACTTCAATTTCGTTGCGGGATGTCGGGAATAGGCCAATACACTTTCAAACTCGTCTTTCGTCGTTCATTTTCAAATAAGGTCCTTTGAATTTAATCATTTGGCATACACCTTCGTCATTTACAGTTCAAATTCTTCAGTCTAACTCGCAGCACTCAAAACAGAAGGATCGATTTCGTCTTTTGTCTATCATTTTCGTTACATTTTCATTCATATTCGTCTCATATCTCTATCCGGTGTGATTTCCCAGTCATTCATGTATTTTTTTTTTCTGTAACCGTTCACATTTTACATTCAAGAGTTAACATATACACACAAGTGCTCCCCCCACACACTCACAGAACCACAGATACAGACACACACACACACACACACAAGCAATCCGAGTACACACTGATATACATACACACAGACGTACCGTCTCGCATACGACAGCATCTGGCTAATTTGAATGAAAAATTCATGAAATTGCGTGAACAAAAACGAATTTTGATTTTCACATTCTGCGATCCGTCAGCGGGAGGGATGAATTTGAATGACAATTGGCGATTTTGAATGCTATGTCTTCGAAAATGTTTGACGAACAATGATAATTGACGAAATTGAAGTTAGGATTTGCGTTCCACGTGCTTCTCGGGACGAAATTGAATAATAAATCTTTGAAATTGAATGACAAAAGTACGAAAATGGATGGGAAAACCTATATTAATTTATATGTCATATTCATTATAATAATTATTTTCATTATCGATTTATGATTGATATATTTGTTTACTATTGTTTAATTATATTATATTTGTAGATTAATTCATTATTATATGTTTGTACACTATTTCATATATTTATTTAATCATATATATATACATATATATATAGATAATTTATATATATATATATAGATATTATATATATATATATATATATATATATATATATATAATTAAAATTTGCTAAGTTATTTTCAGTTGGGCTCCATTTTTAAACTGATTGACAAATTGCCCTACATCGACCTACATACATGTGAACAAACAACTCGACGTAAGAATTTCATCAATTTGAGGGCTTATTTTTTTCATAAAACAAGAACAAAATAACAACACCACACTCACTACAAATTGAGCCACTTTCTTACTGCATTATTTTCGACACCAAAGAAGACATGATGAGAGAGATAGAGAGGGAGAGAGAGAGAAAAAAAAAACCCCAACAACATTCAACCGGCATGTCCGAAGCTATACTCACCGTTTGGAATCTATACACCGTAAACGTAGTCACAAACATAAGGCAGACACACGTAAAGAGCTCATTTTTACCGCCATATGTTTGTGGCAAGGTATGGCGCGTCGTATGGAGAGAATAACAACCATTAAACAATAATTTCATAGTGCCTTTCCATCAGGACACCCTTAGCTACCCTGTTCACTCTGACACGAAATGATCACAATAAGGTACTTGTAAAGTGATACATTTTCCCTTATGTTTATACTGATTGATCCAAAATCTTCTCTATATACCTATCACAAATCCATATTGGTTACTTCCTTCTCTCTTGCCCCCCCCCCCAACAACAACAACAACAAAGACGGGTAGAAATTTGGAAAAAAAAATGATATACAATCGAAAATACAATGCACCTTGGGAATATAGATTATCATCCGTATGCGTTGGTGCGTGTCATAGAAAGACACGTGTGAGTGTGAGCCTGTCTATTCGTGAGAAGGTGTTTGAAAATCCAACAGTTTTCTCCATTCCTAATGTCAGGTGTCAGGTGTCGTTTCGATGACTGCACAATCCTTTAAGCTGATAATAATGGTAAGACAGTCATAAGAATTGCATACAACACACTGACATTTATAGGCTGGAGAAATCGTCATTCAAGTTTTCACTTACATAGCTTAAATACTCAGACTGTGGTCCCTGCGGAGGAAAAAAAATGCAGACAGCCAATGAAATAGCTCGGAAATCATTAAAAGGTATATATCCGTGATTTAGGAGACTGCTGGCAGCGGTATTTTCACGTCGTAGCATATATAAATAACAGTAAAATCTGGAGCTCAGATCTAGATTGTTAATGTTGATGAAGCACTGAATCGCTCTTCTCACGATTCAAATCAGGGAGAATTGATAAATGCCATTTGGAGCAATTTAGTTTCTAAATGAAAGATGAAAACTGGTGCCCCCAAAGTATCTCTGGTAACATCAACATCCGGCATTTAAAGGGGAATGAAACCCAGATGTACATGTACATGTGGATTGAGTGAATGTAGCAATATTAGTAGAACACTTTGCACTACAGCGTCTACGGATATTGCCGCATTCCCTCAATATGTCTACACGTATTAATAAAAGGCCAAATATGAATGTTATCAATCCCATGATATGAAAGCCAAATATAAATAATATCATTTTGCTTCATTGGAAGATGATATTGTCAATGATGGTTATAATTCCGATGATGATGATGTTGATAATGTTGTTGTTGATAATGATGATGATATTTATCACGATTAAAACGCAATGATAAAGAACTTGAAAATGATGAAATTGATGAAGATGGCGGTTTCTGCGATGTAATACATTAATAAGCATAAAACCCTGACTCTCAGCTCAGAATTTCTCATTCTTTTCTCTCTTTTCGTACCTTTCATTCCGTTCAGATCTTCTACCTTGTAAAGGCGCCACCGGTCTGACGGGGAAATTTCTCAAGGAAATCCATGAGATCTTGGTGGAGTACGTCCAGAATATGTACGACCGGAGTACCAAGCTCCTGGAGTTTCATCACCCGCACGACCTCCGGGAGAAGCTGCACCTGGAGATCCCTGACAAGGCGGAGAACCTGGACCAGATACTCGACGACTGCAGGAACCACGCTCAATATACTGCGTTCGCACTGGTAAGTTCTGTGGGTTTGTATTCTTTGTCAATTCCTGTGTAACAGTCATAATAATCAATACAATTATTATAGAAGCACTCTCGTCAAAAAGCGCCTCGCAGCATAACGGACTTTCGTCATTGCACTATCGTTTCAAGGAAATGTTAAAAAAATGATAATGATATCTTTAGTTATCAAATCAATGAAAATGACAATGATAACAACAATAAAACAATGATAATGATAGTTAGTATCATCATAAAAGTAAAGTCACTGTCATTGTTAACAAAATCAACATGACTTCTCACTCGGCCTCGTGCAGGCTTTAGTAGTCAGTGAGTGAGTGATTACACTGATATAATGCCACGCCAACATTACACAGTCAATGACATCGTATATCAGTTAACTAACCTTCTTTGCTCCTGATGATAGCCAAACTTGCCCATGACACTTGCAACTGTCACCTTCACACATGCCACTATTTGACCGTTGAAACACGTTGCTGAGATGTTTCTGATCCACGGTTGCGATGTGTCAACCGAAGAAAATGTGGCAACAAGTTTTTGCTACGTCTTGCTAAATTAATGTCCACCTCGGCTCTCTAAATTGACATAGGTTAAAGATATCTAACAGTGAAATGATTCACAATCACTCGCATCGTGATTTTTTGAGCATGCCTAACGTTACAATTTGTCTAAGCACTTATGACGACATTGCTAACTTGCTAAAAACTAATACAAATTTTCTTGACTGGTTGCAATGATTACTACATATTTCCTGTCTCAGATAGAAAACGAACGATGATATTCAATCTAAAGAAAATTGCATCTGCTATATCATTGCGGGGAAGGGAAGCGAGGGAAAGCGATAAAAAAAATAAAAATCGCGCCTCGATAGCTTTATGTGATTACCAGTCGAGTAAACATTGCTATGGGGTCGTGGAACGGAGGGGGGGGGGGGGTTGAGGGGTGGTGCTGGGAACTGCAGTCCCAGGGCGCCCCACTTCCATTTTGACTCTTCAAAAGTAATTTAAAAAAGAAAAGAAAAGACAACTTCCTCTGTCTACGCAGTCTCCCCCCCCCCGACACACACTCACACATTAAAAAACTGTTCCTGCCCGCTGCTAACTTTGCAGAGCTATAATAAATACACTTATTTCGCGTCATAACTGCTTCATTTTGGTCCTTGTATCTTGGTTTTTAATCTGATGTCACCTCGCAGAAAACTACGTCCAAAATACTCGAGCGATCTTCTTTTTACCACGAATTCATAAAAGAAGATTCATTTTGTAAGATCCAAAATATAACGTTGCTGGACATGCCACGCTATGTTTTGTGAAAGCTTACGGGTTGTACGTAACAGGATGGCATTCGATGACAACGTCATCTTACTCTGAAGGTAAAGTCTGTCAACAATCTGTGTGTAATGTCAACTTTATCTTTACCACATGCATAGACAGTGTGATGGGATATATCTGCGACGCGAACGCTGAAGACGACACTATTAGGCTAAAAATTGTGTTCTGCACATGCGGGAGGCAACTGTTTCCATCGTTCAAACCCAGAAGGCAATGGGAATGTAGAGCGAGAGAATATTATCAAAAGGAATATTTAGAAGATCAGACTTAAATGTACTGTCATCTCCGATTTTCTTTTACCACATCCTTTGCTTTATAATGAAAGTAAACATGCATGCTGAACTCGTAGAAAAAAAACCAGCAACATAAAACTAAAAGGAAGCAAATGAAACCAAACTTATTTTGCAGGCCACCCCCGGTATTTCAATCAGCTCTCTCAGGGACTGGACGTGGTGTCAATGGCGGGAGAATGGCTGACTGCTACAGCAAACACAAATATGTGAGTTTCCATGGTAACAAGGTATAATCCATAAGCTTTGTTGTTTTGATGTTTTGTTTTTAAACGTTTGGTACTGTGTTGGTAAGGTTATTACAGCAATGGTTATGATACTTAATACTGCATTCTTTAAGTTCTTTACAAAAGGATTGGAAATATTGTGATATTGGGGATATGATGGACTTAATTATTTTTTGTTCTGATAATTGACCATCAATTTCATCATTTTACACCTTGTCCAAGGGTATGCAAGACGAAATCAACCTTCATCGACATGGCTGTATGGTACTTTGTCTTTGATTTCTTTACGATGTCTAGAGCTGTTGAGAGCAAGGATTTGTGAACTCAATTCCGTATTCGTCTGCCATTACGTTTAATTGCGAACCGATAATTATAGAAGAGTGTGTCTTTAAGGAGAGGGTCCCTGAGTGCGATGGACAGATAACAAGCTTTTATAGGAAACAAATATTGTACTTCGCTCATATAATACTCTTTTCCACGTCACATGTATTATTCTGGTTTCTTTTTTTTTTTTTTTTTTTTACTATTATCAATTTTTCATTTATCTATCATTACCATTATCATTATGCATGTATATGTATTTTTTTCTTTAAAAATGAAATCTTCATGGTGGAATACAGTTGATATGTGTTGAGTCTTGGAGGTGGTGTGTTCCTTAGTACAACACTGTGATGGTACAGTGATTGTACAGTGAGAAGTTGACCATGATAGTCTGTACTCCAGCCATTTTCCATTTGCAGCGACGCATGGTCCATATTTTTATCATTGCCTTTGCTATGATTATGTGCACTCGATGAGGATAGAATCCGACCGGTAAGGAGGCAAGCGTACGGACGGACAATCGATGCATACTGTACATACACTGAGCTTTCAGTGTGTTCCTTGCCACCCGGTTGCAAAACAACCAGTAATGACAACATCAAGCTTTATTTACCGTCTGTATTACCTCGTGATTTTGCCGCCTCTCATCACTTCAAAGCATATCGTTGGAGTATAACAAAAAAACAAAAAGAAGGAAAGAAATGACTGAAACAATAACCATCCAAAAGTTCTTAGATTGACGTCGGCTAATACTGTAATTCAATTCAGAACCATTTCGACGCGATTTCTCATTTCTGTTCTTCCATTGCAATTTGAAAGGGATCATGAAAAGTATAAGCAGAGTTCATAGGAGAACGCCCTCACAGTATTTCAAGTTGCAAGCCGTCATCAGTTCAACATAACTGCCCGAGTCTTTTGATCAATTTCCCATGGAGGCTAAACAAAAAGTTGGTAGGATCTATATTAGGCATTATCCCGCCGAGATTGAGACACTAGGCCGCCGCAACAGTCGCACTGTCTGCTGCTGCCACCGATTCCCCTTGCTATTCGTCAGCACTTATTTCCCAGTCAGCGCTGCCCGTGTACTCTGCTCACCGTAACACGTGACTCCGTACATATCGCTCTTCCATAGTGCTTATCATTGATCGATAGTCATATCACAACGGATACCGGCGAGAATCCTTTGCAGGTGATCCATGGAGGCTTACGTCCACCAATGATTGCTCGCATCCATCTTGCTTACTTTCGCAAGATATTACTCTCAGCGAATCGATTTTCTGTTTCTTCTATTTTCTTCTTCTGATATGCTGATATAGGTTCTCAGTGACACGATAGGGAATTCCAAACTGTTAAGGGAGAATGTGAACTAATAATTGCAATCAACCCATCAAGTTTCAGAATAGAATCACCTTTGTGTTTTAGATGATATTGTATGTAATGCATACATTTACGCATTACTATCCGTTGCTAGTATATCATACCATAATCATTGAATTAAATTCAATTATAATTTATTTCCATCCATCAAACAAAAAGTAATACACAATACAAAGTACACATTTGTCAAATTATATGGTTGGACAATTTGAAGAAAAAAAAAGTCGTAAAGTGTAATACAAACTATGTGCGCGGATTATCATATAATTTGAAAAACGATGCACTTTTTGCAATGGAAAACAGAATAATTACAACAATAGACAAGAGTGATTTGCTAAAAAGCGGAGCTTGTAAAAAGTTGGATCACTCGAATAAAAATACAACAGTATACCAATAACATAGTTATACAAATATCTATTTTTATATTAATCTATATATCTATAGAGACTAAAGAACACTCTTTGATTTTAACTCAAATTGAAGGTGAAGAGTTTGATATATTTGCAACCAGCAACGACTATAACTTGTCTGTATAATAATATCACCTGCCTCTGTGTGTGTGTGTTTGTGTGTGTGTGTTTGTTTGTGTGACTGTTAGTGTGCACGTATAATGTCGGTAAGTGTCAGTTGTTTTTCGCCATGTTAGCGAAATAAACGAGTAAGACAACAAGTTATGTGGGATCATTTACAAATCTACCGGTATATCTGTAGAAATTTACTGCATTGAACGCTAAGATCGTATATTTTCCCCTTCTTCTTCGAGTTCTGATGAGTAACTTTAATCTTTAGTTAGTCTAATTTCCTTTCGTTTAAGGTATATAATTCTGCATATTTTGCTTCTGTTTCTTTTTTTTTTTGCTATACTATGTGTAAAGTGTATTTTTGTAATTGTATGATTATACTACTCGGACTCACAGAAGAATAGTCATTGGCTGAAGTAAATGAAAAATGGTGAAATAGAATAAACTAAACTCAACTCGGCTCATGTTCTGTACCTCCAGAAATCCCTCCCTCTTCTTCACTTTATCCTTCCAGTCCTTCTTCATTTTATTTTCTTGCAACAAACTACGTTTGCCTTGATTTCGTCGATGTTCTGTCTAATTCAATCTTATTTCATTCCGGCAGACATGAAATGAACCGCTTTAATGGTACTATCACAAGGGTGAAAGTGATGCTGCATATGACGATATAGACCAATTTTAGTGTTTTATAAGGCTTCCTCGTGTCATTTTGCTTCATTTGTTTATTCATTTTTTCGTACTGGTGAAGATAATCGAAGGTATTTTGTGACAGAAAGTGAAGGAATGTTAGTTGTATTGTTTGTTTCTGTGTTTGTCCTTTTTAATGTGTTTTTGTTAGTTTGTTCCTTCTCGAGATCGGTTGACGAAAGAAGTTGGGATGGGGTTTAATGTGTCAAATACGCATGCCTGTACTTTTTACCACGCGCCTTACCTTCGAAATGGTCAAAATGTCATCGCCGTGCCCCAGTGCATGACATGATGCCCAAAGTCGACAAACATTCTCAAGAGGTTTGACTACCTACGTCTCTAAGGCTTCAACCAAACGTGTACATCTCTCATTATTCGCATTATCCAGCAATTTCCATCCAGTTTCTGTCTGCCGATACGTACGCATCGAACTGTCGTCTGCGATTTGCGCGCACGATACATCGATTACTTTGTACAGTAGCAATGCGTTGGCTGAGAATTTGGGGACTAATAACTGTGTATCAGCTAGGAGCCATGCTGGTTCCTTCTCAGTATCATGGATACTCGGCCAAAATCTTTGAAGTCGTAGAATATCAGACCTGTGTCAACCTTGAAGATAACACAATTATGTAGTTTGAGGATTCGGTTCATTGATTACTTTTGCATACATGTTTCCCTTTATTTCTGTGTTCAAACTCGGGACTTAATCTTTCTCCCCAGCCTCTCTGTTAGGTACAAGGTCTTAGCTATTTTCAAGGAATGGTATAGTTTTTGTTAAGATAGGTCTTTAGGTTTCCCTATAGGATTACTTTGTTTTCGTATATCTCAGCCATTTCAAAACTGATTTTCATCAAATAAATTTTAATACCTCCTGGTAGAATTTTTTTTTCTTTAATATTTCATAAGTGGTTTCTGAGATTATCTCGCAAATAGCTAAAATCTGAATCGTCCATCTCAACCAACTATTTCATTCCTTTTAAGCAGAGGAAAGCTGTCCCTTTAGAAAGTTTCTTAAGAAGATGTCTTTACAAAATTCGTCAGAGCTAATATGCGGTCATGTAAAAATACGACACAGTATTTCGCAGTCTCAATATTCATGGCGTTTACAGTGTATTCCTAAGAATGTTTGACCTTCTGAAATACGATAAAAGATTTTGTCTGATGCAAGACAATGGAGCAGGCTGAGAAATTTAGGTTTCATTCAGATATTCCGAAAATGAAAGACATGATTCTCCGATCAAGAATGAAGAGAGTTGGTTAGTTTTTTAGATTGCTATTTCAGAGATTTTTATGTACCCAGAGTAAGGTTTGGTTATTTGTTTTGTATTTCATATATAATCCTCTCGATCTACTCATTGAAAGCATTCTTTACCATTATTTGCAGATGAAACAAAAACCCAGCTTTAGTGCTTCAAAATAACTCTAAAAATGTGAGTTACGGAGAAAAACAACCAATGTTAAAATGTTAATCAGTATAATCAGTGTTAAATGTTGTTAAGTATACAAAATGTGAAAAATAGCTATAATAAATTTGCTTCTAGAATAAACCGTAGACCAATAAAGTCGACAGTTGTGGTTGATTGAGGCAAATAGTGATATCAACTATAGGCATTATTGCGAAATGCTTATGGTATAGGTTGTTTTGTGATACAACTGACCTACACATATGCATCAAATGTGATAACTGAAATATTTTTTTTTAAATTACTGCTCCCAATGGTAAACAATACATTGTACCTTTAATATTTGCTCAGTTATCTATCTATTATCTACTATATCTTAAGGACAACTGCTCCTCACGAACTCGACAACATGGGTTTGCGAGCCAATGCATTGACCTGTGTTTCCCCAATAGTCTTTCGCCGAGCGGTCTTGTTGCGAGATGACTGTTCAATCACGATAATAGCTATGATGACATCTGCAATAGCAGTGGAAATAACAATAATTATAGGTATTTTTCCATGTTCCATTCATTGTTTGGATATATGGTATTCCAACCACTTCAGTACCCAATTAGTGTGTCGGATTTTTTTCAGCAGCATATCGTGACTAAAGAGATAACATGGTTATGAAACTGTATTGCCAACACTCATTACCATGGTTCTCGGTTTTCATCCAGGTTCACGTATGAGATCGCCCCAGTGTTTGTCTTGATGGAAAGAGCCACGCTGAAAAAGATGAGGGAGATTGTGGGCTTCAAGGACGGTGATGGCGTCTTTGCACCAGGTGAGAGAGGGGAGGGAGAGGAAGGACTTTTCCCTCTGAAATCATCCTTTCTTTGCTATTGTTCGGGAGTATATCACAGTAACATTATGCAACTGACCCCTTTAGCTGGTGCTTCTTTTGTTATGCAGTTTTGTGACACATATAGTATATAGTTTATATATATATATATATATATATACATACATATACATATATATATATATTATATAGTATATATTTAGTATTTACACTGTAAAAACATCGGTGTTAGATTTAACACCATGGGTGTTGAATCTAACACCGATCAAACTTCAATAGAGGACCACACCCACAGGTGTAGAAAATGCACTGTGATGGTGTTGAAAAGTGTTCACCTGACACTTCGTGGTATTAATATGACACTGTACCTGGTGTTATTTTGACACTGTACTGGTGTTAATTCAAAAATGACACCACATGGTGTTGATTTGATATTTGTTGGTGTTAATATCAGTGGTTTAACACCCGTCCAGCTTCAATAAGAGACCACACCAGCTGGTGTTACTGTGGTGTAAATTTATTTTCACATTTTTTTCAAAAATCTAGTATTTTAATGTAAAATTCTTGATCGTCTTGTTTAAATTAAAAATCAACAAGAAGTGCAGTTACTAAGAAACTCTTCAAAAAACAGTTTTATATTTGGAAATGACACCCGGAGGTGTTAATTTAACACCATAAATGAGCACCGAAAAATTAACACCAGCTCGGTGTTCACTATTTAACACCGGACTTTTTGCAGTGTATATATTTTTGTTATGCATATATATATATATAACAAAAGAAGCACCAGTTAAAGGGGTCAGTTGCATAACATTATATTATATAATACGCAATTATATAATATGATGTTATGCAACTGACCCCTTTAACTGGTGCTTCTTTTGTTATGCAGCTTTGTAAAAGCTGTTTCACTGAAATTGTGTGTTTATGCTCATTTGTATTATGTTCTCGATGGAAATCGTGCTTTGCTTTTTTGTTGTTGAGCAATTAAAAGAGAAAAAAAATGATCGAAACAGAATGGGGGCATTTTTACCACAGAGGGCACACTGTAAAAACATCGGTGTTAGATTTAACACCACGGGTGTTAAATCTAACACCGATCAAACTTCAATAAAGGACCACACCCACAGGTGTTAAAAATGCACTGTGATGGTGTTGAAAAGTGTTCACCTGACACTTCGTGGTGTTAATTTGACGCTATACCTGGTGTTATTTTGACACTGTACTGGTGTCAATTAAAAAATGACACCACATGGTGTTGATTTGATATTTGTTGGTGTTAATATCAATGGTTTAACACCCGTCCAGCTTCAATAAGAGACCACACCAGCTGGTGTTACTTTGGTGTAAATTTATTTTCACATTTTTTCAAAAATCTAGTATTTTAATGTAAAATTCTTGATCGTCTTGATTAAATAAAAAATCAACAAGAAGTGCAGTTACTAAGGAACTCTTCAAAAAACAGTTTTATATTTGGAAATGACACCCGGAGGTCTTAATTTAACACCATAAATGAGCACCGAAAAATTAACACCAGCTCGGTGTTCACTATTTAACACCGGACTTTTTGCAGTGTATATATTTTTGTTATGCATATATATATATATATATATATATATATATAACAAAAGAAGCACCAGTTAAAGGGGTCAGTTGCATAACATTATATTATATAATACGCAATTATATAATATGATGTTATGCAACTGACCCCTTTAACTGGTGCTTCTTTTGTTATGCAGCTTTGTAAAAGCTGTTTCACTGAAATTGTGTGTTTATGCTCATTTGTATTATGTTCTCGATGGAAATCGTGCTTTGCTTTTTTGTTGTTGAGCAATTAAAAGAGAAAAAAAATGATCGAAACAGAATGGGGGCATTTTTACCACAGAGGGCACACTGTAAAAACATCGGTGTTAGATTTAACACCACGGGTGTTAAATCTAACACCGATCAAACTTCAATAAAGGACCACACCCACAGGTGTTAAAAATGCACTGTGATGGTGTTGAAAAGTGTTCACCTGACACTTCGTGGTGTTAATTTGACGCTATACCTGGTGTTATTTTGACACTGTACTGGTGTCAATTAAAAAATGACACCACATGGTGTTGATTTGATATTTGTTGGTGTTAATATCAATGGTTTAACACCCGTCCAGCTTCAATAAGAGACCACACCAGCTGGTGTTACTTTGGTGTAAATTTATTTTCACATTTTTTCAAAAATCTAGTATTTTAATGTAAAATTCTTGATCGTCTTGATTAAATAAAAAATCAACAAGAAGTGCAGTTACTAAGGAACTCTTCAAAAAACAGTTTTATATTTGGAAATGACACCCGGAGGTCTTAATTTAACACCATAAATGAGCACCGAAAAATTAACACCAGCTCGGTGTTCACTATTTAACACCGGACTTTTTGCAGTGTATATATTTTTGTTATGCATATATATATATATATATATATATATATATATATAACAAAAGAAGCACCAGTTAAAGGGGTCAGTTGCATAACATTATATTATATAATACGCAATTATATAATATGATGTTATGCAACTGACCCCTTTAACTGGTGCTTCTTTTGTTATGCAGCTTTGTAAAAGCTGTTTCACTGAAATTGTGTGTTTATGCTCATTTGTATTATGTTCTCGATGGAAATCGTGCTTTGCTTTTTTGTTGTTGAGCAATTAAAAGAGAAAAAAAATGATCGAAACAGAATGGGGGCATTTTTACCACAGAGGGCACACTGTAAAGATTTAACACCACGGGTGTTAAATCTAACACCGATCAAACTTCAATAAAGGACCACACCCACAGGTGTTAAAAATGCACTGTGATGGTGTTGAAAAGTGTTCACCTGACACTTCGTGGTGTTAATTTGACGCTATACCTGGTGTTATTTTGACACTGTACTGGTGTCAATTAAAAAATGACACCACATGGTGTTGATTTGATATTTGTTGGTGTTAATATCAATGGTTTAACACCCGTCCAGCTTCAATAAGAGACCACACCAGCTGGTGTTACTTTGGTGTAAATTTATTTTCACATTTTTTCAAAAATCTAGTATTTTAATGTAAAATTCTTGATCGTCTTGATTAAATAAAAAATCAACAAGAAGTGCAGTTACTAAGAAACTCTTCAAAAAACAGTTTAAAATTTGGAAATGACACCCGGAGGTGTTAATTTAACACCATAAATGAGCACCGAAAAATTAACACCAGCTCGGTGTTCACTATTTAACACCGGACTTTTTGCAGTGTATATACTTTTGTTATGCATATATATATATATATATATATATATATATATATATAACAAAAGAAGCACCAGTTAAAGGGGTCAGTTGCATAACATTATATTATATAATACGCAATTATATAATATGATGTTATGCAACTGACCCCTTTAACTGGTGCTTCTTTTGTTATGCAGCTTTGTAAAAGCTGTTTCACTGAAATTGTGTGTTTATGCTCATTTGTATTATGTTCTCGATGGAAATCGTGCTTTGCTTTTTTGTTGTTGAGCAATTAAAAGAGAAAAAAAATGATCGAAACAGAATGGGGGCATTTTTACCACAGAGGGCAAGTTGTACTGAAACGAGAGATTAGAACACCTTTTGATTAATCAAAACTATAAATGCATTTCTTCAAAAATGAAAATGACAGCTTGTTTGTCTCACTGACTATCTGTCAGATTAAAGGCTGCCCACTTTTTCAACTATATTCTTGGACATTTCACCCACTCGATTCAACATTGGTAAAAAAGTGAAAAAGCTTGAACTGTAATGAAAAGTGGTAGCAGGTGTTGTGTCTAGGCAATTATGTAAATTGGAAAATAGGAAATTTGGAAGGCGAGTTGTTTGTAGGCCAGAATTCACGCCTTTCGTTTCTCGGGCTATTACCTAGAAGTTCAACATATAGGTCCTACCAGAATATTTACACCAAAATACTCTTACCGGAATTCACAGTAGGGAATAATGTTGAAGACAGTCCTATTATGCTGCTATCGACGCCGGAATATGTCAATAGAGATGGATGGTCCTTTACAAAGATTCTGAATGCATGGCGTATATTTGATCACGTTTAGAAACACTGCACATGTCCTCTCATTTTGATATGTAAAATGACAAACTCTTTTTGTTAGTAGGCCTACTCACTAAACTATAGGTCCTACTAACATATTGAGTACACGATCGATCATACATAAAACATAATGCTACTGCAAAAAAAAGAAGAAGAAGACGAAGAAGAAGGAGGAGGAGAAGAAGAAGAAGAAGAAGAAGAAGAAGAAGAAGAAATAATCTGGCTAAGTTTACCCCAAACAAAATGATTACAATTATGGATTTGATAAATGCAGAAATATTAGTAGAACACATAAATGCAGGTGAAGGAGACTAGGACTATCCGTTCAAAAGCAATTATGTTGTTGTTGTTGTTGTTGTTTTAATCCATGTGCTGTCATACCTTATGAGAAAGCTACAACGATTCGATTTGTCACCGTAGAATAATCTAGAGACAGCACAGAAAGTATTCCACTTTTTTTTTTTTGGGGGGGGATGCAAAATACACATAACCTTTACTTCTGTTTAAAATGTGATGTGATATATGTCGTATGTTTCGTTTCCACAATGTTATAGTTTGAGTGGCAGTCGCCATACGTGATTTTGAATCATTTCCTTTTTATTCTAGATGTTTCCACGTCCATTTAATTTGATTTATTGTATTTCCAGATATTTGTACATGTACGTTCACTTAGTTTTTATATTTAACTGTATTATGTGTCTCGTTTCTAATTTGTCATAAGTATCTATTTTTAAACAAAATGATTTGTTGTTGTTGTTGTTGTTGATGATGTTGATGTTCAATGGATTTTAACCAACAACAGAGCCCTGAGGAAGACCGGCAGTTAGTCTATTTTAAATCTGCATGATTGTATAATTTTATTTATTTATTTATTTTGTGTCTACCTTATGTCGTTTTGAATATTCTTTGTCCATCTTTTGCTGTTTATATATGTATATTTCATGCTGATCAGGTCACTCTGTATAAAGATTCACAATAAATAAATAGATGGATAGATAAATAAATAAATAAATAAATAAATAAATAAATAAATAAATTGGGGGATATCATTCGTCCTAGCTTGTAATGGAGGCAAGTCAAGTGCTCTTTTACGATGCTATGGAAAAACTATAAACAAGAACTATCACTGTTTGTATATACTCATACGTTTGAAAAACGTTATTTACTAATAACACTGTATACTACATTCACAGAATCCAATTGTATATCTGTATATTGGGGTATAAATTCCCATTAATTCGATCTCAATTCTAACATACGGTCGTACGACATTATATTAGTGTCATTTCACCCGAAAGAGGCATCCATAACGTCAGTACGAACGATACGACAAAGCACGTGTAATGCAGTGACAAAAGGATTGACGTGACCACTTTCAAAAAAAAAAAATCTTTTTCGTTCCTGTAGAAACATATCTGCACCAACAGCAACGGAATACGTTTCATGTCTTCTCCTCCGTCCCTTTCTCCCCTTTCTCTTTCTCTGTGAACAGGTGGTGCCGTGTGCAACCTGTATGCCGTGCTGGCTGCAAGACACAAATTCTTTCCAGCTTGCAAACGCCGTGGAATGACTGGAATGCCAAACCTCGTCATGTTTACATCGGAACATGTAAGCGAAGAGAAAGAAATATACGGATAAACAAGCAAACAACAACAGAAGTACTTGACCGCTCTGAAAGTTGAACTATGACTGATAGTTGAATGTTGTATACCAACTAGTTGCGGTGAAACATTGCCGTTCCATGACCCTCTTTCCCACGATAAGCTGAGATATTAGATGAGATGATCGATCCCTGGTTGATTAAGATTGAGATATGAAACAGAGGGACGACTGTAGAGTGTTAGATATATTTAGCTATATATACAAATATGCGACGTGATTTTGCAAGAAAAAAGAAATATGCATTTATTGTAATCAGTACGCTCTACCTCACTGATTTTTTTTTTCTGCTTGGGCTGTTATCATTATATATGCACATCCATGTTAGTGAACACGAATTCATGGGTTTTTCTTCTTTGACATTTTTTTTCTTTTTTCCTTCTTTGATGAAAATAAGAATTGAATTGAATTGAATTGAATTCGTCGCGGTGTGATGTATTAGCGTGCATTACGTATGTTGTACCCTTCGTGTTTAACGCATCATCGTGATTATCATATCAATGCAGACTGCATAAGCCTACTTGCATGAGAATGCAACAAAGCCTAACTAATGCGATAGAGTCACAGAATCATGACTATGTTGAGGGCTCCTGGATCTTACAAAGCGATTGAACTATACTTATATTTAACTTTTATTCTGTAGAGTGTCCGTCCATGACACAACCAACCAACGTGAGATTGTAAGGCATCGCAGCATCGTATTTTATTATGCACATTAAAGTATGTACATTGGTGCATCTTAGTGCTTTCTGAATAATCATGTAGGTAGGTCATTGAAGATGTCATCTTTACCAAGCCTCTCGATCAGGAATAACTGTGTTTGCTGTTTTCGTTTTCATGCCACGCCGATAGAGCCACTTCTCGATCAAGCGGGCCGCTGCCATACTCGGCATCGGAACAGACAACCTCATCCTTGTGGAGACGGATGACAGGCGAGTTGTCAAGGCGCCAACTTCTTCAACTTCTAACACTGATGTTTGTAAAGGGTAGGGGGGGGGGGTGTCGGTGGGGGAGGGTTAAGGGTTGAATGTAGTTTGGTTGATTGGAGGAGCGTGGCTCATTGGACATGCGTTTGGTTGCTGATGTTGATATAACCTCCAATGTCGAACAAAATGCAAAAACAGAACAAATAAAACAAAAATAAAAGAGTAAAAATTGAGTGTAAAAATACATAATACAGTACGCAAGTATACGAGCATATCTTCCATCAAATTTGTAACACATTCAAAGTATATGAGAGCTTGTGTAAGTATATGAGAACTTGTGTAAAGATCAATAGTTATGGGAACATGAACGCTGAGACCAGAGGTAAAGCAAGCGTAGGCCTACACTTCAATATATATTGATCCGCCATGCATTAAGAGATGATAATGTAAATTAACAAGTTAAAGGGTTGTAGTCAGGCAATTTTTGATTATTGAGCAGCATAGATTAAATTTTTTCTTTTAAAATGAACAGAGAAGAACATCTGATTATTAAAATCTCGGGGAAGATCATTCCAGAATTTGTATACGGTGAAAACAATTATTGCTATCATTATTATTGTTATCTTATTGAGCTAAGAGTACATGGAATGTGAAATGAATGTCTGTCTTGTCCGTGCTTGTGGGGTAAGCATAGACTGAAAAGTTTTTCTAAAACATATTTATGTGTAAATGATATATGTCAGGCAAGTCGTTGGCAGATTATTGATACATAAATGTGCCTAAGTTGTATAAAACAAATCAGCAACCTTAAAGGAATTTGTCTACGAAGAAGTGAATAATTCGTGTGTAAATAAAAAGCGGCTACTTTAACTGAACAAATAACCCATTTTTGTATTTTGGAAATTATTTTTTTTTGTGTGATTTTTCACAATTCCCCAAGGCAAGAAACCGTTATTCAGAAACGGCAAAATAAGCATGGAATACTAATTTTTCAAAATGTACTCGGGAAAATCTTGAGCTTGTTTAAAATTCCAGTATTTCTTGAGTGCATCAGGCGTGTAATATTTCTTTGAACCATCTTGATTTTCTTGAACCAATATCTGGAGGTTTCAGAGTCGACCCATGTGCGATAAATGTAACTAAGAATCAATGTCTTACTCTTCACCCATCATTCAGGGGTAAGATGAACGCCGAAGATCTAGAGAACAAAGTCCAGCAGGCGATCGGGAGAGTGAGTATGAGCGGTTGCTGACGGAAGTTGGCGCCCTGCTGCGGAATTGGCTGGAAACGATTTCAGCGCATACAAACACGAAAAAAAAAAAAGAAGAGCTTTATAAACTTAAACGTATCGACCATTCACTCTCTGGTTGCAGCAGTATTCGTGAAAGATGAGTAATGAAGAAGTGATGCAAATATATGAGACCAGTAAACTGTTATTGAATACGAGAATACTTCGTTTTTTAATTCTATGAGCTAAGCTCTTCGAAATTTCGAGATTAAAGTGGAAAATGCCAAATGATTAAGCCTTCCTTCATTTTTTGCCACTCGCAGCGTGATTTTCAGTGACAATCTCACCTGGCATGTTTTTAATTTTCCCAGAAACCAGAAATTTATGTTGGCTTAAATCAGAATTTGAGAGGGATGTGATCCATCTTATTCAATTGTCTCCTCTGGTCACTAAGAGTGCCTGAAAGTCACTGTTCGATGTGAAAGATCACTGTTTGGCGATTTTGACTTCAAAAGTGATTGGTGTTTGGTCCAATAACACGTTTTGGTCAGCCAAAGTTGTTATCTGCTATCGATGAGATGTATCAGCGTAAGGTACAGCTAAGTTAATGTTTGATTATGATTAAATAACGTGATATTTTATATTGTCTACACAGGGAGACAAACCGTTCTTCGTTAACGCTACGGCCGGAACGACTGTCGTTGGAGCCTACGATCCCATCAACAAAATTGCAGATATCTGTACAAAGTACAACCTATGGATGCACGTTGACGTACGTTTGTAGACATTTTGTAAAGATAGATAGATAGATAGATAGATAGATAGATAGAAAAAGAAAGAAAGAAGAAAATGTCATGATTTCATGTAGGCCGTGCATACTGTATGGCAAATTGTTATTCAATTCAATTCATTATTTGCATATCAATAATATATTGACAGTTCAGGAACTGTTTTAACTTGTGAATGGCCAATAAGCTTATAACAATTATGTCTGTCAAATACTGATTACATCGTACCTTTCCTATGGCTTTCCTTCATTTCCAAGCTACCATACCTTCTCAGGTATTTTTATTCGTAGACTTGGGAAAAATAGGCCCTATGAGAATATATCCCGTGGAAATACTTTGTATATTCGTATATACATTTCAGTAAGAGTAGGATATGTCATCCTGATAGAAACATCGCTTTATTACATCATGTTTATAGAATATAGCTTCCTCTTGTTCCTGGCTTCCTGCATGTCTGTTGTATAGTATTAGATATGTATGTTTTATCAAGGAGGTATGAGAGGATACCTCCTTGGTTTTATTTGCTCAGACCTTCTCATGTTTTTACATCTTTAATGGCTATTTCTTCTTCTTTTTTTAATCTCCGGTTTGTAATTATAGTAAAGCAAATATAGTAACCTCACAGGGTAGGGGACCTACATTGTACTTGATCGCGTTGATTGTATGTCTTCATGAATTCATAATATACTGAAACCTCTTCATGACCTAATTCACAAACAACATTGTAAGGATTCACAGACGTTTTTGATACACGTTTGTAGTTTTAGAGGTACACCACGTGTTCGAGTTTATTAACCCTTTGTGTGTCACGTTTATTTCCTCTCCGTAGAATATTGTGTGTAAAATTTGCGCGCATTTCACTCATTGGCGCAAGATTAAAAAAAAAAAAAACTCAACAAGAGGTTGACCGTGTGGAAACTGAATAGTTTGAATACGTATTGTACATGATGCAGCAAAGTTCAGGGTTTTCAACCAAAAACCGTTTTTAACTCATCTCTGCGCTTGCCACGGGTCAAGATATGCCAGAAAAAAACATCACAAGCTATCTATTAGTCATGCTGGCAGCTTTGCGAGTGAAATTTTTACAATGTTGATTTCTCATTGATGATTCTTCCTCAACGTACATTGTAGGCTGCATGGGGAGGGGGCGCTCTACTGTCACGCAAGCATAGACACAAATTAGAGGGACTCAACCGGTGAGTATAATGCATCTGCGTGTAAAAGCAACGTAGTTTGTATATTGTGTGATATATACAATGTACATTGCTGATCGTTTGTATCGTTTTGTTGTTTAGTACAGCAATTTAATGTATAGGTCCTAAATGCCTGATGTTATTCAGGAAGTGTTAAAACTCCGCATGATTTTTCCTTGAAATATTGCAGATTTTATCTTTTTCTGTTACAGTGTAATGAGCGCGGGTATCAAAAAGCAGGGTTGAAAATAGTATGGACACGCCTTTGAGAGGTGCGTGTTGGTATGGCAAACATTTCAAGGACGAAAGGCCACACAGTTTTGGGTTAATTACAGGAATGTAAGGATTCTGTGCGTAGGTTCTGTTTGTTCCAAAGTCTAACAGTTTTTTACTCTTTCTTTTTGTACCGGGGCGTTTCATGTCGTAATTAGTTACCAAGAGCTGCACTCCGTAATGCTTCAAAGTCAGAGATCTTTCCAGGATATCGCTAGCAATCTATAATCCCCGCCGCTTTATTCTCTTTGATCAATACCAGGGTAAAATAGTATTCCTGTTGTCTTATTCATTATTGTGAGGTGCAATTGTTCTTTACATGTTCTTTACATTATCTGTTAACAGCTGATATCATGAACAATAGAATCCGACGGAGAATGCTGTTGATTTTAAACAATGCTTCGTTTCACACCAGATTCAAGTTTAGATTTAGCAGATAATAATAGAGAATGGAACAGACCGGTGTAATAAAGATAGAACCTGAGATGAAAGAAAGCTACAGAACTCTACTGTTTGATATGCAAGGAGTGAAATTGGTGGTGACCACATGCTTGAATAAATGAATTAAGTGACGCCTCACATTCATACAGTGTACCTGCAGAAATTTTTAATTCGTAACGAAACAAAAAACTTGAATCCATTGTTTCAATGTGTCGTAGAGTTTCAATAAACCTGCAAAAATGGTTTCTTTTGGGGATATGCACATTTCCAAATTTTATTGACCAAAAACACGTGATTTTTTTTTGGATAATTGTGAGCACAAACGAATAACATTTTTCTTAGGTTGATGATGTCATCTTATCAGAGATAAGTGAATTAAAACCGCCTCATGTTAGCTCCGATATTTGATAAAACTGTCTTTTTCAGCGTTAATTACTGTATGAATTCGATTGGTTATTGCATCCTGAATTTTGTCAGTTGGAACACATTGCCATAATATTAAGTTAGAAGTATGAGAAAGTTAGGATGTATTGGGATGAGAGCATCCATGACATTGTGGTAGAAATAGCTGTTAACTTTGTTTGTGTTGTCAAAGAATAAAAATTGGCATTAGTGGCATGTTCAACCTAACAAACTTGCCTATTCGATGTTCCATTTTCGTACCGCATAAAACAATGATCATTGCCCTCAGTCTCTGTTTTTGTCTCTCTATCTCTTTTTGTTTTCTCAGGGCTAACTCTGTAACGTGGAATCCACACAAAATGATGGGAATCACTTTGCAATGCGCTGCCGTGATACTCAAAGAAGACGTACGTCTGTATTATCAGCTCGAATTTGTATCATTAACCTTCTCATCTCCATAATTATCAAAATGTCATCGATATGTAATACATGTAATAAAACAGTTAGTGACGAGGGTTAAAGAGGAACCTCACTTCAGTCTATCCCTTTTCCCCCCATGAATTAATTTCACTAAATATGAATGCACATAAAGAAGAGATTGTACATCATCCGTGTCATATCAATCTAGATTTGTATGCAATAGTTTCATTTTCGACCAATACCGAATTTCCTACCGTGTTATTAAAATTTAATGTGCAAGTCAATTTGAAGTTGAAAGGTGAAGAAACGAGTCGCTTTGTTAGGATTGAATTGAGGGACTACTTTTGCAGAAAATAATTCGGATATATATCTGAGATTTAACTACTCTATATGGAAATCACATTATCGGGATTTGGAGAAAAATATTTCACAGTAAATGAAAAAGCACAAAATGTCAAATTACCATGTCATTACAGCTCTCGATGTTCAGGAGTACTGGATGGCAATACAATAAGCCAGTTTGACGATAACTTATGTGTACATGGGTTCAAATATCCTTTCTTTTTTCTCACTTGGTTTGGCATTTCACTCGTTTTCAATGCGACAAAATGTATAAACTTGCCCGACGTAGCAATTTGTGGATTTCTTCCGTCATGTTCAAATAAAGTATGAACTTGCGTAGACCAGATGACCGGAATAATCCGGCAATCAACACTAGGAAAAGCATCCATTTCATTATTTTGCATTGAATGCATTAACGATTTTTTTAAATTTTATTGATATTGCCGAATACCAATTTTGCTGTCAGGTGGATGTGGTGGCAAGCATCATTTATAAGAATCACTTGAATAATCATTGCATCACAAATGCTTATCTCAGTGATTTTAAAAACCAACATGCTCTGCTGGTGTAAATTACCCTTCTCTGCTCATGCCCAAAAAGTAACCTCGAACTGGCTTATTGTATCTTATCGGAAAACAGACAGACAGACAACCAACCAACCAAACAAACAAACAAATAAAAAAAAAACTGCATGATATCATGTTGCAAAAAGAAGAGCAAAATTTAATGAAAATTAGGCCTGAAAGGGATTCGAACCCTTGATCTTCTGTTTACGAGACAGACGCCGTAACCACTTGGCCACCAGGCCTTTGTTGCCGCAGTGTGAATACTTATCAATATTGATTAAAGGCTAGTTTACCCAGCAGTTGCGAGCTTAGTAAGGCGCACTTTCTTAGTTGAGCTATAACAGTGTGTATTCAATAGTTATCATTCCTTTGAAGTAAATAATTATACATTGTTGTTGATATATTTTCTGTGTATATAAAGAGATAGCCTTAAGGGCAGCCTAGGAAGCATTATAAGCCAGTTCGGAGTTAGCTCATGGACACATTGGTACGAATGACCTTTCTTTTTTTTTCTCAGTCGGTTAGGGGCATGTGCACTCGTTTTCAGCGCAAATGCTTTACGTCAAAAATTATGGAATCATCAATCGTGATCAAACAAAGAAGGAACTTGTGTAGACCAGATGGCCAGAATGATCCGTCAAATTACACTTGGAAAAGCATCCATTTCATTACTTTGCACTGAATGCATTAACAATCTCTTTCTATTGATATTACCAAATACCATTTTTTCTGTCAGGTGGATGTACTGGCAAGCACCATTTATAGGGATTGAATGAATAATCATTCCATCACAAATCCTTATCTCAGTGAATTTAAATACCAACGCGCCTGTTGGTACGAATGACCTTTTTCTGCTCATGCGCAAAGTGGAACTGCGAACTGGCTTATTTCTCTTGGCCACATTTTGATTTGATTTGATTTGATTGTTTGTTTGTTTGTTTGTTTGTTTGTTTTTTGGGGGAGGAGAGTTTGGGGAAGGTAGTAACTTTATAATAAGAATATGGTAAACCTTTTTATGATTTCGTCATGCTGAAATTAAAAAAAAATCACTTAGGTGATGGCAAAATATTGTGTTATGCATGATCTGCTTTTCAACATCATGGTTCTCTACTATACTCTGCTCTGCTATACATTATGATGGGTGATTTGTTTGTCTGACAATAATATTTCGTTTCGATTAAAGTGTATTTCTACCATTGCTCTACAGAGAAAGAACGTCTGCGTTCATTTTGTTTCTACAGGCATTTGAGATCAAATATCATGTGAATTAATGCTTCCCTGTAAGCACCTTTCATTTCAAAAAGCACACTTCTGATTATTAGTGTATATGAATGAATTATGTACATTATAGTTATGCATGATAGATGATCATTAATTACATTCGAAATTCAACTTCTTTCTCTTTGCCAACCCCCCTTCCCATTTCTGTCTGTCTGTCCGTCTGCTGTCTGTCTGTCTGTCTCTCTCATCCTCGCTTTTATTTTGCATGAAACAAACATAATATCGGTCACAGGGTCTACTTGAGGACTGTAACTCGATGCGCGCCCCCTATCTGTTCCAGCAGGACAAGCATTACGACGTGTCCTTCGATACGGGCGACAAGACGATTCAGTGCGGGCGCCACGTGGACGTATTCAAGCTGTGGCTGACTTGGCGATCCAAGGTATTAAGATACTGGTCAGGATTGGTATGCCTTTTTTCCGCTTACTAGTAGTTTGAGCGTTTATGTCCGTGGTTACTTCGATGTACGTTGATACGGCCTCTTACGTTATGTTCATAGAGTAACAGAGTGATGATGTCACATCACGGCCGGCGGAACGGGGGGGGGGGGGGGGGGGGGGGGGGGGGGTCCCCCACTTTTTTGCACCATACAAAAGAATACGTAAGGTGTCACCACTTTAGGCCCCCCAATTTTTTTTTACCCCGGATGTGCGTAAGTGACACCCATAGAGAAAGAAATACCTGGAAACCTTGAAGTGTGAGTGCAGTAAAGCTTTGTTTTTGCGCTGAAGACTTTTTTTTTTTTTTTTTTTTTTTTTGCTTGTCACCTGAACGAGAAGTTGCACTGAAGGCCTTTTTTTTTGTTTTGCTTGTTAGCTCATGGAACCCGGAAGTGGAGGTTGTTTGGAACCAATTTCTATTGTGTTGAATGGCTATTAAATCTCACTTTGGTACTCTATAGACCCTACAAGACGCTAAGCGCATAAACGCTTGGGGAAAAAAAATGTTCTCTTCCACCAACGGGCAAAACATGAATTTTCCCATCAGAAAGAATCATAATCTCTAGTCATAGATGAATGACCGAGAAATAGATGAATAATGGAGAAGTTCACGTGCTAAATTATTAACCAAGTTTATATCTTTGTACAGGGAACAAGAGGATATGAGACACAGGTCAACAAACTTTTCGATCTAGCACAGTAAGTTCTGAGATATGCATTCATGTGTGTGTGTTTGTGTGTATGTGTGTGTGTGTGTATCGTAGATTATGTATTATGAAACATTACGTGTACATCATAGTATATACACATGCATACTGCGGATTAGGTTGTGGATATCTTTGAAGCAGAAATAGGATCGCGGTCGAGCCGATTGTTTACATGAGAAATTGATAAGCTGAAATATGTAAGCATCTATTACGATTGGCATATTTGATTTTAATTTGATGAATTCTCTGTTCCACGATCGCTCTCCCTTCATCCCTTTCTTCTCTCTCCCGCCATCGCTCTCTCTCTCTCTCTCCCTCTCTCTCAGCCTATAGCCTATTCAAATTTACAAATTATATAAGTATTATATGTAATATTACGATACAATGCATTCCTCAAGGCCTTTTGACATCAGACAGTCATTCGGAAGTTGATGTTTTCATAAAATGTAGGTGGACCCTATGCTATTAGAAGAAAAAAAAATAACTTTCATAAAATCGATGACTGATGGAAAAGGAATATGCCTGATGTTTTATCCGAAGGGACTGATATCCTATTGTGATGAGGTCGGAAGAGTTGTGACCTTCCCATATCAGAACTTTTCAGAATATATAGGAGCTAGAACATTCTACACATTGTTAGCAACAAACGGCACCTACTTTATCATTCGTTGGTTGGTCGAAACACTCTGAAAACATAATACTTTTAACCGTTGCGTCACAAATTATTGGTCGTTCTTTTTTTCCACAGCTTTGCAATGCATACCCACGTTTAATGCAATATGAACATAAAAAATACAATTGCTGACTGGTATTTGACATCGGATGATAATGCCCCTAGCTTCTGCAGCAATACATATTTATAATGTTTTATGCAGTTCTCGTGATTGGCTATCTTGTATGGCGTAACCTATATTTCAAATCATCAGATGTAATTGAGTTTTATTTTGCTAGATTCACAAAGGTTTGCTCGATTGTGTATTATTCCACAGGTATCTGGTCGACAGAGTAAAAGCCAAGGAGGGCTTCGAGTTGGTGTATGAGAAGGTAAGGTAACCCTTTGCATGCTTAGAGTTCCGATTAGCACAGAAATCCCTGTAGTGTTGTATAGGCCAACACACTGTCCAAAGTCTTTGTCACACAAAGGATTAATCTCGTTAAATCTAAACACGACAGCACTCGCCCCAAACATGTAGTCATGTTACCCAACTCTCAGAATGTCGGCGGTAATTACTTTATAGATTACATTCATCAAAACGGATTCCAGTATAAGCATGATAGGGGAAAATTGAATATGAGAGTTGAATCTAGTTTATATGTGATCATTTGTACCTTTTATTGGATTTATACTTAGCCCCTCCTCTTTTCAATGGTTTCTCATTCACATACTAAACCAAAAAAGTTCTATATTCGTGGAGTGACAATTGCAAATTTTGTTATGCTGAAATAAAATCGTGTGTTCGGTTCGTAGTGCATTGTATGCATCATCAGTATAGACAGTACTCGGTAAAACATGGTTAGGTAGACATTGCCAGTCGTGAATGAAATACAAAAAAGAGAGAGAAATATTTAGCGAAATACTGAGTCCACCACGTTTCACTTGATTTATAGTGTTTTATTCTTTGTCTACCATAAAATCTTACATTTAGGTGCTTGTGTTTCTAGGACGCCACACGCACACACACGTACTCTCCAACAGAGAAGCGGAATGTAATTATAATCTGTGCAATAGATTTTAATCATGTCATCATGTAATAAAGTTTGATGGTCAAGATAGAACACATGGATACGAAAATATTTGCTATTCTCTCAAACTATCTACATAGAATTGATTACCGTATCTATCGATGAGTACATCCAAGAAATATATCGCACCTAATACGTTATATCTAAATATGTCTTAAAAGAAAAATATGTTTTAAAAGAAAAAGAATCGGAGTGTCTGATGCCCGGACTAAATTCTGGTCCATATATTCTTGGAAGATTTCTGAATGTGACAAAGATGTCAAAGGGTAATTACAACTGCATCTATCATGTTATATCCCCAACCTGCTCTCTTTCCGTCACCACACTGGAGCCCCCACCCTCCCCCTCTTTCAAGTCCATTCTCCCTCTCTCACTCTCGCTCTCTCTTCTCCACCGCAACAGCCCGAGTTGACCAACGTGTGCTTCTGGTACTTTCCGCCAAGCCTACGGGAGATGGAATCATGCCGAGAAAAGCAACTAAAGCTTCACAAGGTATGCCACGGAGGGTTGCAATCGATTATCAGTAATGATTTTGATGCTGGTTTTCATATCAACTAAAACGATAGTCATTAGTGATTTTGATGTTGTATTTCGTATTAACCAAATGCTCAAACTCAGAAGTCCAGTGGTTTCACATGTCATCAGCTTTGATGAAGACGCACACATTCCCTCAGTTAAAGGGATAGTAACGTGTCGGCTGAGATGGGGCTTCAGGTTTCCAACGTTTTTCGACAATGATTTTTTTAAGATAATGATAAACATCTTATGAAATATGAAAGAGCATAAAATTCCGAGAGGCTTTCAAAGTTCATTAGATCAAAATTGGTTTTGAAATGGCTAAGATATCCAAAACAAAGTGATCCTGATAAAAGGTGGGACTCACCTTTAATATTAGGATCGCTTTGTTTTACTTTGTTTTGGGATAACTCAGTCATTTTCAAAACCAATTTTCATATACATAGAACTTTGATTGCCTCTTTGAATTTTAATCTCTTTCATATTTCATAAAGTCATTTTTAAGTATCTCGTAAAAAGTTAGAAGCTGAATCATCACCTCAACCGATACTATACCACCCCTTTAAAGGGTGGAGCATATCAGCGGCTGGGCCAAAGAGAGGAAAAAAAAATCTTCATCAGATTACCAGACGAGAAATATTATATTCTTAGGATGTTTGAAAAACGCACACACGCACACGTACACACAATTAAGTAAGTTAAGTAGAAAATGATTATCCCAGGGTCTACAAAATATACCGTGCTTTCGAAACTAGTCCCAGAGGACGTGATATGATACAGAAATTGTACTATGTTTCACGTCTTTATGACGGACAGTTTAGAAGATCTAATCAAAAAGCACGATGATGATGTTGTAGACTCTCTGTAACTCTATGCCTTTCCATGTTACACATTACTTTTAGATGATGATGATTCCAAGACGATTCGTAGTTCTTAGCGTCTTTTTCACAACTGAGATCAAACTCAACTTCACTAATTTCATAAACGAATGGTTTCATTTGCAAGGTATGGGGAGGAATGGGTTGTGTGTGATACTCCCGAACCGAGAGATTTTTGTTTTGGTACAGAGACTGTGGAAATGATTACAGTGTCTTTCTTTGTTGAAGGTTGCTCCTGAAATTAAGGCGAAGATGATGAACAAAGGCACCGTGATGGTTGGATACCAGCCGCTGGGAAAACAAAGTCAACTTCTTCAGGATGATTGTCTCGAATCCGGCTTCGACCAAGAGTGACATCGACTTCCTTCTTGACGAGATTGACAGGCTTTGGGAAGCAAATCACGTGGGAAGAGTGAAAGTACCACGTCATCGTGGAATCGTCCAATCATCTTCCCTCTTTCCCATCCTCACCCCCCTCCCCCATTTTTCGAAAGTCAACGAACTTTGTGGTCATATTGGTGTGTTCAGTTAGGTGTGAATAGAGCCACATTCAATATTACTCAAGAGTTTGGCAAATTCGGTGGCGGACACGTTGACGTCGTTCGGTGCTCGGTTGCTTTTAGTTGGAAACATGTTGAACTATCCAGAATAGGGGATGCAGACTTTACTTATTTGATGACAAACATCTGCATATATACAAGCAAGTAAATGTCAGCGGAGAAAATAAGTCATCTACATGTGTACTTTACTTGTAGAAGTGTTAATTTTATTTATCTGCGTATCAAATTACATATATTATGAAACGTCTGCCTGGCGATGTTCTAATAACGTGTCATTCTAATTGCTTGTTTCTGTCACAGAGAAGCTTAGTTAAACCACAAACTTTGTCGATGTATTTTCTGATGGTTTAAATGCCCAGATTCAAATGAATATTTCATTGTCCTTCTGAACTAGTTAGAGCATACAATATTATTTCGGTATCATAAATTGCATTATGTATATATCATCATCATTGACGGATTTAACACTGCAAACAGCAGAGAGTGAGCATGATTCCATCCGACTATAGATATGCACGAAGAACCTTCTGGGGGCTTATAGGACAAGGCAGATTCCCTCACGTATTTTTACAATAGAGAAAATCCGTCCAGTCGAAATGGTGATTAAAATGCAAATCCTTCGTGGACTGATTGCATCCCCACTGTATTAAAGGAACTAGATAGCGAGAAGACCAAACATGCAAGAAGAAGGGCATACACAAGAAGGAGACCTATATCTACTTGACAAAGGAAAACAATGAAACACAAAGTTCGAAAGAAAATTCACTTTGAATACAAATGCACTGTTGATCAACCGTGGTTCACATCGTAAATTCAGGACGGTGAATGTATAATAAAGGCTTACTATCACTGAGGCTAGACATAAGAATAAGCGATAGCTATCAATTTACATACGTCATGGGGATTTATTTGCGGTATTTATTGTGACAATAACGTATCCTTTCCCGTGTTTCCCTTTTTATTGCATGTAAATGTAGTCATATGGATTTTATCGCAGGATTTGTCACACGTCTGCGGTCTTGTCAAGATTTCTTTTTCTCTTCGTACTAAGAGTTAGGTTGAATTTTGCATAAGATATGATGTGTAGACGTGCACATGGGCATTCTTTTTCATTTAAAAAAAAAAATGAAATCTAAAAAAAAATCTCATCTTCTAGCGGGTTCTGAACCCGTTCGTGCTATGAATTAAGACAACGCTGATTTGAAAAGACATAAATCATTTTAAAAGAAAACAATGTGTGTGCATGTATGTCTGTTTCGTATGTATGTATGTATGTATGTATGTATGCATAATGACTGCAGCGATCCCCGTTTTATCATGATAAGGCCGTGCTCTGGTATACGATGCGCATCATATCAATCAGGAGCTGCCGTTGCTATGAATTTAAACTTCAGCGTGTTTATTTCCCAGTTATGTATAGGATTTTTTCTCATAAATTTGAAAATGCTGGAAGGGTACAAGTGGATGGAAAGCGTGGGTGGGGAACGTGGGTGTTGAAATTCTTAGACGATTAGTTTAAACTGAAAGTGCACGGAGAGGCAGAAGAAAGCTCACTTGAGCCAGGACGTCTTCAGCATTGTCGACCTAGCTATAAATCGGGTGTGTTCATGACCCGTATACTGTTTAAACAAGATTACATGTAAACTTCCAAACAACATAATGCCTAAGTGATCCTCCCCCCCCCCTCATGAAAAGACGGAGAAGAAGACGGAGAAGGAGAAGGGGCAGAAGAGAGGAAGACGAAGAAGATGAAGCGGAAGAGGAACAAGGAGAGGAAGAAAATGATGGCGAAGAAGTGCAGAAGGAAGAGGAAGAGGAGGAGGAGGAGGAGGAAAATAAAGAAAAGAGGAGGCCAGTTGTTATAGCAGACTGAAGCTTTCCCGATGGAGTGTAAATCTCATCTCGCATCCTGTTGTTACTAAAGGCAGAGGAAAAACAGGTCCATTTGTCATGATGCGATCTTTCAATCCGTCCAAGGAACTTCCTGTAAAGGCTTTACAGGTTATGTTAATCAGAAACAAATGGAGAAGCAAAAACAGGTATGATGAAAGTGAGACAGTATATTGTCATCGCCATGACTATTACAAACAGACATCATGATTGTTCTGTTTGATATTTTGTTGCTTGTCTCCTGCAAACACGACAAGAAATTGTTCCTGAATAGAAGGAACAAAATACAGACACAAACACATAGACGCAAATACACACACACACACACACACACACACACACACACACACACACACAAACAAACATAAAAACACAGGGTCTATGTATATGTAATAGATATGTATAATATAATACGCATGAAGATACCAATCCATCACTATTCCATCCGGCAATAATCATCACTTTAAATTATTGGATTTTATTCGCAAATCCGAACTGACCCTGGAATGAGAAAGTGACAGGGACAAAGAGAAAAGGAGTTAGAAAGAAAGAGGGAGACAGAGACATAGATTGCTATTTCGATTATCAAACGCTTTTTTTCATTGTGCACAATAGCTGGCAGCTGTAATACGATCGAACAACCACACTTCCGGTTTTTTTCGGTTTACGGCGTCATGTTCGCTGGACATTCAGTGGCAAAAAAAGGGGAAAATAAAGTGGTGGTATCAAAGAAAACATCCTCTTCATAAGACATGCTAGTAGTCTGCTACTCTGAATTAAAGCTAATCAAAGTCGGTATGATACGATAGCCGAGTGGCTGAATATATTGTAATGGCCTTCATATTTGATGCATTTATTACTATCGTGTTTGTTTGTGTGTGAGAGAAAAAGCCACCGTCTGTAGGTTCAACTGTCCGATTCAAGATAATATATGCAGTGCCAAGTTTAGTGGTATATCAACTGGCGAAGAGTTTGCCCTCTCCTGGTTTTGATGACGGAAATGACTGTCGCATCTTATGTTACAGCAGATATCGTAGCCCAATTGCAGATATAAAACAAATTGCTCACTAATGTCTATTGATATGGGAGTAATGTTTTTAACTTTTTACTGATTCATTGATGAAGAAAAATGGTTTAATTGATCATTACATTATGATTATGTTTAATGCGCAAAAGTTTAAAATTGTTGCAATTCGTATAAACAATACCTGTTCTATGCAAAGGCATTGACTTCTTTGCACGTTCAACATCCTTTCGACTGATGATTGCTTTGATGTTGTCAGAAATTTCTTGTTCCTGTTCTTGGTGTTCAAGAAGCCAAGAGCCAAGAGCCCAATATCAATATCAATTTCATTATCATTGGTAACCGTAGTGCCCGCAACCATTGATTACACTCAGTACAATGATGATCATCTAAAATTATGTGAACCGCAAAGGATTATATGGAAAGTGACATATCATATCTAGAGAAAAGACGGGTGTATTAAGCAAGAGTGAGATTCATGGAGCAAAAGAAATATGAATGTATATTGAGAGTAATGCGAGCAATGTGTCCTGCCTTGTGAAGGACGTGGAAAATATGGTAGTAACGAGAGTATGTCATCTTCGATATGATGTACCATATTCTCATCTAACATCATGGTGTCGTCTTGGCCTGTGCAATGGCGTCGTATTTAGACCGTAAAAAAAAGAGAGAGAAAACGATCATATATTATGAAAGGGGCTCTCTCTTACAATTACGAAACAAATATCTTTGGTCCAGTATCATTATTCGGAATATTTTCCCCTACGGCTGTAAGTCTCACACACCATCATATACGGGGTATGAGGTTCCGTGATGTATGTCGAATAGACAATATTATGGAAATCTAGTAGGGGTGTAAGTTACCGCCATTTTGAAAGTATTTTCTCCAAATCGTCTGTTTGCAGCACAATCTCTGTTGAAGGATATGCCTCTACATTTGCAAGCCCGCCAAATCTATGTCAGACAGTATTGAGACTCGAGGATTACTCTCCGGACAAGCCCCCAATCTTCACTTGTTCTGGCATGACAGTAGGGCATACTAGAGCAAGGGGATTTCATATTTTTTGAGGAGAGAGATTATAATCATAACAAGCAGGAAAAAAAAAAACAAGACCTGAAAAAAAAAGAAACAGAAAGCAACTCTAAATCAGTTATTGTAGAACAAGGGGTTATTTGTTATGCTATCATGATAAGTGAAATTTGTACTGTATTAAGGAAACAAGCTCATCCAAAGCTTAAAGGGATGGGAGGATTCAGCTTTTAACTTTTTTTTTGTGAGATACTTGGAAACTACTTTATGAAATGTTAAAGAGCATACCATTCTTTTTTACCATTTTTTTAATCTGTTTTGAAATGGCTGAGATATCCAAAAACAAAGTTGAAGAAAGCAATCCTAATATCCTTGATATCTCAGCCATTTCCAAAACAATTCTCATCAAATAAACTTTGAATTCCTCTTAGAATCATATGCCCTTACGTATTCATGAGAGGTTTCTCATTATCTGAAAAATTACCGTCAAAAAATGTTGCAAACCTGAAGCTCCATGTCAACCGAAACTCCACCATCCCTCTAAAGAGAACGTCTTCTATGTTTGTTTGTTTGTTTGTTTTTGTTTTGTTTTGTTTTGTTTTGTTTTGTTTTGTTTTTTTTTTTTTTTGGGGGGGGGGGGGTAAATCTAAAGAGCGCAATGCTTTCCTGCAGCATAACAGTCGCTAACCGTTTGTCATGATAAATGAAGAAATGAGCGTAATATATTTCTGAAAGGAGGTGACAGACAACTTCGGTCTTTCACGAAAAGAGCAATACGAAATTCTTGACGAGATGTTCTTTACTCATTGCAAAATGGAGTTGTCGGCTTGGCTAGACATAAACTGTATCTTATGGTAGAGAGACCTATCGCCAGAAGAGCAATTTTCTCGCTCCCTCGCTTTTTATTTATCTTTTTTTTCAGGGGGAGGAGAGGTAGAGAATATTTTATACATTTTGTGTCAATATATTTCATTCCTCTATCCCGTTATCCCCCTGCAAGTTATGTGAATATTTATGATGTTGATTAACAAGTCAAAGAAATATTATGATATTAATGAGAAATATGGATTTGCATCGTTTGATTTGATAACACCCTAGAAATTCTCTGTGCAATAATCCTGTTGCCATGTCTAGTGGAACGGAAAATTGTCAAAATGTGACACTTTTGTTGGTCGTGTTACCTTGATTGTGCATCATCAATGTTTAACAAAAGGATTTCAGACATTTGTATAGTCATGTTATATCCAAATATTGTCATCGAAGATTAATGACATCAAAAATATATATTGAAATTAAATTGTGATGGATGAGTATCTACAAAGTGTGTGACGAGCGTTTTTGTTGTACTGTTTATGACATGTCGGAATACTCCAGCATGATGTTACCTTTACAGTGATATCAAAATCTAAACATCGGCAATGCCTAATAGACAATCTATCAGCTGATTTTAGTCAGAGAAATCTAATATATTTCGTTTTAAAACAACAATTGGGAAATGCGATAGAAAGGAATTGAGAAAGAGAGAAAGATAGTACAAGATGAAATTAAGCCTACGTTCTCTTATGACCTACAGTATACTTATAGCTGTCTTGTTCTTGTTCTTATTTATTTGTTTATTTTCCTGTTCATTAGTCAATGATATGTGTCTACTGTAATTAAGAAAATTAATGATAATGAAATGTAGATTTTTTTTAACAAACATCAAAATATGGACTTTTTACACTTACTATGACAAGACAGCGAGTGCATTATCCTCTTATGGTCCGTGAATACAGTTCTTAAGACGAAACGATATTTCAGACTTGGATAATATTTGGAGACAACAAGGTTGGATACTTGCCTTTCACATGAAATGGGAGAGGCAAACCTAAGTATTTAAAAGAGGCAGGCCTTAAGCTGCGAAAGCGAGCTCTTATCCAACTGTATACTTATAAATAGTTGATAATCAATTTACGAAGTTCTTGACTTGTCAAGCATAGCCGTTGTTGTTTGTTCAAAGAAGTAGCCGTGTCAACAGTGTCATGTGCACTGTATCACTGTACATCGGGGCAAAGACGAGAAAATATCACGGCCTGGATTTGAAGACTGATCCACAAAGTGTTTACACGGACAAATATGGAAACTGGTAAGCCACTCGACATTTAGAACATTAATTCGTACCTTTTAACCTGTCGCACAATCATCACCTGACATCTAAACTCTTTCAAAGCTTTTACAACTTCTATTTTTACCCCAGGAGACACCAAACTGCCAAAGCAATTACGCAATGTGTACGCATATGCATCATGGTGCTGTTCGTTATTCCGAAGGTTTGTTATTCCGAAGGTTCGTTATTCCGAAAATGAAATAGTGTTTGTTATTCCGAAGACTTGTTGATCTGAAATGAAATAGGGTCCGTGGCGAACATTTGGGATAACGAGATTGTTTCATTTTGGGATTAACGAACCTTCGGAATAACAAACCTTATTTCCTTTTCGGATTAATGAACCTTCGGAATAACAAACCTTATCACATTTTCGGATTAACGAACCTTCGGAATAACGAACTGTAACCTGCATCATAAAACCAACAAAAAGTCGCCAAAGGATTTTTAGTTGAGAGCTGATTCTTAAAAAACAAACTTTAACATGTTTAAGCTTTTAGAATGTAGTATTATTCACAACAAATGGACTCTTCTATTCAACCTATCTTAATACCGGAAAGAGAGCACACACTCTGTGAAAGTGGGTACTCCGAGAAGAAGCCCTGAAGTTTAGGGTCTCTTCAAGCCCTTAGCAAGCTGATCTGTAAGAAATAACAAATTGCCTGTTATAAGGCATTCCTAATCACACTATTCCACAAAAAGATGTTCTTGAAAAACCACAATTGTCCATTTGTTTTGTGATCTAAAACTTAGGTATTTTAATGTAGAAGTCTATTGCTCTGTCAGACAATATTTTGAAAAACTAAGGATTGACTAGGTTGACCTAGTTCACCTATTTAGTCCTCACGTGAAACCGGGGAGGGTACTTTTTGTCCGATTCCTAGCTGATACACCGTCATTATATACACTCTTGAGAGTTGTTGAGGATTCCCTTCCATATGAAGAGTTTGTTCGCAAAAAAACCGGCAAGTCCATTTTTGAAGATTTTGAAGTACGGTCTCTGTCATAAAGTACAAAATGATACCTTTTGAACGATATATTGGTCACTACATATAAAGGTATATTTTTGAAGTTATGGTCAAAAGAAGCAAAATTTTTCTTATCATTCTCTCTATTTTTCTTGACCTTTAATCGCAAACATCTCCATTTGTCAAATATGGATTTATCGGTTTTGGAGAACAAACTCTTCATATGTTCATCATACACAAAGAAAGAAAAGATACCAGTAATGCATTATCAACCAGATCAACGTCCGAAGAATCTTGATGATTGCAACAGTTACACTTTGTTGGACGATGATAATACATCGCTGATCTCTTCCTTTTATATTTTGTGTACACATGTGTGTGTATTATACAAGTACATATGTCATTGGTTTGGCTATGAATGGTAAAAATGCGCTTTTATGTTTATCACTACTGTGAGTGTCTAAGAACGAGTTGATCTACACTGGTGATAGTAATGATGATAATAATGATGATAATAGTAATTACTGTTATTATCATTAGTACTATAATAATAGTAATAGAAATGATAAGAAGAATAAAAGTAACAGTAGTTGTAATAATAGTAATTATAACAATAATGATAATGCTGCTGCTGATACTACTACTACTACTACTAATAATAATGATGATAATAATAATAACAGTATTTTTGAAAATAATGGTTACTTGTATAGCGCAAAAGTTCACCTTTCGATGAAACCAAAGAATGACCAAAATGTATGATTTGGAAGAAAAGGGAGAGAGAGAGAGAGAGAGAGAGAGAGAGAGAGAGAGAGAGTGAGATATTGAACTCAGACTGGTTTGGTCAGGCAAGAGCGTACTGATAATGCTATAAGGATTAAGAGGGTTATTTATACTCGCAAAATTCATTCATACTGCATAATCTGAGTTCTGTATAGCTCTTCTCGGAAAGCGTTGTCGCGAATGTGCATGGCCACCCATTTCTAGAGTTTGGCGATGAGCGCACGGCGGAAGACGGGAAAAAGGGGGTATGCACACGGGGAGGAGAGGGGGAAAGATGCTCTTGTTTTAAAGGAAGAGAAACGTAAACTTAATTCCTTCACACGTTAGACGGTACGTCAACTAATCGATCGCAAGGGGACGTGATGAAGTCGGGAAGCGATGCAGGATCACGCTTCGCACTCTAACGGCATGAAGCACGGAGGCGAATGCGACACCGCTGCCGACGCCTCGTCTGAGATTCCGTGCAGTCGGGCCCTTTCTCGCTGCAGCGGCGGTGGGATGACATGCTCTCGGTTTCGAATTTGTCAGGCGGTCGCCTGCCTAATAGCATGACGGGTTCGCGGGATCGCCGTTTCGATTAGTCAGTTGTTGCTTCGGTCATTCCTCTATTCTCCCCTCTCCCTCCCGCCTGATCTGTCTCCCTCTCTTTCATGTGAAGAGGAGAGGAGAGGAGATGGGAAAAAAAGGAAAGGGAAAAAGTGGAGAAGAGTTTTGAGGAGATGAAAGGAAAGTACAAAAGAGGAGAGAAAAGGGAACAGAGGAGAGCCCTATTTCCTCATGCTGTTGAATATGGTCATGAGATCACACTATTATACTTCTGATGCTTCCCTCAAATTCACCCTGGTGCTCACAATCAGACGGTCTGGCCGGTGGCGGTATGGAGGATAACCCTGCCGCTTACACCACAGAGCACGTCCAACAAAAGGCTACGGGCATTGCTTTCTGTACATACCTCTCTCACAAGGGGCGACAAATTTTCACCATCAGTAACGTTGCGTTCATGTAAAGCTGTGACAGTAGTGTTTGGTCGAATACGATTTTCATTCTAACTTTCACTAAATTTTCTGTTGAATTTGTGAACGCTTCATATGATGTCGTGTGAAAAAACAACAAAACAAAACAAAGCAAAAAATCAATCTAGACATTGTGAAAGCTTGCGAATTTGCAACATGCAGAAAATTCATTTTCTTAAAACGTGTTGTCAATTTAAGATTAACAGATTTAGCAATTTAGAAATTTTTGACAAATCTGCAGCAGACACAGTTTTATTTTTACTTTTCAGATCGAATGAGTACAACCACTTCTGTGTAATCTTTCTCCAGTATACGATATTGAGTACAATCCAGAGTTGCCAATTTGAAAATTAGAAGATTATATTTTTGCCCCATGGCCAACCGAACGTCAGACGCCATTCTATTATGAATAAAATGTATAAATGTATACCGCGTAGACAAACCAAGTGAAACGAAAGTATAATGTTCACAGACAGACACACAATGAAAAGCCACGTACACACGTGTTGAAATCATATTTACACAGGATAGCGTGTCTTATCCTCGATCACAAGGAATGTTTATTCAAGTACGAGAACAAAAATATAGTACTTTGATGAAAAATACGCCCATATGACAGAAACGAATACTAGTATTAAATTCATAAGTGAAGTAGGATATTTTAGTGATCAAAGTCGAGTGAGTAATCAAACAGGTAAGGGAAAGGACAAGGCAAGGGTTAAGGGTGACAGTACCGGAGGTGTGATTGACGTTTAACAGGGTTTAAGAAATGATTTCAATTCTAGTTAAAATCCGGCCATGTTGTGTGAAACCATTTAGCACTGTCTGAATGTTTCGTTAAGCTTAGTTAATCATATTCTTGTGCTTCCCAGTACTGAAGTAGGGCTACCTTGAATAAGTACACGTGTACCTTCATAATTATTCTCCTTTAAAAATGTAGTGAGCAGACCACAGAAGCTTATCATTAACCTTCCATCAATCAAAGATAATAGTGACGATGATTACTGTAACGATGATAAAGATGAAAGCTGCCTTATGTATTATTGTGAACACATTTTCGTACGGTTTAAAATATACCAGCATACCAGGGTGTCGTGGTAAATTTGGCACTGGACATGCTGGAATTTGGAGTACTGCAATACCGCTGGTCCACATTCGGTGGAGCTTTTACATTTTACTGTATTACAGTAAAATAACTTGTATAATGTTTTCAACATTTCCATTGTAGACGCAAAGCAAGTATCTGCAGTATGTTTTGATTTTTTTTTTGGCACCATACCGTGGTGGTTGAAATTCATCGAGGCTCTCCATTGGGATATCAACTACTGTGTTAGCCAAACAAGTGCCCGGTCAAATTATCCATTAAATCAAAAGTTGAAGAAGTCTTAAACACGGTTTTTCGGGATATGTATAAAATTTTGGATTAAAGATCTATTTCATCTTAGGCGGTAAACATGTTTATATCTTCAAACGTCAGAGTCTGTGTTCTCTGGCACATGTCATGAAACTTCGAACACTTGTCTACTGAATTGTACAGTGGTATGATACTTCGAAATTGTGAAGTCAAACCCAAACATTCAAAGATCGAATACCTATTATTAATCTCCATCTTGATCTGATTTTAAGCTTGCTGTTTAGTGCATAGTAAGCTTTGTAGGTCGGATGGTATTTTCCTCTTTGTGTTCGCTGCATTGACAGGATTTAGACTACACAGTAAACATGAATTTTGTACACATGTACATCGGGATCTAATATTTCTACAAAGTATACCAGACACAAACTATATCGTTCATCGCATATGTACACGCTTCACTAGAGCAAAGAATACAGAAAATCATACCGACAAAATAAATTATTAAGTGTTCATTGAATTTGATGCCTAGTAAGATACGCTGATCATGCATCAAAACTACGGAGCTTTTATTTGTCAGTTTCCACCAGACCCCCCCCCCCCAAAAAAAAAAAAAAAAAAAAAAAAAATAACTCTTACATTGTTCAAATGGCTCTGTTTCGGGAATTCTTTTCATAACCGGAGCACCGAAATTATGATTAGATTTCAATGTATATGGCAGTAAATCTTTTGAAAATACAACACTTTCATGACTGAGTAGAACGACTAAATTTATCGTTAATGTACCGATGAAGACGGTCATTAAAACCCAGTTGGTTGAGGCAAGGTGTTGAAAAGATATGTGACTTACCCTTTGCCGTTATGTCTGGATCAATATAACAACCGATCGAGGTTTGCATGGTAAAGGAATACTTACCATTTTTTTTTTTTGGTCAAATTAGAATTCAGACGTAACAAAACTTGTCTCAAAGAAACTGTCTAATAATCGACTGAAAGTGCTTCTGACTACTAATTTCGGGTATAGTAACAATCGACGATACGAGAAAATTGATTTTGAGACGACACAACAAGAGTATTTTTTCGATATCTTATGTTTTACAAATTGACAGGATGAAACCTAAGTGTCTACGAAGCGATTATCTCTGTGTCGAGGGCAACAATTTTAACCACAGACCCTCGGAAAGTCAGTTCGTTATCAAAAAAATAATCATCCACGATGAAACCTGCAAATGAGAACAGCTGATATATCTGATGATATCGCGACGCTATCTGTATCTCGATTCTCAGAAGCCGTCGTTCGCTTCTGCCTGAGCCAGCTGGTCAATGATCTTCTGCACCAGCGGTAAGTTCCGGAGTTCATATTTGAAAAGCGTCCTCGTTGTCGACGTCGAATACCTTGTCGTCATGTGCTGGCGGTAACCAGGCTCTGCCGTATCTGGAACCAATTCTGAATTGTTTCGTCAGTAAAGCGTCGCGTGCTGCAGAAATAACAGAAGAAAAAGAAAATCCCATGTGCTTGATATCGTCGCAAGTTCGTGAGCTCCCAGTAGTTAACCGAGATCAGAAAAAATTAGACTTGACGAGTTCATCCCAAAACTTGATTCAATAAAATACGATTCAATTCAATTCAATTCAATTCAATTAATACGAAAAAATAAATAAAAAATACAAACACACTTACATCAGATACAACGTTTACAATGATGAGAGAAGGCAGGTCAAAATGAAATTCAATCATATGGGAAAGAAAATCGTTAATAATGGCTCTTAGCAGCGCATTGATGAGTGCAATGGTTGATTCTTAATTGCGTGTCATGATACAGTAAACATGTTTCATTAGATTATGCAGATGTTTAGATGGTCCGATATCAAGATATATAGTTACCTGGAATGAATCAGTTATGAATATCAAAGCAATCAAATATTACACTGTAGTATATATGTATATAATATATAATATATAGTATATATATATATAGGCCAACATACATATATGTACATATCCATACATCATATATATTTTATATCTACATTTATATGCATGTGTAAATATATACTCATTCGTGTATACACACATCAATTATAACAATCTATGTGTTTCTTACTCTAGCTGAGCGCACATCGCCTCTTAAAGGGGCATTCCAGACGATTTTCAAAATTTCACATAATAATGTAGTACATAAATCGACAGCTCCGTGTATAGATTTGTGGAATTTATTATGGCTCTTATACTTTGAAAAACATTAAACAAATTATACTAAACAAAGATGATGACATAGCAGGCTCACATATTTCAGAAATGTAGCAGTGTAGTCCATTACAATACCGCTTGCTCATCATATAGTTCATTGCAATTTGTTATAAATTTCGAAAATATCTTATTTTTTCATCCCAATTATCATGATCATCATAAATTGTGAAACTCTGTCCTCAGTATAAACTAATTTATAGTTGTTTAAATGTAAAAATCTGAAAATTATCAGGAGGTCTCCTTTAATTTTCAATCAATGTTGAAAATAGCGTTAATGAGTTCTAATAAGTGCATGTAGTCAGCTGGTTGTACCTCATGAAAGTAATTACTATTTCTAACATTTGATTTATGTTACAAGATCATACGAAAGTTGATCTTTATACTGAATGAGGGAAGAAGTTTAAGGGAAAAAATCCTTTCCGTTTGTTGTTATTTTCCGAGAGGAGAATTTGCATCAAATGTCGTGAGACTTTTCTACAAATTCGATAGGTTCACCTCAAAGTAGATGCTAGAAAGAAAAAAAAAAAGGAAGAAAGGAAAGGGGTACTTGAAAGAAATGGGTATTCAGGTCAAAAGGTTTTTTTCTCCCTGTTGCCTTCTTTTGTCGTATAATCCCACCTAGCCCTCAAATCATCAATTATCAAGACCCCTAACCCCCGCGGCAAGATTGCTGACATGTCTTCTGCTAGAGCCAGAATGTCGCTGCCACAACGTGCCATTTCACGGAGAATAGACAGAACTGGGTGCAACCCATATTTTCCGGCATTACTCTTTGGGTTTTAAGAATAAAAAGGGGGAAAAAAAACCCTCACACAAAACCAAAATACGAAACAGTCAAACCATTTTGCGCCGAAACATGAAAAAAAGAATCCTGCTTCGGAAGGTCACCAGTGCTATAAATAGGTAGACAGGATAACGTCACAATGAATGTGTAGAATTTGACACACACACACACACACACACACATACATATGGCGTATACACATAATATGATAAGTATTTACGAATCTACTTCCACGCAATGATGGGCAGGTGTCAACCTTCATGACCTTACAATAAAATTGCATTTCCTGTTAGCATACTTTGAAAATATATTCTTTGCATTTACTGGTATAATATTATTTTCTATACAGATATTCATGTGTATGTTTGTGAATATATGTGTTTGTGCGTGCATGTGTATTTGCGTGATATCACGTTGGCCTGTCACAGAAATGATTGGTGTAGAATGAAGATGTATGGTTGGTCATCACGGGGGACAGCTAGCCGCTACAAACCTCCATATAATGGCATCCATGCAATTCGTAGAACAGTTCCGGTGATGAATTATTCTATGTGCTCCCGATATGAAGGACACCTGTTAATGCATTCAAAGTACTCATTGCGGGGTAATTTGTGTGTCATCCCCGTGGTCAGGTTTTCATAACATTGAAATACATTGAAAACAATCAATTGTATAGACGGTATTTACATTAAATTTTCAAGCGCACCCTGCATATCGGTTTTTCTTCTGCCACTGTCTAAAATACTGCACAGCAAAAAATCATCATTTGCGTAAGAGAATATCCTTTGCGACTCACGCCCAGACAACTTTCATTTCTCTGGGTTGAGTAATGGGATTTATAATGCGTTCTTTTGAATATAAGTAGCACTGTTTCAAATTTTCCACTTCAGCCAATGTGATAACAAATTGTATTTTTTGTTTTGTTTCTTGTCCAAAAAATTGTACCAGCGAAGAAGCAGGAGCTCCAGGATGTTCGATGAATTTGATGGTCTTTGTAGATATGCTGAGCTAATATTTAACGTGGGCTCCCCTTGATGTGGTGTTGGATAAAGAATGCAAGCAATTAAAATGAAATTTTCTCTTTCTCTATTACTGAACTTTCCTGGATAATCTAATGTCCCTCTTCACTTTTTTGTAAATATTGTGTAATCACTGTAATTATTACTATTAACCAAATAATCGCATACACATTTGTTATATCTCTTTATGAAATCGATTAACAAAGAGGAGGACATTTTTAATAAAAGCGGAACTCGATATGAATCGGTTGGTTGTTCTCTGTTGACCCTCGCATTAAAATCAAAATTTTAGCTCAGATAAGATTCCTCTTCAAAACGGTAAACAGTGGCGTGCCCGTGACTTGCTCGAAATGAGAAGGTAGTATTTGTCTAATGTACTCATAACAGCTTTTAGGGACTGAGCCGATCATGAAAAAAAAGCGAACGTGATTGGGATTCAGTGGGCATGGTGGGCGGGAAATGCCACCAGCTTTGATTTTCTCGTGAGCTTTAACATCTGAAAACGACCCCTGTCTGGAGTTTTTAAAAGGTTGAGCAAACCACCATGTTATACTCCAGAACCCATTCTTCAATTGTTAATTCAAAATACCAATAGGTCAGGCTGGTTGGACTTCTGAAAGGACGCAGTGAAAGCCTGATGTGCAAAGAACATGTACAAAACAAGAAAATGGTATTTTTGTTGGTCTCGTCAGTGCAGAGTAATGGTAACGATTGTTATCACAATCGTGCCTTTTATCCTTAACACAGTTTATTGACGTCAACAAAAGAAGATTTTGTATTTTTGTTAAAGAATGTCAACTTAGAATGCCACTCTTTCTTTCTCTCTCTCTCTCTCTCTCATACCCACATAGACGACAACAGCAACAATAACAACAACATTAACGCTCACAAACACATACACACACATACACAAACGAAGGAAAACTAAGTGAAACATAATGGCCTACCAACGATTTCTTTGAATACGTCTAGATGCAGATACACTGTACATTAGCATATTGCCCCCATACACAAATTCCTGAAGACTCTATTTTATTACTGACGTCTTTTGAAATCAATATCACAAATTTCATAAGAATACGCGCATCACTGAGACTATAGTGACATGCGCCCTGAATCAGAACGCAATGTAACGTTAGAACGGCTTAATCTAGATCGCCTGCAGCAAAAATTCCTCTATCTGCAAATAGCGAAAAATTATCCCGACGCGGCATTAGTCTAAATCGATTCTGATTGGCTCGCCGTCAAAAGATGCCATCGAATCGCATTCTCCTTCAACCAATCGTTCAGTGCGTAATCTGCTACAACTATCAATTTACACTTGGGGAAAATAGCCACAGCCCCCGGCAATTTTAGGGGACAAAATATTCGCAAGTCACCACGCTTCTAGAATGCTGATTGATTTCATAGCAATTGTGTTCAAGAGAAACGACAGGCGGTGACACATCATTCGCTTTTCATTTCGTGGATGCCCGATTTAACGACTTTATCGCAAATATGACTCACAGATACATCCAACTGAAATTTGTGCTTTGCGGAAAAAAAAATCCTTTGCAGAATCTGGCCATCAAAAGTTTCCTAATTAGAAACAGCATTGATTTAATCGCTTGAGTCCTGTGATTCTAAGTGGCACGGCGAATCACATGTTTAGCGTGCATTTAAGGGAAGGTGAAAGGGAACAACCTAAAGCAAGTGAGAATTGAGCTGAAGAGGATTAGTCTTTTCAGAGCTTGCACTACTTATACAGGCCTGGTGCTACGTATATATTTCCGAACAAAATCACAAGGTTTGGAAGATAGCCTGTTCTGAACTGCAGAGAATTCTGTTCTTATCTGCATGAATAACAACTATGTTAACTGAGTATTATCCAGTAAGTCTGAAAGCGACATTGAATCACGCTTTCCTAAAGACATCTCTTAAAGTAATAATTACTTGCCAGGACGTAGGCGAAGATGTCTTTCAATCAACGTTCGCTCGAGTCTGGGAGAATGTTTGCAGTCTGATTGATTTGACCAGTTAGTATTTGATTAGTAAGTATATAATTTTTTATGAGGAGCCACAACAGCTCATCGTTGTGTATCATGAAAATGTTGCACGTTTGATTAACGGGTCATAGAGTTGTGATACAGCTCCATCGGTAAAGACTCACGTGACAGTAGCGTCTCTGAACAAAAATATAATAAGCGTTTGAGACAAGCGATTACAAACAGCTTCTGTCATACATGTGAAAGGAGGGGGGGGGGTAGTGATAATGGCACGGCACTGACTGATAATCTCGCGGATAGTGTAGGAAGGTAGGATTTACGATTGCCCAAAGTAACAAGGATGTTATCAAGTACCAGGTGAAATTCTGGTTCGAACATTAAAGGTTTATTGTTGTTTTTTCCCCTTCAATTCGGCGTCCATGCAACCTGCCAATAAATGGTGAATTGTTTTATACCTTTAAAGGTGTTGTACTATTTAAAGGTGTGATTTTCCGAATACATTCAGTGAACATCCTGTCAAGGACTGGGTTTCGATTGCTTTGACACGGACGGTACTCGCATGACTTTGGTAAACAACACTGCCGTTTATTTTATAAAATAAAGAAACGGAACTAAACCAGCAGCAGCAACAACAACAATGACATGAGACACCAAATTTTGACCAGAAGTCAGGTGGAATTGAAGATGCACCTTCTGTTTTTGGCTAGCCACTCCAGCGTAGTTTAGCATGTTAATGAATAACGAGGAAAAGGTCTGCACTTGATGGATGGCTGCAGCTAATGGTGAGATAAGAATCAGACGATTTTGGGCAAAATACTTTCCAAGTTTTTTTCTCACCCTCAAATTCTCTCTATCTCTCTCTTTCTGTCGGTCTCTTATGTCTCCCCCTTCTTCTCTCGGGTTTTTTCTCTTTTTTTTGAGCGAGAGCTAATTTCTGTAAGTAGATCATTGACTTACGCCTTTGATATCTTGGGTAGATATGAACTCCTTTCCGTTGTAAGCTGCTCCGTCTTGTTCAGACACACTATTGTGGCAGCTAGAAATATCGGTATCTTGATTTAATGAGATATGTACGATGTTTCTCATTATTGTATCCCTAAAACTCACACTTTACTCCAGTTTAAAGTCTATATCAACCTTTTTATTCTTAAAGTGGTAAGAACTGGTTTCGATTCCACCTAAAGTAGCAAAAGGTAGACCAAATAATTTTACTTGATATGGATAAAACAAACAAACCCCAAAACAAGAACTTACATCTCCAAAGGTCTTGTGTGGTCTTCTAAAGATGGCATACGGACGTGAGTTTTTGATATTTGAGTTGTCTACTTCGTGATTATCATCCTCATGCTAGTACATACAGTTTGCTGTATAACTTCTCATTGCTTACATTTGATTAAAGGACATCTTTAAATTCTACTGTATATCCCATATTAAAGAAGGTAAAGACGAAACTTCTTGTGTTTGCTAGATCAACTTAATGTCAAAAAATATGCAACAACTTGCCAAATTAAGAAAGAGATAACAAGTTCAATCGTCTAAATATGTTACTCATCTGTCAAAATAATCAGTAATGAATAGCGATTGAGAGGCTTTTGATAATCCAGCAACCGAAAAAAAGACCAAATGGTTTAGGGGAAAAGCTGTTTATATATATATATATATATATATATATATATATATATATATATATATATAATATTACTTATATATATTCGGAGTATGAAATGTCAGAAGAGAGCATCAAGAAGAATATAAATGGGTCCAAATTTCTAACCATGGTAACCGCTGGCTGTTCTTGGCTACACGATTTCAGAACACTCTTTGGAATAGTTCAACCTCTACAGACAATAAACAACTCATGTGGAACAACTTCTACAAGACTGGAAAAGGAGAAAAGGAACATACCTTTTTTTTTTTTCGCAAGAAAGAATAATAAAGAGACATATGGAATTGTTTGCAGCCATAAACGATACGGCGTCTGAAATGGATTTGAATAACATCCCATTACACTCTTGAGAATAGTAAGCATGATTTTTAACATTTCTTTTCTCCAGCTTTGCTCTTTTTTTTTTTTTTTGGCAATGACAGGAAAAGAAGTAGTGCAAAAAATCCAAAACATGAATTTGATTCCTTTATGTTCATCTACTCGAAATATCAGCTGGCATCTCACTTACTAATGCTGTACATACAATAATTAATCTTCATGTCTTCATTGAGAAACAAACAAACAAACAAACAAACAAAGGATATTTTGCAAGCAGGGAAACTCATTCGTATCGTCTTGATGCTGTGTCTTTCTAGGAATTCAAAATTACAATCCTTTTATAAATTCTTCTCCCTTGGTGCCACATCACAGTTCATGTGCGTCATCACTTAGACCGCATAACCCTGTTGTAAATCTTTCGTTCATGTTTGCATTGGACATTTTATTTCGCAAGTCAGTGCCCTACGAATTGGCAAAACAAAAATATACCAGTGTTTTCTGCGGTTACCAGATTCCATTGTCACAATAGACAGTAGTATACATAATAACTATCGTTTTCCACCGTTCTCCAAAGACTGGGCTTGTATATGTATGAGATGCTTAACAGGTATATATCTTATTCAGTTACCAAGATAATCTCGCTGAAATGGAATCCACTGACCTAAAAAATCAACGCAGACTGAATTAAACAAGACATTAGATAGCAGCTTAGATTTGTGTATATCTAAACGTTTTCATGTGGCGGAGCGAGAAGCAGACGGGACGATGTTTATTACATATAGACATGGATGGGTAAATGTACTTAAGCATTGCCATTTTGATTGTTTGACCTGATACTGTCCTTGGATGAAGTGTGTTTGTTTGGTATTTTCCCCCTCTTTCCCGTCTGCATCACTTTACGTTCGAGTTGCCACAATCTCCTGTGTTGGAATCTACTTGTTTCGACCACCGAATCCCAAACCATGCTGGTCCACATTTCCATTAGCGAGTGCCTTTGTTCTCCCGTCCTTCCTTGATCAAAGCAATTTCCCGCCGGCTGATGTATACTCGGTACGCCCTGAGGGAGTTCTTTTTTTTTACAAATAAAAAACCTTTTTCTTCCTCACCCTGAGCACCTCCAGTTTTCCTCAGTCGTGCGAGAATCACCAAGAATTGGAACTCTTAAACAGAAAGTGATTTGTCATTTAAGACTGCAATTTGATTCGATGCACGATCGGAATTCTCTGTCAAATACACGCGTCGTCTGAACGATTTGGCTTGTATGACATGGATACGGCTGTTTTTGGTAAAGGGCACGCGCCCAAAAAAATTAATCGTTCCAAATAGTCAGTTTAGGCGGCAAAATCGTGACGGCGGAAGTAGCGTGATGTCATTAGTGTCGGCTTCTACCTCGTGACCTGCTTTCAGCCATCTGATGGTTAGCAAATCACATGTTTTTTCAAGAAAAATTCACGTTTTTCTTCTTCATCTTTAAAAGGGAAGAACCAAAATGCACTATCGATCGAGGTCCCGTAATGACCGACATATCCCAATATCAGCTAATTTTCCGCCTTTCCTGAGGTGAGAAACGGAAAGGGAGATATTGTTCAAACAGACAACAACCGCAGCCATCAAAAAGTACAATATCAAACCAATGAAAAAGACCCTACTGAGGAAAAAAAAAATCAACAGAATAAGACAAACAAGACTACATGATTTATGAAATGTCAATTAATGTAATTTTCTTCTTAATTTCCCGTAATACCAATAGAGATTTTACTGCCGAGATCGGTTTTTTTTTTTTGGAAAGATTTACAGTGTATTATCTTTAGATTATAGGGTTTATTGATAAACCGTAATGCTATTCGTATTGTGGAAAGGTGCGCACCCATATTCTGATATAATGTTAACGATTTTACAGCTGAAAGATGGCTGAAATTCCGCAAATCTACTTGCATCATATGGATATTTCACAAGATCTTTATAGTAGCCCCGTTAGTTTTCCATGTGATCAGATTGTGACAAAAATTGTCATATTTTTATAGCATTGCCATTGCATATAGTGACGTATTTATAGCAATGTCATTGCATGCTTTTACATTCAAGCCATAGTTATGATAGTATTTACACTTACGGCATGAAATGGGAGACCATTATCCGACATCACCTTAAAACGAGCATAGGAAGATACAGGATCAATGAAAAAAAGGAGATGAGTGCGCTTGTTGAGGAGAAAGGTATTTCTTTTAATGACAAATTTATTGTTTTGCGTTTCCAACATGACGACGGGAAAGCAACATCAAACAATATTTTTTATTTCATTCAATCATTATTCGTCATTAATATTTTCGGTAGGTAAGCGCAGAACGTCAACTTGCCGGCTCATCTCCCCCGCGTATCGACGATGAAGAATGCACAGCCATTGGTAACAACTTGTTTCTAAGATTTACTCCGCCGATGAAAAATTGAAAGAGCAGGACGGGAGAAAACGAGTGGAGGATGGGGGAACACCGCGAGGATATCATCTTTGTCTCGGTCGCTCCCAGGATGATATCCCTCTAGGGAGGATGAGGAAGGAGAGAGTTCCCAAGGAGCAGCATCTGCTTAATGACTCGCATCCAAAATGACGTTGTACAAGCGCGATTTGCGTGTTTCAATCTCACAGGAAGAGGGGGAGGGTGTGGCGGGGGGGGGGGGGGGGGGGAGGGGTAACATCCGCTCTTCCTCTCGGTTTTTTTTTTGGGGGGGGGATGGTTAGGTCATGCAGCGGCTTGATTCAGCGGCTAAAGATTTCTCTCCCTTGAACATGGCAACCTCTTTCAACAACACGAGAGTTCCCATGGCTTCAGGCTTGGAGATTTTTCCAATTACTTCGGCGTCTAATTCATTCGGGCATGAGCATGGGTAAATCGTTAAGCGAGTGGAAATACCCACGCTTTTTCGAGCATGAATCGCTCAGTCATCCACAGTGGCATACTTTAAGGGACCCAGAAGCATGGGGGATAACATGGAGTTTGAGGTGGAAGACTGGCCGGTTCGGATGGATTCGACAATCCACGTAACGAACTGTGTACAACTTTATCACTGATCTCTATGTAAGTAGACACAGAGCCGACGAATCTCGACTCGGGGGCATTTCATGAAACGTTTTGGTCGGATATTTTTCTGACAAACTGTTACAAGCTACTGAAATCCTTGCATCTGATTGGCTGCGAACAAATTTGTCCGACAACTTTGTCAGACAAAATGCTTGATGAAATGTCCCCCAGGAGTCGACCGTTGATGGGCGTAGGCCTACACTTCGATGCACGTATTTACCGACGGGGGCTAGTCGTGGTTTTCGAATGTACCCCGGTGGGCAACAAATGAAGATCAATTCAATCGGGTCTTTAAAGCAGCTTCAGAGTTTCCCCCCTTTTTTCCATCTGAACCAGTTAAAACAGATCGACAGTATCTCATTCGCGATTGACTTTGGTAAGCAGAAAGGAAGTATACCTCATTTTGATGAATCCTCGATTCTAACTGGTTGGAATCGGGGACGTATAGGGCCTACACATTTCATGAGACTGGTGTTATTCGGCGCGTTTTTGGTATTAATTTCCTATGGGATCTCAACTTCGTGCTATACCCTCGGAGCGAGCTCCTCGTGTCATAGTTCGGAGTTGCCCCACCCTCATGGCGGGGCAATGATATCAACAATGCCCCGAAGAACAGTCTATGTTTTGTACAGTACCATCAAGAAGTAGAGAAAATTACTGTCCTCTATAAAGCTGGTAGATGTGAAAAGGATACGTCATGTGCCCTTTTTAAAAATTGCACTACTGCTTCATGTAAATCAAAGGAAATTCAATTCATATATGGTGTCAGTTTGTTTGGATTACTTTCTCGATCATGTGCTTTAGAGTAGGTTGACCTTAGCCAAGCCAGGTTGTTGAGGAAAGATCGAAGATAGCTGCTTTCATAGTCTCACATCCGGTTCAGAATTCTTCCTTCTTTGCCCCTTGCAACATCATGAATGATAATGGGTATAACTCCGTACTACCACTGAGAATACCGATGCCGTCAGGTCGTTCCTCATAGCAAACGTGACGCCCCAGCTTCCCTCGCTCAATATTTCTTCGTTCTTCGTCATCCCTCTACGCCAATCCCGAACCAACACGACCTTATACGCAGCCTTACCAGTGGATCCAACGACCGACGCTAAAATGGGCTTTCACAAGGTCCACGCTACACAGTCCATCCATCATCCCACTTGCCCCCAGTTAGAGACTGTTTACGTTATTCACTCAGTATCATCGCTCACTGCTTAGCCAGGCCATTTAGGCGAGCCCTGCTCCACCCCCTCATAATAGGATGTAGTTTACTCTCCCAATTCAAACAATCCCGGTGGATGCTCCTGCGCCGTGGGCGCTAAACGCAACATCTATTCTCGAGCCAGCCTTAATAGAAACGAGTGAGCTTCATCAGATTGACGTAGGATAGAGATCCCCACATTCCTTCTCGTAAGACACATAGCGTATATGAATCGCAACTAATTTATGTAACTATCGCCTGGAATCTGCTCCTCCAAAAAAAAAAAAAAAAAACGGGGGGGGGGGAGGCAATTGAACGCAGGAAAGACTTGTTTTGTGCAAGGGTTGCATTGACCTGTTAGATACTAGATTCGAATACTCTGTGCTGTGTGAGATCAACTTTCAAGTTATACTCGACTGATGAATCGCATCGTTGGCAAAGGCAACATCACTGCATCAACATGACCAAAATCCTCCAACAACCAATGTACGGGTAAATAATCATGATGAAAATAATATGATGTTTGTCTTACTTTATTGCAGGTCTCGATCCTCAAAACTACTGAAATCTCATATCGTATACCTCCACTGTAGGTAGTCTGCTTTTTACCGAACCATCAGATTAGGGAAAAAATCAAAGAATACTATCGATATCAGTTTTCTACTAAGCAAAAAAATAAATGCATTCTGATATAAGAATTATTATTATCATCATTACAATTGTCAGTAGTATCATCACAACAGCACTTCCATGACATACTATTGTTACTATCTTCTGATAAAAATATAATCATCTACAATGTAAAATCATTATTGTCATTATTATAATCATCATTGAATATAATAATCATCATTATTATTATCATCATAACAATTATTACAGCAGTAACTTTTTTTTCTTCATACGCTGTTTTTTCAACTCCCAATGTGATTGGCATGGTATGTTCATCGCGGTGAACACTTGGTGAATGGAATGGAAGCTTAAACCATAGTACGCTCACTCTGACTTGTATTACGGAGCAGTCCGGTCAGGCTAGCATTTTACCGGGTTTGATATCAAACGCACATGGAATCAGACTGGAAAAACGTTTTTAGCTTAAAATCACTTTTTTCTTCAACACAACCACAGGAATTAGACTGCCAACATGTTTCATTGCTGTTATACAAGCCAGGTACTAGGGGACTTATTTCTGCTATGTCGTGCATGCATGTCCTCATTAACTCATTACTTTGGTGCCAATTTATTTTCGCTGGTTACATGACGACCATGATTCTTTGTCATCACATTGTTGTTCATCTACTCAGTATTTCATACTTTACATGATGTTAAAGAAAAAAAAAAACCAGGAGCATTATTTGGTTTAAATGCTGCAAAAACCGCATTCACTCATCAATGGAATTCAATACTCACGTCTGAGCACAATTTGAGATATTATCATACTTGATATTTGTAAAAAGAACTAATAGAATACTTTAGAATTGTATCCCTGGCTTTAAATTTGCTATCCATGTTTATAGAATAAACCAGTTCACAGTTAGCACTTGTCTGCAATGACCTCTCCAACCACAGACTTTGCAAATCATGGAATAGCCTTCAAGAAGAGCAGTTGCAAACAACCATGCAGGAAGTGGTAACTTACATGTTAGTGCTGCATGAATGGCTTTTGTTAATGTTTCTGAAAAGAATGCACATTCACATGTAAATACCAATCTGCACCTGGTTCATTTATAACACAGTTGTCATGAAGAAAGAAGCCCTATCTAGGTTTGTAATACCTCAGTTGCAAATCCATTTCAAGAGAAGGTTTGCAATGACCTTTATCTGCACATGCTCAAATTGGAACTGTGAACTGGCTTATTTGGAGAGAGAGAGAAAGAAAGGCGATTGAAAGAGGGAAAATAACACACAACCTTGACTTATCGCGCCGTCGTACTCATGTTATCATGGCGTCTCATTACTGTTATCGCCATGTGCCTATAGACACAATCATACACACACATGACAAAACCAAAGAATGCATCGGTAAAACTTTCTTGAGTATTGACACGCACATTTTGATGACTAATGATGACTAAGAGCATGTTTTTATTTGAAATCAGTGGCCAGTAGATTTAGAATTAATTTGCCGCAACGACAAACCTAGCCATCGCAAGATAAGCACGATTGGATGGTTCAATGTTAAACCAAATTTAAAGTATCATAATTATCATACATTCTTGTTGATTTACAAATTGCTTTGCGCTTCTTTCAGACCGACAGTGTTCGCTTATCTGTTAGCTTATGACCAAAGACGCTTTGCTTATGACTTGACTTTTCTTCACGCGCGCGCGCGCACACACATACACACACACGCTCACCCTCACAGACGCACTAAACTCACATTTGACAAAAGATAATAAACGAACGAAAGAGAAAGCGAACAAACGATTTTTTTTTCTGGCAAAGTATGAACAAGATTACAATCATCAGTATTTAGGTCGTTTAGGTCGCTTCTTCAATTTGTAATCAATTATCATTATCATATTTGTTTATCTAGACTACTTCCTTTCGTTCTTTTCTTTAGACGTAATGATGCTAGATATTATAAAAGATCACAGACTAGAAGACAAAAAAAAAACTAAAAAGGAAAGCTTGTTCGGTTCTGTCAGTTATTCCAAGTGTGTCTTCCCGTCTTTTTCTTATGCTAAAGTCCTGTGTAACCCGTTTTGTATTTGAATGATGCTATCTTTGTAGTACACTCCGATAATTATTATGAACTGACTAATGGGTGCCAGAAATTCGAACGCTGCCGCAGCGAAACAGAAAGCGGGGGAAAATAAAGGGAACAAGTTTAATGGACAACAGTCTTCAGCAGCTTTTTTTTTTCTTTCAATTTCAGGGTTACCAGAGAATTCATTCGTCGAAGGAAACGATCTCTCGCCGATAGCGCATCAAACTCTCCATATCATATCTGCGAGTGATAAAGGCATATTTCCAGAGCGACAAAACCTCCCCGAGCGAAAAGACATCGCGCATGTGAAGTCACGTCATCAAAAAATGGGAATGAAGAAAAAAAATCCAACACTTCCCGCCAAATCGAAATTATGACGACACTGCTCAAGAAGTTGCGCGATGTTTGAGCGGCGTCGGGGGTTCGAATTGCTTTCGCCCGCTGTCCTCTCGCAGCATTCTTCTTGACTGAATACAATGACAATCGGAAACATAAGAGTGGTACAAACCTGGCTTCAAAGGTCAGAGGCGTTTGGTTGACGGCTAGAGATTGCTATTGTACCATTGTTCGCAGAAAGGTCGTAGAGGAATTTCAGCGTGTCCGTCAACATTGATAAGCCATCATTTTCCCTCTGCGCTTTACATAGCATCGTATAACGCGCACCATAACAAACAAAGCATCCATGTTCACACACACACCTACTTCCCCCTTGTTGTTTTCAAAGTTGATGAATCATAGACTTGCATATAGTTCTAGACCTCAGATAGAAGCATTTACTCCTTTCGTATCTACATTGACAATGATGTGATGCACTGACAATCTCAACTTTCTTCGTGGCACAGATATGAACAGAGCAGATTTACGCTTCATAAGTACTAAGGTTGTTTAAAAAGATTTATAATATGATCAATAAGCCTAAGAGGATAATAAACCTGGCAATCAAGATAAAAATGCAATCAGACGGACACAGATGACAGGAAACAAAAAAAAAAAAGAAAAAAAAAGTAATGTAGCCAAATAGAATGAAATCAGAACCATATTTTTCCCCATCATTTTATGCTGCTTACCGAAGTGAATGAGAATCAGACAATATAAGGCACACAGCGTATTCGGTACGCCGGTACTGTCTTAGACCTATTAATATCGGCATAGAACAATCAGCTGAAATGTTTTTGTGGTAATTGAGGATAAAGCCGCATGGTAGGATCATGTCGCTTTGCCCATTTTCTGCTACTTATGCCCCCAGCCTCCAAATGTCATGAAGATCCATCGCCAAAATTCCATCATTATGCCTCACGAATGTGTACAAAGCGCAATTCAAATGAAAAATGTCGATATTGAGCATATGGTCTTGATATAATTTTTGTTTGTTCTTGTTGTTTTTGCTTTGCCGATATTATGGACATTTCAAATGTCTTGTTATTGCGCATTTCTCATATAACTTCCGCATGATCAGGGCAGGACGAGAATTAGGGTGTTTGAGAATGTTTAGTAATTTCCTTTAATATTTCTAGCCAATGCAGGATGTCCAGCAGAAAGAAAACATACAGATAGTGATAATTTTATGCACTTATGCAAGAATAAACTGTCATACAATCCAAAGAGTCATAAGGTAAAAAAATAAATAGCAAGAAATTGCAATGATATTACATAATCTTCAAGTAGGTGTGAAACAAAGGTTGAAATAAATGTTTTAAACGACTTCCTAATTTGTTGCATTTGTGGGTATAATATTATGTATGTGCATGTACGTACGCGTGTGTTTGTTTGTGTATGTGTGTGTGTGTCTGTCTGTCTGTGTGCGTGTGTGTGCTTTCGACAGGGAGAAGGAAGAAAGATTTCAATATGTACAAAATTCTTTCTTTTTCATTCGTAATATTGACAATGTGGAATTTATGTTTTCATAATGAAATTTGTTTCTATCTATAATGTCATGAATTAATTTGTATATTGTTTACATAAAAAAGAAAGAAAAATAAAAAATGGACAAAAAAAATGTGTGTATGTGTGTGTGGGTATGTGTGTGTGTATGTGTGTGTGCGCGCGCTCGCGAGTATTATATATTTGTCATATACCTACTTAGTATACCCGTATGCAAATCGGTCATCTTATTCAAAATACGAAAATATTTCTCTTCATGGCAACATTTCCATTGAATGTTCCAATGTGTAGACATATCAACATCTCATTCATTTTAATACTCCCACAATGTGTTGATCTTTGGGCATTCACTCGTAAGGAGAATGTATATTACTCGGAAGTAATAACCTGGATTTAGTCTACCAGTTTCCCCCCCACTTTAATTATTTACCTTTATCTCTGAGAACTGGATTAGACGTCCTTCTCTCCCGTACATGAGTGGCAGGAAGAGATGCGGCTAGGGCGCAGACTAGCGCAACGAGGAGGAATAGCCTCAGTTCCATCGCTGTACTGTGAAAACAAAAATCAAACAAGAAAGATAAAAAAACAAATACGTTCATCGACTCTTCTGAAAAAAAAAAAGAAAGTCAGTGCTGGTTTTGTGGAAAAGACGAGACATCACGAACAACGAATTGTGATTGTATGAATATCCAAGTTACATTCGAGCTTCTACCCCCCCCCCCCCCCAAAGAAAAGATGACAACATCGCAATAAATCAAAATAAACTGTAGATTTAAATCAATCATGTGCCTGTTTCCAAGTATTGTATTGTATTTATTCAGACAAATTAAATCAACATGTCTAGGGGTGCAAAAAAAAAGGGTACGAATACCCATGCATGTCTGCACCCCTGAGGTACATCATCACTAAATTAAACAAATTAAGAATTATGATCGGAACATTGAAATACAAAAATCTAAATACATGTAAGTATAAATATAGTACAGTAAAATGACAATGAAAAATAGCTCCAGCCTTCGGAACAGCAATATTGCAAAAAAAATGGATAACCAATATAAATATGTGAATAAGTGATATCGCAACAGAGGAATAATTATCTAAAACAACAAACAATATTGCAAGATATACAAACGGGATATTAAAACATGAATGAATATATCAAAAAAGGCCTATATCATAATGTATACACATGAATACTACACCAGACAGAATAACGGTAGACGTTCGCCAAATGAAACTTAAATGTTATACATAATACATCGTAAAATAGATTCACATACATAAAAACTGTCGTAATAAACATTTAAAACGAGAAAGAGATGTACTGGCTACAATGCTACTTGGCAATGAATTCTATTCTTGTGAAGTCTTGAGATAAAAAGAACATTTGAAATAATCAGTTCTTGCAAGCGGGATATAATACTTTCTTATCACGATCATTTCTACCAAATCTGTCCTCTCGTGTAATTCTACGTTGTCCAGTGTGCACCATATCATTTATCATTTGTAAAACATTATAAATCTGAAATACGTACGTCTTGTGATTAATTTCGAGAATTGTATCTTTTGCAACAACGTGTCATAACTTGTTTCCCAGTCACGAAACAATAGTCTAACAAACCTCTTCTGAACACGCTCAAGTACGTTAATGTGAGATAACTGTATGAATCTCATGCAGCAGCACAATATTCTAAACATGGACGTATAAGTGAATTGTATAAACTTGTCAAAACATGTGAGGGACAATGTTAAAAGTTCATTTTTATAACACCAATAATCTTACTATATTTGACAAACAGTTCATTACAATGATCGTTCCAATTGAGCGTTTCATTGATAATTATATTCCTAAATATTTTTTCTGACTGAGTTATACTAAATTTCTTTTCACATAAAACATAATCATAATCATATTTTGTTCTTTTCCGTGACATTTTCATTATCTTACATTATTTTATTAACATCAAAATCAAGTTGCCATGTCTTAGACCATTTACCGAAAGCATCAAGATCTCCTTGTAAATCGTCGCAGTCTTCAAGTGAATTGATACGCCTATACAAAATGCAATCGTCTGCATAAAGACGAAATATTGGAAGATATAGTCTTTCGTAATATCATTTATAAAACATAAGAACAAAATCGGTCCAAGGATGGTTCCCTGTGGGACACCAGACTTAACATCAACCCAGTCGGCACATTCCCCGTTGAGTACAACCCTCTGCTGTCTATGTTCAAGAAATTCATATTCCATTTCAAATTGGAGTTTACTACACCGTACATTTGTAATTTTATTTCTAAAAGACTGTGCGGAACACTATCAAATGCTTTGGCGAAATCTAAGAAGACGATGTTCACTTGAGAGCCTGAGTCCATTGCACTTGACCAATCGTGAATAGCATCTATCAATTGTGCTGTCTCACGGAAACCCTGCTGACCGTCAACAATATATTGTTCACTGACAGGTGGTTAACAAGTCGACGACATACAATCTTTTCAAGTAATTTGCACACAATAGAAGTCATAGAAATTGGACGATGATTATTTGGGTCGTTTTTTACACCTTTCTTAAATATAGGACAAATTTTAGCCCTTCGGCCAGTCAACTTGCAACTTTCCCGAGGACAAAGATTCATTGAATAACTGACATAAGGAGCTGGCTAATTGTTCAGCCCCTTCTTTCAATATTTTTGCTGGCAACCGTCTGGTACTTGGGATTTTAATACTGACATCGATATTCTGTAATAATTTGCGTACTTCAGCGACATCACAAACAATATTTTCCATGACTGAAACACAATAAGACAAATCGTTCAGTCGGGACGAGTAAACTGAGAATCATTGAATGTAGACTGAAACTGTGTATTTCAAAAAAAATGTGCAATCATTTTGTCATCTGTCACGTGAGTTCCATTTACTACCAATGCTGATATCGTCTTTTGTTCAGTCGTCTTTGTTTTAACAAACTTCCAAAATCTTTTCGGATTTTGCTTTATGATCCTCACATAAGTTGTTACACAAATAATGTTTATATTTTTGTTCTCAATAATTTCTTAGCTTCCCGTCTTTTTTGTAAAAATTTCTCACGGTCACATTTAGCGTTCGTTGCTTTAGCAATATCATATAATTTCTTACGTTTTTTAAATATTTACTTCACTTCTTTATCAATCCATGGTACATAAGAACCAATAGTTACATTGCGTGTATAGGTATGTTTTTCTCAACCTGCATCTAGTAGGCTACTCTTCCATATTTTCCAATTGGACTCAATAGCCCGAATTCACGAAGATGGTACAAATGAAACCATGGTTTAAACCATGGACAAAAACCATGGAGGCGCCAAGTGTCGCATGGAATATTTCGTTACGAAATCAGTCATTTCGTCGATGAAATGATTATTTTGTAACGAAATGACAAACATTTTGTTACTAAATGATTATTTCGGTCCACGAAATGATAAATTCGTTTACGAAAACGGTCATTTTGTCGTCAAAATGAACAATTTTGTAACGAAATATTCTGTGTGACACTTGGCGCTCCATGTTTTTTTTTTTTGTCCATGGTTTAAGCCATGGTTTCATTTGTACCACCTTCGTGAATTCGGGCCAATGTCAATACATAATTCACCGTGCATATGCGATTGTGACAGATCATTTCTAATGAACTTCTATTGTAAGATTCAAATAATACTCAATGGCTTGTTTATTTTTCATTTGACTTTGTTTTATAATCGTGTATGAAAAGGAATGAAGAAGTGAAATGAAATCAGTCAAAACAAAATAACAGTACATTATATAGTCATTGGTATTAAATTGATTGTACATCTTCATGGCATTAAAGTTAACGATTCTTATTGAAGACTAATTGGGCAGGGCCATCGTATTTCTAACATTGCTTATTTCTTCCTAAAATGATTATAGATTAAAAAACAAACACAACAACAACATATGACTTGAAAGACCAAATAGCGTTTGGCAACATGGGTGTTCCAATGGAGTCGATCTTTATTCGCTGCCACTCGGGGTAAATTCGAAAACCACGAATAGCGCCTGTCAGCAACGTGTCAGCGAATTATATGCTTTGAAGTACACGTTCATCGCCAGTGGTTGACTCCAGTCGAAGCGATTGTTGAATGGATCAATAACTTCATCTTCGAATGAAATGTTCTGTTCATTGCACGAATGCACGAATTTATTATTTGTTTGATATAACGTCTAAAATAAATCCTTGTCCCTAGTATTACTGATCATTTGTCTTTCAGGCATACCTTCATATTGGTTTATAGTGACCTCGTCTACAGCCACTATGTCTATTTTCCAATTGGTCTACTGGCATATCGTCTATTACCGATTCGTCTAATACCCATTTGGTCTACAACTCGTTTTGTCCAGTACCCATATTGTCTAATAGTCACTTTGCCCACTACCCGTACTGTCTAATACCCAACTCGTCTAAGGAGCATTTCGTCTACAAAACAATTGATCTAATAGCCAAATCGTCTACACTCACAATGTCTATTTGCCATGTCATCTAATATCTCTTTTGTCTACTACTAGTTAGTCTACTCCCACCTCGTCTACAAGTCATTTAGTCTACATTCACTTTGTCTATAGTTATCATATCGTCCAACTCTTAGTTTGTCCATACCCAATATGGTTACCCATCTGGTCTACTCCCAACTCGTCTACTCCCAATTGGTCTACTCCCAACTGGTCTACTACCAACTGGTCTACTCCCAACTGGTCTACTCCCAATTGGTCTACTCCCAACTGGTCTACTCCCAATTGGTCTACTCCCAATTGGTCTACTTCCAATTGGTCTACTCCCAATTGGTCTACTCCCAACTTGTCTACTCCCAATTGGTCTATACTCGTCTATACCCAATTGGTGTACTCCCAACTGATATAGTTTTACTCTCAACAATTTACCCAAACTAATCATTTCCATCTGGTCATGCTAATAATGAATATACCACTTTGTCTAGTGTCCAGTCCGTCTCACTGTCATGAACTATTCATATTAAACCCTGCCCTTGATTAGCACAAAAATCAATATTTGACTATTCTAGTTGTTAATTATTCCGCACATGCTGAATATAAAGACATACTAATCAATGGTGAGACATGACTATCCAGTCTACATTCTGGCCGTAAAATAACTAAATAATGATAAACTAGCTCAGTTACAATCCTCCATCACATACGAATTGTCAGTCATACGAAACAGAATTACATTTCGACCGACCACCCCAGTCCACCCGTACCTCCGTGCGCATGCATGCAGCGATCTTGGCGGGATCCCGAATGAGGAATTATCGAGTACGAGTGTAATTTGATTTTCATTGCGTTTGGTACACTAGTGAAGGTACTAACGATCCGCACGATGTGGGCGTGTAGTTGGATGGATTGACACCGGATGCTCGCGTATACTAGTACTGTGTTCCGTTTGTGTGAATGTTCAGATCATTCTACTGATTCACAAAATTAGCAATTTATCAATATCCTTTAGCGAAAGACTGTTATCACACGATGGCAAGGTGCGGTATTTGAATGCTGAGTTGTAATTGCTTGATTGTAATTACTAGCAGACATACTCGTAGACGTACAGTTTGTATAAATTGAAATTGTATGGTTTTGATGATAAAGAAGTAAAGTGGTTCGAAAATTATTTGTGCTGTCAAAGAAAACAATTTACATGTATAAATGGCATTTCATCCTCTGTGAGAAATGTAACCTGTGGTGTACCCCAAGGCTCGCTCCTCGGGCCGCTGTTATTTCTATTATATACAAATGACCTCCCTATCAAAGTACAAAAGTGTAAACTGTCTTTATATGCAGATGACACGTGTTTGTTTTATTCAAATAAGGACCCAAACGTAATATATGACATGATGAATTATGATTTGAAGATTATTTCAAAGTGGTTGAACGTTAACAAGTTGGTTTTGAATGTTGCAAAGTGTGAAAATATGTTAATTGGTAGTAAACAAAGATTGAAGAAATGGAACAATATAAGTGGTGATTCTTGTGTGTATATAAATGACACACCTATTATGAAAGTGAATGTTTGTAAATATTTGGGAGTTTATATTGATGAGAATTTATCATGGAATAGACATAAAAATCAAAAGTAGTGAAGAATCTGTATCTATTAAAAAGAATACGATATTTCATTACTCAGAAAACAGCTGAATTATTTTACAAATCTGTCATTCAAGCTCATTTTGATTATTGTTCTGTGGTGTAGGGAAACACCAACAAAACAAATTTAGATAAGTTGCAATCTCTACAAAACCGATCCTTGAGGGCAGTGTTGAAGGTGAACCAGTTATTCCCAAGTAGATTATTGTATTCTTCATTGAAATTAGATCGATTGCACATTCGCAGATCAAAGCATTTAGCTCAAGTTATGTATCGATGTGTTCATCATACTGCCCCACCGTATTTGAATCAACTTTTTAGAGTACGTCAATCACATTATGCCACTAGGTCGGGCGACATGCAATTGAATATTACACGCCCTAAAACAGATTATGGTAAAAGATGTTTTGTATATAAAGGTGCTTCTTTCTGGAATGATTTAGTTCGACATGTTTCTTCTGATGTTTCCATTGATACATTCAAAAAACAATTACATAAATATATAAAATAAGTATAAATATAGGATGCTTAACCGGATGGAGTTCAAGCCATTCCCTTTTTTTACTCATCGATACAGTTTCTCAGCAATACCGATTCTCTTCTGTATTTGAAATTCAGTGTCACATGCCCTTATTTTTTTTCTTCTTCTTTTTCTTTATGTTGTAATCTAAGGCCTTGTAGATAATGTTTTTCTTTCCTTTTCTACTTTTGTGTCTGAAACAAGCTATCATGGTGCATATACCTTGTTTCTTGCTCTTTGCATATTATGGTGATGTATATCCTTGTCATACTGTACGTGTAATGTTTGTATTTTTAATCAATGTGTGGACCCCTCTGAAAACCAGCCTTTGGCTGACGAGGGTGTTCCAGCCCATGAGTGGAAAATAAAAATTGAATTGAATTGAATTGTATGGTGGTATAGTTGTGTATATAATAACCGATATTAAATGTACTTTTAGAATTTGACATGAATAAATGAATGTCATGGAAATTTCGTATTGTTTTTAGTTGTTCTCGTGAATGTCGACTATAATTTGAAATAACAGGTCTTTTTGTGTGTGTGTGTGTGTGTGTGTGTGTGTGTGTTTGTGCTGAGTTATACATGAAGTATGAAGTGTGTATGGTTTGAATGGAGTTTTGGAAATCTGCTTTGTAAGGAAGAGGATTGACACAAAATGGAGAGAAACTGAACTGTTGTGTGATGTAACATTTGATTTATTTTTGAATACATAACAACTTTAAACGTAAACATGAAAAGTCCCAATTATTGGGTAAATGGATGCAAAGTTATGGGCCATAATAGAAAATTGCTCAAAAAACTTAACGTTGACCTCAAAAAGGATATTGACCCCTGCCGGTGACCTTGGACCTTGTGTTGACCATTGCATACCTCAAAATTTTTAAGTCTGTATTACCAATCTTCCATCCAAGTTTGATTGAAATTGGAGCACTTAATGGCACCTAGAAATTCAAGATTTTAACGCGTAACAGACAGACGGACAGACGGACGGACGGACAGAGTCTCGGACAGAACGACCCCAAAGTGATCCCTTATACCTCAGTCACACTTGGGTCAAACCCACTATCTCGGCGCAATTGCGTGAAATATGTGTCGCCCGTGTTTTTGCTTTATGGACATTGAATTATCACGCTAGGATGTTTTATTTATTATACAAGGTTCACTCTTGAAGATAAAATCCATATCAATGACCTTCTTCTGCCAAAAAATGAGAAATCAGGAAAGGCATCTGATGTAGTAATGAAATACCACGTGTCGCCGGTCAAATATTTTCTAAATTTCCGTATCTTGCCAAAATTTAGAGAAGAGCCACTGCCCCAAAACTTAATTAATGTAAACATACATGATCCCTTCATTATATAATAGTCAAAGTTTTTTATATAAATGTTTTGTTTTCAAGAAGGGATGAAATGAAATGTGTCACCAATTGTATATAGTGAAACTTACGTTACCATATTTTAGATCAAGATTTAATTTCTTTCCACCATCGCAAATCATATTTTTGTGTATATGTTTCAACTTTTTTTTTTTTTTGTGCATTTAACCGTTTACATACATCAGTACGTGGCAGACAGAATAAAGAATACTGATAATGTACTTCTAATGTGTTCCTTTTCATTTTTACCATACTTATGATTGTGTATCAAAGTTGAATGGATGGAGTGTTGAAGTTTGGACATATAAATGCTGCATGATTGCTTCTGATATAAATTACACATCCACCACAAAAATAACACAGCAAGTTTTTCACACTGTGACATTATCTTTTTTTCCTTAAAAATTGTCATAATTAGAACGTAAAAATTTAAACCAAATGGGGCACCAAGAGTGTTCAACCTATTTCACTGGGAAAAAAGAAACTGGATGAAGTAGACTTAAATAACAAAAAAAAAAAAAACTATTACTAGTAGTAGACCAGTTGGGAGTAGACTAGTTGGCAGTAGACGAGTTGGCAGTAGATGAGTTGGCAGTAGACGAGTTGGGTGTAGACCAGTTGGGTGTAGACTAGTTGGGAGTAGACGAGTTGGGAGTAGACCACTTGGGTGTAGACCAGTTGGGAGTAGACCAATTGGGTGTAGACCAGTTGGGATTAGACCAATTGGGAGTAGACCAGTTGGCAGTAGACCAGTTGGGAGTAGACTGACTGGTTATTAGACTAATTGACTATTAGACAATGAGTTGTAGACCAATTGGCTATTAGACAAAATGAGCTGTAGAGTATTTTATTCATAGACCTTATGATTAATAGACGAAATGGTCAATAGACATAATGGGTGTTAGACGAAATGTGACTTAGACAAATTGGACATTAGATAAAATGGCTAGTAGACGAAATGACAATTAGACTAATTGGCATAATTATAGACAAAATGGTTGGTAGACGAGTTGGTAGTAGACGAAGTGAGTTTAGACGAGATGGCATTAGACTAGGTGGACAGTGGACAGGGTGGTTGTAGACGAGGTGCCAATTTACCCTTCATATTACAACATAGACTCTCCCGACATCCAGAAAGTTTTTGTTCGAGGATTCCCGGATTGTATCAACAATAAACGAATGCAAAGTGCATTTATTTTTCAAGTATAATCGAAATGGATGGCGTATGCACAGGTGCATGGATCAGCTTTATTCAGTCCTTGGACGAAAAGTGTCCATAAGTTTGAATATAATTACAGATAAGCTTCAAGATTTACCAACACAATCGATAGTTTTCCCACAGTCTGGGAAACATGCGAGATATAATTCAGTCGCTATTAGCATTGAGTGTACCACTTCAATCAATCATGGTACACTTAGAACCTCGGAAACGATTTCACTTCAATTTTGCACCCATCCTGCTTGAAGTCATGAATTTACATTTACATTTGTAATCAATCAAAGGGCTACTCAGGACTATCTGACAGTTCTTATACCTATGATCTAAGACCTAAGATTTAATACCACTATATATAATGCAGTGCGTTATGTTATCAAATCATCACGATCTCTTTTTTTTGGGGGGGGGGAGGGTGGCTGGGTAAAACCTCAGAAACCTCAGAATGCCGAATTACCTTAAAAAAAAGAAGAAGAAGAAAAGAAGAACACTTTAGGGAAATGTAAAATACGGCCCTTAAAACACTTTTTATGAATAATGAATAAGGAGCAAAATTTGGCTCTGAAAAAAGGCCCTATACTGTCCGGGGTTTTCCAGGCAAATGAAACCGAAAACTTACTAACCCACGCACTTTACAACTGCCCAGCCGTCATTGCTGTGCAGGACAGAGAGATTATGTATCAGGGACAGATAATCCAAAAGTTTGGGTGAGAAGAAACCCATGATTCTGCTGTATCAATTTGCAGACAAAAACAAAAAAGACAAAAATAGGGTGACAAGTGAGATGGTGATAATACAAATCCATTAATAAACTGTCACAGCAACCAAAAGACTTATTCGTTCTCAATTTCACCGGCTGCAGACATTAAACAGTTAAAATTAGAGTTACTTTCTTATCAGTCGCAAGCTTAGAATGCTGAAGATCGTAGATTTATGTACCTACTCCAACACAAATGATTATTACCAGGATGTTTGTATACATAATATACATGTATATATATATATATATATATATATATATATATATATATATATATATATAATTTCATTTATTGTTTTTGAAACTATTTTATTGGCAACATTTGTACGAAGAAAATACATATTAGATATAATTATGAAAGTATGATAAGGCCTATTATTGTTATATAACACAGGCTCGTCAAAATCAATGAGCAAAATCAGTTGTATTTTCTAATGTTTTCCTTATGTTTGATGTGGTGCATGGCAGGGGCTGACACAAGGAGTAGAGATCGAAAGCGTTGACAACCACCCTCAAAGAAATCTATAATCTGTACTTACTTGTAAACGTAATGTAAAGGTGCAGGTGCATGTGGGGGGGGGGGGGGGGGAAGGAGGCTGGGGACAGGACAGTGGGAGCTTGGCCAATATAATATGTATTTCAAAATAATGTTTATCATTTATTATGTGTAAACGCGGAATTTATGATAATGATAATGATAATAATATTAATGATAACAATGATAATAATAATAGTAATGAACAATACTGATATAGCACTTGATATTGACGTTTCTATGCGCATTAATACGGACAAAATATTAAATCAAAATACATATCATTATCAATTATATATATATATATATATATATATATACACATATGATGATTATATATATATAGTTAACAAAACTAGGATTGAGCAGATAGTTTTAAGTTTTGAGTAATGATTTGATTGCTATTACTCAATACACAAAGAAGCATATAAATTTACGTATATTCACATTATCAAATATTGATCAATAACGTTTCGTTTAAACGTCTTTTCTTAAAGAAGTCAGAAAGTGTATATGTTTCAAGGAATTCGGTAATGAATTTCATTAGCATCAGGTCCATGCTGTCTGAGGGCTTTATGTGCTTATTATAATATTTTAGGATTATTTAAGTGGGTACTACTGCATGTACGTGATGGGTAGGAATGCAAGTTAATATCGTATGAAAAGAAATTGAAGAATAAAGAAGGAAGCATTTTGTGACAAATTTATAAATATTGATGCAGATAGATAAATATATACATTGACTGAAAGATTAACATACATGGTTAACATATATTTTCGCCGTTCTGTAATGTTCTTACCTGGATAAATGATACATTAAGGCTATATTGTAGTGCTTGTCAATCAACTCAAGGTGAGAAATTTCACAATAATTGAAATCGATGCAATTCAGATCTATCACTTTTCCAACACGACCAAAATGGGGGAACAAACCATCACCAACCGCAGTGGGGTTGTATCAAATGGCAATTGTGAGCTGCAAACAACTTCATTTCTCCAGAATCTACGAAAACTGACACATGTACAATTGTCAGTTCTCGTAGTCACAGGTAGGTGAAGCTACAATATCATTATGATATGGTCGCAAAATTCGTAGACAAGGTAGAGAGGAGCTAGAGAGAATAATAAGGGTTTGACGCAAAACCCGGCGTAGATGCGTTTTAAATCATTTGAAATACATGAGCAAATTGAACAGAACTAAAGAAACAGACAAAAGCTCTCAGAGTGCGTTTCTATAGTTACCTCCGCCGAGGAAGCAGGAGATTAAGTGACCATCGGCGTTGGTTTGTCTGTTTGCAAAATAACTTACAGGAAAAGTCGATAGTGGTACAAGGAACATATGATTAAGTTTTGGTAGTGATTCGGGGAATTTTTATGGATATTTTTTTTTCTAATGGATTTTTGATCTTTTGGCTTAATAAAGTCAATGAACTTGGGAATTCAAGATGCGCGTACTGCAGATTTACATACGCGCACTAAAGCGCACGTGCTCTGCTCGGGCGACGAATCGCCGCGCAGCTGGAAGCTGATGACGTAAACAAAAAGCTTCTTATTAGGAAATGTATTGCACGCGTGTATGGGTAGTTCAAATTAGTTGCTGGCTTTGGCGGAGGTCTGCGCTCTCCGAGTGCTTTTCTAAAAGATCCATTGTGTTTTAACTTGCAAGTAAACGCCAATGTTTTCCATTGCCTGAGATAATCGTAAGGTATGCTAAGGTTTACCAGAAAATTCAGGCTATTTCAAATATGATATGTAAGGATTTGATTGGTATCCAGCAAGAATATGGATGAAAATTTATCATCTGAAATTTCATCATGAACTCGAGCGAAAAAAAGAAGACGAAGAAAACAGCAAACGATTTAGGAACCTGAACCCGACCTAAAATGCATGGGCATGTCAGTTAAAGCATGTACGAAAACGAAAAATGTAAATCGCTAGAATGTTTACTTCATTTACATAATTGAAGGATACAAAACTTGATATACCCGCTTTCGCTTCGTGGTGTTAATAGAAATGCAAATCTATGATTTTTTTTTTATTAATCTTAATCAAATATCATTTACTGGGAAAGTGTCATATTAGTCATTGACGGAAATGCTGCTCGAATACTAGTACCTTTTTTGAATTATTTTGACGAGTATTTGATAGAGTTATTCATTTGGTAGGTTGATTGCATCCCTGTGTTTTTGATAATTTGCTCGTTTGTTTCGCAAACATGTCGACATAAACAACGAGTAAATGGGAAAAAAAGCGGCGTTTTTTCCTCCTTGAGGCAAAAATCTCGTGATGTTGTGACAACCCAGAATCACTTTCTTGAAATCGATAACCATCTCGTTGGTAGAGTTCAGAAGACAGAAGATGATCTTTCCATCATATGCTGAGAGATTCGCATTTATCTTACACGCATATTGTGTCCTATTACTCTAGAATATCCCACGAGGGGACATCCGATCGCCATCCCCCCAGAAGAACACAGATATCATGAAAGTGATCAACAACAAATGTCGGTTTCGTTTCGCTGCCTCACTCCAACAAACTAGATACAATAGTAGGTTGGCGAGGGGGTTGGAATGGTTTACTCACCGAATATTTGAGAACGAGACTGCACGCACACACACACACACACACACACACACACACACACACACACACACACACACAAACACACGCACAAAGCCCAGTGTATTCTGTCTATTGAAAAATCTTAATCTCCTAAAGCTATATATTCTGCACAATCCATCGCAATCAATTAGGGGCGACTTTGGAGCGAGGCGATGCCAATAGCTGTGTATGCAATAGAAACCTTTCTGATTGAAAGAACAGAGAAACAACAACAACAACAACAACAACAAACAAACGGACAATCCAAAGAACTCGTAGATATGGAGAGATTGATAACTTACAATACCGAAAGTGGACGTGGCGTCTACTCACACGTTCGTCGAAATTACCAAACAAACAGTCAAGATAACCATGTAAATGGAACACCATGAATATCGTTTCAGGTATTTCATGCGTGTCAATGAATAAGCCGACATCCTTGTGCATCTCTTGAAATACATTTGGACGGGATCATATCAAAACTTTTGTGGAGTGGATTCAAAAAAGTCATATGATAAAAGAAAGTGGAAGAGTTTACTCGGGAAAAGACGGATAAATCAACTTGTTCCCTGGAGGGCATTATCAGAAGGGTTATACTTCGCACAAACTGTTTGAAATCTACATTTCATTCATTATCTCTATACTTCTCATTTTTAAGACCTCACCCCTCTTTTTTTTTGCGGTGCTATGTTCTTATAATGGTTGAATTCCATTAAGGAAAGCTTCTGATTTTTTCCTATTCCGCCGTTGTTGAGAGTTCGTTGTATTTAAAAGGGGCCATTATGCTGCACGCTATGTCTTTTGGGTGATTCTCCCCTATCAGTTTTCTCTATTTAATCGTGTATCACAATCGCATGGTTGTATTCTTCATCAATTCAAAAATTCTTGATTTGCTCAATAACGTATGACAAGATGACATAATATCCCTCCGCCAACCCAGAGCACCGGCGCGGCGGCTGGATGATATCATCCAACGTTGGCCGCCAAGGATGCGGAGTTTAGCAAGGGTATTGCGAGGCGGGGATTAAGCCTGCTAAGGTATTCAAACAGGCATACGAATCCTTCATTAGCATGCTATTTATTTAATGAAATATCATCCCGATTCATACAGGGATTTAGGATTCCTGACTATCGACCTCGTTCTGCGCATGAACTCAATTGACTAGATATTAGCTGTCAGAAAAAAAAAGATATGTATATTACATTTGTCCTTATGTTCTGTAAGAAAATAAAAGCAGACTTCCCAATGAGACAGATGTGGTGTGGAGTTTAATCTGAAGAAGGGATTTAAAGTCCGAGAGTGTAGCAATGAAGAAATAAAGCAAATCACTTTCCATTGCTACGAAGATATGACCGACTTGTCTTCATCTATAATAGGCATGGAACAAAATGCATAATTGACATACAACGCCATATCGTATTACTCTGTACGTCAGTAGAAAAACTCTGGTTACTTCGTATATAGTGACCCATTGTCCCTCGGCGAATGAATAATTTCACAGTGTTCTGTTCAGGGTCAGATAAAAAAACACTCTCATTATCATAAGGAGTTCCATTTTGACTAGTAATTTCAGGCAGTGTGGAAGATACTTTCATAACAATGACAATAATGGTAATGAAGTATACGTTCGCATGTAAGACTATGTTTAAGGCATTACGACAACTGTTTGGTCGATACTGGAGCCTATTACAGTGGCGGATCCAGAGGGGGCGCACCGGGCAGGCGCCCCCTCTTTATTTATCTATTTTTTTTTCTAAATAAGTACAAAAAAAAAAATGGGGGGGGGGGGCGCACGCGCCCCCTTTAATTTTGTAAAGGCGCCTCCCCATTATGGAATTCCTAGATCCGCCCCTGTATTATAATAGCAAACGGAAACAGCTGTCACGCATTGCCGTTACCATTCTTTTCCATTCACAGATTATTAAATTCTTCTTGAAACCAGTAGGACATGGAAGACATGAATGTCTTGCCACTTACTTCACAGCGCAAAATACAGTTCTGACAAGCTCTGAAACAAATGACAATAGCGTTTGTCCCATGTACCCTAATTATGTGTTAGCCCCTGGTATCTAGCATCATACCAAAACCAAAAAAAAAGTCTTAAAAGGATGGCATAGTTACGGTTTAGATGGGGCTTCAGGTTTTAACATTTTTTGATGATTTTTTTTTAGATAATGAGAAACCTTTTATGAAATATGAAAGAACATATAATTCTAAGAGGAATTTTAAGGTTCATTTGATGGAAGTTGGTTTCAAAATAGCTGAGTTGTCCAAAACAAAGCGATCCTAATAAAATGTGAGATCCACCTTATATCAGGATCGCTTTGTGAAACTATGTTTTTGGACATCTCAGCCATGTTAAACCAATTTTCACCAGATAGACTTTGAACTCCTGTTAGAATTGTATGCTCTTTAACATTTAGTTTCATAAAGTGGTTTCCAAGTATCTCGCAAAAAGTTAAAGGCTGAATCCTCACCTCTACCAATACTATACCACCCTTTAACCCTACCGTCACCTTTTGCGGTGATCAACAAATATAGGCTATCTCGCTATACTTCACTGATCAATTTCGTAATACCGTGTCACGTGATCCTACACAGAAATGACAATGAGTAATCCTCTTTAAAAAAATAATCTGCGAGCGAAACGTCTTTTCATGTCATGCCAGGGCATGTCATTGCATCTCATTTCATTTCTTTCATTTCACCTCATGTCGTTTACATCGTTTTCATATATCATGCAATCAACTTTTTCAATCACGCACAACAACAAAAAAGTCGACTTTCATCGACTTCAAATACATGACCGCCAAAACAAAAAAACGAGGTGGTGTAAATTACAAATTCGTCGTCAAAAACTATAAGGCGGGCCTTTAAAGATGCCGTGCAGAATGGGAGTTGAGGAACGCGGTGGCGCGTAGGACTGGAGAAGGATCTCTGGAAACGCCGACGTCTTCTGTCGCCGGTAATTAAAACAAATAGGTTACTTAGCCAGTGGGGATAAAAGGGACAGAGTGGTCGAGTCCAAAGCTTCTCTGTTCAGATGCTTACCAGACTCAGTGCTTAGTACCCTGTCCCATTGTTGTCAACCGGGGAGCGGGGGAGGGGGGCTTTGACATTTTGCTGATATCATGATGCAGAATGGCCTGTGACCTGCTAATGTAGCGTCGAATGTCAAATTCTACCAAATGCAAATGTAATAAAACATAGTACATCCATATCTCTCTTCACATCGTATAAAATCGATACCTATTTATCCATTTAATATGTGATACAATACATACATGCATTCATACATACGCTAACACACATACATACACACATACATGTGAGCATGTGAACGCATAGACAATGATTGCCATCACAGTTCAGTGAGGGAAGCGTTTAAGTGCAGTCGGTGAAGTAATGTCGTTCTTGGGGCGATAGAAATTCTCTATCCTCCTCAGAACCAACGTCACTAAATTGCTCTTGCTCTGAGTATTGCCACTCGGGTTATCACATGTTGAAATTCATGACTCATTTAAGGAACGCAAGATTACACAGAAATTTCTTGTCCTCTCGATTGATCACAGAAATGACGGAGATGAATTGCCTGACTTGCTCTGTTGTAGGTATTAACAAAGTGACACACAAGAAGATTCCTTTTCTTTGTCCAATATTGAAATCGTATGCCTGTTACCCGTAATTCTGAAAAGTCAGGGTAGACTTTGATATTGCATTCTAGGGTCAATGACTTCAGCTGGACTACGACATCGATGCGATTCTTTATCTCCTTTCCTCTCTATGACTTTCTCTCTCTCTCTATCTCTCTCTCTCTCTCTATCTATCTATCTATCTATCTACATGAGATGTATATATATCTATACATCTGTCTGTCTGTTAATCTATCTACTTAAGATAGCTTTCTATCTACCTACATATCTATCTATCTGTCTCTTGATAATCAGGCACGCAAATCTTCCTTCCGCCCGCAAACAACCAGAGAACAATAGCCTCGCTGTACAGATAAGACAGGTGATGTCTTCTATCACTCGATGTTAATTTGATTTTAAAGTCTGTAATCCAGAGCTTTTTCCATATCTGTGATTAATCTTCCGGACCATCATAAACATCGATCGAGTAAAATAATCGTTGCATTATAAGCGCAAGGGTGCTGGATTATATACTGCTCTCCCGTATCCCCTAGACGTCGAGTGGATCGGATCGCTTTTCCATGTGGGCGAAATCTCACTACAAAGGTGGAAGATGAATGCTAGAAAGTATAGGGCAATGAAAATAATGAATCTCTGATAACAGACATCAAAAAATATACTCACGACATTGTGGTATTGGAAATAAATTTACCTCTAGCTTACTCGAATTTAATGCCTAAAAAAGCAAAAACACACAAAATACCCTCTTGAAATATCAGCTAAGTGAATTTTTATAAATACCGGAAATTTTCACTTCATTTCTTGCCAATAGAAATGAAGTCTAAGTTCAAATCCATATCAAAATGTAATGAACTGAATATGCAAAGCTCATGAATACATGATTCTATTGACGATATTACATTTCATGAGGTTCTTATGGCGATCTTATGAAGATAAACTTAACCCTGAGAGAAATGGAGGTACCCAGTGAAAGGCGATCCTCTACTTATTCAGCCTTATGTTTACTTTAAAATGATACCAAGAATAGCGATTACGGGTTAGCTCAGATTCTGGTAGTACATGCTTTATTCCCATTTGCCATAAAAAGGTAAATCGCAAAATATCAATTTGACACGAATTCCAAAATCCATCAGAGCATAAACGAATGCACGCAAAGCCCAGGAAATACAAACAAACGTATCTCCAAAATCCCGTGGTGCTGACTCCAAAAATAAATCAACATCGTCCTTCGTCTCTGTAGCACGATCGTCGGGAAAATTGATGACTTCACCATGTCCGCTTATTCATCAAAATACTTTAAATGGATATTTTAATTCAAATTCGGCTCAAAGCGACATTGCTATGAGTTCAGTGTAAACCTGATATAAATAAATTGGAAACTCCTCTTTATGTTCTCGCAACCATAACCACAGTGCGTTTGTTAAACTGAATACCATTCTGTTACTTATGCAATGGTAAACTGAAGAAGGGAATAACTAGAATGCCGTTGTATTGTGCGTATGGTCCACCACTCCCGAAGAAAATAAAAAATTGAACACCAACAAACAAACAAACAAACAAACAAACAAACAAACAAACAAACAAACAAACAAACAAACAAACAAACAAACAAAACACACACACACACACAAAGGCTGAATGTATCAGTGACTGACTTGTAGCAGCGTAAATTCTGTGTTTTTCCCTATCATTATCGAAAATTAATGGCTTGATGGCTGATCGAAAGGCCGATCTGGGTGATTTGTTGGTCGAAGAACCGCAGGGGTAAACCACCTGTCTTTCATGTTTAAGTAATCACCATACGTTCTTCTGGTCTTGAACTGTGTCTGCAATGCAGGCAGTGCTTACGTTTGACTGATGTCAAGATATCCTGAGAAGAAAACAATACTTAGGTCTGCCTGAATAAATGAAATTGTGTGAGGTAACGACAGAGACTAAGTTGTTGGATAAGTAGATTCGATTTTGACCGCGCGGTGCGGCATATTATTGTTGTGATAATAAAAAAGACGAAGAAATTCTGGTCTATGGGTGGATGTTGCGTTTATCAAAAGTCGCGGCAGACGTTCCGAAGAGCTGCTGTCATGAGATATGTAAACAGTTTATGAAATTCATTCGTGGCATTTTAAGATGTTCCTGGCGTATTAAACCGGCAGTGTTATGTCGTCGTGCCCCATAGCTCACTGCACGCTCACGCAGTGAACGCGGTCGAGGCAGAACTCTCGCACCATCATGCTGCGGGGACAATAACACAGTTTTAATATTGCGGAGATTCTAGCACAATTTGAATTTCAAATCTGTTCACTGTCATGTTCCAGGGCGTCGTCAGGATATGTGATAACGTGGTATTTCAAGTTGTCATGGCGACTGCATGACAGTATTGTCGCTTGCAGTTTCCTGCTTTGGCCTGTGCATACTACATGTACTATACTAGACCTCTATACCGTTACCCCCAACCCACTCCTCCGCTGTCCTCAGATCTGCTGGGCAATGGAGGTCATGCTCGCGATCGTCTTTTGGTGGGACCCGAACATCCACGAAGCCAGTCATGCCTCGCCAATCACTTTTCTCATTATGTCTCACTTGGTTAGGCGATTGCGTACTATTTCCGATTTTTCATCAGCTAAAACTCTCTGCGAACATTTTGGTCACGACTCAAACATGCGCCTGACTATTTTGGGTAATTCTAATACGCATCTATCACAAGAGAGTCGTAGTTTTGTAGGTTAACCATTTTTTTTTTCGTGTATAAGCAGCACCGGTTACGCTTATTTTCATTGATATCACAGTGCGCATGAGCGACTTGAAGTGTAGTTATTGAGGAATATTAGGTGGGTAGCAATGTACGGGGCATTATCTGTTTGGCAAGCTAAAGCACTTGTTGACAAGTTGCATCCGGTACTGCTATCAATCACGGTTCTACACTGGCCATCAAGATATAAGCATATGATGTCTTATCGTTGTTATTGCTGCTGTTTTTTCTTTTTGTTGGCGTTACTTACTTTTCTGGGGGGGGGGGGGAATTCTTCCACTCATGTATATTCACATTTCTCTTCATCTCCGCTTCTCATACTACCATTTCATCGACCACCGCAAGATGATTTCCTAGACATGCCTCAATCGCCCCCATCACAATCCCGTCCAGGAAGATGCAAATTTTTATTTCCTACAGAGATATTTATTTTGCTCGTATGCAGTACAGACGTTTCTCTGTACATTAAAAACTAATTTGTATACCAGTTTGTACGAGGATATATTTCCTTTTTCTTATGTTATCCTTGTCTTATTTGAACTTCATGATATCAATTTCCGCAGCCGCACACAAATTAGGAAATCTTCTCCAATGAACCCCTTTCCCATTCATCACTTTAATCAAGGATTATTTCGATTTGTAAAGCTTTCATCCTTAACTGTTTTATACTTGGAAATGCAATCAGAGAAATAAGAAGACGGGTATTCTACTCAATAGTTCTGTTTATTTTCTTGTTTGTTTTTATTGATATTGAGTGCAAGAAAAGAAAAATAGCCCAGCGATTACTTGGCTCATAAGCGAGGTATGGTCTTTAAAATGTCAGAACGCCTATTCTTATTGATTGATAGAACACTTCATATCAGTTAATCAAAATTAAGACAGAATACCTAATGCCGCATGCATGCGCATGTCATAATCCAAGGATTACGTCTGTCTCCCTTCCCTTCTCTCTCGCTATTTGTTCGTCTATCTATCTTTCTGTCTATTTGTTTGTCTGTCTGCCTGTATTTCCTTGTTTTATTCGGTATTCGGTGGATGTGGTTGTAGAGAATGGTTGAATATTCGGGATAATTGATACATCCCTGTCTCAAAATTAATTTTGGTGTACCGAGCTGTGCATTGAATTCTGATCAACGATATTCATCAATATCAACCTTTATATCAGGCCTAACCCGCTGATCACTTAACCTGAATTGCCCTTGTCAGCGTAATCCATATTGCAGATCCCTTTTCGATAATTATAGAATAATGAATGGTATAATGTCTGCATGCCTTTCACCAGTGGAATCAGCTAGCTTTCTTCTGTATTGCCTGACATAACAAAACAAAAGTAGAAATCTTTGAACTGTCTTGAAAGAAAAAAGAAAAAACAATAACATCTTAAGGAAAGATATCATGATCAAGAACTAATATTCAAAACAATTGCATCACCAAGTCTATATTTTGATTCAAAGAAATGAAAGTTTTCCTTAAGTAATAATGAAAAAATTAGCCTACATCTGATATACAAGTATTTCAGTATACTGGCAATCTTTGACAATATTTTCAAATAGTACGGTGTTATCAATGAGAAACAGCGGAATGGAAGAGAGAGAGAGAGAGAGAGAGAGGGGGGGGGGGGGAGAGAAAGGTATATGGGGGAAATTGGAAATCATGAACTAGGGACTGTACCAATTCTACCAATACTATTCGTTTGATGTTTGTTATTCTCAAGTTTCGTTAATCCGAGAATAAGATCAGGTTCGTTATTCCGAAACACATTAATTTAGTATAACTAGATGTTTGTCAATCCTCGAAGAGGAAAGAATTCTTTGATCCGAACACTTAGTGCGTTATTCCGAAGGTTCGTTTATCCAGAAATGAAATAAGTTTCGTTATTCCGAAGATTCGTTAGTACGCACCTTCTGCACTTTCGTATTAACGAACCTTAATTCATTGTCAATAAATAAACCTTAGGAATAACGGACTGCATTTCACTTTCGGAATTACAAATCTTCGGAATGAAAAGCCTTCGGAATAACGAGTGTATAGGATTGACCAATCTTCGGAATAACGATCATTCGGATTAGCGAACGTTCGGCATAACCATCCTTCGGAATAACGAACTGTAACCACCCGTGGGCAGTTTGTTGTTGTTTGTTGACTCCTTCATGCGTAATTGATACGAAGGCGTATTGTTATTATGCTATCACGTAGAAAATCATGATATAGCTGTAGAAAATTCGGGCACATTTTTATTATTTGTCAAGCCGGATTTCGCCTGTGAATTTTTTCCCCTCTTGGCGCGCTGGAGGAAATCAATTTTGCTTGTAAATTCACTAGAGAACAAGTTAGAAAATTAATGAAAAAAAAGCAAGACTAGAAAATGTAGGGAGCCATAAACAGAAGGAGAAAGGGATGGAGAGAGGGAGGGAGAAATAATACCAATACATATTCCCGCAACACAGCCAACAGCTCAACACCTTTCTGACTTCGGTGATTAATCAATATCACCCTCTAATGGCAGCTTAGATTTCACAGAGGAATGGAAACAGGCGCAGATTAAGCGGGGAGAACAATCGATTTTTACATGCCGTGTTGTAGCAAAGGTCTCTCCGCTGGACCATGATGATTTTGCGGGCAGCGACTCCACGTCGACGCAGTGTATTCGTGTTGGACCAAGGAGTAATAGCTCTTTGGGTGGATGCACCGTAACTACATGGGTGACATTATGGCAGAATCACTTTATTTCACAATAATGACATATTGACATTTTCCAAGCTTTTTTGAGGGGTTTTCCACCCCTTTGAGTCGTTGTTGTCAGGTGCCATTTCCTTTTTCTCGCAACAGTTTTATAAATGAGACCATGATTTTTTGCTTACTTTATTCATTAATTTCATTTATTTAACGCAAATGCTCATATTGGTATACTCCATTTTTCCCTTCTGTCCTGTCGAGAATAAGATATATGGGCCATATTTCATTCTTAATATCTGCAACTTCGAAGGGGTGTTAAGAAAGGCATGACACATTAGTCAGGTCGCTTAGTGAAATTACCGTTACATGGCGGATAAAAGTTTACAAAATGGCACACGGATTCCTTGAGGACTATTAAACAATATTAGAATAGGAGCCCTCCGGGAATTTTTGAGAAAAGCCACTAAAGACATAAAATTTTGAAATGGGCGACACTTAATTGGCAAACCCCTCACATTTCATGTCATATGGGTGATAATGATGACAATAATTATGTTACATTTTTTTTTCCATTTTTGGCTTGGATTAGAACCTTCATTTGAACATTACGGTAGGAACATTATTTATATTCTTGCGTAATGTAAAGTCTCTGAACTGTTGGGGGAGGGGGTAGGACAAAAGTGGCGAAACCTCCCCCCCCCTTAAAATATGCTTGTTCGCTTGTTCTTTTGCGTGTTTTTTTTCTCATTTTGTCCTATACACGGCGGATAAAAGCATCAAATTTGGCGCACGGATTCCTTGAGGACTAGTTAACAATATTAGAGTAGGAGCCCACCTGGAATTTTTAAGGAAAACACACACACACACACACACATAAAAAGATCAAATTTCAAAATGGCCGTCGCTTATGACAAACCCCTCACTTTTCATGTCATATGGGTGATACAATGACAATATATATCTATTTTTGGTTTGGTTTGGAACCTGAATTTGTACACTACGGCAGGAGCATTGCTTATATTCTTGCGTAATGTCTCTGAACTGCGGGGGGGGGGGGGGTAGGGCAAAAGGGGCACGACCCCCCCCCCTTTTAAAATAGATGTTCGCTTGTTCTTTTGTGGGCTTTTCCCCCCGTTTTGCTCTATACAAGGCGAATAAAAGCATAACATTTGGCGCACAGATTCCTTGAGGACTATTAAACAATATTGCAGTGGGAGCCCTCCTGGAATTTTTAAGGAAAACACATACACACACACACACACACACACACACACAATCAAATTCAATGCCATATGGGTGATTCGATGACAATATTTGTATATTTTTTATTTTTAGTTCGGCTTAGAACATTTATTTGGACATTGTAGTAGGAGCATTGTTTACATTTTTGCGTAATTTAGGTGTCTGAACTCCCAGGGGAGGGTAGGGCAAATGGGGCGGGACACCCTTAAAGATGTTGCTTGCTTGTTCTTTTGAGTGTGTTTTGTGTGTGTGTGTGTGTGTGTGTGTGTGTGTGTGTGTGTGTGTGTGTGTGTGTGTGTGTGTGTGTGTGTGTGTGTGTGTTTTGCTCTTACAAAGGTTCAAATTCCGCATACGGATTCCTTGAGGATCAATGAAACAATATGAGAATAGGAGCCCTCTCATTCCATCAGTTTTCTGGCGTCTAGCCTGCCTTGCAAGTGTGACTGCGATAGCAATTTCTGAGTGTAACGAGACATTTCAATGATTTCCTGCTTCCATTGCAATGAGATCTCCTCCAACTATTCTGGCCATTATTAAGGTGTCATTGAGCTCTGTGATCATGGCCCGGATATTTTTATCAGCATCGAATGTTGACACTTCATGGAGGATACCCTCCACCCTCTGCTCCTCTCTCACAGAAGAAACATTTTTGAAAAATCCAATGCTCTGTGCTTAGTGGGCCTTTTTTGATCTTCATTTGGGATTGTGAACTCTCTTTTTCTTTGCCTTCTCTTATTTAGAATTGTCAAATTTCATATAGCAAGATTTGTGCCATTGAGCTGAATGTGTATAGCAAAGCTTTCAACAGTTTCTTCACTCCCAAAACAGAGTTCAACTTGAACAGCATTAATGGCTTGGAACTGTTCGGCATTGGACAGGAATGACTTGTGTATAGGACTGTGTCTTGTCATAATTGCCCTCGAACTCTTCAAGAGACATTTTAAGGTGGCAAATCACACAACGATCCCACTTTAATACCATGATGGATCACATTCTGAAGAGCAAAATTATTGGAACTTAATCCAATTATTGTATAAACCTCTGAATTCCATCACATCATTTCACTTCAGGTGGATTGGAGTAATGTTGTCATGTATTTGGCAGCAAAGACATTTTCCAGACGGTTCCTACTCTAATATCAACGAGTAGGTCCTAGGCGATCGCCTCTCCAAATTTGGTGCTTTTATCAGCCATGTAACGGTTAGCCCAAATTTTGACATTAAGCGACGTGACTATAACATGTCACAACTAGAGCGCAGACGAACAGATCGCAAACGGGGTGCAGACACACGGATAAGACAATTCTGAACATAAGCTTGGAACTGGGCGCTAAGACATCGGGGCAGATATAGCTTTGAGTGTCTGTGGAAATCATTTTGATAGAGGAATGTGACTCCTATGAAAAAGTTTTGAAGTAAAACAATGACATAATAGCATAATACTGTAAGGACTTTATTTTCCCAGAAGACTATAAGGGAGAATACCACATGAATTACAAATGAAACGAAATAACATTATACTGTTATTACAGTGTTCGGTAAATCGTTCCAGACATAACGATAATATCACGTGGAGACAACCAGCCGACTCAGTATAGAAGAAATCACACGAGGGCATGACTGGTCAGAGACAATTACGTCATCCACTTTAACATGTCGTTGTCTGGTACGTGACATTATGTCGATTAAATGGATTCCCTTTGGGGTGATGCCTCGGCCTTACTCGTGAGGGCGAATTCGGGATCCTTCCAATACCCGATTATTTCCTTTCAAACAGCATTGCTAACATCATGGACTGGAAACCCCTTAAAACAAAATAAAAACAAGACACAATAGATAAAGAGAAACCACCAAGATTTCCAGAGCATATCCGAAAGTGATGGAGGATAAAGGCATGTTTGGGTTATACTATCCAGTCTCCAGGCCCTCTTGCGCGCTTTTTCACCACGCCGTCGGCAGAGATCAGTTTCAGCGGTGTATCGCCAACACAAATTGTTATTTCCGAATGCAATTTTCATTTCATTATATTCCGTTCTTTCCTTCTGTCGTGCCGACGAAGAATGAGAGCTATTTGAATCTGAACATTCTGAACTTGAATGAGAAAGTACAGCGGCATGCGACATCTGCAGAAGAAGTCATGAATGGATTGTAGGCTACAATGTACAATTTTTTGTGACTTAAATAAATAACCAGAGAGTGAACTTTTCGTGAAACGAATTTCATCAATAAGTACATTCCGGTCCATGTCATTATTCTGACACAAAAACAACAAAATGTGCATTCTATTTGATTTGTTTTCATGTCCCTTTTTCGTCGTATTCCCAAAATCTCGTGAATTTTCCAAAGAATCGACTGATGGAAGTAGGTTGGGGTCCATGTACGAACATCCCACTCTGCTTTGCAAATAGTTGAGTTTCGAGTGTGAAAAGTGCAACACATTCACCGAGGACGAATAAGGTGTGAGGTCACACGCTTGAAAGGATAATTATCCGCCTCTACTCGCTCCCTGGGGGTCTAGAGTTGTCGCGACAAAGTCATTGGGTTGTCCGTCCGTTTCCAAGAAATACCTGTGAAGCTATCGCGGTGTATTGAATAACTGATAGGGTTTCGCTATATTGTGTAAACGTTACATAGTGTCGATTGCATACTATTCCCGATGTACCATGAGCCGAGACAGTATTCTACGTAATATTTCTTTCCTCTTTTTTTCTTTTTGGTCATTGTGGTATGACAAATACTCACATTCTGTCCATCCGGACTTCTGTTGAGTTTCATGGATTTGATGAAATTAGTGCCGACAAATTTGCGAGCACGGAACGCGTCAGGCAATAACAGAGACTGACCAATAATAGGTGATTTCAACGCATTTTTCGTTCATCAATACGTCGTCTGATATTTTGGGAGCTGAATACATTTTGGCCGAGCTGTGGTATCGATTACTGCAGGCCTGTATTGGAGTTTAATCTAACCGATGTCCCAGTGAAATGATTTTGAACTAAAGTTTCTCTGAAATAATCTTGTGTTGATGCCGCTCCCTCCCCCTCTCTTGCTTCTAAAATTTTGACTTTTTGTACGATCAAATGAATAATCGTGAGTTAATACTTCTCCGTTCTCTTATCCCGCTTCTAGATTTTCGACTCTTCGCATAAAGTTCAAATCTGAAGATTCAAATCCTTCAAATTTTCTCTTTTATATTCGTATTTATTGTTAAAGTGTAGGCCTAAATGATATTTTAGTGATTTCGAAGGACAGACAAGATATAGTAAAGGCGGAGTTGAGTTGCTTTCCTCGATGACTGAAGCTACGGTCACAAAGGTTCGTACGTTCGAACGAACACTTGACGAATGTCACTGTTCGTACGAATTCTGGAGTTCGTAGAGATTCGTATAGATGGGGCACAGATTCTTCGGCCTTCTTACGAATTTCGTACAAACGCTGTTTAATTCGCAAGAACAGCTTAAGACCTTTTACAGAAACGAAATGATTTTAGTTATATGGCCCCAGAATTCGTACGTTTTTTTTTTGTAAGAATGCCTTGAGTAATTCTTTCGTCAGACTTACGGCCATCTTACGATTTCTTTTTGTCGTAAGATGGTATTACGTGCAACTCACGACACTCTCAAGTCCTTTGTAAGAAGATTTTACGATTTTTTATATTTCTATATTTTGTCGGGTTGTTAAAAAGACGCTGCCGTGTCCTGTCGAAAATTCTGTAACAGATGAAAGTTTTATACTTCAAAATGGCAGTAGTGCCAAGGAGACTATTATGCAACTGCAGCTGCATCTCTGCAAGTAGCTTTACCCTCTATCATTCCGTCTTCTTCATTTCCCTCCTTTCTTTTCTTCCCCTTCTCCCTCTTCCCTTTGATTGCCTTCCCTTTTAACAGAGATGCTTTCTGGTCGAACAGCTAGCTAGAACAGAATGAGGATGTGAACTTCTCGCGTTTGGATTTATACCCCCTAAAACTCGACAGTTGCACAAATTGTGTACCTACGCCTTACGAGTTCCTTACGAACGCCTTACAAACTCGAAGAGTTGTTCGTAAGAACGCGATGCGAATCTCCGTTCGTAAGGCATTCTCACGAAAGACGTAAGAGCCCTCTACGAACGACTTCAGGCGTTCTTACAATCATCGTAAGAATTTAAGGCTTTTAGCATTGTCTCTGGGGACCCTACAAAATCTTGCGTAGTTCTTACGATGTTTGTACTACGTTCGTACGGCCACCTTACGAAGAGAGGGTTTGGTACGAAGTTAAAAAAAAAATCTTGGACAAGACCATCGACCAGCTTTTATACGAACTAACGAACGGTCTACCAACGGTCCACGAACGCTGGTTTCGTACGGTCTTCTTAAGAAGATCGTACGAAATTGTCTAAAAATCATTCGTACGGCGTTCGTAGCAGTTCTTGATGGCATTTGTGACATAACAAGTCATGTTATGAGTGTATCAAAGAGGTTTCGTGGGAATAAACGCAACAGAAAGATAACGGGGGGGGGGGGAAGCAGACGTAACAAATGTAGTAGTATGGACATGGAATAAGAATGATTAGGGGAATGATTAGGGAAATGAGAAGGAAAAGCAAAGAAAACATGGAGATAACAAGGAAGAAAGAGGAGGGAATGATATTATGGCGAGGAATAACCATAAGGACGTGACAGAGAAGAATAAAAGAAAATGAAATAGAGGGAAAATAGATAATCACGAGTTGATCGATAGATATATAGACAGATAGATAGATAGATATAAATAGGTAGATGCTAATAGATAGATGGATAGATAAATATAATTATATATATATATATAGATATAGATAGATAGATAGACTAATAAAACCAATAAGAAAGAAAGAAAGGAAGAAAAAGGGAAAAGCTGTACAGGTATGGTTTGATACTGAAGAAGAATGTGCATTCATTTCCGCGAGGTGTTTCACTTTGGATTTGTGTTTGTGTGGTTATGTGTGTTTACATATTTGTTTCTTTGTCGTTCGCTACCTTTTAATGTATCACCTTCCCCGGAGATAGGAAGGAAGTGGTTTCGTCTTCAGTGAATAGTTTGCTCTCCAAGGAAAGCACGGGACTGACGTTATCTAACAGAGCTGCAGTTTGGCTTCCCTATTTTCGTATATTAGAATAAGATACTTCATGGAACTTCGCCGTTTGTGATTCGTACAACTGTGATTTATTTCAGGTCGTTCATTCGCTTATATGAACCAGTCATGTCTAATAGAATTCATATCTATTCCGAAAAAAGGGGCAAAAAACATAAACAAAATAGAAATATGATCCCACAGCAAGCTTTTTGCTACCGACAATATGCATTTAATCACATCAAGTGCTCATTTCGCTCCAGTATAGTGTTGGAACGAGGAAGCGTACACGTAACGTTACGCAAGGGAACTAGAAGTAACCCTCATCCCATCCCCCTCCCTTTGAATCATAAAGAGGGGACTCCGCATTCCATAATCCGCGAGACATTGGCGAGGTTTTTGACATCATACCTGTCAAGTTTAGAACCAAATGAAATAAACCTGTTACTTTTGAAATGGGCGTGGAGTTCGATGGATATAAATCAAAACATCTCTCTTTCCATAATGCTTGCTGTTTGGCGACAGGTATACATCCCCGATTTTTGAGTCCCTTAAACGAAAACGACTTGCTTGATCTTACCAACCGAGAAGATTTCCCCCATCCTGGTAACCTGTAGCTGTGCATCACAACATTCCCAAATCTGCCCTTCGTCTGTGAGACGATATATACATTAAAAAAAGAAAATAAAAGACCTAAAAAAGGAGGGAAAAGCTAGATGCATAAAAAAAATCGAGACATCTATTTATCATTTCCTTTAGTGTATGCGAAACGGAAATCACGTTGTTTTGGGCATTTTGTGACGAACAAATCCATCCGGAAAGTAAAAGAAATAAACATAGTATGAAGTAGACAAACAACAAACAAAATAATAACAAAACGATGTACGAAAAACAATATTTGTGAAGTGGGCACCAGATTACGGTGGATTACGACTAATTGCTGTGAAATCAGCCTGACCGAATTTGAAAGAAATGCCTTTTCCACTTCAAAGACGTTGTTTTAATGGTTTAATGAGGGAAGAGAATAAAGGCCGCAACACACGTAATTAGTCTGAGGGAAAAACAAAATTCACTGTAGCCGGCGGCATTGATACAGGACTGTGGTGATTAACAAATCTGACCTTTAAAAGGGTTTGGCAATCAAAGGCCAAAGCAGATCAAAATGGTAAATGGCCCCCGAAAATGAATATTTGTTCGGGAAAAGATACTTATCATCTCTAGGAATTTTCTAAACAAGCGAAATGGTCTAAAGGTCTTCATTACCAACGACAAAGGCTATCAATACGCAGTTATTGGTATTGAGAAATTGATTTCAGGCGAAAATGGACGGAAAGAAATAGACAGGATAATTAGATAATTTAGTAATTCAAAATATTCAATAGTCTCTTCAATATCACCAGCTTTCCTCAAGAGAAACAAAACACAAGATAGTCGATGTAAATCTTATACCAGCATTCTGTCATATTGTCATCTGAATCACCATCCCCGTCACTGGGCCGGATGCATAAAAGCTAGCAATTGCCTGTGCTAGCCTTTTACTTGAATCCGTATGCATAAAAACAAGCAATTGCTTGCGAGCAAAAGCTTTTGTTAGCAAGCACAAGCAATTGCTTGCTGCCCGCAAGTAATTGCTTAGAGACCAAGCATTTGCTTAAAAACGTATGCATAAAACATATCTTTTGCTTGTTTCTTGCTAGCAATTGCTTACGATTTTCCAAGCTCTGTAAAATGTGCTTGAGCTATTGCTTAACTGGGATATTCCCTTTTAAGTATCATTTTCATATTCCTAAAAGAGAGATCAAACTTGTGCAGGAGTGGTATAAATCTACAAGAAATTGCCAATAAGTAGTGTGAGAAACTTATTCGCTTCAACAACGGGAATGTCCAGTGGTTAGCACGCAAAATGTGATGAAAAACAGGTAAGATGTCTGACTTCAGTGGAGAGGAAGGAGACCTCTCTCCACGTGCGACCTGGCAGATGCGGGCTACTTTGGGATAAGCAGTGATGGGAATCAGACAGTACGGGTGTGTGTATAGATATGTGTGTGTGCGTCAGTGTGTGCATTTTATGGGTGTCATTTCATAGCTCCTTTGCTATGTCAGGAAATTTTTCCGCACACTCATGCCCTTTCAAATACATGCTGTCACACCCGCCTTTGTTTTTGTGTTCGCACAGGCGTGACGTCCCTTTTGTTGAAAACGCAATCAATTGCTTGTGCGTGACAAGCATAAGGTATACACACAAGCAAAAGGTTATGCATATGGATTTAAGCAATTGCTTGAGCTAGACCTTTTGCTAGATGAGCTTGTGCTTTTGCTTGAAGTAATTGCTTGTTATATGCATTCGGCCCAAAGTCAACGCAATATGGGGATGTATCTGCAGTAGATTAGCCAGGTCAACAGTTATCTCCCCCAGATATGAACGTCGTCAACTGCACCCTATAAAAAGGAACATCATCCATTATGTTCGGTACTTCAAAATCCGTCGAGCAAACAGTGAGTATCAAATGAATAGTTACTTCAAATATATTTACTTTCCTGATCGGGGAGAAAAAGGGGTGTATCGAAATATGAAATTACAATATTTTACGTTTTACGTGAAAGCTAAAGTATATTTTTTTGAATTTGTTAAACTCCCCCATTCTACTCTAGGCCTATATCAAATCTGAAAGTAAAGGGTTATATCAAATCTCAAAAGAAAAAAAAAATCCCAACTGTTAGTTAAAATGTCTAAAAGTCCGTATTTTTTTGTTTACAACTTTCATTGTAATCAGTTTTTAGAATGATAATACCGCTACGGTTAATTAGTTAATGTCAATATTTATATATATAAAGATACTGCTTGATATGATTTCAAACTTCTCATCTACAAAGGAGAAAACGTTCTTGCAATTCATCAATTAGAATGATGTCGTGTCATTGATTCCTTTCCTAAATAAAGTTTTCCAGGGTTTTCCTTTGTTTTATAAACTGTAAGTACAGAAAGTAAAGAGAGGCCAATGGTTACATAGATTGCTCTGGAAACCCTTTCTGGTCTCCGAGGTGCAGGAGTATATGCGAATCGAATTACATAAGTAGTATTCAAAAATTATGTCATCATAGTGGGGCAGATGATAATCACAAAGAAACAAAATGAACATAAAAAACAACAAATAGATTGATAAACGAAACATCAGAGTAGTATGGACTGATGATTATAGTTATTGACGATGCTTGGGCCTTTGCATGACAGTTGGATTTAAGAAAATCTATGGCGCGCTTGAACGTCCTGTATGGCGATGTGCGATGCCTACAGCAGATTGAAAAGAACGAGTTCCCCTAACTGCCATCGTCACAGTTCGCCACCTGCGGAATTACACTGCTCGTACTTTGCTTGCTAATACTGTACATCGTCAACGCTCCGTATATGCTTAAATCAAACCAAAAATATTTTCGTATTCTACCCCCCCCCCCCCGATTCAATAGCCTCTTTTCAACAATCCGGACAGGTGTTGCAAGTCATTTTGTCGAATTCAAAGATGTTACCATGGGGCTTTAAATATCATCATAACCAAAACCGCTCTCGCAGCTGAAGACTACGGTATACGTGCGAGGGCTAGTATACGTGAATATAGTAATGGTAAAAGTATCATCTATACTTCATTATGTTGGAAAGGACACCTTTATACTTTTCGTGCCAACCTAATCCTTGCGATTGTTTTTTGTGGATGGAGTGGGGGGGGGGGGATTCCCTTCATCACGTCAACAACTTCAACGAACAGACTACTGGTGAGATGAAAGCGGGTCACAAACACTATTAATGGCTGGGATAACAGCGACAAACAAGTGGATTAGTATTTCCCATTTTTCAATGTGATTGAGATGAATCATCGCACTTTAAAAGCAGACTTCTCTGCCAATTATCGCTATCAAATTTTGAGCTGAATCCAAGCCTTTGAGCTGAAGATGAATAACCCGATGTAAGAATGATCACATAATGTTTTATATGCAGCATTACAACTAGTATACTTTATCATCAGGTTGCATACTTTGCAGTTTATGAACCAAGATTACTGTGACTAACTCTGACCGAGGGTATTTACGAGTCTAGGATCAAAGACTTTGAGATGATGAATGCGACTGATTGAGGAATTGTATTTCCCATCTAAGATTGTTAGTGTTCTTTGCTTCACTAAATAAGCCATTCGGATTGGTTGAAAAATTCCAACCGGATTTATAGTAGCTAGATTATTACTTGCTCTTCTTGGTCACGACAAGAAAGATTTAAGATTTACCGGGAAAAAAAATATGTCACGTAACAAATGTCCTCAGTTAAACGTGTTAATGCAAATGCTTTCACCTGGCTAAAGACATCTCACACCTGGAGCCTTTGAAGACAAGATTCATCTTAACTCCACGATTTTTGCACAGAGGGAGATTAATCAGTTATGTGCTCTTGGCTACTATCATCGACTCTTTGATGAATCATTCTTTTATGACAGATTCAGATCATGCACTGCAAATTGGCAACACAATAAGATCGTCTCACGTCTTTGAATCAGCGTGTTGATATTGGGTCAATCTAAAAATGGTTACCAGTGGTTGGGGGCTGACGATACTATTGTGGATTTTGTCTGGCTATTAAAGTCAAAATCATTCTGATGTGTCTGGGAAAATTGGCATCAAGCTTTATGGAACCATCAGCTGACCATCCTAACTGAAAAGTGATTCAGGCTCGGTATGACAAAAATGGCAAACAAATATGAAACATAATCATATTTAACACGATTGCTCATGTCAGTCTTAAACACAACATTCTTGTATAAAATCCTAATAACTGTGTGTGTGTTTGTGTGTGTGTGTGTGTCTCTCTCTCTCTCTCTCCTGTGTAGACATATGTGGTTTTATATTTAGGTATGCGTGTGCATGTTTGATGGTTTCTTTTTTGTTTCACAACCAGAGACATTTCCCCCATTTAGTTTGAAAGTCGTATGGATGATAATATCAAGTTAAAGCTCACTGCTGGGACAAAAACAGCAACAACAAACAAACAAAAAAACTATTTCTACCATCTATAACCTAATTACTATACTATGTTTCCTTCGAGGAGTGTAATGGGCAAACCACAGCCATCATTTTTCCTTCATACTTTTCTCACATGTGCATATTTTCTGTACCGACAATCTACATGTACTATAAAAACAGAAAAACATTTTCCTCATCTGCTTCTTCTCTCTATTTTAGTCTATATTCTTCGTGTGTGTGTGTGTGTGTTCAATCAGTGTTTCGCCATGACTTGTGTTTCGCCATCACATGCATGACTTCGATTTCGGTTGATTGCGAAACGTATCCCGAGCGTTTGATTTCCCATCGGGAGGATCTGAACATGTGACACGGGATTTCCGAGCAAGCCCTCCTGTTTCGAATAAAGCAACCTGCACCCTTCCTGTCCGTAGCTGTTGCCTTGATTAATATCTGCTTCACCTTGCTGTCTCCCATAATTCATCTTCCTCGATCACGGTGAAGGCGAAATGATCTTCTGCAAGTTTTAAATGTATGCTCCATGCCAGAACTATGAATGTTGGGAAAACATTATTCCTCCCGCGAAGCAACTCCCAAACCCTCTTAACTCACACCAATATGCGACCTGTATCAAGGGCTGTGTATCTGCCTGATGTGCTGCCCCACCACCCTGGGTCCCCATGAGGAGATTCCCACAGAGGACTGGGATGTAATCATCGAATCATAAGTCACGTGGACAGGGAAATACAAAAGACATCATAAAAAAACCCAACTCTGTCGGAAATACATAGATTATGCAGCGTGACTAACTGCGAACAACACTTTTCCTAAGACATGATATATTTCTCGTGTCTGCCTACATATTCATGTTTCGAGAACGAGATGTGTTCTCTTGAAGGTTGATTCTTTCACTCCCATTACCTCCCCAGACTTTCCTTATTTCAGCAAAGTTTCGTACGTTTTATCTTCACAGTCCCTTTTCTTTTGATGGATAATTATCCTTTCTCTCTTTGTCTACATCTCTGCATGCTTTTCGTTCTTACTAGAAGAAAAGCAAGCAACCCCCCCCCCCCAATAAATTAAACACGTGTCCTGGAAAAGCAACGGATTTTACACTTGGATACGTATTTGTCCCCCTGTCGAAGCCTAATCTCAACTACCAACACCTCCATTCCACTATAGTTGCTTTAATAATTGCTAGCATTATTATGAGAAGCAGATTGATTCGGAGCGCGTGTAAAATCCGTTGTCCCCCGGGATGTGACGAATTTCAGGACTTAAAAGCAATTTAAAAGGGATTTCTTTAAAATGGCGGTTTGATTTATATTTCAGTGTAATCAATTTTGTCTGTTTTACTGTTGTCTTTGTGTGCGACGGATGTATACGTGTGTTGGTCTTTCTAGAAAAAAAAAATCATATTTATTGATTGCTCGAGGATAATGCACTGCAGCGCTTTCCGAAAGTCAGTCTATGTTTGGCGGCTCTGCGTTACTCAATTACTCGCTAATGCAATTAGTGTTGCGGAGGAGTGGGTTTCAAATCACATAGGTGGCTGAGAGGACAGTAAAAGAGTGAAAGAGTGAGGATAATGTTACGTCGCCTTCTTAATGCTCTAAATCAATGACCCCCGCTTTCTTCAACTTACATCGCACTGCAATGAATTACTCATTGGGCGTAAATGGTAAATGGGTGGCACGCAGCTTTGATTGAAAGCAATGTTGCATTTTCATAGCACCTCGTCGAATATCGCCAGCAGCGTTCGTAAACAGTCTTTAGGGAATCTCTTGCAAGTGGCTCAGCTATGAGGGGGCATATTTGCTCATTAACATGCTGCACACACTGTACGTCATTGCACATTATACAAGGGCTTACAATACAAACCACGTTCAAACTAATACAGTCAAATCTCATTAATTTTCGTCTGGCGTCGCCAATGGCAATTGTTCGTATTCAGCAGGTGCTGTAAAGATACGGTGATACAACGACATGTCCGTGCAAATGGTAATCGTTTTCTAGCACCAGACTTCAGACAGACATTAGCAAATTAAGGCCTAACATGATTCTGAGCTTTTTGATAGGACTGGTATATATTCGACTTGAACCTTACGAACATGTATCAGTGGTGGCAAGTGTAGTCCAACCAGATGGAAAAAAATAGATGGAAATGTTCCGACGCTTTCAAAAAACATCAAATGCTAGTCTGATCTATTCCAAACATCATCGCAGGATGTTGAGCATCCGGGGGTGAGGTTGGAATACAACTTTAACATTCATAGCACCATATTAACGCTCATCAAAACGAACACTTGGATAAAACCAAATTCGTTTGATGTTCACTGCACCAGTGTTAGCGTAATGCTGCCCAGTCTCTCGTTGTGATGATTGACATCTTCTCACATGAAAACGACTTGTTCGAAGACAAGACTCTGCAGATGACCCCAGACAGTCACAAATAATTCATGGGATGGGATGACATATGACATATTTTGTTTTTTCCGTTCCGCGTCTCCCCTTAGCAATTGGAATTACTGTTTTGACCTCACCACGACGACCACACTCGGTGTGCACTGATCAGTAAGTGCACAATGTCATTGCCCTTTTTGTTATCACTTTAACAACGCTATAGCGCCCTCAGATTACGAAATGAAGTGTTCTGCTATCAGATGACTTTCTTTAAAGTCATTGCCTTGCAAACACAAAACGTTTGGCATTCATTACCCTTCGTGCGATATATCGAGCCATAACAAAGACAAATCTTATGATAAAGGCATTAAAAGAGAGAGTTTGAGAAAGTACAAATTAAACACGCTTCATGTTTCACTCTAGTTATTTTTTTTAAGTGTTTAAATCCTGTATTGCAATAATATCGCAGTTTCATTCAAAAGCGCAGGACTCCTCAAACGTTCCTTGTTAGTTTCCAATTACACTGTACTTCGCAGTGTTTTACAGCGCTTGATTGTTTTGTTTTTAAGCTCATTTCAGGGCCCCAATTTTAAATGCCAAAACCGTCAAACCTTAAAGCAGAAATATTCAAAAGGTAAAGCAGATTGTTTTAAAAAAAGTAATGATGTTAATATCATGGATAAAAAACACACATAGTGTCGGAGGTACGCGTCCGAATGATTTCGGTTTTTTTTTTTCTTTTGTAAGGGTATTTCGTCAGGAAATTCATGACCGCATAAGATGGCGTAAGTCATCGCTAGCTTTACGGCTAAAATCGTTATTCGACATGCACAGAGATAACCACGAAATCTGATCATCCGTCTCCACGGGCCTTAAAGGGGCATTCCAGACGAGTTTCATAATCTCAAATCATGTGAATCGACAGCTCCACGTATAGATTTGTGGAATTTATTGTGGTTAATTGAGTAGAGAAACCAATACTCTGAAAAATCTATTAAATACAAATTACATTGAACAGTGTTAATGACATAGGAGCCTAACACATTTCAGTAAGCGTAATTTTGTTACGATACCACTTGCATAACAAGTTCACCTGTGCAGAATCTATGCATGCTTTTTCTTTCGATTAGGATACTGTGTAATTGTGGATATAATTCTTCACTTTAAAAAAAAGGAGGTCCAGAGTTCGAGTCCTACGGAGTGATTACGTTCTTGGACAAGATGTCTCTCTCGAGTCAGGTGTAAACTGGGTGCCCGGTAATGCTGGGGTAATGGATGGTGTCGGGGTCGTCGGGTAGAGCAGTGCTAAGCCATAAGAGGTTATACCCTGTGTAAATAACCCCATAACCGTTACAACCATTATCATAATATTTCGAGGACAAATTTAAGATTTATAGAATGATAAACTGCCATCGACTTCTTACAGATTAAGATGTTGTTATTCAAGTCTTACCATAGATGTCTGCTTTGATATCACTTTGAGGAAAAGCGCGTCTGAAAGAACAAGTCTGCAGAATTCTAGGCCTGCCCACTTCCGACTAACTTCGAATGTTTTCGCTTCTTTTCCCCATCACTCACACTCAGTGGTATTCTTTTGAAGAAACAAAAGGTCCATTGCCAGTGCCTCATTTCCTCAATAATTTGCTGCTCTATGTAGGCCTATACAGAAAAAACTCAAATAATAAATATGCCCAGACCAAAGCCACATTCTGCATAACTTTGCAATTGATAACAAGCTGTACTGACCCCCCCCCCCCCCCAAAAAAAAAAAAGAAAAAAGAAAAAGAAAGAAACTGAAATTTATAATCGATTCACTGTCATTACGTAACAATTGCACAGAAACCAATTCATATCATGTCTCTATCCGTGTATAATCTAGCGACAAGCGGTAATGTTGACAACATGCATGAAATGTGGACAAATATATCAACCTCAACGGTGATATCAACCTCGCTTTCTATGTCTTTCTCTCTCTCCCTTTTGAAGTTCACGTGTATCCATACATGTAAGGAACTGCATGATGTTCCTTAGCAACGGCGTATACAGAGAAATCGTACAATGACCAACCATACACTTGAAGAAACCGTATACATTGACCCACACACTTCACCTTGTTCGCCAAATTGACCTCAACGGTTGCCATTCCGCTAACGGAATGATTTTGCTGTCTTCTTTCTGACACAGAAGTGATAAGGGAGAAGCTTTACTAAACATCCATGCAAAGGCACTGTTGTTAATATTCTATAGATAAGGCAGTTGTTTCTATTGTAATTACGCGGGGTTCCACTAAAGTTTGTGGGATATCATGCTTCTGAATAACAAACCAACTTTAGAATGACAAGGTAACAAACAACATTTAATATAATATTCAAACTACAGCGAAAGATCACTGGACTTTCTCTTGTGCATGCTACGAGAAATGATAATAACTATATACTGATTTTTTTCCTGTCTATCTTTGAAAGGATAATACAGAAATCATGATGATTATTGATATGTCTATTTAGAAGCTGTTTAGGGTGCTTCATTCTGAATATCAATTTTCTTTGGCGCAATTAACACTAATTTCGTTTTCTTTCTGTGTCGATACTTTCCCCCGCAACTTATCTCATGTTAAGTTATCATTTTGTTTAATGAGAAAGAAAGACAGAGAGAGAGAGAGAGAGAGAGAGAGAGAGAGAGAGAGAGAGAAATATGTACTATTATATGGGCCACGTCGAGTTTTGCAAAAGTGTGATGACCTCTCGGAGTGAGTTCTAAAACGTCACATTAGTAACTGGCACAGGAGTTTCAAGAGACATTGTTTGTTTGTGTGAGGTAGCACTGTACGTGATCTATAAGGGGAGAAGGACGGGTTCACGAGTATATCAGACTTCTCCTCAGCACACACAGCTCCAAGAAGATGGAATAATACGCACGACGTCCGAGATAACCAACGTGAAAACAAAAGAATAAAACCCAACAACAACAACATAGAATGGATAGATTTGTTATTTAGGGTGATAAAGAGCCACGGACTTTGTGAGATAGCAACTATCAGAAAACAAGACTCCTCGGGAAAAAAAATACTTTAATCCTCAATGATTGTTATTACAACTAACGGGAAATATTTTTAATTGTTGAACAGTCATGACAGTATTTCCTTTTTATGTTTCCAAATTAATGATTTCTGCCTCTTGATAAAATGAACATGAAATATACAATAATTCCTCGCGATTCTCTCGAATCAGTGCTTTCTGCCCAAATACATAAAATGTGTTGGGACGAATGATGACCATCAACTCGCCCATCCGAGACGACTTAATGATACCAATTTTGCATCTCGACTATTAAAAATCCAAGTAAAAACACGGCGATTTGTTCGATTGTGTGGGAGTGCGTGTCTGTGCTTGAGCGAACAGTCATAAAAAGACACACAAAAAACCAACAACAACACACGAGCATAGTCTCATTTTGTGTGTGTGTGTGTGTGTGTGTGTGTGTGTGTGTGATTTTCCTTGTCTTCGGGAAAGAATTACTTTAGCCACATTGAGAACACTTTTCAATTAAAATTCGCATTGACATTCCTGATCGCTGTTAGAGATGGATGGCTCCCGAGGGCGATAGTGATTATAGTGAGAAAAAAAAGTACCGATAAAATCTTAAGATGGCAACAAACGTCCCATCTGCCAACGATGGTTAAGCTTATACGAAAATTCGCGATTCATAGCCCATTGATATTGCAGTCTTGCGTTTCCTTCCATCCAGCGTTCATTCCTTTCGCGCTAGTAATTTCTCCTCCCACATAATACAAGAAATCAGACTGTAATCCTCCATCGCGTGTCCATAACATCGCATGAACAGAATGAAGATGAACGATTTTTTTTTTTTTAAATCGCGGTGCAAACATTATGCGCCTAAAAATTTCAGACAAGAAACAAACCAAAACAAAACTACTGAAACAACAACCCTGTAGCTGTTGTAATCTTAGTTCCGGTTATGGATTTAGGCGTCAAAAAGTCTCTGCTACCTTTCCCTGCACATCAAAAAAACAAAAAAAAAAAAAACAAAAAAAAAAGAAAAAAAACACAAAAAAGCAAAACACAAAACAAAAGCAAAACAAGACAAAAACATAAGAAGTCTGATCAGATGTTCGCGCAGACGGAAAATATCGAAGTCTCCTCTTACTGTATCAAATTATGAACGATATGAACACTTATTTCTCGCTAATTCCAGTGTCACGGCGAAATGAAAATTGATACGGATGAAGATATGGCAGGAAACTTCAAAGCAGGGGAAAGATGAAAAAGAAGAAGAACAAGAACAAAAACAAAAACAAGAAGAAGAATTAGAAGGAGTATGAGGGGGAGGAGGAAGAAGAGAAGATGTGTAAAGTATGAGCTTTAGAAGATGCCGAATGAAACTGACTTGACAATGCCTGTTATCCTGTGACTACAGGATGTGTCTCGGCTGTCAAATTATCAAAGCCAGTAACAAGAGTAAGGGGAGAAGTATCATCGATGGTATAGATGTAACAATCACGTGATTTTAATGTGACAATATTGAAAACTCTAAGTTACATGTTTTTTTTTTTTTTTGACCAGTCAGGTGAGGATTTTACTTGCGTGATGAAGTCATGATTATCAATAATTATTTCTATCGAAGGTGGTGTTGGGAATCAGTATTGCAAAGTTCATGCTCACCGGGTGCTGCCGATATTATTCAGAAATGAACATTCTTCGACATCATTGAGAAACGAAGTCAGTCATACGACGTCCGCTGGTGTTCCTTTTTTCTTACAGTATATTCCACTAACTGTTGAAAGGTATATCATTTACCAATAAATGTAGCCTTAACGTCAGTAGCTGATTGCCATGGTACGCCAGATACTAAAAGCTGTTCTTAAAGAGGTTCACGGCTCATTTCTATTAGAGTATATACTCCCACCCTGAAATTTAGTTAATATTGGATGGTATTTTGTAAAGGTGGGATTGATATCCACTCGCTCGAAATGAAATCAGGAGCAAGGTCAAAGCGTAAGGCATTCGAGATATGTCAAAAAACACATTACATAACAAAGTATTCTATAAGATGAAATTTGCTCCGTCGAGTTGTATGGGTCAAGTTGTCAATTCGCAGATAGGAAATGCATCTATTTTCATAACACCGAATTCAATTAGGACATCATAACAACGTGAAAGTAAGATGGATGCCTTTTGCGTAAATATAATGTATCAGAAAGGACGAATTCTTACCTCGTTGTCATCTTGAAAAGATGCAGAATGTAGGTGCGTCCTTCTCACTGTCTTTTCCCCTAGAAGATACAAAAATGGCAAAACGCATTCGCGTGTCGTCGCCAAATCAGTTTCTCTTCTTGTCGCCCACTTCTGAAAGCCAAACCTCGTGATTCACGCTGTATCTCCCTTTCGTATGATACTGGTATCCGTTCTTGGGTATTATTTATATACCCTCTCATCTGATGCCAGAGCAACGTACGAAAAAGAAAAAAAAAATAGAGAGAGAGAGAGAAAGAGAGAGAGAGAGAGATTAACTGCGCATGCGTGAGACGTAGAACTCCATTGACCAATCGTGGATTCCGAGGCCCTACGCTGAATTTTTTGTGGTTTCATATTCGACGCTAATGACGTTTCATGATCATGCAAAAATATCTGACTCCCAAATTCCCTGTAAGTCCTTGTGATCTGCTTAGGCTCGCCAACAATGAACAACCCCGTGCCACACACATACATACAACCACACATACACACACACACACACACGCACACACACACACACACACACACACACACACATACACACACACACACACATTGAATTACCCCACAATGGGCACAGATCATTTCGTGTTAACGAACATGACGAAAGGGCCAAAATTATGAACGCAAGATCCATTTTATTGCACTGTTCAAGTGTTCATCAAAGCATGCACTTCAGTGGCGTACCCTGTAGACAATTCCCTTTGTACTAACAGGGAATGACGTGGAAACATAGGTGTCGCACTTCCGAGGATGCTTAATGTATGTGCTGCAATAACTATGTAGAAAGTTACCACCAATTTGTTTATGATTTCCATGCATAGCTCTGTATTGTCAGGATTCAGGATCGCAATTAGGATAACAGGCGATTGACGTTTGCTGATGCGGGAGAAAGGAATTGACACGCTGAAAATTGTGTGTGTGTGTGTGTGTGTGTGTGTGTGTGTGTGTGTGTGTGTGTGTTTGTGGCATTTGAGTGTGTGTTTCTCGCAAATGGCCTCGATTTTTGTTTCTCTTTTGAGAAGTAACAGAATATACCCCGTTTGTTTTGAGCAATCTATCTATCATGTCCCCGTTTTGCGGGCATTTTGCGAGAATATGTGTTTAAAAAACAAAAAGGGAATTTCGTTCTTTAGTTAAAAGAGTTACAATGTATTAAAGTTTGACATTATTTTGCACAATGTTTGTGTCACTGCATTTTGTCTTTATATAGTGTAACATTGACATTATTTTGTACAATGTTGTGTATAATGCAGTTTGTCTTTGCATAATGTTTTGTTTTTGTTTCTGTGAAAGTGAATTTTGTAATATGAAATTGAACGAAATTCGAAAAAGAATTAAAAAAAAATCACTTTGCAAAGAGACCATACTAAACCTTCTATGATATAAAAGCGAGGGGGGGGGGTGTATGGAGGGGGTTGTAATCTCACTACCCACTCTGTATCCATCACCTTTTCTTTTCAAAATTACGGGCATGGGATTACGGGATGATCCTTAAGAAATTGTTTCAGCACCATCTGTGGGGTCATTCCGTAACCGACTAACGGTTGATCACAGTGGCTAGTTTGTTATGTGCTTGTAAATATCTGTAAATAAACTGTATTATAATGTAGATAGCACAGTCTGCCAGAATCTGCAGCCTTTTGAAGGAGACAGACTTAATCAGAAGAAGAAGAAGAAGAAGAAGAAGAAGAAGAAAGGGGCCCGATTTCCCAATATAGAAGCCTTTTCATTGACACTACCTGCTAAAATATCGAAAATCCTTCATAAAATCCACAAAATTCCCGGATCACTAAAATAATAATAATAATAATAATAATAAATTAATCATCTGATACTTGTGTCACTCTTAACGTTCCCTGTAAGTTTTATCCAAATCCGTTCACTACTTTTTGAGTTTGTTTTCTTTTGGTTTTTTTTTGGTTTTTTTTTTGCACACGGACAAAGAAACAAAGAAACAAACAAACAAACAAACGGTATGGTTATGAAAACAATCACCTCGGGCTTTTTTTACACGACCCGTACCGAGTTGCTCAATTACAAACTAAATTACCAACATGTTTGCAATTAAGTTTCAAACCACCGTCCATTCACACCCATGAAGGAGCTTCGCGGATTCTGCGGATTTGAGTTTGAGCTCAGCGAGGAGTGAAGGTGTGGCTTCTTTCCAAGTTCCCGTCAATCACTCTTGTAACCTGTGTAGTAGCGCGGGTTTTCTCCGGAAATAGTCGAAGAGTCACGTGAGCTCCGTCCCCCAAAACTTAATTGGAGGTCAATCACGTTTCGTTGTTTAATTCTGGCGAAACTTAATTGAAAAACACCTCCGGACCGTGATTTGAAACAATATAATTGTAATTAAGATTCAAATCTCCCTCCGCGATTCCAGTTTCCATTAACACTGCAAAGGGTTATTGCTTAACTAGAAAATTGATTTGCGTTTGCTCAATTACAAAAATTGTTTCAAATTAAGCAATCTCGGTACGTGTGAATGCCCGGCTCCTCCCTTGGCTGAGACAAAAATTGAGGTTTGTATAAAAAAAGCGTGCTGTGCTCGGGCAAGACACCACGCAGCCGGAAGCTGATGACGTAACAAAAAGCAAGTTGGGCAATATTTCTTTAAAAACTCGCTCTATTATCTAATTGCTTTGTAAAGCAATCCACCCTGCCCGACATTCTGTTTTTCTTGGAGAATGTTTCACAAAACCATGTGCGCAAACGTACATCACGCTAGTTGTAATTACCATTATTCTATTCATATTTATTTCATAAAATATATATTTACATTAAAACAAATATATAACGACAATAAGAGAATGAGCTTGAAAGATTACTCACACACACACACACACACACACACACACACAATAAAAACCCTGACGACCTGGTATAAAAACCAACAACACATGTTGCAAAATAGATCAAGAACTGATACATCAACAAGGCCTGCAATGACGATGAGAGCTATTACCTAGGGGACCAAGTGCATGGTGATGTTTTCCTCTCAACGCAAAGTCCAATAGCTGAGAAAACAGCACTAACATCAAGGCGTCGCCTACTCATTGATGTGGATTGAGCCCAGAGTTTTCCGCGTAATTCATATCGTCTACAAAATTTTCGTGGACAAATTAATGAAGTCAAAAGTCAGCTTATGCTGATAAGAAGAACCTACCCCATGAACTGAAATATTCTAAGCTGACATAGCCCTCCTTTTGATGGCATAGAATAAAACAATGAATGACAGCAACCGCGAGAAATTAGCGCCCACCTTTGAAAGCTTGGTATAGTGTCACCTCTCTCTCAGTGCCATAATGATGGTAGGGTAACTATCGACTTCGCTATAAAAGGATTGAAAATGCTTCTGGTTTGGAGTTTTGAATGTGAAATATAAAACCCCCCGCATAAAACAAAACAAAACAAAGAAAGGACACACACAGATTTTTTTTTTTTTTTTTTTTTTATACAGTCGTCATTATTGCCATCCCTTTCCCACATCACTAGGCATAGTTTTCTGGGACCTAAGGAATCTTAGAAAATAACAACCAAAATATAAAACAGAACCAGCCACATTAATCAACTAGAGAAGCACTCTGAGAGCGCAGACCTCCGCCAAGCATGCAGCTCATTTCCATCACTGATCTTGTTCTTCCATAGAGATATCAGTGATTTCCACCCATACGTACTTATACTTCATGCTAAAAGTGTTTTATAATAGTGTGCTGAAAGTCTCCCGATTTCCCCATATAGAAGCCTTTGTTACGTCATAAACCCTCAGCCGCACATCTCGCCTAGCCCTAGCAGAAACTAGAGTGCGCGCATGCAAACCCCAAATACGCGCAGCCTAAACTCCCAAGTTCATTTACCCTACCTGCCAAAATATCAAAAATTCTTCATAAATTCAAAAAAAAAAAATCTCAGATCACTACCAAAAGTTAATCGTTTGTTACTTGTATCATTCTATACCTTTCCTGCAAGTTTCATCCCAATCCGTTAACCACTTTTTGAGTTATTTTGCACACGGACAAACGAACGAACAAACCAACGGTAATGAAAACATAACCTCCTCCCTTGGCGGAGGTAACTAGGCTTCAAACAAATTTGAATAGAAAGTAGGTAGGGATTGGCTGCTAAAAAATGTTCATTTGAAAACATGAGTGTCTGTATTATTTTGATCTGTGATATAATACAATAGGGAAGACTTTGAGAATGACAATAACTACAATGTATTTGAAAACATAGAAGCAGTCTGTCGAATATGCACGGCATAAGATGATCTTAGTTCCTGATGTGGCAGTGCAAGTCATTTGTCTGCAGCAAATTTCGATAACGTTTTTTTATCCATGAATAATTACCTTTTTTTTTTTTTTTTGCAGATAAATGAGTCATGAAAATACGTAACGTCCTGCGACAAATTGTGTGGCATAATAGGCCCTACGTTAATCATGACTAAAAACTGGTAAAAAACTGCGGAGCTGTATACATCCCTGGATATGACCATGTTCCTCTTTTTTACCTCCGCCAAGGGGGAGGTTATGTTTTCGTTTTTGGTTTGTTCGTTTGTTAGTTTGTCCGTGTGCAAAATAACTAAAAAAGTAGTGAACGGATTAAGATGAAACTTGCAGGAAATGTTTAGAATGATACAAGTAAGAGATGATTAAATTTTGGTAGTGATCCAAGAATTTTAGGGTGAATTTATGAAGGATTTTTGATATTTTGGCTGGTAGGGTCAATTACTGAGTAGACTTGGGAGTTCAGGCTGCGCGTATTTGAGGTTTGCATGCGCGCACTAAAGAGCGTGCTTTAGTTTCTGCTAGGGAGAGGCGCGCCATGCAGCTGAGGGTTTATGACGTAACAAAGGCTTCTATATTGGAAAATCGGGCGACTTTGAGCACACAATGCATGCTATAAGTACGTATGGGTGGAAATCACTGATATCTCTATGGAAGAACAAGATCAGTGGTGGAAATGACCTGCGTGCTTGGCGGAGGTCTGCGCTCACAGAGTGCTTTTCTATAGTTTTAAGTGTTTTAAGTAGAATTTGTCGTTAAACATGCTGAAAAGGACCTTGAAGTGTGATCGCAAAAAAGTAAAAATTCTATCAGAGCATGACATTGACAAGACATTTTTAGTTTTAACGTCTTATCGAGATAATTGCTGATAATTATGTTTGAACTTTAAACGCAGTGTTCATCCTTAACCAACCAGGATTCTTACAAAATAACTGGCAGCATAACCTTTCCACAAAATGATGATGACATGTCACATTTTTGATGGATGATGAAATCGATTTTCTCCTCCTTTTTCGCTAATATCACACGATACGATGGGATATTTTCTTTCCATTTGGAAACGAAAATAACTGAAATGACTATTGCCTGGAATTTGCATGGATAACAACTGGGAAATGGTGGCAGAGTCTAGAATATTTACCCGACTCTTGTGTGTCAATCACTCTAACTGATGCTGCGAGACCGATCAGTGAAATCACTTAGCAACGTTTTACCGGCACGGAGAATCGACAAAATCACTCTTGGCGGGAAACAGGTGTTAAATCAGACGACATCCCGGGTAATCATTTCCGATTGACAGCAACGACCAATCGACAGCAACAAGCGGGATCGATATGAGGAGGAAGGAAGTGCTCTTAATATCTTTTGCCGTCAATATCACATGCATTGGGGTCTTAAGCGTCAACTGGTCCTTCCTTTCAGTAGAAATTTAGTGAAAATGGGGGCGAAATGTCAGAGATTACTGACCATCGACTTGACCATCACCCTAGATATTTCGCTCTAACAAAACAGTGGTTATCTGGCATTAGTGGGAGTTAATGCTACAGCCTTGACGTGAGTTACCATGAAAACATAAGTCACTTTTCGTTGTTTTCCACGTTTATTTTTTTCTAATCATCCCAGAGAAGGACATGATACACCCATTCAAACAAAACATAGTTCCTTTGGACGTATCTTCATTTGGATGAACAAAGGAGAAGTGTGAAATTTTAAAGACTCACACATCCAAGAATGGCTACTCTAGTATTCAGAGAACAATTTTGGGTCTCATGGAAGAAGTCATAATGACCACAGAACATGAAAGGCGTTTTTAAAACTCGTAGGTCAGGAGTAACAGCAAATTATGGTTTTATTTGTCCTACATTGATGAAAACAACGAAAGCCTGATATATATATATATATATATATATCCTTAACTATATTTTTCTCAAATTAAAAATCAGAAAGGCTCTATTTTGCTCCCACTATAAGTTGCAAGAAGATATGGCACATTTTCCCTTTTCCCTAAAGAGATAGCTACTTTTCTCGCATTGCCCCTTGTTTTAATGTAAAAAATGCAATCAAATCACCAGTGCTCACTCTCTCAGGCGAGCGCACACTAGAGATACACAAAAATGTAGCTTTATCACATCCAGCGTACGTAAAACCATTTAATAATATAGATAATGACATGTGTAATGTTAAGCGTATCCTATTTTGCAAAGGGAAGTAAAAGAAAGTCAATTTACTGAGACATCTTTGCCCCTAATAATCCATGCAATATTTTGAAATGTACAGGCAATTTTTTTTGTAGAGATGACAAACAAAAAGGATGTATAGGATTTGTTTCACTTCTTTTGTTATGTTCTTAACTTGACAACGCAAGATTGACTCGATAACATATGGAATATCGGTTTAATGCAAAGCCGTCTCTTTATGGTCACCTGGAGTCCATTATGCAAAGTCAACTGTAATGATTATAAAAACATCCTTTAATATCTATCACTACATACCACCACCACCACCACTTCCGTCATTATCCTCAACAAAGCTAAAACAGGCCGACAACAAGTAATATGTATACCCCATATTCATAATCTCGTCCAACAGTATTAATGTTGCCCTACATCAGTATTAATATCATCACCACATGAACAAAAAAAAAAATGTATACAACAGTTTGTATGGCGGCTCTCCTGGTACCTACATGGGCATTTCTATAGCTTAATTATAATACACAGTTTTATAAATATTTGAATAAATGAAAACAAATTTAATTGTACTATTGGACTGTCTGTATTTCTTTATTATTAATGTGATTTTGAGCGAAATGATGCGTTAAAGATTTTAGAGGAGAATGACCAGTGTTCAGGTATGATGAGTATATCAAAATGAACAATCAGATGGGAGCTCATCTTGTTCACAGTTTTTGTGTGAGGTGCACATTATATCTCAAACTATAAGAAATGAATAAGAAATGAGCAATTTTTGAGCCTTGCTTTGTGTGTTTTTAGAATATGACTGGGGCGTGACACTTTAACAGGTCTTGCATTCATGCATTTTGTGCCTTTTGAGCGAATAAATATACGACAGAAAGCCTCGGCACTATTAAAACCGAGGTATTCTTATATACAAAATCAGTATAGACAACCCGGTTTGCATTATCCATTGTCAACTCCAGTCTTCGGAGCTTCAATCCTCTATACCACACTGGACGAGTAGTTGGTATCCGAGTTACTTTTCAGCTACGGGTAAGGTCTACTAACAGATTGTGTCGAAACTGGCCATTGTATAATTGTAAGTACTATTCACAACGTGTTGTATAAAGAATCTCTGGAACTCTGGGATTGTTGGTTCGCGGGGGCTAATTGTATAAGTTGTGTTGTGACGTTTTGAAATTCTAGAGAAAACGACTGGCAAGAAAAGACTAGGCTACTCCAGGATCATTCATGCAGAACACCCAGGAGCCAATAAAAGCGATGCTACCCCCGGATGGTTGGGTGGAAGATTCCCTAGTGGTCTCCGTGAGTGGACGAGCAATACAAGCCCCCCCTCCGCCCTCCCCCTCCCCCCTCCCCCCTCCCCCTCCCCCCAAGTTAACGTTCTTTGGTGCTTTTGGCCTATTTCGGGGGTGCTGAATCCGAATCTGGATGATGCAACACTTGCATCCCTCCTAATGGACTCTGTCACCCTTCTTGGTCAAAAATTCCTTCAAAGACTAGTATTGTGGTATTATTCCATCCAATGTTGTGTCCTGTGTTGAGGGCGTGTTCAGCTGAAGCTGAATGGTCTTGGCTATTGTTAAAGCTTTTTTGACCAACAGAGGTGAAAGAGTCCATATTTTGGATTTAAAGTATTCAACCTACACCCAACAGGTATTCAGGCTACACGTTGTCTCCAATCTTTATCTCAAAGATTCGAAGACACGCAGGCAGCAAAGAGAAACGGTTGGCTCGAGGAAGTTCACTGGACTGGATGGATCATTGCCCACAAACTTGCTAAAGACTGGTAGGAGCGACAATCCCCTGCTATATTTTCATCCCCGATGATAAAAAGTTTTTTTTTAAAAAAAACAAAAAGCAGTTCCGCGGATCCTGGGTTCCTTACAGGTTCTGACTGGTGATGAATCCAGGTGATGACCTGTGTCGAGTCGTACCCGTGATGACGTTGGTCCCATTAGCAGGTGTCCAAAGGGGGAGCTATATACACTGTAGGCAAACGCGTTCGGACTGAATTGTATCAGTGGACATCTATACTGTTTATTAGATAATATACCATCATCTCATAACACAGTGCATTTATGTATTGCTCTATCACTTTATTACATGTACGGTACATTGTTTGTACAGGGGCCGCGAAACGTTTTTCAGTGTGTGTGTGTCGGGGGGGGGGGGGGGGGCTGCGGGACCGGGGGTGGTGGGGGTCAAGGTCAAGCCCCCCCCCCCCCCTCCCCGCTTAAAGACGCACCAGCGTAGATCTTGGGGGCAGTTACGAGGGAGCGAGAGGGGGAGGGTGTGGGAGAGGGGTGTCCCCCATCCCACGATGAGAACTTTTTGCATTTTGATGTTGTAAATGGTGCAATTTGATGCATATTTTTGCGTGTTTTATCGACTTGAAACGGCCCCACTTGTTTAGGGTAACAGGATACTTTGATGTGGATTATTATTGAACAATTTGCCTATAGAGTGATACCATTTGAATATACCTCTTGCATTAATAATTCTTACAATGAATTTCATGAACGCTGTCTGTTAAGCAATCAAACAGTAAAAGGCATGCACACGAGGGTGTACATAAGGAATATTTCTCCTCCCACACGAAGGTGATTTTACATTTTCAGACCTGAAATTCAGCAATCTGGGGCAAACTTTATTCTAGCTCCCTTCCCCCCCCCCCCCAAAAAAAAAAATAATAATAATGATGGAAATAATCATGTTTTTTTTCAGGGAAGTGTTAATAGCAGAATCACGGCATTTAGCTCTTATTCCGCGTGTGCATCATATGTGTGTATGTACGAAGTCTAATGAGGTAGAGGGGGAAGGTGTGGGAGGGGGATGCCCCCTCCCGCTCGACGGAGCTTTTGCGATTTTAGAATTGAAATAAAGCGAATCTGAAGCACACTTTTTGTGGGAAAGTCGGAAATTGTCATTCCCCAAAGTGTACTCTAGAGGAGAGGACCAATCAATGGGAGGGTGGCAAGATACCCCTCCCACATTCGAGGGAGCTTTTTTCATTTTTTAGAACTGAAATTCAACAATCTGGCGCACAATTTTGTTGGAATATTTGACCGTTTGTCAATCAGAGAAGTGCAATTCTGTGGAAGGAGACATAGCTTGATGATGTCGAAAGGGATAAGCCCTATTCTCCCTCCTACATGAGGAAGATTCTGTATTTTCTGATGGCAGTTAAACGTTTTGGTGCACATATTTTGTGGCATATACTTGGAAAACTCAAAGTGTAGCCATAGTCTACTTCATGTATGCAGTCAAATAGTCTTTAAGTCAGTAAGTCTTGTGCACTCAGAATTATTCAGAATCTTTAGGGGGCGGCCGCCCCCTTCCCCCCCTTTTTTTTTTGCTACGCCGGTGCTTAGACAGGAACTTTATGTAAGGGCGGAATCTTTGGAAATTCAAATTCATGGGTGCTGTGATTTTCCCCGATTTTTTCCCCTTTTTCTTTCTTTCATTTCTTTTTTTTTCATGAACCAAAAGTGTGGGGGTCTGCAGCCCCCCCCCCCCCCCCCGGTTCCGCGGCCCCTGATACATGCTGAAGCTTCTGGAAATGTCCGTAATGCGCGGTGTGTACTGTATATTAGATATACATTAACTATTGTCACTGAATATCTTCAGTGAAATCAAGAACGCTTGAAATGACAGGATTAGAACAAATGCCAAGGATACTCTACAGACGCCATATACAATTATAGTAAAAATGAATTGTGCACACAGAGAAATAACAATGTTCCCGTGGTTTGCATTTCACAGTGCTCTGGCATTTGAACCTATACCCCGTCCATTGTTCACATTGTTCAGGGAAGCAAGGTGTGCTGCAATCAATGGTCGAACGCGAGTTAAGATTACGCTGCGATGGAAAAAGCGAGGTATAGAATCAATCATCTCGTGTGGTGCAGTCGAGCGAGTGCAAACCCTTATATTTCAAAGCCATGTGTATTTCATGAGAGATATTCAAACTACTTGGTTACCCCCCAACGCTTACGTCTCAGTGGTTACGATAAGGTCAGAGAAAGAAACCAATACAGGGGCAGCGGAACAACTGTGGGGGGAGGGGACTGTATAGCTTTTCCACACTTATGAAAATAAAAAATGAAAATATAACAAAAAGAATCACAACAAAACTATGATTTTCCGAAGATTCAGTACGGAGATTCTTCCTGTAGAAGCAAGGTACCATAATTCTTGACAAACATCCCCATACATACGTCCCCTCCAATATACGTATACGTCGGTTCTTCTTTGTTGCCTTTTAATCTCTGTTACCCTCTGCTTATCTTAATTTTTTTCTTTTAACCAACTTTCTTAGGCGATAAGATTCTCTGTCAAAACAAAAAGCGCAAATTTAGCTGTTTTATAAATAAGTAATAGAGTGTTGTGCTGTTTTTTTCCCCAAACGATCCCTGCTGTATATATATATATGATATACATATATATATATATATATATATATATATATATATATATATATATATTATACGAATAATTTATGAGTTGTGAGTGCATAGGGCACGAATATCGCACGAGGCGCGAGATAAGCCACTGGTCTATTCAACAAGGCGCGTAGCGCCGCGTTGAATAGACCAGTGGCGAATCTCGCGCCGAGTGCGGTATTACGTGCCCCAATGCACGAACAAAATCATAAATTATTCGTTTTATACAACACCTTGTCCACAATCACAGTACTAAATTAGTGACCGCTAACTCAGGAAGGCCCAAAAATAAATGTAACAATTAGGCCGAGAATTGTAAACCACCCTGTGTACTGCTTTCAAACACTCGTCATGATTCGACCACACAGTCACAGGAATCACAAACTCCGCAGGGTCTATACCCATTCTACGCTAACGTTAGATCGAGTTAGGCCTGACTGTTAAGCCTACCTGAGACGTCGGTAGATCTAGTAGTAGGTCTAGACTTTCTCTATTTCCGAAAATGATTTTGTATAAAAACACAGAAAAATAATCAAATTACGGTTTCTCAACTTGAAATGAAGTCTTGATTTTGGGATCACTGTGGTCCACGTAGCAGATCAGAGTCAAAACTAAAAACACGGCAGTAGGTAGGCCGCAATACATGCAACTAGCTAGGTAAAGTAGCTGCGCGTACGCGTTGGACGTTGCAGTACTCCGCCGCCGCGACTGGTCTGTTTACCGGCAGCGCATCGCAGCGCAGCCGGCCAGCACGTACAATGTAGTTTGCTGGCGCTTTGCTGCTGTGAGCCACAGAACTCTGTGAGCGGCCGGGCCATGCATTAGTAGCCCCCCACGAAGCCGTGCTATAGTACCTTCGAGCCGTGCTATAGGCCCATGCCAGGGGCCTATTGTATGGCTGTCACTGTCAATGAGTTTGGTAGGTATTTTCTATTGAATGTCATGTGACATGTTCTTGGCCAATCACAATTCGACATCATTCTGAGGTGTTGTATAAATATATATATATATGGGGGAGGGGGTGGGCTATTTCCGGTTTTTCGTTTTTGTTTTATATTGTTTTGCGGGGGCGTTGTCAACGGAATTTTTGACGCTGTCTTGCACTTGCTTGGTGCAGGGAATGCTTCTCAAAATCTCCTTCCACATAGGAAATGCTGCCGGAACTGAGAGGAACATAATATTCACGTCTTCATAATCTATAGCACCTCCAGAGGTTAGAAAAGAAATACGGCTCTTACCTTATTATCTGAATGACATGAAAATAAAAGAAAACAGATCTTAAATGAGGCCTGAGACTTGTATTAGATGCCCTCGAGTACGCGATCAATGGGCATCGCAAATGGGCACAGAATTCTATCGATTATGCACCAATTGTGATTAAATTGAGATAAAGCGTCTGTCGAAAGAAAAACAAACTGATAACGGAGTTTTATTGAGTAAGAGTGAGTGAACATTCATAATTCGTAGGCCTACATACATGGTGAAACATGCAAGAAAATTATAAACTGGAATTGTCGAAATGTTTAGCAGATCTAGAAATGAAATTAACAAAAAAAAATATATATATACGAACTTGACAAAGCAAGTTAAATCGTGTCAAATGCCCTCAAAACAAAAAGCCATGATTACAATAGCAGATGATTAAAAATATCTGTTTCCCCACAATTATTTTCCTGCAAAATCTGATACAAAATGTATACTTTATGTCTTTTGATTGCGTATTACAAAATAAAGAACATACTGAACATACATGTTTATTTTCATGTTACAGTATTAAGGTGTCTCAAAAAAGTGACAGAAATTATAATGGGGCATACATAACAGCTTTTCGTAAAACTGCATGTCCCAAAATTCATGGGAGCAAAAGTTACTGATATATGTGTCATGGAAAGCAATAATATATTCCAATGATAAAATGAATGTTGAAAAATGGACTCGTATATAGATCACATGTTGCTTCTGCCAATCCGTGGAACAGATTCATTATAATTCATGATACATGGTAATAAAAGCAAATATTGCATTGAAAGATATTAAATTGTCATAACTGTACTCAGGGAGCGCATGTTTATAAAACAAGTTAATACAACATATAGTAAACCACAATAATACGATATAAGATCAGACAATACGTGGAGGGGCAGAGACCAGCTGCCACCACTCAGAAATCGTAAGTGACAAAGAAGTTTAAGAACCATAACCTGAGACTCAACCGCTAGGTCTTAACGCCCTGAACAATGAGTGCATGCAGAAGAATGAAAATATCAAGAGAACATTGTTAAGTGGATATAGGGTGTATCCACTGAGCAAAGACTGTTTAAGTTTGCATTTGAAGGAGAATAAAAATAAAGAAGTAATTTCGCCAGGGAGGTCATCCCAGTATCTGCGTCTGGTAAACATGATTGTTTTCGCAAAGATGGTACGAGTACGTGTAAGGTGATATGCGTCACTCAGGTAAGTGGTCTAACAATGAATGGAGCTGATTCTTCTGAACATGATGAAGAAATACAGGTGGTGATTCGTTGGCTGAAAGCTTTTCTTTGGAAATTTTCAAGATTACGAATGAACAAATCCGACATTTTCAGGATTCTGTTTTAGGGGTAAAAGACAGTTTTTATGACACAGATATTCGACATGATTATTGATATTCTTTCAGAACTTTTTTTTTAAAAATACGAAAAGAGAATCTATTCATAAGTTATAGATGTAATTCTGCACGCCAGAATTCCATAATTGACTCTAGGTATACAAATATTGAGTATACACTCTGCAAAAATATACTTTGAATATTTGCTTAAGTTTGATTTAGAATTTGATGTTTCTGGACAAATTTTGTTTAGATAGTACAATATTGATGTGAGTTTTCATAATTCCCTGTCAATTTTGAAGCCCCAAGAATTTGTGCTATCAACCTGCGTTAAACTTTATCCTTTATTGTAACAATATCTGAGAGAACATTCAACGAATTACTAAATATCACATTTTTTAAATGTCTAACCTGTTCAAGCATTATCATAGTTTATTCGCATAATTTCACTGCAATCCTGTCAATATATTAAGGTCTTGATGTGAAAGAAACAAATTTGTTTCATCAGCGAAACAATGAATGAGGAGATATGCAATGATTTTTGGAGATCGTTTAGAATATAATGTATATGATAAAAACAACAGTGGATCCATACCAGAGGAAGCCGGAAGGGAAACCACACAAAATCGATTTTAGCTGTGAATCGTGGCCATTGATGTTAACAAATTGCTTTCTGTCGGTTAAGTAGTTATAATCCGGTATCGTATCAAAAGCTTTGAAAAAGTCTAGGAAAACTCTTTTTGTATGTTTAAAATCGTTTATGGCTTTAGCTACACGTACCTTTTCTATTAAAGTAAGTAGGGCATGGGTTGTATTGTAATGTTTTCTATAACCAAAGTGTATATAGATTTGATAAAGTCTTGTGATCTACAAGAAATCTTAGTATTTTAGAAATTAAAGTCAACAAGGAAATTTACTCAGACTTTCTGTCCTTTCTTTAGAATAGGGTCAAAGCTTGTTTTTTATCTTGTTGGGTACTTTACCACAAAGGTTAGTTTAGAATATAATGATATGTAAGAGCTAGAGAAATATTTTCATCCTAACATAACTAAACATGTCATTTTAAAGGAAGGCCACAAAATAATTTCACAAATTCAGCAGGGTTTGAACTTGGGGGTCGATATATTTCCCTAATTATGACATTACCTTAGTTTATAGTTTTGACGTCAATATTACACTCTCAAAAATCTCTGACATTATGCTATATATTTCTAAGAAATTACAGCATATAGGCAGGCATTGATGTTGTTCTTGTTTCTGTTTATGCTATTTATAGTTTGTCCCCAGCTGTTATCTTCTTGTTGCAATACTGAAAAATTTAGTCTGACGACTTGTAGTCAGATGATACCGATGACTTCTATTATACGTCTCTAACGCAAACCAATAAACTAATACATATACTACGCACTAAACCAATAAACTAATAAATACCCTACGCAATAAATAATAATAATTTCGTTTCTACTTAATTTTGCATTTATTTTGTGTTGTTGATATCCAAGACCCCCTTGTAAATTAGCTATTTTTATAACCGAAAGGGCTACCATGTGAAAACAAAGTGGAATAAATGAATAGATAATTAAATAATCATAACAGTACCCTCCTATATTACCCATGACATAGAGTGAAAGTGAACTGATCCATTGTCGTTCACTCGTTGCAGTATTGAGCATTGCAACGATATTGAATCAATTTTTTTTAATTCAAATCAAATTCAATTTTCAATATCACGTTTAGTATGATTTCAGATACAACTACATGTATTACAACAAGTTAAAACAAAACACAATACAACTTTTTCATCCTTCCCTTTCACACCTTTATTCATATCACTGTAGTATAGGTCTTATATTCTTTAAAAAAAATGATAACATTCAGTAAGCACATGACAAGGTCAGCTCGATTATTCAAGGATCTCAAGATACTTGATGTTTATCAACTGCATAAACTATCTATTTGTAGTTTTATGTATGATTTAATTAATGAGAACTTGTCCCATAAGCTGCCAAAATATTGTTCATTAATTCAACATGGTTATGGAACAAGTCAAAAAGAAGATGAGAATCTCTATATACGATATACCAAAATTTAAGACGAGTTCTTTTTTTTTTTGAAAAACTGTGTTTATCTTACAAAGGTAGAACATTTTGGAATGATCTACCAGTCAAAATTAGGGAGGAAACATCAAGGTCAAGTTTTTGTAGAGCTGTCGTAGATCTTTTAACAGAAAGTTAACATGCTCATTAAGATATTGTTGACACATGTTTATCCTATAAGTGTAAAAATACTTTCTGGTGGTTTTTTTCTTTTAGTAATAGGCATCCTGTATGACATACTGATATTACAATTATCAGTTTATTCATCATTTAATGAATTGTTCATTAATCTTTTTTATTTTATTAGCACTAGAATATCTTTATAGTTATCTAACAGTAACCGTGGTAACACATTACTGTACTGTTCAAAAGAAATACGAAAAATACTTTGTAACTGCCTGAACTTCAAGGGGCCAGACTCGACTAGCATTCATGCTATTTTCTGGTTCCTTGTTATCCTTGCATTTTTTCCATGTGACTGCATATTTGTAAACATGTACAATTATTATGATATTGCATTAGATAATAAATTTAAATTCAAATTCATTCATTCATTCATTCATTCATTGCATCATGTTTTGTCGTCGTTGTTGTTCTAGTCATGGTTTTGAAATGTGAGTTAGGTGTTGTATTTCCCGGGGGCACTTCGGGTGTTAATCGGAGTCGCAATCCCCCCCCCCCCCCCCCAAAAAAAAAAAAAATAAAATAAATAAATAAATAAATAAACCTTCCCTAATACTTTTGCCCTTAATGAGGATAATGTGCTCACTATCATTAAATATTGGCATGACACGTGTCATAATCGTTGCCTTTTATAATCAAGACATTGCCAAAGACTCGCCTTCAAAAGTTTATATTGATCAAACAAATTGAAAATAAGATATAAGTAATAAGCATCGATGCAATAGTCTTAAATTATCAAGGATCCCATTATCTTATAGGTTGCAATCATTTATAGCAAAAGTGTATGAAGAGCACCAGAGTCTAAGAGTTGATCAGTTAGCAAAACACTGACATCGAAAATCGCATATAGCTATTGTACATTGAGCCTTGATTATGCTTTCGAAGCCTTCGTTCAGGTGAGTGGCAAATTGAAGAGCGTAATGTTGACGTCAGCAGGTCTGCATGATTTACAATTTCTTCCATCGATGACCTTTGAGAACAAAAGAAACACGTAATGGGTGATTCCTGAGAGCAGAAAGCTAGTTGCAATATTTCAGAGGTTCGTAACTTTATTGGCAAAGGACTACGGGACAGACGGCTTAAAAACAATTAATGGCTTTTCTCTTTATTATTGATGCTATGAACAATACACCTTGCGGACTATTTACATTTAATCGTATCATCGGTCATATACCCATCTTTTAAAGTAGTAAGTTGTGCTTTAGATCCCTCCCAGCCGAAGGTTGCTACATTACTTAATGTTTATGAGTATAGGCCTACTACAATATATTGACACTGTATTCTGTCAAGACAGTATATTTTTATACAACACCCATAGCTACAATGCATGCATTTTCAAGCACACACACGCACACACGCACACACGCACACACACAGATTTTCACACACAAATATGATAAAGGTCATGATGTAGAATTCCGCAGGGATCAATACTGTCTCATCTCCTGCCCTCATAGAATTACACTGCTTTACAAAACCAACAAACAAACAATCAAACAAACAAACAAACAAAAACAAACAGATGAAAACTATAGAGGAGGGCTCTGAGAGAGCAGACCTCCACCAGGCAGCCACGATGAAAATATCATCATTTCGTAACAGGCAGTATCTAATTCATTCTGAACACAAACATAGTGGTGTTGGGACATCTACACAATACATTTGGTAATAATCTGGTTATTGGGAGACCAAGCTTATCTTATGTCTTTTATGATCTATAATCTTTGACCTTTGACCCAATGGCACCGAAATTACGTTGTTTTTTTTCTTACTTCATTGTAAACACATCCTTTAAGTTTGGTGAAAATCCGATCAATAAATTCGTTCTTGCCTTATTGTTTCTACAGTTCATTATAAATACAGTCTGCAAGTTTGGTGTAAAATCCGATCATTCGTCCTTGAGTTACTAGGAGATTAAGTTTTATGACCTATATGACCCTATGACCTTTGAAAATTGACCTCGTGACCCGAAAATTAATTGTTTCTGTAAAACTTCCTTATGAACACAGTCCAATCTTCCGTTCTTTAGTAATTAGGAGATTATTAAGTTTTCTTATGTCCTTTATGACCGTTATGACTTTGGAAGTCATAACCCCCAAATTAAGACGTTTCTTTCTCACTTCATAATACAACATGACGTATTTATCTGTAATAGTTCATGATTCCAACAGTTCATATCACAAAGTTTCGTTCACTCGAAAACGGAAATGAGATTTGATACTTTTATGAGTGCTTAGGAGTGCTTACACCTTCGAATTAACGAACCTTCGGATTAACGAACCTGTGGAATAACGAAAATCACCCTATTTATAATATTGATAAAGAAACAATTTCTCCATATTTTGTATCTTTAATTCATCTTTAGATTTTTTAACAGATTCATTTTTAGACATTTTTAGTGATAGAGTGCTTGCAGTCCTTTTCAGGCATGTCAGATTATCCCTGCTGAAAAGAACACAGCGTCCCAGTGTGAAACACAATATGAAACACAGTGTGAACACAGTATGGAATCTCTTCACACTATTGTGAATACATTGTGAATCATGAATTCACAATGTAAAGCAGAACATCAATATGTGAACACTCTGTGATAAACCACACCACGGTTTGAAATAATCTTCACACTGTTAAATTCGAGCATTTTCACATAGCCCAGATATGTATGTGAACACATGTAAACACAATTTGGGACACTGTTTTATTCCAGTATGGATCTCCCTTCCACATAGATGGTGTCAATATGTAGACAGAGCTTGGAATTGTTCAAATCATTCTCCGCTCGTTCTAAGTAACATGGATACTATGGATGCTTTGAATTTGTACTACCGTCCATTAATTTCAAGTTTTGCAAAAATTAATTAATATATACAAAGGGGGGGGGAGTCAAATGGAGTTGTAAAAAAATCACACTAATTTAATGACGCACATTATGATTATCTGACGCATGAAGTTGCATACAATGTTGGTATGTGTTCCAGTTTCAACATAATTATTTCAAAATATTCATATTTGTTATTGCATATCATCATCTCTTCTTATTCTTGGAACGGACTCATCAAAATGGAAATAGGATATTATCTCTGAAGTCATTACCTCTGATGACGGAAATGATAAGAAATTGAACTGCTATCCATAAATAATTCAGTCCATCAGTCAATTACTAATACATTTAGCATTCGCTGGAGTGTAAAGCAAACCTACACAGATAATAATAATGTAATGGGATTGTCCCTTAGAGTAGTAGGCTGCCTTACTTTCTTTTCCGCTGTTTTTTTTTTTCGACACGTAAGAATCTAGTTCATGAGCATGATGAATCAGATCTTACTTCTCGCATGCTCTTCCAATAGGTATGATGCCAGAGGAGGGTTTCCTATGATTCCAGTAATTTGCTTGTTAAATGTCTCTAATAATCAACTGTATAGGTTTTGGCTCGCTAAACAAGCATGTACACTGTGTTCGACGTGCTTACCACGCTAGAAATTATTATATAGCCATTATGAATTACTATCAATGACCTCCCTCACATTTGTGAGGATGACTTGCAAGTAAAATCAATAGACTTGAAAAAGGCATTTAATAGTCAACCGTTATATTCAACGCTTGCTGCACCAATTTGCAAATTCTATTCGAACCTGTCTTTCCTATCTATTCATATTTGTAGGAAATCTTTATACGCCACCTCTGCCGTTGTTTTCGATGATATTCTGAGTGAATATGTATGCGTTGTGTGTGTGTGTGTGTGTGTGTGTGTGTGTGCGAGTGTGTCTGTGTGTGTGTGTGTGTGTGTGTGTGTATGTATGTGTGTGTGTGTGTGTGTATGTATGTGTGTGTACATGTGTGTGACAGGAATGAATCTCCGGAGAAGTTCCATCGCACTGACATAATTGTCCCGACGCGCTCTTCTCTAAGCTTACGTGTGATTGGGCGCCAATCTGCAATCGCCTAGTGTATGAACAGGCAAATTGAGGGATTTGAGGGACACCAAACTGGTGTTGGCCAAAGAATCAGAGCTGCCATTCTTGCTCCGATAAATTGGCAATAGCTTCGGAAGTCCGATGAAAGTTGTAAATTGTACGAGTGATAAATGGTCGCCGTAATTTCGTTTGAAAGTGTTAAGGAGGAGGGGAATAGTCAATACTCATCTTCGGTGTAATGGCAGGAGTGCGTCGGCAGTCACGCCAATAAATCAGCCTCCCTATTTCGCGTTAAGCGACGAGATCTTCCGTAAATCAGGCCTCGCCAACGCACCATTAAAACACTTACCAGTGGTCGCTCATGCTCAGAACAAGCTTTCTGTATTTGGAGTTATATATATATATATATATATATATATGTATATATATATATATATATATATATATATATATATATATATATATTATATTTGCTTCGTTTCTTGTACTTGACTTGAAGCTAAACATCACGGACTTCCATCTCTCACCCTTATTTGCCTTGCTTGTTCCTTTTATTGTTATTATTATTGTTGTTATCATTATCATTATTATCATCATTATTACTATCCTTCATACAGTATGTATTGGTATATGCATATATGCGTATTGGTATATTTCTATGTTTTATGCATTTTTATTTTGAGTTTGACGAGTGGGCAGTGGCAGAGTGTCCTCGCATGGAGAACGTCACCATCGTGATTGAATGAAGTCCTTCCGTCATCGATACGTAACCGGAATGGGGGTTGGGGATGTGTCGAGGTGTGTTGTTTGTCCGTGTACTTCAACACCCCCTGATCTCTCCTCCACTCCTTTAGCCCTTTTGTTTGCTCGAGATATAAGTTAAATTAGTAACTTCTTCTGCGTCTTTTATATCTCTGACCTATCGGGCCTTCACCATTGCAATGAAATTTACATGTGTATAGGAACACTTACTCCTTCATGGGAGCGTTATCACTCGAACACTCCAGATGGAACATGAAAGTTCAGTTATCATTTAAAAAAAAGGGAAAAAAGTAAGAAATTCCCTAAATCATCAAGCTTGAATACCTAAGTCCATTTTTAATTTTGCAGTTTATTGTTTGGTAGATTGCCAATTGATGGTGTTTGTGTTGTTATTTTTTACTGAGCTTATCCAATCGCTGTCTGCTCATAAAAGCTTGATAATAACATTGCTGACCCCGTTGTGTTGCCATGATTCATTGCACTCGCAGACTGGCTGTGTTCGGGATTTCGGAATAGCTTTAGCAGCAGGAACAACAACAACAACAACAACAACAACAACAACAACAACAACAACAACAATAAAAACAACGAAAAAGCAATAATAACAACAACGACGACAACAACAATGGAAAATACTCCTAAGCCTTCTTCAAAACGACTATAGTCTAGTCTGTGGTAGTGCTTGAATACCTTATTGATTTTCTCCCATGGAGTTGTTTTAAAGAAGTTACTGTAGGGATGGCATTGAAACAAATTTTCGATTTTTTTTTGTCCGAAATTCGATCAGGTTATTCAATTCATTTGAAATATTGGTTCTGATGTGGGGCTGCCAGATCCAATCTATTCCCTATCATCAATTCTCTATAATAATCACATTGACAGGAATGAAGACGGAAATTGTGATTATCATGATTAGGGTCAATATTGTTGTTGTTAATATCATTATTATTATTTTTTCTTTTTATTTCTTTTGTTTTAGCAAAGAATAAAGAGGGGGCGCGCGCCCGGTACGCCCCCCTCTGGATCCGCCACTGACTACAACTACTACTAAAGTAGTAGTGGTAGTAGTAGTAACCACACCTACATTGTACCCTGTAATCTATGATTGCCGTATCACGGAATTGACCAGGAAAGATAGAGAAACTATACAAGGATATCAAACAACACACATGCGAGCTCAAGGTATCTAACATTGTCGTAGTCAAACGGGATACATCATTCAGGATATGGTACCAATCTAACCCTGGTTTCTCCTTGTAGTCTATCATAGCGACAGAGTAAAAGGTGAAATACGAAGATTGTCGAGGCGAATTATAGTACATGGTTTGGTAAACTGATGTACGTTTTCTCGAAGATTTTCTTATCCGAAAATGCAATAAGGTCAGTTATTCCGAAGGTTCGTCAATCCAAAAATTAGATAAGATTCGGTATTCCAAAGGAATGAATTAGGGTTAATCTGAAAATACCAAGTACCATCTAAGAACCAACCTCATGTCATTTTTGGATTAAAAGAACCTTCCGAAAGTCGAGCCTTGGTAATTTTCGAAATAAGAACCCTATCTTTAATTTTCATATTAACGAACCTTCGGGACAACGAACCAGAATAACAAATAAATACATGTAGGCCTATACACATTTGATGCATGTGTGTGTGCGATCGTGTGTTTGTCAGGTAATAATTTCAGCATTGCTTCGCCCTGCATCAGTTGACCATGAAAATGTTGCGAAGGTTCATATCTTACGGAAGCTTCTAAATGGCATTCGAGTTGACGTCATGGCGAGATACTTCATCTTGTGAAGTCGACTTAATGATTATTCTAATCATGTCGTCATGTCAAGACAATGTAACTCTTCATGTCAGCTTATGAACTTTAATATCTTGCCATGCATGTCTACGTACACTATTTGGGAAGTCGACTTAGCGAGAGAATGTACGTTGCCATGCTGACATACAATTTCTTGAAAGTCGACTTCGAGAGATAATGTATGTTGCCATGTCGACATACGCTATTTGGGAAGTCTTGGCGAGAGAATGTATGCTGCCACGTTGACATACACTTTTTGGGAAGTCGACCTCAAGAGATAATGTATGTTTCCATGTCGACATACACTATTTCGGAAGTCAACTTGGCAAAATAATGTATGCCGCCATGTCGACATACGGTTTTTAAGGAAGTCGACATGTCGACTTATCAAAGTTCTTAAGTCGACGTGGTGAGTTACATAACTTGACATATCAACATGATAAGAAAATAATTAAGTCGACTTGACAAGATGAAGTTTCTCGCCATGTCGTCAATCGATTCGATAATATTTTGATAACCGTAAAAACTTTACTAAAATGTGTCAGTACATTGTGAAAATCGTTCCAATCATCATTCCGCTTTTATGACAGAGTACGACAATGTGGAAGCCCATGTTGTTAGTGTGAAATCAGCAGGTATAGGGGCCTAGAGGTGAAATCGTCTCAATCAAATTGAGAAGTTAACCCATTTGAGAATGGTCAGATAAATTCGTTGACCAAATGACACTTGAAGGAACCTGAGGAACGCTTGTCCAATTCCAAAAAAAAAAAAAACCCAAAGCAAATTACAAAACAAAACAAACAAAAACATGCTTATGGGCTATACTTTGGCCGTGAAAACAAATTCGTCACCAGTTGTGCGGATCAATGTTTAAATGTTTTCTTTCTTTTTTGTGTGTGGAAAATAACCACTGAAATACAAGCAAAAGCAACTAATTATATTTTTGTTCATCGCTGTTTGAATGGAGAAGCATGAACAGTATCGAAATCAACCTCCCCAAGACTCAAACGGAACACAACAATAACAACAAGAACAACTAGAACCGGAATTTGTCAACACTGACAAATTAGGTGATCCGATCTCTTCGAAAATCAATGATTTGAGTCCTGATCCAAATATTCATGGCCATACAGGTTTCATCTGTGTTGACGGGACATTGGCCGTGTGATGTTTGGATTCTCATTTAGAAAGGGAGTGAGACCTGCCATCTTTGGTACCGAATTCCGTATACACTAACGGAAATACAGAATGAAGTATATTTGACCTTTGACCTCACTTTGCACACCCAAGATGGCGTCTAAGCAAAAAGTGATTATTTTATGAAATGATTCTTGTAACATGGTCTTTGCGTGTGCAAAATATGGGAAAGATAGGACATGTATTCACCAAGATACAGGATGAAACATTTATGACCTTTGACCCTAATTTACATACCCAAGATGGTGTCTGATCAAGTAGTTGTTATTTTATGAAATAATGTACGTGACATGTACTAAACATGTGCAAAATATGGGATTGATAGCCATTGTTGTTGTTCATCTATTGCACAGAAAGTAGTAGAAAGAAAGAAAAATAAAGAAAAAATTATGTTATTTTATAATAAATTTGAAGGAGAAGCATAAAAAAATCAGAAAAAGATAGAGTAAGGAAAGGGAGAGTAAGATTAACTAAAGAAAAAGAAGAAAAAAGTGTTTAAAAAATAAAAAAAAATATTGCAGGGGTGAGCCTCGAACCAGGGACCTTAGGATTACGAGTCAGATGCGCTACGCAATGACCTATTTCATTCTCCATAGGCCCTGTGTATTAACCCCATAAAGCCCAAGGGGGGGCACATTGTGCCCCCCCTACCAGATTTTCGTTTGCCACTCCTTCGTCCTTAATCCGATTTCAACCAAATTTGGTGACTTTTCCTAAAATCTTATTGGAAACATTTTGATATATAATTTAGCTATATTTGATGTTGCTGGTTGCCATGGCAACCATAAACTGACAACCATGTCAGTCAGATTTTGCATCTTTTTTCTGTTCCCATTTCATTTAACAGCATTACAGTGTATGAAATGGGTGTTTCTTGGCTGAAATTTGTTGAAGAAGCAAAATTTGAAGTAATTATGGTCCTGGAAAGTTTTTCTTATTATTTCCTTTGTTTTTATGTGACAAAGGCATAAAACAATAGATATAATAGAGATAATTAAAAACAATAATATTTTCTACAGATTGCCCTTATATTTTGAGTTATTTTGATTCCTTCACCCAATTTATGCCTCTAATATCATTAGTTTATCATATTATCAATTTGCAATCTCAAAATTCCACTATTATGCAAATATCAAATGTCATAACTATACATGTTCCCATCCCAAACATTTCATCTCATGTCTCATAATGTATCACTATGTTGATATGAATAGCGCCCCCATGTGGTGACCTTGAGATTTTTCAAACATAACAAATAATAAAATTCCACTTGCTTATCATTTGTGGCAAATATGAAAATGATTGGTCTATAAAAGGACATATATAATGGGGATAAAGAAATTATACCAAAAAATCATGTTTTTAGCATGTTTCCTATGTCTTTCTTTATATTTTTGTGAATAGCGCCCTCCATGGGTGACCTTGTGAAAATTCAAATGTATGGTCATGTAGAGTATGAGTTACTCTACCCACGTGCCAAATATGATGATGATACATCAAATAATAAAAAAGTTATATAGGGGGGGCACAATGTGCCCCCCCTTGGGCCTGCGAGGGGTCAAAATAGCTTGGGCTTAATAGGGTTAAGCAAAATGACGCTGCATCGAAGCCTCGTGCCATTTTCAACCAAGTTTTTCGACGTGATGCCGACATCGTATGAAAAAATGGAGGGCACATTCACGATAGCCCAAAGTCTCAGCTACTACATACTAAAATCTGGGAGAAATTCATTGAAGCATAAGTGAGCTAGTGCTCGAAAAAGACAGTCATGTCAATTTTCACTGCCAGAAAAACTGCTCTCCCATAGAGATAACACGTAAACTGGTCAAATTTGACAATATTACTTTCAATCCATTTTTACGAGGTGATGCCGTCATCCAATCAAAATGTTGTAAGAATATTAATGAAAGATCATTTAATAAGCTACAACATACTGAAATTTGGGTGTAAATTGGCAAAGGATTAGTGAGATACGCTCGAGTGAACTTGAAATTTGATGACGTCATTTTGAAAATTTACTTTTTTTACTTTATTAAGAAATTTGATATCTTTTAATCATTTTGCTAGCATCGCCAACCCATGAAATAACATGTCCAACTCATCAGCTTTCAGAATATATAAAGAAAATGGGAGGTTACCGTCCATCCTGACGAGTAAAATCGGATTTAAAATTGGCGTTTTTTTGGCATCGTTGCACTGTATATCGCCATAGACGCGCGCGCGGAATTTCAACTTTGACGGGCCCGTATGACGTCATATTGAGTCGGATTGACTTGAAACATGGTAGTAATATTCCTTGACATTTCAGGCATCCGATAAGTGTAAAAAAACGGGAAATTTCCATTGCATATGAGCTGTGTGTGCGAATATGTGCGCGCGCGTACGCGTCCGTCCAATTTTTTCAATTTTTCAAAAAATGCTCCAAATGGTCTGAAACGTGTGCAAAAAAAATTGAGCTCGATTTGAGCATACAAATATTTCAACGCGCGCGTACGCGCACGTTTTAAGAGAAAAATATGAATTTTGAGACTATGAGTACAATGCGCATAAGTTGAAATATATGTGACGTAAATTTCATTGAAAAATTCTATTCCATTAATGAGATATGATTGAGAATGTGTTTTCATATAATGACGTCATAGTGACGTCAGGGTCGACTGATCACTTTGATTTTAGTTCGATTGCCGTCTTTGGGACATGATACATATATGGTATAAGTTTGAAATTGATAGGAAGAGGACTTTCTGAGCTAATCGATGCACAACTTTTGGGGAGAAATAAGAAAAAGAAGAAGAAAGAATCCGTACAGAAACAGAAGGTGATCCGAGAGGATACTCGGATCACCTAATAATAACTCCACCACAACAACAATAATAACTGTTGCAGTAAATGTTTATTATAGAAAATTCTATTTTATGGTCATAGAAAAACAAATGCGCATCACTATGATAACTATAATATTTGCATAGTGTTATTGGTATCTACATTTGCAAGTGTGCAAGATTTACCCACCCCCCCCCCCCCCAAAAAAAAAAAAAAAAAAATTCTTAAAAGTTATGTGTAATGCCATTTCACAATCGTCATATTGCACATTTTCATCGACTTATATTGTAACCATGCAACATCCAAAAATTATGAAGAGGTAGTGAAATGTAATAAGATCCTGAAAATTATGCGTTTGCTATGACCTGCAAAACTTTTACCCCATTATCGATAATTGTCAAAGGAACTTGACCATGAAGAAAAATATTTCAAATCAAAATAGTGAGGGAAGAAAGAATTAAATAATTGCAATAAAAAGCAGTAGAATATCGGGAAAAGTAATATTGATGTAACACATAACATAAGTATTAAATTCTGATTTAAAGAAAGTTTGGATCATTGTAAGTATAAATGGGGAAAACATTGCAAACGTTCCGCGATTCCTCCTAGAATAAAGCATGTCAAGCTTTTCATTTATCCAGGCAAGCCATAAAATTCCAGTCCATTACTCTGGATTACAAACGTGAATTGCTACTGCACCCATGAGGTTCAAATACAAACGATTAAAAAAACAAAGGGGAATCACAGAGGCGGATCCCGACGCTGCATTGTGACATCACACAAGGAAGCCGAAAGGAAATATCCCTCGCTATTTGTAGATTACACTCAAATTTCAGAGTGAGTACATGCATGGACGATATTTTTTCTTGTTGTGCGTTGTTCGTTGATTATTTTGATGCTTCTGACGTTTTCTTACTCTCTTTTTTTTCAGTGGCCGACATGCAATGTTCTCTTTCGCACTCTCTCTCTCTCTCTCTCTCTCTCTCTCTCTCTCTCACGCTCTCTCCCTCTCTCTTCCTCCCCCTCCCTTTGCTGGTTCCCTGGTGAGTCTTGATTGTCCTTTTTGCTTTATCGGTCGTAAATTTAGGCCATTACATTCAGCCGATATTTTTGATTTCCCAGTTGGGAAACAGGCACCTACGGAGCCCAGAAAAAGAAACGGATTGAAATTGGACGTGAAGATTTAAACACGGTGGCCGACTACCCAACTAAACCAAAAGGGGAGCGTCAGAACAAACTAACTGCTTTGTTATACGTGATTTCCCCATGACCCAGATCGTCTGGCAAACCAGGTTCTGGTCCTCAGATGCTGTTTGGAAATTTTTTCTCCAAAGATTAGAGACTCCAAACATTAAAGGGCTTTCGCTATGATAGTAGCAAAGAAGGAACGCTGAATTAAACATAGCATATCAAAGTCATTGCCTTTGTAAACAGTCGTTTCATAAGAAGACTCCATAAATTACTTCAAAAAATGATAGGAGAGTAGATACCATGTAGTGATATTAGTGGGATATTCAAATGAAGCAAACAACTTTTATTCTTTTCTTCTTCTTCTTCTTCTTCTTCTTCTTCTTCTTTTTCTTCTTCTTGTTCTCCTTGTTCTTGTTCTTGTTCTTGTTCTTCTTCTTCTTCTTCTTTTTGAGGTGGGGGGGGGGCAGTCTATAAGACCCCATACCATGATAATAAACAATGATCCCCCTGTAAGACCAAGCATGTATAAGATTATGCAGAATCTCCCTAGAAGAACATTCACGGTCACAGCTTAAGTGTTTCTGGGGCTTCGAGGAATAGACGCCTTTTGACTTGCACAAATATTTGCTTTATCCCTCTCTTAACTGTCCAAAGCCCATGAGACATTTCAAAGATTGAACATCAGAACAAGTTTCGTCTTTCCCTCCCCAGATACATTTTCCAGAAAAATAACTTCACTCTAGATAATTTTGTCTGTATGTTGAATTAGTAAGGAAATGCGAATCAATAATGCCAATGATTGCACTTCTGATCAAAATATTTTGTAAACTCTACCGGATGAGAAAAAGAAAAAAGAAGGTTCTGATACCCGACATAATGGCGTTTTTCATGTAGTTCATTGTTCTCATTTTCATATATTTTCCCTAATATTCTGCAGCTAGATAAGATTTCTTCTGTTCTTTTTCTTACATAGTATAAACTGAAGTGACATGATATCTTCTTATCGTCCCAAGAATAAACTTAGTGAAAATAAATACTCATCGGTACATTTGTTACTTGAATCCTGTTTTCTAAAACCAGTCTCCCAACGTGCTCTAGACATGCTAGAGGAAGAAAACAAACGGTAACTGTAGCCTAATATAGGGTGTCATAATTATTTCTATTTTTATCCGTCCTAAAATTGGAATCCACTTTAAAAATCTATGCCATATTAAAATGTTGCTATTTCTGAATTTTTTATTACATATCACCATGGCAGAATTTCATATTAGATTTGGGATTTTTGCTCTTTTTCATTTGCTGTTATTTAAATCATTTTCTTCTTCTCTTCCAGTTGTAGTGGACTTAATTTGTTTGTTAAAGGCTATACATTGGTCATTGTGATGTTATTGCGGTACATCAGTATATCCGTTTTCGTCCTCTGCTCTGCAGCGAAACGGTAGTCTGGTAGTCGCATCCAGTACGTCACTTCACTGACGTATCGATAATACGTCATTGATTAGACTCCAAATCCAGGTTCCGAAAGAATCACATTATTCATTGCTACACTAGTATTCACAAGAGCGTTTTCCTATAAAGGCCAATGCTGCGGAAGGAACCACTTGTTTTGTTTTGTTTTGTCTTTTATTCGTCGTGCACAACCCACGGTAATGAAGTGACTACGTCACAATACAATATGTGACGACACACGGGAGGACAGGAATTCTCAGCTCAAAGAGAAATAAAAGTTCTGTTCGTTATCCATTTTTTAGATTGTAATTAATCCGATGATGATGCCTTATGCATGCATTTTAGATGTTTTATGTATTTTCTGTATAATGTTATCTGGAGTGGAATAATTACGCACGCACACATACACACACACACACAAACAAACACACAAAACGAAATGAAATCATTCCTCGTCTTTGTACATTGCAGATTTGTAGGCTCAATTAGAAATTGCTCCTTTCACAATCCACAGTGATATTCAGGAGAAAGAAGAATCGGGTAAATCTAATTTCTTTTGTTGGTATGTTTCCAGTTATTCCATGGGTAACCAATATCAATCGCTACAAGATGAACACAAAGAGAAGGGAAAGGAAAAAGATGTATATGTTTCTCAGTTCTCAATGCTCACTGCTATCACACCTTTTACACCACATTTGCACGGGGTACACTAAGCAAACAGACATAACTATATCATGTGAACGGGAAAACGAAATAAGAGTGCATCCTATGTTTAACAAATCCTGAGGAAGAAGAATAATTGCAGTTACAAGTGGGATTGTTTGCTGGTTTGTTTCTTTCTTATCATTAAACGTAATGGATTGTTCGAGAATGGGATACCTATGAATATCAAATTGCCCAACCTATACACGTATAGTAAAACAATAGATGTTTATAAATTCATGGCATTTCATCATGTTTGTGAGTGAAGGATGTTGAATACAGAAAACAAACTTCATGGATTTGGTGATTCTTCATGTTGCATCACGGATTATTTGAATACATTATCTTTAGGTACTTTGCCGCAGCAAGTCTATCTACACTGCCTACGAATGCGGGGGTAGCCTGAAGAAAAGTACGAACAGAAACCGAAATGTGATAGGATGCTTGAGATAACAATTGAAATGATATAATTGAAATAGCATAATCCTGCTTATTGATAATGTTTTTGCAAGGATGATTTTTGCTCACTTTATAATCAATGCGCATTAAAAAGCATGGACAGTTTTAGAAAAACACAAATCCATCGTCTATTTTTTTTATAATAAATAACACTTATCATTGCCCATGCATGCGCAGCACGCAAAACACTGACGCTATTTGATGATTAACATGTTTTCTTTTCGTAGGTAACCTACTTTAACCTATACCTTCGAAAAATGAATGTCAGAAGTGCCCGACCTCTGTGCTCTAATCTTGTAGATCTACAAAGGCAGAAATGCCAAGTAAACTGTAAATAATCAAATACCACCACTCCCCCCCCCCCCCCACACACACACATAAAATTCTTTGCACTTAATAGATTTTAAGTGTGCAGCGAGAAAACCACAGAACAACTGACAAGTTCTTAACGTTGGTTCTCCAACTCTCGTACCCCGCTCCTCCTCGACCCCTCCCCCCCCCCTCCCCCATCCTCCTACGATGCCGATAGTCCCTATGTATAAAGAACCGTCAGCAGAGGAATCGAAAGTAATCCCACGTACGATGACTTCCTTCCTGGTCGCTCGCCGATCGATGACGACGAACTGGTTGTGATTCGACGGTTTCACAACACACCTCGGTGTTGCATCGACCGTTTTGGTAGGGTTAAGTGTCCGTGCGAAAGGAATCGAATGCTGATGAGATCAAGCCATCTTAAATACTACGAGGAAAATCCGGGCAGAAAACGTGCCGCGATGGCAAGGCAGGAAAATGCATCTCTGTCCGACAATGCAATAATATTGACCTGTCGTCTCCTTGTAAGGTGTGTGTGTGCGTGTGTATATGAGCGTATGTATAGATTTCCGTATAGGTATGATAGACAGAAGGAAAATGAAAAGAACAATGAATATATTTATAGATGTATATATATAATATATATATATATATATATATATATATATATATATACATTGTATATATATACGGAGGAGAGAGAGAGAGAGAGAGTGCAAAAATGTGTTTCTTTGTTGCTTGCGTATGTGTGTGTGTGTGTGTGTGTGTGTCTAAGTCTGTAGTCGGATCAGACATAATTTCTCCTGAACATGTATCCCTTTCCCCTCTTATTTGATCCTCCAAATTAACAACCTACTTTTTGCTGAATTTCACACTGAGTAATCGCAATCCTCTGCGCTTCATTCTGGAAGCCTTTAATCCTGATAGTCTGAAATGTAATTATGTTCCGATCTACCCTAGATCGCCGTCACATGCGACGCCTCAGGCCCGTCTATTTTTTAGGTCTGTTTACAAATTGAGAAAAGCTCAAAACATTCTGTAAATGCTTGTCTGGTGAATGCCATCTTGTATTAAAAGATTAAATAAGCTTTCCGTTTCTCAACAATTTATACAAAGAGGTATAGGCCTACACAGTATATATGCTGTCTATTTCCTGAGAATCGTTTGTGCTCAATATATGCTATGGATCCAAGAACGCGTTTTGATTAAATTTGAACCCGTTCAGTGTAGAAGGGGACACCCCCGTGCAGAAATCCGCGTATAATTGGCAGAGAAGTAGCTGTCGTAGGCGCATGCGCAGTGTGCTCGCAGTAATTTCCATGCAATGCAATCATTGATATAATATGGACTGGCCTTGAGGGGGATACGACATTTATTGCCTGAACTAGAATTGTATTGCCCGAGTCGAAGACGAGGGCAATACAATTCTAGTGAGGGCGATTAATGTCGTATCCCCCGAAAGTAGACAGTCCATATCATTATTATAACCCATTTAAGGCATCTTGGAGCAGTAAAATAGATCATTACAATGTAAACTTTGTACAACTTCGAAATTCACGGCAACAATGTATTTTCCACTCGACGCCGTTTAGAGCTCTACACCGCATTGCGCGCTACATCCCTATATACACAGGCGTATAACAGCGAACTCACACAGGCGCAGGGATTGTCCTCTATTTTTACGTGTTCACCTATGGGAATTTGCCCTCTGTAGCGAACTCGGGTATGCGGCGCGCGTAGAAACAGCGGCCAGCTCTCACAGTAACAGCGATCGTCCTTTATTTTTACTTGTTAACCTATGGGAATTTGCCCTTCGTCCCAAAACCACTCCGCGAGAAACTGTCACCAACAGCAAATTTTCCTGACTGGGAACTCAAGTGCCCGGATGCTATATTCCCCTCGTTTTTAAAACACACAAATCCCATAGACGTTTGCCAAAGAGGGGAATATAAGAAATTTACCCCTCTTCTCCCTGCTGGCGCGCAATCCGCGCGTAGTAAGAGGGGAATACAATTTCGTAAAACCACAGCTCAGATGCCTGATACGGGCAATAATATATAATATGGGACTGGCCTTGCGGGAGATACGACATTATTACCCGAACTAGAATTGTATTGCCCTAGTCGTTAACCTACGGGAATTTACCCTTCGTCGCGAAACCGCTCCGCAAGAAACTCTCATCAACAGCAAATTTTCATCACTGGGAGCTCAAGTGCCCCGGATGCTAGCGGTTTGTGCATATTTTCTCTTGGTGATATTGACCGGAGTGTTTACATGTAAAGATAATGGCGAAACCCGGAAGAAGAAAAATACCCACTAATATTGCCCGCTGGAAACTGGTGGTTTCCCGGACCAATCAAAATGCCAACTGCAACTGCCCAGTAAAACTACTTTAAATAGGTAATAATGATAGAGATATCTGAAACATTTGTACTCATCTTACAATATTTGTGCTGAATACCTACGTTTGGCTCACCACCTAGTATCTAAACACTAATTTCAATTGCATACTAACTTAAAAAATCAATTGACTTCATCTCCCTGTATTGCTTACGTCACTATGCTTAGTTAGATTGATACTGACAGTTAACTGTTTTCAGGTTACCAAAATTACCCGGGTGTACATAGCCATGTCTTTTCGTAATTTTTTCCACATTTGTCTTTGTTGATGTTGACAACGTTGAAAATAATTTCAAAGATTCCGTTGCTCAGCCCTCTCACTCTAACAATTAATTCTCGGCTTTCGAACTTCCTTTTATTGATTTTGATTTGTCACACAAGCACGTAGCAAATCACTTGAGAATCGTTAATGTGGCTTGTCTGTCACCGCTTCTGCCATTTTCGATTACTACAAGTGTGACGTCTATTTTTTCTCGCATCGCGCCGCAGGGCGGTACCAAACGCAACATCGATCAACCATTACGATTGTCGTAAAATGAATCTATAAGACGGTGACACTAGGATACATGGTACTGAGAGATTAGATCAACTTCCGCTTAGTTCTCAGGGCAAAATTACCTATGAGCAGCGATGATAACAATAATGACGATGACGACGACTACGTCGATGAAGATGATGGTAATAATAAGTGGGGTGCACTGCGGTATTAGTCGATTAAGTTTTGTATTCCTAAAAAGGAGATCCAAACCTTCGAACCCTGTTAACCTCGAACAGCCTTTAACAGATATTTTACCAACTGAGCCCCCCGTCTTATGAAAATGTTTTTATCTAAAGTACAATAATATCAAGATGTTAAATATCAGAGATCATATTACAATGCTTAGTAGCAAAAAATGTTAACATTTACCATTACAATTACACAAGGACCATCATTACATTGAATACACTGATACAATTATATTTCACGCCTTTGGACGGAGAGAAATAAAGAAATACAACTGGAAGAAAGTTCTTTTGTCCGTCTGAAATGAACACAATCGCACCCAATTCACGACATACCAGTATACATCCGCTGTATATACAAAATGTTTTACATCCATAGGCCAAGTTATTTCCCATAAGGGAAAATGATGTAAAGGATAAACGCCATCATTATCTAGTGGGGTACCTATAATGACAGCTTCATAGCATAACCATGCAACAACAGTCGGCTTTTGTGAGATATGGCTAGATATACAGTAGCAGGATACCTTCAGATACTGAGAAGCACCACCTGTATCTTATTCTGTAATTCTGCAGACATTCTCAAAATAAACTTGTTCTGCGAACTAGAACTAGGCCTAGTGTTGTCTCAGTATCAAAAAATTGGAAACGGAGATCTAAATATCGAATATACTAAGTATAACACCCATTTCAATCGTGACATTGAGGCTTTTGAAGATGACACGAGCTCATCAAGAAAAAAAAAACTGTCCACAGAGGGATTTAATCACAAAGTTTGTACGCTTTCCTTTTTTTAAGGTTTCCATCCTTGTATAACCTTTCTTTTCCCTCCCCCATCCACTCTCTTGCTTGTGAACGATTTACAAGATGATCAATACATCATTTAGTGGCAGAGGAAGTCCATTAGCATGCATGCTTTGAAGGACGCAGGCTTAGTGAAGTGCATGATGGGAGAAAACATAGCTGATAACTGGATGTCAATGCCATATCGAGTTCAATGCTGCATCGTCCTTATGACTTAACTTGTGTTTGTAAATGCCTTTTAAGGCCCTTACTTTAGGAACATAATGAGGTTTCTTTTTTGTATGTGCGTGTGTCATTATGTCCTCTTAACATGGTGAGGTTTCTTTTTGCATGTGTGTGTGTGTGTGTTTGTGTGTCATTATAACTCTGCTCTTAACAGTTTGATAGACTAGATGAGAAATCCCACGTCTTTGTTCTCAAATAACCTTCGGAAAATATTGATGGCCCCTTGCACTGATTTCAGGTTTCACTGAACAGACTTCGTGTTTTTTAAAGGCGTTCACCGTGTTGCATCCGACTGATTAGCCGCAAACCATGCTTGCCCAAATGTGGCAGTCACCGGTAGTCCCTCAGTCCGGGTTGAATTCCATGTTTTAAGATTTTTTTTTTCAACTTAAAGTTATTTCTGCAACTTTTTTTTTTCAAGAAGACAATATAGGACGAAAGTGCACCAACAAACACATTGACGTTGGTAAAATAAGATTTGCTGAGGGAAATTAGGTTTTACAAACAATTTCAAGGCATCATTAACATAGAAATACAGTAGAGCCAAGTTGAATGTTTTGAAACTTAACGTCGTTTGGTTTTTTTTTTTTTTTAGCATAATCACGATGCATCTATCTATTCGTTGAAGCCTATCTATACAATGATCGCCTCAGGGGAAACAAAATGTGGTCGTTATAGACAGTAGTTCGCCGGATCTTGGTAGATATTGTCCATAATAATATCCCATGAATATACACCAGCGATTGTATGATATGCGCACACACACACACACACATACACGTGTACATGTACATATTCTACAAACGACAAAAAACAAGAAAAAAAGGGAAGGCTGGGAGGTGTCAAATAAAAAAAAAAAATCACAACACCCATGAATTTCGATAGGTTCCGTTTTTAGATTCTTCTTCTTGGTTCGTTCAGATATTGTCTCCTCCCTCGGGTACGCGAAGTGTCCCCCCCCCCCCCCACACACACACACAGACACACCTTGACTGCTTGAAAATAACGTTCTACGGCCCGTGTAGTAAACTGTTCTTTTTCGCCATCTGCCTCGCACCGCCGGGCCGGTGAGCACAGTTTTCAGTGGTCCAGAGAGAACACCAAATCTTAGTTTCGCCCCGTCGTATGAAGCAGGTGGACGTTGTCGGCAGACTACTTACTAGGGTCCTACATGTTTACTTTGTGAGATTTCCGATTTTGATTTCCGATTTGGAGATTTGGACGGGCAAGTGGTTCGTTATAACAACAAGTAATCGCTGGAGCAGGATTGAATATTCATTTGTGTCACAGAGATCATAAACAAACAAAGATTAGTGTGTAACTATAATATTTTGTATTGTAGCCTACCTCGTTCAAAGGGATTGGCATGTCAATGCCCTGTTCAAGACTCCAAGGACACGCAATTGCTGCTTCACCTGATAAGCAAACCGAAGCGTGAACCCTCACCAAGACACCAGTGTAGCACTCCTGCACCGATGTCATAGCGCGGGCTGGGTTCCGCCTTACTAATAAACCTCACAGACTTATAGGCAAGCGAAGCGAGTAGAATCTTTGGTGAAGCATGATAGCAAAGAATTCTACATGGAAATAGAGAGAGAGAGAGAGAGAGAGAGAGAGAGGAGAGAGGAGGGGGGGGAGAGAAAAAGTGGAGGAGGGGGGGAGTGAGAGGGGAAAAGGATGAAATAATCGTATGACTGATGAAGAAGATAATAGCCTTGGAGGGCAGGCAATTTTCTAAAGAAAATGAAGTTTTTGCATGTCATGTGGCATGCAGAGCGCGAGAGGCAGGAGAGGTTTAATACTAGTATTCTCACTAGTAGAGTGTTTGGAACTTGGTGAAGAAAGTAGTCCCAGTTTTCTGTCGTAACTGCCTCTCGTGGCAGCGACAACCCTTATCATTAACCGTTTTCATTTTTGAGCCAATTGTGTGTGCCGTTACACATCACTCATGTAAATGAAGTGCAATCTGATTGCTTTATTATTCACGAGAACAATTCCTCCTCTAGGCCTAAACAACAGCTGTTTGGTGTTGTGAATACTACAAGAGGGTATGAAATATTCGTGGCCTTTTCTGATTGCTTACTACATGAAGTCACAAACATAACCGATCTGCAGGACATAAACGCACTCTTAACGAGCGGACGAAAGTACTAACACATGTACACATGCATAATTCATTTGCCTTTACAACCTTGACAAAAACAGCCACATCAAGCTCCATTTGAATAAAAAGGTCATTTACACATATAGCTCTCATTTCGTACCCCCCCCCCACACACAGAGAAAGGTCTCATTTCTTATGAAAGGAATTAAAGGTCATATTGTTCTCCATTGAGCTTTATACACCTCGCTTTCAACCCCATCATGATTGTAACTATAATGCAACCTCTACAGACATTCTGAGTGTTACTCGAAAGCAATCAGCAACCCACGAGTTCATTGGCAATTATATAGGACTCTCTGCCCTCCCTATCGTTATTTCGTTCTGTCAAACTTCCACTCCTTATAGTCTGTAGACTGAAGACCACATTGACCTGTGGAATATTAGGAAAGCAGCGTGTCATGATCGAACACTACCGTTTAATGCACGTGATGAATACTTGGCGAATCGGCAGGGGGAAAAAATGTCTCTTGCTTCACTAGCAGCTTTTTCGCCATAAACCTGCCCCCGTGATTCTTCTTGGGAAAGATCAAGGCTCGGTCCAAAGTCATCCATCAACCCCTCCACCGGTCCCTCTTCTCGCCCTCTCATGTACTTCACTCGCGAGTCGTGGATGGCGGGTATTTGCATGCTGGTGACGTCAGCCAAATACATCTGCGCTGTGCCAGGATTTTCAGTCCTCTGTCCGGACGTCGTGTAACTTTAATACTCACAACAATGATACAAAAATACCACAAGTATTTATATAAAAAAAGTGGTTCGGATATGGTTTAGTTAACTGTCCCCCCCCCCCCCCCCCATCCTCTCTAACCGACATCGCCATTGAACTGTCTTGCAAACCATTGATAGCCCTTTACACAGAAAATTTGTCTGGGTACCGTTATAAGCATATCGAGCTCGTAACAAAAATGGAGATCCAAGACTTGGCAATGCTTGGAATCCCGGTCGGTCCGAGCATCTTTGGATAGCTCCGATATATCTCTTCTTCTTTATCTCTCTGTCAGTTCTTTCCTGTTCTATTCTCGGCATGACAGCGACTTGGTGTTTGGATTTGTCTGGGTGTTTGTCTAGGGTAGTTAGGTAATTCATTTTGTAAATCTAGTTTCTTGTACAAAGTAGAAGATCAAAGATATAATATGTATAATATTATTGTTTTACTATGTTTGGGGGTATGCACCCTACAATCATCGCTTCTTCAGCATTCCTCCCCATCTTCTGCATTTTCTAAACTTCAAGTTCAGTTCTTTCAACTTTTTTTTTCACCCTATCATTTGTTTATCCATGAATTTCATTTTATCATATTTTGTAATGTAAAACATATTTCTATACTCAATTAATGTCTTATGTGAAAAACAAATGTGTTTACAAGTTCTGTTGGAGATGGGAAAAAATAAATAAATGAATGAATATTTCCAATATGTCTGCTTTATGCAGGTATATGAGGTTGTATGCGTGGCAATGGTGGAGGTCACCATTTTGGGCTCTATGTGGGATAAACAATCATTGTACTAACCTGGATAAACTAACGTCATGTTTAGCATTATCTATTCCCGTTTGATTTTTATCAGTACTATCATTATCATCAGTAGTAGGAATAATAGTAGAGATCATAGTAGTAGTACAGCAGTAGAAACAAAACTAGTTGTATAGTAGCAGCCATGTAGTACAGTATAGTAGTATAGTCGTAGTGGTAGTAGTAACATAGTAGTAGTGGTATAGCAGTAGTAGTAGTGGTGGTAGCAGTAGTAGAAGTAGTAGTAGCAGTAGTAGATGTTGTTTTTACAGTTGTAGTAGTAGTAGTAGTAGTAGTAGCAGTAGTAGTAAAGTAGAAAGTAGTAGTAGTAGAAGTAGTAGTAGCAGTAGCAGAACAAGACGTAGTAGTAGTTATAGTGGTAGCAATACGTGTAGTGACAGCAGCAGTTACAGTAGTTATAGTATTATAAGTATCATCTTCTTCTTTTTTGTCGATATAGTCATTATTCATTTCGGGTGTATCATGATTTTCTTAGAATGGTGGTTAAAGAAGGCACGTTGAAGCGTAACCCATTATCTCTTTTATTGAAAAATCTGATTTTTAAACTTCCCGCCTCTATGGTGGAAATGCACTGCACAGTGTTACAAACGTTGCCTTGAATTTTTCATGACTATAATTATGATATTGATGAAGCAGACAAATGCCCCATTTTGACCATGGAAAAATCGAAAATTGAAGGAAAAAAATTCACGGCCAGAAAAACAACAAACAATCATGCAAAACAAAACAAAACAAAAAATCCAACAGCAGGTAGCTAGCATATCCAATTTAACTTTGAAGAGAATTATGATTTTATTTTCCTTCGAAGTGCCAAACAGGTTTTTTAATGAAAGTAAGAGAAGACTTTTGTCCCTGCCATTTTTGATTATCTTTAATAACTCTGTCTTTGCATAATCAGTGTTTCTTTAGCATAATTAGATAATCATTTATCAAAGAAAAAAACATCCAGAGGAAGCCTACAAAATTTACAGTTTTACATTCGTGTTACATATTCTTGAACGTAACACATGCGTGATGTCTATGTACTGAAAATAACTACTGTGAAATCTCGTGCCATAAGAATGTATATAGTACTGAAAATAACTGCTGAGAATTCTCGTGCCATAAGAATGTATATAGCCAAATCCCCCCTCCCCCCCCCCCAAAAAAAAAGCAATGTGTTTGGCCTGAACGCCTCGTTGAACTTCCCATGGGGAATGTAACTTTATTGTTAATGCTAATGACGCCGAGACAGCACGGAACATTTCAAAAATGGGGTAACGCCTCATTTGCAACGTGTTGGGTTTGTTCGTAATAGAGGGGGGGGGGGGGGGGGGGGGCATAAGTTATATAATGAATGCGTTTGGGACAATACGCCGGCGCGCCGGTTCTCACTGTCTTTGCTAGGTTTGTCCCTTGTTTCATCCAGTGCAGTTATTGTGTGAAGATCAGTTTGTCCTGCAAAATTAACGTTCTTGTTTTAATGGCGAGAGAGGGTTATAGAAAAGCCGTTATCCGAGAGAAATGGTACTTAAAGGGGAAGTCCAAGTGATTTTCATAATTTCACATCATGCAGCACATAAACTGACACCTTCGTGTTTAGATTTGTGGAGTTAATTGTGGCCCCTGAGCAGAGAAACTAATACTCTAAAACCCAAAACGAATTGCACTGAACAGGGTAGCAGTTTCACCAGAAGAATGCATGAGTGGGGCACACCATAAAAATGCATGAGTAGGAGGTTCATATATTTCAGAAATGCAGCAATGCAATTTTATTCTGTGCAGAACTTATGCATGCTTTCTTCTTTTGTTCTGCTTCTTTGAGTCCCCACTCTTGGAAGCATTCTTATGGTGAAGGTGTTATGTCATCATCCTTGTTCAAAGTCATTTATTATAGATTTTGAAACCATTCTTATTCCTTATCCCCATAATCATAGATTATTAAACTGTGTGTACACATGTAGTATAACCATTTTATAGTTGTTCAAATTCATGTAAAAATCTGAAAACCAGCCGGAGTTCTCCTTTAATGTGGTGATGTGTGAGTAATCTACTGATCTAAGAGCGGAAGAATTTCCGTTCTTGCAGCGTGACGGCATGAATGATATTCATCCAAAATGACACAATCGTTCAAAACAACGCATTTAATTTAATTCAAATGAATTTATTGGGAATTTTCTGCATTGAAGAATGCAGAAAATTTTCTGCGTAGGAATAATGCGAGCCGATATTATTATGACAAATTTGCTGCACACACCGATTGTACTTCTCAAGCTATACAATTAAAGCCCCTCCCCACCCCCACCCCCTACCCCCGCCCCCCCCAAAAAAAAACCAAACAAAAAAAAAAAAAACAAACAAACCACAGTCCTGCAATTCCAGTTTGATGTATCATAGTTCCCTTAATGCTTCACCATTTCACCTGATTAATTTTCTTTACAAAGACAACTCACCTCTTTATATTCTGTACTCCTGGAAAGCACAGTTCGACTGAATATGATGAAAGTTCAAATGTGAAATGTTGCAGAATGGAGCAATCCTGTAATGTCAAACAGTATAATGCCCATTTGCCTTTCCAAGAAAGGCATGTGCTCGAAAAGAGTGCATCTAGAGATTATCATTAGATTCCAGGCAGTATAAACAGTATCTGGAGATTAAACTTGTACATAAACGTTGATCAAAAGGAAAAGAAATCTAATATTTAGGAAATGGGAGCTTTTCAAAGTGCTCACATGTCAGCATTGCTTATTCCAGTGACCTTTTTCATCGAAACAATACATTATCAATAGCAGAATCCTTGCGACGTTTTTACTTTTGATCTATCCCCATACTCAGCTGTTATGCACATTCCAGTAACATCCAATCATAACAAATGAGGTGTCATAAATTTTGAAAGATAATTACTCAGGCTTTCTTATGATGGTATTTTTAATGAAGATAATGCCGGTATAAGAGAAATATGATATATGACATATCAAATTCGCAGAACTTATTTTCAGGGGTCTGCGATATTAACCCAATGGGTGCTAGTATAATCATATTCCGTGGTGTCAAAATTACTGAGGTTGTATATACGGAGGTTATGTTTCAACATTCGTCATGGTTATGTTATTTTCCCCTTAAAAGATGCCTTTTTTACAATCTGGATTCACAAACAATAATATCGTACTTTATGTTATTATACGGAAAGGAAAACAGATATCCGTTAGGTAAAAGAGTATGGTAACTTCATGAATGTAACATTACACTCTTGATATTTTACAGATTTTTACACGCATGTTTACACACTCACTATAACTTTGTCAGATTTGTGCGTCCGTAGTTGTGTTGGCAGACATAAAGGGCATGCTGTGCGCGTAAAAGAAAAAAAAAAACTATAATCCAGGAGTACTGATAATGTCTTGACAGTTATTATAGCTACGCCATCTCTGGGTTTCTAACATATGAATATTGAATAATGTAAGAGGACCAGATGTCATTTCATTGAATATTATTAATCAATACTGTTTGTCATATCAACTTCTAATCAATCATTATACCATTAACCCATTGTGTGCTTTGATTGCTGATTGGGCCACAAGATCCCATAGCACTATGTATACACATTGTCTAAAGTCCCTGGCATGGAAAGGATCAAGGCTTATTACGAAAGATTCACAGCATCAAATCTTTAATTATCCAAATGAAACTTGAAAGCAAACGCACTATTCATACAAAACGCCATACTTGACGAAGCTTCACATGTTTGTTGCAAAATACGCAACCAACTACAGCAGCACTGATTCGGTTCTTGCACTCTCTCCTCACTGGCCCATTTTTGCAGGCAACGAGTATTAAAGGAAGACCCACATCTAGACTTCAGGAGAATCAGTCTCAACTGAAGGAGCCAACTCGGATAAGATTCCACAGCCGTGTCGTCACAATAAGGAGAGAGTTCAGCTATATATATAGTGGAATAGTCATTGAGTTGCACGAATCTGATGACCGTACATATATATGCATGGGATTAGACCACGTACATGCATGGATTATATTCATGGGGTCAGATGTAAAAACCCCTCCCCCTGTGATAGGTTCTCAGCTCAAGTGGAACATTTGGACGTTTATCAACTATATTTTAATGAAAAAAAAAAAACAAACCAAGACATACAACTACGAAGTCTTCTCAACGTGGCAATACAGCGACTGCAAGCTTTTGCTATTTTACCAAACAGCTATATTTAATTCAATTCAATTCAATTCATTTATTTCATTTTCATTTTTCTTCCAACAAAACGTAACACAAGGTAAATCAGAAAATCCATCATAAGCATTATGTACAGTACAAAATGCGAAGGATAAATTAAGCTATATTTATGTTATTCCACCAGGACAAAATGACATTGCAACGTATAATCAAGGAGGATGACGAGATGGAGTTTCAACTGGTTGTAAATATTCAACAGTTGTCAGTTTTTTATCGACGTACAAAAGAATTCAACAGGTGCATTTGTGCCTTTGATAATCGATATTGATGTTGCCGTCTTGCTGAGCAATCTGAGGATCCATTTGAGCGTTGACATAATGTTGACTATATTTTGCTTGTTATCTATTGAATAAAATGAAATCTCACTCAATGTTAAAGCAGTTAAAACAGAAGTCAATCCCGTCCAGAAATAATGGAAAAGTGTAAATTAAGCTGTATCATGAACGTGTTTGAAACTGTACCCTCCTAGAAAGCCGGTTTTATGACTTTCAACATAATTCCGATGAAATGGAATAATCTTCAAGTATATTCTTTGTTATCAGATTAAGTGCCTGGGCATGTCCAGTAGCGTAAATTGAATTTCCTTTTTTATTTCATCATTTCTTACCCAATTTCTATTCGCACATCCCCGTGTCTCACTTATCTTTTATAAGTAGGAAAAGCGAAAAGGTATAACTACCATCACAAGTACATATCTTCCTTAGAAAGTGACTGGTGATCATGAAGTGAGATACGAGTCGATTGTCTTCCTATATGCGCGGCAGGTCCAGTTTGGCACATGCCTCAAATATTTTCGAGTGGTGAATGGGCTCAAAGGAAATACTTAATGAAATAAGACAGTTGTGACTGCATTCTCTTGAACCTACTTGGTATAATTCAAATAGCACAACCTGTGAAATCACGCTAGTGTTAAAACCGTATCCGGGCACTTACCCCCTTGGCAACTACCCTCCGGATAACTACCACAAGGATGAACACTTTCTTTCACATAAGGGACCTTCATTTTATGTCCAATCAGAGGGAACTTACATTTGCTGCGTGTGTCATGTCTAACAATATAGCTCATAATTATTTCCCTTCTTGTCCGTAACTGTATAAATTGTATAACACCGTAAACCATTAGAACAAGAAACGATGGCAACCCACAGATGCAGAAGATTCGTGTATGGTGCATTATCTTTAGACTGCATTTTTTCAAGTGCGGACTGATCTTCTCCTGAAAGAATAATGTATGAATTGACATCCATTTGACATCCATTTTTCTTAAACCTATTGACAACTTACAACGCCATCACTCCCTAAGTTCAAAATTTTGCACAACCATTTTCCATGATGTGTACTTGTCATGATCACAAATTTACAGCTTGATTGTTCTAGAAACTCTTTTAAAGTATTTTGTGTCTCTCTGCTGATCTGAAGTAATCGTGATAGTAAAATAGCTAAACAATTGGATGGAAGAAAGCGTATAAGTGGGTTAATCGACTCTTGCCATTGACGTGTGTTGGTCTCTGTTTGGAATATTATGAATATTTATCACTCTCTTGAAGTGAAGTTTCAAAAAGTTTTTTTTTTTCAAACTTTATTCCTACTAAAATATGCGTAATGCCGGGATCAAGCGATGTCACTCCATCGAGTTGAGATCCCTTTTACATTGTTTCATCTGATTCTATTTTAGTCGGAGGCGCCACGTGCTGGAGAGACAGTAATTAGGGAAACTTCCCGAATATGGATTAAAACTCAATATTGGAGAAGAGAACTTTGGATTTAACCCCTGGTGTAGTGGGGGAAGAGTGCGACTGACAGAGGAAGAAAGTAACACGTAATGCCAAACAAACATGGAGACCCTGCAGTCATTTTTGTTGAAGACATGAGGAGACCGGCCATCGCGCCCCCACCTCAAATGAGATTGCCGATCAAGATAACTCGTCGCTAAGTGGGTAGATGCGGCCACAACCGTACCCCATGAGGGGGACACATTTCCGCGAGACATCGGCGCTATCAGGGGCTCTTGACCCATACCGGGCCGATTCGTGACACCGCAGCTTCGCTATTTCAATTAACATTCATCACTGGGCTGTTTTCTCGATTTACACTATACATCGAGGGGCGTACGAATCATGAGGGGGCGATATCGGATTCAACCAAATTTTGCCTTCAAAGATCGTGCCAGCAAGACGCCGCTGTGTCTTGCTTCTAAACATCATTTTGGAGATGAGAGCGAAAATATGAGACGAGAGTGTCGCAAGAAATCAATTCACTACTGAAGAATGACACTGAAAATTTGTAATGTTTTTACGTGTCGTGCCCTCTGGCCTACGCAAGGAGGACTATGTCGGCAACGCATGCGATTATTTCATTGTGAAGTAATTGCTTGCGCAATCTAAATTTATTTTTACTATTGAAGAGAGAGGGAAGGAAAATGAACTTAATTTCCCAAATTGGACACCCTGCTTCCTCGCTCGTAGATGCCCCCTTTCACACATGTATACTCTTTTAACTCTGTCTTTCTCTCCTTCCATACACACACCGCCCACACATGATACATCTGTATATAATGTATGTCTAATGATTATAGGCCTATATATTCTTATATAGTTATTATTAATTGACACATATTTATACACCCGTATATATCATATGCACACCACATCCAATACAATATTGACTCATACAGATTAATATTTCTGTAATGTTATGTATTTTGACAATGATATATACCTGTATATGTTATGTGCTTTGTATATTTACATTGTATATATCGATGTAACGGATATGCATGCAAACAAAACAAATTTCCAGAAACGGACAATAAAATCGAATTGAATTGAATTGAATTGAATTGAATATATATATATTGTTATTATTACACAATGTATACATGTATATGATTATGTACACTCATATACATGTCTATATATACAATTCCTTGGAATTATTGTTGACGACAAACTTTCCTGGAAGTTACATATTGATTATATATCCAACACTATTTCACGTAATATAGGTGTTATAAATAGAATGAAATTGCATATTCCACAAAAATCATTACTTATGTTATATTCGTCATTGATATTGCCTTATCTTAATTATGGTGTTTTAGTTTGGGGCAACACTCACCAGAACCTACTGGATACAGTGTTCCTTCTTCAAAAGAAAGCTCTCCGTGTCATCAGTTATCTTTTCATACCCTCCCACTCAAATATGTTATTTGCCGCTAATAAGCTGCTAAAAATTAAAGATTTGTATTTATTTAATCTGGGGCAATTTATGTATACGTACAGCAACAACACTCCCCTCCATTTTCGATTCTTATATGTTTCAAAGAAATCAATCATTCCATGACTATCCCACTCGACGTTCCAATGAATTTCACTTACCTCTTTTACGAACAATTCTTGGTAAGAACACACTTATCTATACTGGCTCAACTTATTGGAATTTTCTGAATAATGACATAAAAATTGCACCCTCTATATTTTCATTTAAGAGGAGATTAAAGTCTTTCTTATTGCAATGTTATGTTCCTACAGAATTAAATCAGCCTGTTGGCTCATTTTAATTTCTTTTCGAAGAATTTTGATTACCAATGATATGCTGTCACATATTTTCTCGTCCCTGATGTCCTGAGACACTTACAGAGTAGATTCGATTCTACTTGTATTACTTCGGCATCTATTTCTCTATATTTTTCCATATTCCCGTATTCTTTCCACGCATCCCATTATTTTTTCGATATAGTTCTGTCGAGGATCGCTGGATCTGTTTTGCCTTTCTGTCCGTTGTATTTTCTTCCTATTATGTCAGTCTTGTCTCGTTCTGTCTTGTATTTAAGTCCCCTTATAGTTTTGTCGTCCCAGTGTCGTTTAATGTTCATTCGCCTGTGCATGTGTGTCTGCCTGTTACTCTGTCTTCTTATTGGGCTTCCAGACCTTTTTTTTTTTAAAATCTGAGTTTATTCCAAATCTTTTTCCCCTTTTTGAATCAGTTCATTTTCTATTGACATTCTGTACCCGAGGGGCCCACATTCTACAAGCATTGCCTTTTTAGTGGGTCCCTCCATTTTCGATATTTTGTGTAATGTTATATCGTCTATATCACTTCAGTCAATTTTCATTACAACATTATTTGTTACCCCAAGGTTCCACAATTATGTTTTCTCAATTTGCTATGTTTTGATTCAAGATTCAAGATTCAAGATTCAAGATTCAAGATAATTTATTGTCATGTATAAAATATACATAAAATTTGTTTTCGGACATACATAAAGATAAAGAAGAATATAAATAATAATATATGTAAATATAATATGTAACCTTATTCTCTGTTACCAAAGAAAGTGAAATGTTTATGTTCTTTTCGAAAAATGAAATAAAGTTTGAATTGAATTGAATTGAATTGAATGAGAGAGAGAGAGAGAGAGAAGGAGAGAGAGAGAGAGAGAGAAGACAGGTAAATATGGAAATGTTATACATGACATTAAGATATTCAATCATTGTTTGTATACAATTCCACGATCCATTTTAACTGCTTTAAATATGTTAAATTGCATGATTAACATCGTGAAGACAATTTATTCGATCAAATATCGAAAGCTTTATTTGTCTTTAGTGTGAAACGCACATTTCTTCTTCTTTTATGTCAAAAGACCTGTATTTCTTTGAACATTAGGTGAAGTTTAGACCTTTACAATAATCTTCCAACGTATTCTGCAACACAAAGAACATTAATTTTTCATCCAAATGACATGAGAAAATCGTACTGAGTATCGACTTAGATATCTGTACTATGATGCGACGTTAATATGGCTATAGTGGAAGGCCTCTTTCGCCATTGGTGGTAAATGAACAGTGCTTGGATACTAGTACTATTGCTCTATTTTCCCGTGTTCTTTTGATTCAATCAGCTTGCACTGCAGATGACTTTTCCACGAAATATCACAATTCATCTCGTCATAGCAGGTGTCGAATGTATAAATGAGTTTTAAGGGCGGTTAGTTAGGTCAGTCGGAAGCGCGTCTGCCTCACGATCCACTTAATTGAAGGACCCGGGTTCGATTCCCGAGTCCCATTGAGCAATGTTGTGTGTAATCATACCATATCCTCTTGGAAGAGGCAAAATACTCTGTCCCTTAATATAAAATGGAAGGCCCGTGTATGAGAGTCACAACTTATGCGCGTAAAAGATCCCGCTTCTGTTATTCATAGCGAAGAGAAGCCGGTGTTTAACCCTGTGAAGTGGTCCCGCCTGAGATAACGAGTCCAACTGGACCCCATAGATGCCCAGCTATATATTGTAGCGTAATATGGGCTATCCAGGTATCTTCAAACAAACAAACAAACAAACAAACAAACAAACAAACAAACAAACAAGGAGAAATTGGTGATAACTTAATGATGCGGTTGTACCACAGCCCAGTGTGTTTAGGACCTTCGCAATATTAAAGGAAACCAAAACCCAAAGAGCAATGTGGATTGAGTGAAAGCAGCAACATTAATAGAGCGTAATTATTGCCACATCATTGAAAGTTGAGGAATATTGGACAATCGATGCAGAAGTTATGAATTTTTAAAGTTCTGGTGTTGGAACCACTGGATCAGGAGACTACTAGAGTTCATGACGTCAAGTGTGGACAACAATATGAAGAAAATTACTAGTAAAATAAAATTCAACATGCTTTCACTTTTCTAGCGAAATGAAAGAGCACTAGATATTGACCAACCTCTTTCAGAAAGCAGGGACAACTTTTGCTACCTTTAATATGTCAGTGTCAAGTTGATGGAATGTGTAATTTTCATAAAAGATGATTTTTTTTTCGTGGAATTCTCTTTATAAACTATTTTCTTTGAATTGTTTTCTACAAATGACATCATACTCTTTAGAAGTCTCTTGATCTAATGGTTCCAAAACCCCAATATTTAAAAAATCATAACTTTTGCATCGGTTGTATGATTTTCCTCAAACTTTAAGTGATGTGTTCTACTAATGTTGCTGCTTTCTCTCAATCCGCATTGCTCTTTGGGTCTTGGTTTCCTTTGACTGATCAGTAAGTTGTTAGTCAGCTTCTGCCTCCAATTAGCGCAGGATGCTAATTGATATGACCACTTTAAGAGACCTTAATTTTCTTGTAGTCATGGAATACCAAATCGTTTTCAAATAGTTCAGAGTAATTCTATGGAACGAGGACTTTCGAGGACCAAGTAGCTTATTTCGATGTTTACAGCATCGCCCATTAGTTATCCGTGCATATAAAGCTAAGACAATTTGAACAGAAACATTCATAATGTGTGACGACATGTAAACGATTCCCCAATATCCACAGGGCACGTTTCGGCGACGTCATTTGTCAAGCCCGTTTTCACCGTCTTGGCACAGACCGTACGTCAGGGATTATGACAGAACGAAATGACGCAGGTGCCCGGCAACAACGTTACCTCGAGGCCGTGATGCACTTCATTTGTCAAATAATTTTGCAAGAAACATTCTGCGTCATGTCTAGTCCGCCAAAGCTCCTAAGAAGTAAGGATAAGTATTTGCATATCTATTCCGACGGAAGGCACGTACAATGAAAATACAGGCGTGCTCAGTTAATCTTTTTGTTGGTTGGTTGTATATTCAAGAAGGTGCACAGTATATAATAATATTTCTTTAATGCATTGCCCGTGCCGCAGGCTGTGATTGACCAGCGGAAACAAACGATAGAAATTCTCTTCCGTGAATTCATCAAGATCGGTCACATTGTCTGTTGTGCACTAAAACGGTTTCCACCTAAAATGTGCGGCATATGGTATCAGGCTTCTTTGTCGTCCAATCGTAGTTTTGCCAACTGTCAGTGTTGTAATGATGCTTGGGAATGGATGGAGGGCCGGGTGCTATACATCAAGTCAATAAGCACTCTTTCTCTCCCTCTCCAACCTTCTCCACCCCCCCCCCCCTACTACACCCCGTTTACCACCAGTAATCGTTTATAGCATAATATGCTATGATTATTATTATGATGAAAAGGACACATTTCTTTCGGTCGATTTCTCAAGAAAAACGTGAAATTTCTGAGGCTATGATGTTATCATCGCTCCAATGTGCGTGTGTGCTACCTATATCACTGTCTCATAAACACGTGTCACGTGGTCAGATTTGTTATCCTCATAAGAGGATTCACGTAATGAAATTTAGGAGTATAGTTACCATTTATTACGCTCAATTTAAATGAGATATTAGTAACCCTCCCTGTCTCTCTACAAGATTTACTTCGTATACGCTCCGGGGAAAACAACAGAGTGTAAGAAAAATCACCTTCTTGCGTTGCCAAAGTTGACATGAAGGGAAAATCGTGCCCAAGACCAGCACAGCAGATTAGATGGAAAACACAATAGAGGAAGCATTTACCATTTGCTGATAGAGCCAATGATAGCTTTACTGCTCCAAAATAATGATAAAATGTGACTTAGGGATAAAAACAACCAAGAATGTGAAATGTTAATCAGTATCAGGGGCGGATCCAGGAATTCCGAAAGGGAGGCGCCTTTACAAAATTTTATTTCTTTCGTTTTAACCAAAAAAAAAAAAAAAAAAAAAAAAAAAAAAAAATACTGGGGGCGCGCGCCCGGTGCGACCCCCTCTGGATCCGCCACTGAGTATAATAGTGGGGCAGATATGTGAAAAAGATGCTCACATCCGGCGGAAAGTGTGAAATTTTGCATATAGGGGTATTTTGAGGCGCTGATTTCAAAAATTGCCGGATCCAAGAGATCTGATCACGGGGTCGGCCGCCATTTTGAATTCCAATATGGCCGCCGTCAAAGATCCCTATCTTCAGTTCTGAATGACATTAGCCATTGGAATTTGATATATAAAAGCATGAAGATATGACTTCAATAACAGACTTATTTGATATGTCTGACAAGCTGCACGGCAGCCAATTTGAATTTAATACATATTTGTCATGTTGGAGTGTTGAAAATCTCTATCTCGGGTTTGTAAATTAGGCTACCTGATTGAGCGCGCGTTTGTAAGTGATAGAGTGCGCGCTGATGTATTTACATTGTGACGTCAGTGAAAGGTGCATTATGCTTCCTTTTTGCTGCACTTTTTGACATGCCCGTGAATGTTAGTCGTGATGTTTGTCTTCGTAGCCACATTGGAATTCAAAATAGCAAGCATTGCGTTTGTCAGACACATCACATCAGTTAATATTTTAACTCAGTATGTTAAAATACTTGTTTACACCTAATTTCAGGGTCACTCACCACTTAGAAATCGAGATAGGGATTTTGAATATTTCGTCGAGGCGGCCATATTGGAATTCAAAATGGCGGCCATTCGATGTTTGTCAGACACTCCGAATCAATCTGTCATCAAATTCAATGTGTCAAAACGCTCATGTGTACCAAATTTTGGTGCCACAGGTCATTCAGAACTGAAGATAGGGATCTTTGAATTTGTTTTGTGATGGCGGCCATATTGGAATTCAAAATGGCGGCCGACCCCGTGGTCAAATCTCTTGGATCCGGCAATATTTGAAATCAGCGCCCCAAAATACCCCTATATGCAAAATTTCATACTTTCCGCCGGATGTGAGCATTTCGACCAATTTTTGTTACATATCTGCCCTACTATAATCAAAATGTTATAAGTATTGTTGAAAATGCAAAATGTGAACAACAGTTATCATAGAATATTGTTTCTAGAATAAACCGTCCACGCTTTAGGGTGTATTGAGAAAAATGGTGATATCTCTTTATATTTTAGTCTTTCCCGCAAAATCTTTTTGTGGACGGATGCTTTTGTGATACAACTGACCTACACAAGATTAATCATCAAATGATTGTGATAATTCGAATATTTCTTTTAAAATCACTGCTACCAATACCAATACCTTTAAGTGTGTGGCTAATTAGGGATGTTCGATGATTGCACGTGGTCAGCAAGGAGAGTCAAAAAGTAATATTTTTTTCTAATAAATCAATTTTCACCAAATAAGTTTTAAATGTGAAAAATAGACAAACATTTATGTTTCAAGCACTATCTGACGTAAGGGAAGTGCACGTACACATAAAACAAAATTGATAAAGAGATTATCTAGACTATTTCCTCGCCCCCTGCATGGTACAAAAATTAAAATGGCCTAGAACTGCATTTTGTTTTAAAAAATAAAGCATTTTGTTTGATTTAGTCAACGTAATGTGTTGCAATATTGTGCTGCCACTAGTTATGTTCACCAAAGAATACTTTCCATTCCCCTCTTAAAGGTTAAAAATAACGTCTCGAAAATTAAGTTTTGGTATAATGTAAGCATGTTCTAGCTCAGAGGCTGAACATGAATTAGATAATACGCTTCACGGCGTTTCGTTTTTGTATTATTTTGACTTAGTTAAATAGTATGTTTGACTTGCATTTATTTTTTCATCCATTACATTGCAGATGATAGCGCATACTTTCCATAATTTCAAACTAATACATTTCTTTTATTATACATCTTGATGTAATTTATGCATTCAACTTCTGTAAAATATTTGATGGATAACTGGTGTTTCTGCTGGAAATGGAAGAATAAAATACTTGAATGAATAAACGAATTAAGGTCCACATAATCATTCAACGAGACAATTTTTTTATTGTATTTAGCAGCAAATGATCACTTTGTTCATGAAATACAAAGATTCGGGACTTTCCTGCTAACCTTGGCCTATTATCCATCATCATCACATCTACCTGAGTGTACGACTACACATCCGCCGCTGCTGGGCCGAAGTTTTGGATTTCGAAACGCGCACGCATAATAGGTCTACAAAATGGCTGCTCAGTCTGTGGGCTGTGACGCTGGTCTCTTATTTTTGTCTAACCGGCAAGACATCATATTTTATTTTCTTCATAGGCGTACTCCAAATCGAGCGTCCTCAATGAATGTCGAGGCACGTCTCTGGTTGGCGGCCAACGTGGGTGGGAGAGAGCCAAATCCGCGGGCAAATGCCAATCCCTCAGGCCAGGCCAGACGACCGAGGAGTTCATGCGACTATGCAGGAATCTCAGTGGCCTTAAACGGGTTGGATATGTATCCTTAAAACCAGTGCTAGCCAAATTCTTATAAAAGCCCCACTGACACCATTAGGTGATCAACTAATTATAGTTTTGCGTTTGAGTTTTGCGGTATAGCCGTTTTGCTATCCCTTCATTCGTTTTTAATTTCATTCATCAGGTAAAAATTACAAAATAAAAAGCATTCTGTATTATATTACAGATGACAATGTTTAATATCTAAATAAATAAATACAATAGAACAAACAGTGTGTATTATAATAAAGAAAATGAAATAGGGTGTATCAGTAAAGCCTATGAGTCTTAACGAGTAGATACACCTATTATTTTTATCTATAGCTTACTTCATGTTTGAAATGCATTGAAGAAATTCCTTAAATTATTTTACTAAACACCCACAAATCAATGTGTATAAGTTGACATGACATGATTGTCATGACTCAAATTCCGCTGCAACTAAATTCGTAAGATTCCCAGACTACTACAACGTTGCAAACAACTTGAAATACACACACAAAAAACAACAACAAACAAACAAACAAATAAACAAACAAACAAACAAACAAACAAACAAACAAACAAACAAACAGCCAGTGTAGCTGAGCGCAGAGGAGTTAGGAAAAAATAAAGGACTAGTCACTTGATAAATCTCAGCCATTTTTTAATGGAATAATCTCCCTGTTTGCAGCTACAGTAATCTGAGTTTAAGACCAGGTTAAAAACTCATCTTTTGAATAATACTACTTATGCTTTGCATTATGTATGTTATGATTATGACTTTGTCATGCGCAGTAGAGTAGTAGCTGGGCAATATAATGTCCTTCATGATTATGATTATGATTATATTTATGATTATGATGATGACTACGATGATGATGATGATGATGATTATTATTATTATCATTATTATCGTCATCAGCATCATCATCAACACAGGGTAAGAGTTTGTTCGCAAAACCGATAAGCCCAATTTTGAAGATTTTGAAGTACGGTCTCTGTCATAAAGTACAAAATAATACCTTTTAACTGATATATTGGTCACTACATAATAAAGGTACATTTTTTATGTGACTACCGGTATAACATTGTGCATCAGATTCTGATACTTTAGTCTATCATTCTTCTAGTGCGCCCTCTGCGTCTAAGTCAGCACAGACGGTCCGATCGCACAGCTGCTGCTGCTAGCTAGGACTGGTGCGAGGTGGATCATTGCATGGGGTTCTATTGCAGTCTGCTAGCTAGCTAGTATACGGTATCTGTACATACAATGTATACACGTGGGTTCGGGACTGACCGATAAAGAAATGGTGTGCTGAACTGCCTGTTTCAGTTGGTGAATTTAACTCTCAGCTCTACAAGCTGTGCACTTGTACATAGACTGTCAGCTCACGTCCTTCAAGTTTCTTCTAGATGTCTAGTTGGTCGAAGGGTGTTTGACGTCTTCCATTTGTGTTTTGAAGGTATCCTAATTAGACTTTAACGTTGGTCTTGGACTGCTAATGTGTGAATGAATGTCTAACTAACGTTATAACACTAACTTGACATAGACATCTAACAATGTTAAGCGTTAGACTAGGCCTCAATCAATGCCTGATCAGTGGAGAAGGCGGTAATGCAGTGTAGGCCACTCAAGTCAAGTAGAGTTCCAGCTCATCTAGGCCCTACTAATTAACGTTAGTACTATTATTGTATTTTAAGGCTACAATGACTACTGTAATAATGTGTAACTTTCATCCCATCATCACGATCTGTATAATGTTATAAGGATGTGACAAGTGGCATGTTCATACTCGTAGGATGTACAAGTGGCATCTTCATTCATGTAGTTCATAAAACTTATTATACTCATCGATCGAGGCCTTAGGCTTAGCGCAACATGGCATTTGATTTTGATAGTTCACATTTGGCAGAACTAAGACATGTGCTTCCAAATACAAACAACAACATCATCAGTCAGGTCGTGCGTGTGTATAAATACTAACGTTATACAGCAGCTGCTGTACTTTACACTTTCTGTAGAAATGTAGGCCACGGAAATTGGTGCTTGTTCTGGGATAGATCTAACGTTTGAGACGTGAGTTCTTCTAGTTCATCGTATCGTATGCACAATCGATGCAATGCATGCAAAACTCTGCCATATTATGGGTGGATGTTGGGTTGTCATGACAACTGATCTGGGCCCTGTTTCATAAAACTTGTCATTATAAATAGTGACAAGTTGTCCAAGTTGTTATAAGCTACTGAAATCCTTGCATCTGATTGGCTAAGAGCAAATTTGTCAGATATGTGGCAGTTGTCACTGACACTGATACAGGTAACAAGTTTTATGAAATGGGACCCTGGTCCACCCCACCAATGACATACAACATCCCAGCAAGTACAATGATTTATTCAACATCCCATATTGTGTTATTATATAGCAGAAAGGTGATCACCTCGTTCACTGTGAATAGGTGGGACCACCAGGGCCAAGGGACCTTGTATCTGACTAGATGGTCTAGCTGCGTTATTATCACGCAATGCCATGCTGTACTGCAGCTGCACTACCATGTAAGAATACTTAATGCATTATCTGGTATTGTGGTAAGATGGAATTGAGGGGAGATTTTAGTTTGAGCTGTCTGTCGCGACTGTTCAGGTCAGTTCTTGATCATGTGAAAAATACCTGTGTGTTGTTCTGCAGCGAGTTCAGGCTGATGCAAAATTCTGCATCATGGGATGAACAATATGTTTGTATCAATATCCTGTGTATCTGTTTCACTGCTCGTGATATGTAAGGGAGGTAATATAAAATTATAAAATCCTAGAAAGTTAGAAATTTATAACAGCTGAGACTCTGCTGAAAAGCCACTACACTTGTTAAAATGCCCAATTCAGCGCAAGTCTCTGCTGAAAGTAGACAGAAATTACATATAACTAAAAGTACAGTCATAAAAGATAAATTTTTCAGTATTGCGTATGAGATCCTTTATGTGACATTCGATCCAAGAGTGGCAGCTGAAGAAACAGCAGCAGCTACGAGGATGACTGAATGCCTGTCAGATATCCGACAATGGATGGTGAAGAACTTCATGAAACTCAGTGATGACAAGACTGAATGCCTCATCATTTCTTCTCCACAAATGAGAAACAAGATTGTCTCCATGGATTTTCAGGTCGGTGATGTGTCTGTCTCTCCTGCAGATAACGTCCGTAACCTGGGGGTCTATGAGGATGGATAGGCATGTTTCGCAGGTATGCCAGACTGCTTACTTCCAGCTTCGTAGCATCGCAGCTATTAGACCTCTGCTTACAAGGATAGCAGCAGAAAGCATCATTCATTCACTCATAACATCAAGACTGGATTTTTGTAACAGTCTCCTAGCTGGCCTTCCATCTGCAACCTTGAACAGACTTCAAGCAGTACAGAATGCAGCAGCACGCTTGCTCACCGGGCTGAGGAAGTATGATCACATTACCCCTGTCCTGGCTGAGCTGCATTGGCTTCCCATTAAGAACAGATTTGATTTCAAGATCTTACTTCTCACTTTTAAGGCCATTCATGGTCTGGCCCCAGGATACCTGTCTTCTCTAATTGAGCGACGGCAGCCTCGCCCTGGCCTTCGTTCATCTGGCCTCACTCTCCAGGTGCCCATCACACATCTCAAGGGATACGGAGACCGGGCGTTTTCCTCTATTGCTCCTCGCCTATGGAACTCCCTCCCATCTTTCCTCCGTGAAATTGACAAACTGGATCACTTCAAAGCCTCACTCAAGACTCACATTTTTCACCAGACATTTAATTGCTAACTCTTGGAGGAGTCTGCGCCTTTGAATGTTTCTGTGACAGATATATGGCGCCATACAAATGCTGTGGATCATCATCATCATCATCATCCTGAATGATATTATTGCAATACCAACTTACCAGTATACTCCTGGCCTGTGGTCAGAGGATACTATGGATTTGGCCTTGTCTTGCTACATCTACCGCAGACATTTTCTTGTGAGTGCTCTTCCGTTCCGCTCTACTGGCTGCAGTTCTTCATGGATCATCTTCAAATTTGGCATGAAGGTGCATTATGGTAAAACAAAGACGACTATCGTTTTTGGTGGTGGTGCCCTCGCTTTTTCCATCATTATAATACACAAAATTTTTCATTGCTGGGCTGTGTTTTTGTAACATTTTTTTAAATTCCTTTTTTTTTGGGGTCAATTTATATGAAAATTGTATCACCACAGGTAGTCAAATCTAGACACCTACAGGTATACCTACATTTGTAATGCTGCCCCTTCTGGTCCACCTTTTACAGGGTCAAAGGTCACCCTGATCAGGTCAAAATTTACAAAAATGGTTGTCAATTTATGCAATCGCTTGATTATTACTCAAGGGATTTTATTCAGACTTACTGGAAAGGAGATGTACGGGTAGTCATTCTACATGTAGGACACAAACAGTTTGTGGTGATGGCGCCCTCAGTGTTCTGACTTAGATACCATGGCACATGTCTTGTATGTGCTCTATCAGCCACAATATGTATCTTGTTGGATTTTATTCAAACTTGTATGTATGTAGGTTTTTGTGAGGATTCTAGATGATTGTAATAATAAACAATTTTTTTTTGGAAAAATGAGAAAAGACAGACACATGTATAAGAACACAAAAAAAACAAAAAAGGTAAATTATATCATTGTATCAACCTAAAAAAACACATCAATAAGTAGTTTACTCAAATGAAAATTACTTTGTACAAACAAATGAGACTTCAATCAATGAACTGATCTAGTGATGAACATTCTCCAATATCATTAGAGAGCTGATTCCAGAGCAGAGATATTGAAGAGATTGTTGACCATAATACAATTACATGTAGTTACCACATTTTTATTATTTTCATTTTTGGAGTTGCAAAATTTGCCACTGCTTGATATGAGAGTGACAGTGTTTACAACTGATACTCACTACAACTGCCATTCACATCATCACTTGTTGGTGTTTATGCTGGGACTCTTTGTTTGTTGATAGGACCATAATCTTACCTGAATGCAGGGCTGCACACTAACCCATTTTTCTACTGGTCCGACCTTTCTGTCAGACCAGTCGGTACCCAGTTTTTCCATTTTTTACTGGTCCATTCCTGAAAAAGTTACTGGTCCAACAGTGACCTTTACTGGTCAGGGACCGTTGGACCAGAGCCAGCGTGCAGCGTTGCTGAATGTTTTATGTTCAACACCACACTGGATTGCACAAAGTGTTGATGAAAAAATGTTACAGCTGTCTGTAAATACATGTGATGTATGTACAGAATAGCCCCCATTACCCCACCCCCCCCCCTCCCCCCTTCCCTGACACAGCCCTGGAATGCAGATTCCATGTACATACTATGTCGGTCATGCAAATTGGCAATGCTACGTTCTGCTGGATATTTCTTTGTTTACACATTACTGGTGGGTATTCCGCAGAGTAGGCATACTGCTCAGCTAATAACTGTTACCATTTACTCTACTTTTACTCGCTGTATTAAAGTTTGACTCATCAACATTCAGACCAACTAAACTTTTTAAATTATTGTATGAGCTTGTTCAAATATTCCTTTGCCATCCTACATTGTAGTTTCGTGGAACTTGTTACAAAGCAACTTATACTTTGATATATTATGTTCTGTTTCAAAGCAAAGAAGAGAATGTCCTCTGCGTGTACTGGTGCATTTGCTTGATATATATCATGCTCATTGTAGCCTTCTTGCTCCCGTTTCTTGATTCTTTTGTGACAGATAGCTGATTTGACAGGATGGACCAGCTGACAACCAGACAGAAAGTGGCCCTGGCAGTCGCTCTGCCCGTTTCTGTTGTCCTGCTGTACCTCCTCCTCAAGAAGAAGAAAGAAGATGGTCAGTGCACAGGGTGTTGGAATATGTGCAATTACCCTCTTGGAAAGTTTATTATTATTATTGGATTATTATAGGATTATTGACTAAAGCAAGGAAGGGTTCAAAGTTACAGTTGTAAGTGGGAGGGGGGGGGGTGTCATGGGGTAGTTGAAGATAATACATTGTACATCATTGGTCTGAATCTTTTGTCTGCTTCCTGCTTGAGATTATGATTATGATTATGATGATTGTTGCACTTTCCAAATTATGTACGTATGTTCCCATAGCATTAGGAAACATCATTAACATAAAGCAAATCCTAGGCAGAGAGAGTTGCAAAGTTAGTGTTTTGTTTTCACAAAAAGTCTTTGAGGACCTCAGACTCCCTGTGAAGCTTGCAAATTTTTGACATGTCGTAAGCCCGTAAGCAATTAATGGCTAAAATTGACTGTAATTCATGTGAACTCATGGTCATTCGTTCAAGCGTATGGCACAGTGTGCCTGCTTGATACCGTCTGCTGACTATTGCTAGTCACCTGGGGCAAACCACGAGGGGTCGGCATCATTCGCTTGTTTTCTTGTGTGGATGGGTTGGGGGACCACTTTAAAGGGTTGGCACCCTGCTCTTGGTGATGAATGGGATGTTTTACGTGCATGTGTTGTGGCTAACACACTCACGGGACCTCTATTTAATATCCTACAGTATCTGAGGGACAGAGTATTTTGCCTCTTACTAGAGGGGCGGAATGCTTACACACAACTTTGCTCCGTGAGACTCGGGACTTGAACCCGGTGCTCTTGGATGTGAAGGTAGACGCACTACCTACTGAGCCATATCCCCGCCCTTGCCTCCAAAGCACTGTAGCTGGATTGCAGGCGCACGCCACAACACCCGGCAAAACTCATGGTGAAATACCTCCTTTGCCATAAAGTGGGCCCAAGTTCACAGGTGCATCCAACCCTTCAACAGCATAAAGCCGAGACAGCTAAATCTGCTATGAATTTTAAGTGTCCCAGTTTTGCAGATATTTAAGCTCTTTCTTATTAAGACCATGAGATGTAAACAGTCTGATCCTTATTAATTTCTTTCTTATCCTCCCCAGATCCAGATGATGTACTTAAACCCTCGGGGAATCTTGCCACAGCCCAGAGGCAGACAATTGATATGAGTGTCCCCTGTTCTAAAGTTGGGTCTCTTATTGGAAGAGATGGGTGTAACATCCGCAAGGTAAGAGATGAAGACTATTCCATTGTGCGCATGGCAGATTTTCATTAGGGGGTGTGGGAGTGCACATAGGATAACAACATTTTGCCATGTGCACGATTTGTGACCGTGCATCACAAACCCAACAAAAAGTTGCACACCCTGATTTAATGGGAGGACTCAAAATACATGTACATGTAGGTGAAACAGATCAGTTCAGTAAATCTTGAGGTTTTCTTTAAGAGCAATTCTTCTTTCACATTATCATGTTTGGGATCATAAAACGAATGGGGAATTGTGTTTTTGAGCAGTTTTTCTATAACACCTTTTTATGCAGAATAGTGTAATTTGGTATGTCTTAGAGCCCCCTTTTCGTTTCTTAAAAATCCTTGACACAATCGTCACTTTCAACTATAATAACTTCAGAAAGAATGGTGCTCCTGCCTTTTAAAGTTTGCATTAGTCATGGGCAGAATGTGTTAATAGAGCATGCTCAGTTTCAGCGTCAGTGATAATTCCTTTACTGTATGTTGTTGCTATGAAGGCGTTTTACACATGTACATCTTTTTTATTATTACTATTATTATTATTATTCCTGTGCATTGCACAGCTAGCATGGCTCGGTAAGATTAAGAGCTTGAATAGACCTTATACTTCGGAGCCTTTTTTTTTTTTTCTCAGTACACTTTCCAGAGCTTGTGCTTTCTTTCCAATATTTAGATAGATTAGGAAAGCCTATTTTAATTGAGTTATACATCATTTTAAAGCTTAAAGTCTGCTCTTGCAGAGCCTGCTCTTAACTAAGAATCCTTGTCGAGCAACTTTTTGTTGGTTTTGTGATGCAAGGTCACATTAGCAGTGATGCCAAATCATTTGTTATAATCTACCCCTTACCCTACAGTATTTATCAATTTCAGAACCTAGCCAGCAAAAGCTTAGAGCAGGGAAACTCTGGCTTTATTGAAAATAAACAATAGGCAGTGGGTGGTACATGATTAAAATAAAGAAATCAACCAATTTCTTTCAGATTAAGATTCAAGATCCTTAGTAATCTCTTTGAGCTGAATTTGCTGTACTTCAAGATGGAGGATTTAGGTAATCAAATGAGGGTAAACAGTATGAGGCTGAGAAATTTGTTAAAGGGGAAAAAAAAAGTTTGTAAAGTTAGTCTGCCTTCTAGATGGTGCAGAGAGAGATAGAAGGAAAAAACAAAACAAAACACAGAACTTGTGCATTTTTGAGCTCGTTTGCATTATTGAGTGTGCCAATATCTATGTAAATGCACTATACATGGAATTACTTTGTGTATAAAATATTGCTGCACTGCAATATCTTTTACGTAACCATGTGACTGATCATAACCTGGCATACAAAACTGTTCATCTGCAACTGGGTGAGATAATATTTTGTTGTGCCTTGCTGATCAATGATCCAGGTGACATTACTATGTCTTAACCTTGATGAAAGCGAACAAACCTCTTTTTCTTTTCCCCTTTCTTCTATCCTATCTCTACGCAAGTCGTCCCTCCCTTCTATTTTTTATATCTATTGTGAATAAGGGCTGCAAGCAAATCAAGCTAGGCTTAAGTTGCAGTCCTTCTGTATTATTCAATGTGTCGCTGATACATTTTGTAACACATTGTTAAAGGGATCGTATAGTTTTGGTTGAGACCTAATTTCAGGTTTCTAACATTTTTTTGTGAGATAATGAGAAACCTCTCATGAAATATGAAAGAGCATGTAATTCTATGGGGAATTCAACGTTTATTTGATGAAAATTGGTTTTGAAATGGCTGAGATATCCAAAAAAGGGTGGTTCTAATAAAGTATGGGACCCACACTTTATTACGATCGCTTAGTTTTACTTTGGTTTTGGATGTTTCAGTCATTCCAAACCGATTTTTTTTTCAAGTAAACTTTGAATTCCTCTTAAAATGGTATGCTCTGTACTATATCATAAGTGTTTTCTTGGTATCTCGCAAAAAGGTAAAAGCCCAATTCTCATCTCCACCAATACTGTACCATCCCTTTAACGAAGTGGGAACAAAATTACTTTGTAAACAACTAATATATACTGTATATGGTATCAACAATGTGTGTGCACATGTACATATGTATGTGTTGTACTGTACATGTATGGGCATGAACAGGGATAATGCAGAAACCAATAAATCAAATCAAATCAAATCTATTCTTCTTTTTGTCAATATTGAACAAAAAAAGTACTTTTAATTGAAATATTTGTAAAAATTTACTGTGGTAGAATACATGCCCACTTCTAGTCCTCTCATTATAGTGGGAGCCAGCCCACTTTACTGTTGTTGCTTAACCCTTGACAGTGTGTGCAATGCTTTGGGGTTTTCTACACCAATTGGCACTCAAAGCACATAAAATGGTTTCAAAAAGGTAGTCAGTGATGGAAACAGTATAAAGATATCATTTTACTGCAAGACTAAGTCCTAGAGATGGTGATGCCTCAATTCTGATTTTAGTTCTCAATTCATTTCCTGCAATGTTTCCTCGCATACTTGTAGATCCAAGCAGAGAGCGGTGCTCAGGTGAAGTTCATGGATGAGACGAAGCGAGACGATGACGCCGACAGGCATCTCAGGATAAGTGGTAACCGTGACAGCATCCTCCTGGCAGAGAAACTCATTCAGGACTTCCTGGCATCCCAGCCCGAGATTATCTCCAAGATAATCCTGATTCCACAGCAAGCTGTCGGAAGAATCATTGGTAGGCATGGTGACAACATCGGCATTTGAAGATGCAAACTTACAAGTTTTGTTTTGTTTTGTTTGTTTTGTTTTGTTTTTTTTTTGCTCGCCCCATTCAGGTTAGTCTTTTGTGTGTAACAAAAGAGTTTGTGAGCCCATGATCAGCGCACGCTCTATTCATACCTTGCACCCAATGGATACTTCCATTGTTCGATGGCACATGTAGTTGACCATCGAAAGGGATTACGTGTAGCACTTGACTGCTTTCACTCCCGTGGATAACTAACCTGTCCGTTCTGTTTCAACCTGCACGTAGAATCTAATTTGGAGGCATTGAAAGTGCTCGGACAATTGCGGAAGGAACGGGTTAAGAAACAGAAAGCACGTAGATTAATCTTAATAATATTAGTACGCATTTATGTCATATTGCATTGCCAGTTTGTCCAGGTGTTCAACAAAATGTCCACAAAGTCTTGAGTAGAGCCAATCGATCAATCTCTGCCACTTTTTGTTGAAGGTCGTCAAGGTGCCAACATCAGGAAGATCCAGAACAGCAGTGGGGCGCGGGTGAAGATCGACAGGATGGCAGAGGACACCACCCAGCCAGAGGTCACAAGGTCATGCTACATCAGGGGCTCCAAGCAGCAGGTGGACACTGCAGAGGTCAGTCTTGTACATCCATGGTCTAGTAGTCCCCATCAAAAGAGAAAAAAGAGAGTTTAGAAGTGAATGTGAGGAAGGAAGAGGAAGAATGGGGAGGGGATGTCTCGACCAGAAAGGAAAATATTTGCTATTCATGATGATTGCTCTATAGAACTAGAATTCGTAGTCGTGAAAATGCGTTGGCAGTTTATGTTGATTAACCAATTACATAAATTTACCACTCTATGTGAGCAATGTGTGTAGAATAATCATTATTGAAGCTCTTTCTCCCATCTCGCAAGTGGTCACATGATAAATTTGTGCATTAGGCAAGTCAAGCAATTACTGTAGTTATCATCATATGGTGCCATATCATTTTATAGCCAAAGTAGCAACAAAAATGTGATATGCTTTTAATTTTGCTGTGTCTCTTTTGCAGGTAGATCAATACTAAAGCAATAAAGTTGCACTTTATGCACTTGTCAATTGTAGTCCCGGCCCCTGGGTACCAGGATGGCTGGGACTTGCAACCAAGTTGGGCGGGGATTTCAGCATTTTTTTCGCCCGGGTGGGTCGGGAATAGACCGGGCTTTGACGGGGGAAATCCACTCAATTTGCCCTGGTGGGTCGGGGATATACCGGGGTGTTGTCGGGGGAAATTCAATTATTTTGGCCTGGTGGGTCGGGAATGGACCGGGATTTGTCGGGGGAGATTCACTTATTTTGCCCCAGTGGATGGGGAATAAACCGGGGCTTGTCGGGGGAAATTTGCTCCAACCAAATGGCAGGGATTTAGGGCGGGAATTTTGGCCGGGATTGTGCCAGATTTTGCTTGAGAGTTGACCGTGCATCGCGTTATTTGTACCATTTCCAGTACAACGGTAATGTGACCGTAAAAATTTCGCTTGACTAGCAATTTCCCGCTATTGAGGACTCGGTAACATTGCCCAAAAGTCGCGTAAATGCATGAATCATGTAAAAAAATCGAGCCTTGCGCGAAACATGCGCAATTTGCGCATTTCATTTGTAATAATTGTCTGACGTGGAACCTTCATATTGTCCGCCGGTGTGCGCCGGATCGGCGCTTTACGCGATCCATGCGGGCTCGGTCACACTGCCCAAAAGTCGCGTTTAAATCGCATAAATCATGTAAGAAATTTGGTTTTGCATGCTTGTCCGTCGAGAATTTGACCATTTTTGCTGATTTACGCAATGAAAATCACAGATGAATTGCGCATGAACTACGGAAAGATCACGCAAAAATCACTAGTATAGCGCCAATTATGGGCTACGTGAGTTGTTGTGATTCATCAATCAGTATTTCACAAGTATTACATGCGCTTATTTGTGTGTTCTGTTTAATACGCCAATGTTTTTTTTGTCAGTGATTTTCAGTGATACGTACGTAGGTGTTACAAGCACGAAACATGCGACATTATTTATGTCTGCTAATCGTTAGTGGAAAGTCGTCGGTGAATGCAATAGTGGCAAAATTTTTGCGAACAATCGCTGATATTCCACGCATAATTCGCGCGTTGTTCGCGTAAGAACCACGCACACTATGCAAAAATTACATAAAACAGCGCAATACTGCATATACTTTGATGCGAAGCAGAGTTTTGAGCTGCTTAAAACCCGGAATTGCGTAAAGCGCTGATCCGGCGCACATCGGCTGACTAACTACGAATGTTCCATGTCAGACAACTCATGAAATGCGCAAATCGCGTAAAAGGCTTGAATTTCTAAACTAATATGTGATTCATGCGTTTACGCGACTTTTGGGCAATGTGACAGGGCCTCAAAGACTCAAAACTCGAAATTCGGCTTTGCGTAAAAGTTTACGCAGTATTGCGCTGTTTATGTAATTTTTGTGTTCTTAGTTTGTGTTCTTACGTGAACAATGCTCGAAATATGCATGGAATATCGGTGATCGTTTACGAAAATGTTGCCGCTATCAAGTTCATAATGTGCGAATCATGCGCGATTCATACGCAATTCATTAGTGATAAAGCGCAGATTATGCGTGATTTCCCGTGGACCTCAGTCGTCGCGCACAACCACAAATTTGCCCTATTTGGGGCCTTTGAGTGCTTATGTGCTGAAAGTGCATGGTTTAGTGATTTTTGAGTGATATTTCCGTAGTTCTTGTGCAATTCATCAGTGATTTTCATTGCGTAAATGAGCAAAAATTTTCAATGGACAAGCACGCACAATCAAATTTCTTGTGTGATTCATGCGTTTATGCGACTTTTGGGCAGTGTGACAGGGCCTTGAGGGTCGGGACTTGGCCGGGGATTTCTATGCAAATATGCCCGGCTTGTCGGGGACTTGGCCGGGGATTTCTGCACAAATATTGCCCGACCTGTCGGAGACTTGGCGGGTGGTGTAACATCCGAAAATTGAAAGTGAGATGCAAGTCCCAGCCATCCCCGGGTACCCAGGGGCCGAGACTACAATTGACAAGTACATTACACATTTCAGTGCTGTCCTTAAAGGACAAGTTCACCTTCATAAACATAAGGATTGAGAGAATGTAGCAATATAAGTAGAACACATCATTGAAAGTTTGAGGAAAATCAGACAATCCGTTCAAAAGTTATGAATTTTTGAAGTTTTTGTGCAGTACCCGCTGGATGAGAAGACTACTGCAGTGTATGAATAACTTAGATGTCACATGCGTACAACAATATAAGGAAAATATAAAGAGAATTTCACAAAATTCCATCTTTTGAAAAAAGTACAAATTCCTTCTGACTCGTTACCGATAAATGTTATGGGTAATATTATTCCCCCTGCCTTTAGAAAGAGGCAAGTCAATTGCTCTTTTATTATGCGAAAAAAGTGAAAATATGTTGAATTTTCTTTTATATTTTCTTTATACTGTTGTACGCATATGACTCACAAGCTGTAGTGGTCTCCTCATCCAGTGGTTCCAACACAAAAATTAAAAAAATTCATAACTTTTGCATCGATTGTCCAATTTTCCTCAAACTTTCACTGATGTGTTCTACTAATATTGTTGCATTTTCTCAATCCTTATGTTTATGAAGGTGAACTTGTCCTTTAATGTGAGTACACGAGTAGTGTGAATTAACCCGTTGAGGACGAGTCCCGAGTATACTCGGGCAAGGGTCTATGGGAAATGCGTGTTGTAGCAAAATCAAACCGTCCTCAACGGGTTAAAGTACATGATGCCCCTTTGCTCTCTTAATATGCAGTATATGATCAGAGAGGAAATAGCCGAGGTAGAAGATTATAACCAGAGGTTGGCTGAAGCCGCCGCCAAGAGAAAACAGAGACCCACAGGAAAGCCTTCCAAGCAGAGTGTGGCCGTTCAGGGCCCTGAGGAAGCTGCGCCCGAAACAGCCGCCCTACCAACAGAAGAACCCTTGGAAGAAGCAGGTATAAAGCAAGCAAGTCAGAGTATCGCATCCAAGGTGGTGACCACAAAACAAGAGCCAGGAAAAAGTCTGCATCTGTGCCATTTAGAGATATTCTTCAGGATATTGATTGTGACGTCCCTCAAAGGACCGGAAAATTGGGCTATGATGTTTATAATGTAAACATGTATGATTGGCTGTACAGTTGTGTTGAATCTAGCACACCATAAATGTGGAGTAGACTATGTGTATGTCACAGGCCAGACAAAACTGAGGTATTTGTTACCTGTCAATCAAACAAATGAGAGATATTGTATGCCTTTAACAAATTAAACTGCACCTCAGATCACTCGCCAGTTCAGTTATGCCATAATGCTGTCATTTGAACAGTGAAATAATGACAGCTAATCATAGCAGAAATGTGTCAAGCAGGGCTGCTAAGTCTACCTGGTGTCGAGGGAGAGTCCCTGAAAGATTAATCTCTTCTTGCCCTGACAAGAAAGTAGCAGCTTCCCTGAAAAGAAAATGATTTGCACCTTTCTCTTGGGAGCCATGTAAAACACAAGTATCTCCCTGATTACCCTCTAAAATTTGGTTATATGAATATTGGCAGCCGTCAAAAGGCAATGCTTATGGAGCATTTCCCAATCTTGTCATGGATTGTAAGTGCACCTCCTGTATACACCTCATGTATCCAGTGGCGGAGACCCTCTGGAATCGGGAGGAGACGTCTGTGGTGGAGCCGCCCAAGGGCAAAGACTTCTTCACTGTCTACATGTCCGCGGTGGAGCACCCGGGCCACTTCTGGCTGCAGATGGTGAACAGCAAGGCGCAGCAGCTGGACCTTCTCCAAGACAACATGACCGAGTTCTACAACAAGCCCGAAACACAAGAGGTAAGGATGGTTTGACCTTTACCAAATGAAACTGCGCAGCTCAAACCCACAAAAAAAGTTTTGTAGGCCAAAAAGTTTTTGTAGGCCAAAATGAATTCCCACTTTTCTACGTAGTTTAAAAGAGTAGGCTGATGGCATGTAAGCTGTTAGAATGGACCATCCTAACCCATTCAAAAAGTGATTGCAATATTAAGAGAGTTCAGAGGTGCAGTTTTGTAGAAAAGGGAGAAAAGAGGATTTAACCCTAACCAGGCCAGGCTTTTTGGCCTGTTCTTTTTTTTTTTTTTTTTTTTTTTGGGGGGGGGGGGGTTGAGCTGGGTGATTACAAATCATCAAATGCTGTTGACGGACACACGTATGGATGCTGCTTGAAGAACAAATCCCATTGCCCGGCAGCACATATAAAAGTTGGAGCTACAGATTGATCTGCGGAGTAGGTATCCTGCATTTGAATCCTGCCTGGAACATCTTCAGATGTGGTGTTTCACCTGGTGTGTCTCTGTACAAGTAGATCCAGGTGTAAACATGATCAACCCTTGTAAATATGTGTTCATTGTATACATAATGGCTAGGCATTTGTGTAGATCTACTGGCCATTTTCACAACTGCATACCACTTTTAGTTGTTTTTTGTTTGTTTTATCCATCCATTTTGCAGTCAAAATATTTATGAAATTTGAGTTGTCCCAAGTGAACGTGCACAATATGCCATTGCTTCAAGTTTTTGTTATGTACACCACTTACGTGTGCCAGTAAATGTCATCATTTTCCAAGGATTGCTTGCAGACTCAGAGGAATAAACCCCCCCTCAAAAAAAAAAGAAGAAGAATCTCTCTCTTTCTCTCTTTCTCTCTCTCTCTATATATGTTCACTTCTGTAGGGCTTCCCTCTAATGAGAGGTTGGACACATGGACTTGCTTGAACAGCTGATTTTTTTTTTTTATGCCTGCGCCACGAAGTGGTGCCGGAGGCATTATGTTTTCGGGTTGTCCGTCCGTCCGTCCGTCCGTCCGTAATGAATTTTGTGGACAGGGTAACTATCAAAACCTTTTGAGGTATCCTAATGAAACCTGGCATGTATGTGTATCAGGGGGTGAAGTTGTGCCTATCAACTTTTTGGGGCACATGCTCCAGGTCAAAGGTCAAAAGGTCAAGGTCAAATGCGTAAAATTTCACTATTTCCTCCATATCTATGCAATACCTGAAGATATTTTCTTGAAACTTAGTGTATACATGTATTACCCAATTAAGATTCTCTGGTGAAAGTTTGGGGTCATGAGGTCAAAAGGTCAAAGGTCAAAAGGTCAAGTAAAATGTTAAAATTTCACTTTTTTCTCTGTATCTTGGAAATTGTTCAAGGTATCTTTATGGAACAAAGTATGTATGCATGTACTGACTGGCAGTGATTATGTAGGGAATTTGGGGTTCATGTGTTCAAAGGTCAGGGGTCAAAGGTCAAGGGCAATGCTTCAAAATTTTACTATTTTCCTTATATATTTATGCAATGCCAGCAGGATTATTTTTTTAAAACTTGATGTATGCATGTATAACCCACTAGAGATTCTCTGGGATTTTTTTTTTTTTGTGCCAAGAAGGTCAAAGGTCAAAAGGTCAAAGATCAAGTGAAAGTGCTGAACTTCTTTCTCCATATCTCGGAAGTGGCTCAAGTTATCTTTAAACTTAGTACATATTTATGTATGTTCTGCCTGACATTGATTCTCTTATGAATCAAAGGCCAGATGAAAATGATAACAATTTACTGTTCAATACAGAAATTGCACTTTTTCTTTATACCTTGATAATTACTCAAGTGCGTAAACTTATGAAAGGGTCAAAGTCGAAGTTAAAGTTCTTAAATCCCCAAATACATGCTCTCCTATTCATCCAATTAAACATAGGTCAAGGAAGGTGAACATTTGATACATTTGTGACAAACATGTCATTTCAATATTTTGCCAATTTTGTGAAAATGTAATCACGCATTGAATTTGAATTTTTTGAATATTTATAAAATTTGAGTTGTCCCATGTGAATGTGCACAATATGCCATTGCTTCAAGTTTTTATGCCTCCGCCACGAAGTGGTGCCGGAGGCATTATGTTTTCGGGTTGTCCGTCCGTCCGTCCGTCCGTCCTTCCGTCCGTCCGTCCGTCCGTCAGTCCGTCCTTCCGTCCGTCCGTCCTTCCGTCCGTCCGTAATGAATTTTGTGGACAAGGTAACTATCAAAACCTGTTGAGGTATCCTAATGAAACTTGGCATGTATGTGTATTAGGGGGTGAAGTTGTGCCTATCAACTTTTGGGTGCACATGCTCAAGGTCAAAGGTCAAAAGGTCAAGGTCAAATACATAAAATTTCACTATTTCCACCATATCTATGCAATGCCAGAAGATATTTTCTTGAAACTTAATGTATACATGTATTACCCAATTAAGATTCTCTGGTGAAAGTTTGGGTCATGAGGTCAAAGGTCAAAGGTCAAAAGGTCGAGTAAAAGTATTAAAACTTCTTTTTTTTTCTCTGTAAATTGGAAAATTGTTCAAGGTATCTTCATGGAATATAGTATATACATGTACTGACTGGCAGTGATTATCTAGAGAATGTAGGGTTTATGGGGTCAAAGGTCAGGGGTCAAAGGTCAAGTGCAACACTTCAAAATTTTACTATTTCCCTCATGTTCATGCAATGCCAGCAGGATTATTATTTTTTTTTTACACTTGGTGTATGCATGTGTAACCTAATGGAAATTCTCTGGAGAGGTTTTTTTTTTTTCCTTTTTCTTTTTTTTTTGCCTCAAAGGTCAAAAGGTCAAAGATCAAGTGAAAGTGCTGAACTAACTTTTCCTCCATATCTCAGAAGTGGCTCAATTTATTCGTGAAACTTACTGCATATTTATGCATGTTCTACCTGAAAGTGATTACTAGTATCTTATGAATTTTAGGGTCAAAGGCCAGATGAACATGGTAACAATTTACTATTCAGTACAGAAATTGCACTTTTTCTCCATACCGGTACCATGAAAATTACTCAATGCATAAATGTATGAATGGGTCAAAGTCAAGTTAAAGTCCTTAAATCCCCAAATACATGCTCTCCTATTCATCCAATTAAACCAAGGTCAAGGAAGGTGAACATTCAACACATTTGTGACAAACTTGTCATTTCAATATTTTGCCAGTTTTGTGAAAATGTAATCACACATTGTCCACATGTACTATCTAGACCTATTAGGAAAATCATGCATTATGGTGGAGGCATACCAGTCGCCATAGCGACATTTCTAGTTGTTATGTACACCACTTACGTGTGCCAGTAAATGTCATCATTTTCCAAGGATTGCTTGCAGACTCAGAGGAATAACCCCCCCCCCCCCTCAAAAAAAAAGAAGAAAAATCTCTCTCTATATATAAATATATATATATATCGTCGCTGGGTGACAAGACCTTGTATCTGCAATTTTGGTGAAAACGACTTTTTTTCATTAATGGTCAAATAATCGGTTAAGTGATGTCCTGTCCAAAGCCTAACTGTCTTACCCCAAAAATGAAGCCACCATGGCATGTCCAAGGAAAGGCTATCCCATTCGCTATAGTGCTTTGGCCGCCATGTTTTTTGGCTCTCCTGAACATTTGACATTTTGTAGATCATACGAGGTCTTGTCACCCCAGCGACAATATATATGTTCACTTCTGTAGGGCTTCCCTCTAATGGTAGGTTGGACACATGGACTTGCTTGAACAGCTGATTTTTTTTTTTTTTTCTAACAGTGTTCAGGCTTAGACTGAGAAGAAACGAAATTTTGTAATGTAATTTTCGAACCGGTAAATCCTCCTATTGACATCAGAGATGTCTAGAAAGGAAGCTTTAAAGTTCTCCTGACGTAGGTCTGGAGTCTGTGATGAGTGGTTTAATGATTAGTGATGTGCATAGGACATAGCCCAAGGTTTTTGTCGAGCCCAGCGGCTGTGAGGGGAGACTACTGTAAAGTGATCGCCTGCGGCGTCTGTCCATCCATCGTTTGTCCGTCCGTAACGCTACAAAAACCTGAATAACTCTCTACTGAGGACTTCAATTTCAATCAAACTTGGAGGGAAGAGTGGTTATACAAAGTTACACATTTTACCAAACATGAAGGTCACCTCAAGGTCAAAGGTCACAGGCAGGGGTCGGTGAACTGTAGGGCCCAATGTTAAGTTTTTACGGCATGTTTCGATTATGGCTCATAACTGGTCCGTTTGTGACCAAACTTGGCTGGTAAATGTCCCTTTGGGAGTTGAAGGTCACCACAAGGTCAAAGGTCATAGGCGGGGTCAATGAACTTCCGGGAGTTAGAAAAACATTAATTTCTTCTACCCGAATGGGCGAAATACATTTTTGTACTTGCCTTGTGTTTCAAATTAACCTGTTGAGGACGGGCTGATTTTGCTACAATGCACATATCCCACAGACTCTTGCCCCAGTATGCTCGGAACTTGTCTTCAGCAGGTTAAATTCTATGATTTAAGAACCACATGCTGATCACAAACATCTTTTTCTTAAACTTATGTTGCTTTTTTTCTATTATGATTCCTGAAAATGATAAGGTAGCGTAGGCCTGAGATGGTTGTTTTTAAGTTCCGTAATCTTCAGTTCTATTTTGCATGGGAACTGACGTTACTCTGTACATGTGTCCCTCACTGTCAGGATGACAGGAAGGTGTAATTTTTTATTTTTTTGCAACTCAGAAGAAATACTGAATTATATGGAATTCTCTCTACATTTTTGACATGGGGTTTTGTGCCGGAAGTTTAGTTGAAGAGAGGTACCTTTTTTTTCTCCATTTTTTTGGAGATAATTTTTTTTCGTTTGTTGACTTGTGACTTGAAGAATGCATGATGGTCATAGTAGCTCAGAACATACTGGGCATTTTCTTTCACTCTCCTATTTGAATCTAGAAGATGGCTTTATCCCACTCACATTGGATATATGTGACACGCTATAAACAAAAGGATCCGAAAGTCGGGGGAGGTCAATTTTCGGAAAATAATACATTGTATGGCATTATTTCCTTACTCTTCCACATTAATTTTGTATATAACACAACTCATAAAAGCACTAGGATGCCTAGATATCGATGATTTTATTAGAACATGCAAAGTGGTTTAGGAAATCAGCGTTTCGAGAAAACGGCCTTATAAGTTTTCCTTCTGAAGGTACAATTTGTAACATGACCAAGGGGAGGCAAGACAGTTTTCACCTCTTGACACGAGAAGGTATGCTCCTAGCAACCTGTTCGATGTTCATTCGAGCATAGCGCCAGCGGTCTACGCATGACCAATCAGTAACCAGGATGCCACGCACTGACCAATGAGATCAGTTCCTCATTGCTATAATGCTGGGGGCAAAATGATTGTGTGGCCCTAAATCCAAATTCTCGGATATGTTTCTGTTTCCTTGAAAGTCAGAAAATCATGGCCCTCAAAAATGCTAATTTCTTCACTTTCCTTTGATCATTTAGCTTTGAACTTCGGGCAGATGATAGACAAAACATTAGACTATATGCCAAAAACAGAAATCCAATGGTTTTGACCGATTTTGATGATAAATCTGACTTCAAACTAAATTTTCTTGGCTTAGCCCTCAGCGACTTTCAGATCCTTTTATTGTGGGGAGTCGCATATCGTCTTTTGATCATGGGCTCCACTGCTCTATCTGCGGATGGAATAAGCAAGATGTAGAGAAAAGGGTGTGGTTACAAAAGGATCCATCCGTAGGATGTGAAGATGGGTCGATGTGAAGACAATCTTTTGATTGTTTTATTGTTTAGTAGAATCAAAAGACCGCTTTGGTAGTGTATTGGAATTCATGGATGTTTCTTTTCCTTCAGTGCAATAACAAGTTGTTTCATTTGTACCTGCTCCCTCCAATTAAGTTTCATATATATAGGAATTCACTATGAAACATTCATTATTTGTCACTAGGTAAGGCAAGCCTTCAAGCTTTGTGGTTATAGTAATATTTTGTGAACAGAGCGTGCCATAAACATCCATACAGAAGCTGGTGATTCCACATTAACCCTAACTAGGCTGGGGGGGGGGGGCCTCCGAGGCCACCCTCGACGTTCCGCGCGATGTATCGCAATCGCAAAAAGCTATCGTCGCGACGTTTCATGACTTTTTTCTTTCGAGACTCCCGCATCTTTTGACACCAAATTTGTGACACCAGGGCGCGCGGTTTCGAAGTTACGCATAAATTTGTACATGCATGTCAGACCAAAAATTGCTCAAAAAACGTGAATTCGTGTACAATTTCAATGCAAACTGTGCTTGCAGGCAAATTTCATAAAAGCATGATTATTTTGGTGTTTTATTGATTAAAATCAATGAATAACGTATTTTCTTGTTCGGAGCGATGTCGCAAACAAATTCCATCGAAAAAACAATGAAAAAAATAAAGTAAAAAAAACAGAGAAATACATAAGAAATTCAAAAAAACAATAAAATACTTAAGAATTTTTTCTGATATCACAATTTTTTTTAAATTACATTTGCTAAGCACACTAAAAAGAATATTTACACAAAAAATGTGCCTGTTTTGAGCTTTATTTTGTGATTTAAACCAAATAGTCTGATTTCATGCATCATTATGCATAAATTAGCATAATTTAGCATAAATGATAATTTTTTTGAAAATTAACTTCATGGTATTTTAGATGACATCATAGGCAATGTGTGTGCCAATTTTCATCGCGATCGCGCGGTCGACGGCCGAGATCTGGAGGGGGGGGGGGGGGGGGGGGGGGGGGGCCTGGGAGGCCCCCCCCCCCCGGCTCTATCAACTACCTAAATAGCCCGGCCTAGTTAGGGTTAAGTCACACAAGTCAAATTTCTACCTATGTAGTACACTCTGTAGCAATGTAAAGTGTGTGTTTTCTGACCATAATATGCAAATGTGTGTTGATTATGTCATGCGGGTCAAACATAACTCATTCTCCACTCTCAATTGATTCAAGGAATGCACTATTGACTTTATAAAACTAGATAGAAGTACATGTGTATTCTTTCACAGAGCAAAGAAATGGCAAAGCAAATAGTACCTTTGTACTGTAAAACAAGGAATATTCGCATGCATTTTAATTTTGCAGATTTTGCAAGAGCCAAGATTCGCAATATTAAAATGCACACAAAAGTTCTTGTTTACACTATATGCATCGAATGCCAGTGGCAATTCATGAAAATTTCATGCTGCGAAAAAGGCCATCAGCTGCAATTAGCAAAAATTTCATGCCGCGAATCATTTTTTACAGTACATAATAATAATTATTATTAGAGAGGAGGAAATCATCACCCACCTTATTTGCTGAGCTAGTATTTTTGTCTCCATCTCCACGCAGTCATTTGCCGTGAATGCTGTGAGGGCGGGCGACATTATTGCTTCCCCTTTTGCCCACGATCAGTCCTGGTACCGGGCCAGGGTCCTAGGCCTGCTGGAGAACGACATGGTTGATGTGTACTACGTGGACTTCGGTGACTGTGCTGCTGTGGCCAGATCTGATGTGTGCTTGCTGAGGTAATAACATTGTAACATAACCCACAATTCTGTGTGAGTGTAGTGCCAGTGCCCACACCATACCAAATGCAGGCCAATCATGCCTCTCTCTCCCTTTCATATGGTGTACGTACTAGATTAACTATTTTTTTTTTTCATTCATGAACTCCATGAAGTCATTCCATAAATGTGACCCGTCACATCAAGAGCAGCCACAAGTCGGATTCTTTGAATTTTCTTTTAACCCGTTCCATCCGCAATTCTGTGAGTGCCTTTAATGCCCCCAAACGAGATTCTTTTCGCCCGTCGACAGAGAGGCACACAGGTTGGTAATCCAGCTGTGTGAAGGCAGTCGAGCGGTTCATTGTGTCCCCCTTTCTACGGTCAACTACATGTGCCCGTGAACAATGGAAATATCGATCGGGTGCGAGGTATGAATAGAGCGTGCGCTGATGAGCTCTCAGAATCTTTTGTTCTACACAAAACCAGGTACCTGAATGAGGTGACTGGGGTCAGCGAACCCGCATTTCTAACTGATCTCAGCCTTGATCATTATGTACATGTTCGTACGAGTTTACAGCAGAACAAGCAAAAAACTAAATCAGGAAAAGGTACATAATACTGTAAAACCCCCTTTTTTTAAACAGCAGGAGAACAAATCCTGATAGAATAAACTCTGATCTTTTTATCAAACCCACTTTTCTGAGCATTTTAACCCGTTCCTTCCGCAATTCTCTGAGTGCCTTTAATGCCCCCAAACGAGATTCTTTTCGCCCGTCGACAGAGAGGCACACAGGTTGGTAATCCAGCTGTGTGAAGGCAGTCGAGCGGTTCATTGTGTCCCCCTTTCTACGGTCAACTACATGTGCCCGTGAACAATGGAAATATCGATCGGGTGCGAGGTATGAATAGAGCGTGCGCTGATGAGCTCTCAGAATCTTTTGTTCTACACAAAACCAGGTACCTGAATGAGGTGACTGGGGTCAGCGAACCCGCATTTCTAACTGATCTTAGCCTTGATCATTATGTACATGTTCGTACGAGTTTACAGCAGAACAAGCAAAAAAACTAAATCAAGAAAAGGTACATAATACTGTAAAACCCCCTTTTTTAAACAGCAGGAGAACAAATCCTGATAGAATAAACTCTGATCTTTTTATCAAACCCACTTTTCTGAGCATTTTAACACAAAGAAACATGAATTTAGGCCACTGAAGCAGGCACCCTTGTCTTCATTTTGGGAACCTGGTAAACCAGGTTCCCGTATATCAGTTGCTCCCACGGGAACCTGGTAAACCAGGTTCCCGTAAGGAACGGGTTAACACAAAGAAACATGAATTTAGGTCACTGAAGCAGGCACCCATGTCTTCATTTTGTGGAACCTGGTAAACCAGGTTCCCGTATATCAGTTGCTACCACGTTAACCTGGTAAACTAGGTTCCCCTAAGGAACGGGTTAACAAGATATTTAGTTACGCCAGTCTTTAAGAAGCTTTAATATGATGTATGATCCATTAAAAGACACACTTTCTATCCTGAGATATTTCAAATCAAATGCGGAAAACATGGGAATTTTGTGACAACAAAATACAGAGAAAATCGCCATTAACGTTTGCTCATTGTTTATTTTTTGTTGCAAGATTGTCCGCCATACAGTAAGGAAAATATTGCACATATATAATGTCCTTTAATAGCAATGATAACTTCCATTGAACCTTTTCTTCTGAAAATTCACACGATGCATCACAATATGTAACCGTGCGCCACAAAACAAACATAAAGTCGCATCCCTTGATTTTACATGAGGGTTCAAAAAAAGGTGAAATGAGTCAACCGAGTCAATCTTGAGTTTTTCATGTTTTCTGAAAGAGCTATCTTTCTTCTACATTATGCTTCAATTTGGAAATCAGAACATAAATAAGAAAGTGTTTTTTAAGGAGTTTTTGTACAACCCTTTTTGGGAGAGAGTAGAAGGATCTGGTACCAGGTATGTTTTAGATGCCCCTTTTCATTTCTTGAAATCCCTAGCAAACTCTTCAATTTCAAGTCTGATAACTTTTAACTCTTAATGTGCCAGGCCCAAAACCCCTAACGTGCCAGAGGTTTTTACCTAATGCCAGAACGTTTCGAAACTGGACTGACAATGAAATTTAAAATTGCCATATCTCTGAAACTATTGACTGTTTTGAATTGAGTTCTACACAACATATATCAAGAAATGTTTGTTCTTTCGTGTCATGTAGTCAGTTTGCCATAATATCTATCTGAACCTGCAATATTGCAGAAATAATTCATACATTAAAAAATTTTGAGAAATTTTTTTGTAGTATGGAAAAAAAGAGTCAGCCGTGTTTTTCTTCAAAAGAACGCCCCCTTCACTCTGTGAGAAAATTTTAGAGCAACATCTCCTCTTTCAAATGATAACAAAATTGCCTTCTAAAATTGTATGATTCCAAAGATACTAGCAGTTTATTTTGTCTTAGCGATTTTTCTTTCTGCCTCAGTAATTCATTCCCAAATCTGAGTCCTTTATTCCCAGATCCTGTATTTGAAACTAAAGTAACTGTCCCGGGCCCTGGAAGAGTGTCTTTTGTCCACTTGAGAAGGATAAGCCTACTAATCCTTCTTTTGTCCAAGCGGACCGCCAGTGTGTACTCTATTGAAATCTGCAGGTCTTTGTTCGCGCACAATTCCTATGCTAGCGTGGGGACGATTAGTAACGTTCACCAAAACAAACGGATGAAAGACTTGACTGTCGAACGAAAGCTGACCCTCTTTGAGGGACAAAATGAAAGCAGCTTCCCGCAGGACAGCATCCAAGCGGAACAATGCGACTGGAACCGCATCTATACACGCAGATTCAATAGCATACACACGTGTGGTTTACCAATGAGACTTTTGATCCATACACATCTCGCAGAGGGTGCGCTCGCCACGGATTTTCCCGACGTGAAAGAAATACATCTGGCTGAAAAATCATGTATTTACTCAAAATTTTCCATTGTAAGCATGGTCATATTTTAACCCGTTCCATACTGAATTCTTCAATCCCCATAGACTTAACACACAAGTAACCAGGTACCCGTAGGGAGCGGGTTAAGTCGAAACGATGACTATGCTAATCAGCTACCACTACATATCATTGGCAATTTCTTGGTGTAACACATTACGGTACCACAAGAACTTAAATGATCAATGTGTTTTCTTTCCAGTATTTAGATGGGTTAGGGGAGTCCATCTGAATTGAATTATACATCATTTCAAAGCTTAAAGTCTGCTCTTTCAGAATCTGCCCTTAAACTAAAAATCCATGTGTGGCGACTTTTTGTTGGTTTTGTGATGCAGGGTCACATATACTTTTGTAACACTTCGAACTCATAAAACCTGATAAAGATTGAAGTAGGTTTTCTGTCTTAATTACTGTAAAAGTGGATATTTTCGCGCGACTAATTTTTCGCACTTGGCCGGCTGAGAAGAGTTTCGCGTGTTTTTAAATCCGCGGAATCAAGACATCACGCACAGGACCGTATAGCAAGCTAAAATATTCACGTGCTTTTATTCTCGCGCTAGTTTCTGGTTGCGCGAAATGCGCGAAAATATCAACACCACGAAAATTTCCACTGTTACAGTAGCGTTGGAAAAAAAAGGGCTTCTCAAGCGGTTTTATACGGCACATGTTGTTTGCTTGCAAGGCTGTGACTCGGTCTAAAGTGCACTGATACAATGCAGGCCCAGGGGTACAACAGAGGCTGCATTCATTTGAAAAGCACAGAAGCTGTGCCATTCAGAACTATTGGCCAAGCGAGTTGGGGGGGGGGGGGGGCACCCTCCTGTGAATCAATGCTAAGGACCACAACCGATGGGTTGTGGTCCTGCTGTCCTTCAATTGACAAATGTTACGTATGATCATCCAACTGTGGTTTGTTTGTTTGTTCTTGTTAAGTCGAAGTATTTGAAGGTCTTTTCAAACCTACAATAAATGATCAAAAAGGATTTATAGGTGTTAGTCTCCTTGGGAAGATTAATCCTGTATTATAGTGATTTGAATGCTGCCTTCTCTTCCTCAATCCTGCAAAACATGAAGCCATATGAAAAGATGAAGAGTCGATCATGAAGCTGTAGTTTCAGTACTGGGTCAAGTACGAGTTGTGCCAAAATATCTAAGAGCTCTTAAAAAACAAAGATCCCCCGGCTGATGTGATGGCTCTTGACTTCTGTTGGTGTGTCTGATGACCACTTGAAGCAGTACAACTCGCCAGTTTATAACAATTAGGCGTGAACTCTTTGGTCAAACTGCTGTATTCTAGAGTGACGACCTTTACATGGTATCATGCATAAACCTGAAGCAATTCATCATAACAGCTGTCGGCGGATCAGTGGCTTTGCGACCTTTTGGGTTCCAGTTCCACATGAAAGGAAAATCTAAGAGGAGACTGCACAAAGAAATGTAATGCATTGCCTGCATTGTCTGGATTCATTAGAATGTTGTAGAAAATGGGTTTAAATGAAATGTGGAATGAAGAAATAGATACAAACACCAGATTTTAAAGCTCCATGCACTTTAATTCTTGCCCCCACCTATGAAACCTTAACACTCACTCACTCTACCCCTTTATTCCTTAATCCTTGTTTTTGTTTTGCCTTTTTTATTTCTTTGTTTTTGTAGAGGGGATTTCTTGAGTCTTCCATTTCAAGCAGTGGAGTTCTCTCTAGCTGGTGTGCAGCCCATAGGTAAGGTTTTGACGAGGATGGCAGTTCTTAGACTACTATTAACTACACCTGTCTTGTAACAAAAACAACTGGGGCTTAGCCCTGTGGTTATTTGCAGAAACATTCACTGTAAAGCTGTTAATATTTATGCGAAGATTTAATTGTCACAAATTTTCCGAATCACTGTTGGACTGCAAATTTATCAACATGCGAAAGCATTGCCACCTGATCTTGATGGCATAATTTGGCGGAGTGAAAAGACAGGCATTGGTGCCTCGATGTCAAATCGCAAAGCAACGCAAAGCTTGCAAAAATGTCTGTGACCTCATTCGAGAAAATGCCTGTATGTGAAAATAGCAGCTTCTACAGTATTGAGGGTAATGTGAATCAAAGATCCATGGGATGAATGTATGGCTACACTTGATGTTATGGGTGGGAGTTATGGTGGTGATTATCAAAATTTTATTTCAGTGTCTTGGTGGTGGTGGCAGCAGAGGTGGAAGAGGAGGAGGAGGAGGAGGAGGAAGAAGGAAGGAAGGAGGGGGAGGAGGGGATGGGGTGATGAATTTGAATACAGGATTTATTGGTATAATATAACTTCAGACAAATATTTTGCAAAACAAAACTACAGGTATGTAGTGTGACTGATTGGTGAAGAAAACACTGCAGTGTGTGTGTGCCATTTGGTGAACAAAGCACAGCAAGGGCTAACTGTAGACTCTACCCACGTCCAATTCATCGTCTGTGCTTGCAGGTGACCAGTGGTCCGAGGATGCAATCACACACTTTGAAACGCTGACCTCTGTCGCCCAGTGGAAGCCACTGATGGCCAAGATCATTGATTACCAAAGCTCAGATGAAGGGACGATACCGTGCGTGGATCTCTTCGACTGCACAGGAGATAATGTGAGTGGTGCGGGGTGATGACTCCCTGCGACATTAGACCAAGAAACGAAAGGATGACGTGATGAATTCTTTGTGCTGTAGCCAGAATGCCAAATTCAGGAATTTACAGGCATTTCCTCGAGGGCACTACTAAATTTGCTCTGCCGCCCTATACACTGGTAACAAGGCACTTGTGCCTATGGTGTTGATGTTGATATCCCATGTTGAGTCTGCCAGACAGATGAAGAGCATAGCACAAAGTACTCAGCCCTAGGAGACCCCATTGCAGAGGCAGGGTGGGCAATTTGTCTGACTGTTACTTGTCTTCAGAATAAAGCTTCGTTCAGCCAGGACGTTGCACATGAACTGCACGATTATGACCTTCTCTCACTGTTTACAGTGATGATAATTATGATAGTGATGTGAGAGTTTGTAATACTGATGATGATGAAGTTTAAGTATTAACCCGTTGGGGACGATCCCGAGTATACTCAGGCAAGCGTCTATGGGAAATGCGTGCTGTAGCAAAATCAAACTGTCCTCAACGGGTAAAATGCCAGTAAGGATGTGATGCTGGTCATGGCATAACAATACAGTAACTGTATGTACTCACCAAGATCTTTCCTTGATCTTGATCTCTCTGACAGGATATCAACATTGCCAAGCAGCTGAAGTACAGGGGCTTTGCCAAGTGGAGCACACCCAGAGGACACCAGGACTCACAGGAGGCTAATTCTGCAAACGCCACTGTGTCTCCGCATGAGGGGACCCAAGCTAGTGGCGGCTCCAATGCTTCAGCCGCGGCGCACAGGTTATGATGACTGGCCCAATCAATATGTGAGCTGCAAGACTCTTGCATGAACCAAAGCTTTAAAGCAGGTCTGTCGATTGTGCCTCCATGCGTGTGTTGGAGGACGTACGTCATGTGCAATGTGGTAACAATGTTCCATTCATCTCAGCTGAAGAGACTACATTTTGTTTTATAGTGTGATCTGTATGTTAACAATCAGAACAAACATGCTACCACCTCTTCATAGTGTTGCATGGTAAAGCAATCATGATCTACCTTTTCGTGTGAACAGGGCTAGAAGCTTGGAATCCAGATGCAACTTGACTGACATTAAAGGATACACATCTAAGAGGGGCATAATATAAAGTCAAGAACTTTGTGGATCCTTCAAAGTTATCTTTTGTGATTATGGTGCACAAAAAGACATAGGCATATGTACCTCCCCGATGTGCATTCTTTCTTCTTGTGTAAAATTGGTATGAAGCAGTTATTAACAATGCAGTACTATTTAACCTAGCCCCACATATTCATGAGTGTGGTAGTAAACTTTTTAATGGCTGTGGAGGGCTACTGACTCTGTGTTTAGTTGTAATTGTAAGTAGAAGTGGAGCTATCTGATATGTATGATATAGTAAACACAGGACCTTTTGTACTCTCTCTATACATGACATAATTACTATTATCCAGTGGGTACTTATAACTTACGTATGAAATGGCAGTATGTAGTAGTGATGCTGATGTTTTACAGAGCAGTATCCCTAAGTTTTGAATTTGTTGGACAATGAATGTGTGAAAGTGGGATGCTGTCATGCATGACAATAGGACAGCTTCTTAGATCATCTCTCTGCCTCAAAGTTGGAGTGAATCTGTGATGATTGCAGAAACTTATACTGACAACATCTTTTGCAATAATAATGAAACATACATGCACACATACACACACACACACACACACACAAACAACAAATCATTTTTGAAGCCTGTATGTTGCTCCCGGCAATCAACGTGCATCACAGTGTATTTATCCTTTTCTGTATTTAATATTCTTGGTTTGCCGAACTTAACACCTGCTGACATGCTTTTCTATATTGCAATAATTGATACAGATGCCCTAAAAACGGACCTACGTTTTGTATCAAAGTTAGTCGAGTCTGACGTCCTGTTGATCCCTCTTGTGTCAAAGAGACCATCGAGTAGGTGTCTTTTGATGCAACAAAATTTGGAGGTGAATTATATGAATACTGGTGCAGTACACTCTTGTTATAACAAATACAGTTATCAAGAAATTCCACTTACAAGGAAATAAAGATGCAGGCTGCAACATTATCATCTCTTTGTATTTTATTGTTAATTGGTTTGGTTATAAAGAATTTTGATATAAAGAAAGAAAACTGCCTGTCCCCAGGACTTCATTATAACAGTTAACAGTTGTAACCATTGTCTTGTGAAAGTTATGTCTATTCTACATAACACTTTATATAGTAAAGATTATGTGTTAAACACCGTATGTATGAGAAGTGATTTGATCAGTACACTTGTATGTTATTCTTCGATAGGATAGGCCCCAGGATATATCCGTCATCCCATATTGAATGGTATCATTCTCACCCTTGCCATTGTTCATCTGGTCTTAGACCCCGTTTACAGTGGGCAAAAGGCTGACCCTCATTTTGATGTAAATGCACAAAAATCAAAATGTGGTACCAAACGCAAGGTGAGCCCGGAGGCCCACATTTTGTTGATGTAAATACAAGCGGACCAAAATAGGTGGCCAAACCCACTCGGCTTTACTGTAGAGCTCGCTGGAAAAAAAGAAACCATTTGCATGATGAGCGCCACCATGACAAAAAAAGATAACGTGCGAAATGAAACTTTACTCGCCAGGTATGGCTCAACAAGGAAGTGTAAATGCACAGAAATGCGGGACGGAGTACCTCTAGGTAGGCTGGCCCGCCACTGTAAACGAAGTCTTGCTCTCCAGATTCTCACAACACATCTCAAGGGGTGTGGAGACCGGGCATTTTCCTCCATTGTTCTCCCCTATGGAACCCCCTTCCAACATTTCTCAGTGAAATTGACAATCTGGAGCTTCATATGAGATTCACAGTTTTCACCAGATGTTCAATTATTATACAACGTCCAAGTAGATCCTTGTAATTTGATTGGAGGATTGTGGGTGACGTGATATTCAGTAAGTAGTCCATTCAACGCGCCGTGCAATTTTGGTTCTATTTTTGCGTGCAACTTGGTTCGATTTTTTCGTTCTATTCCAAGGTTCGAGAAATTTTATGGTACTGCATGTACTGTGTGTTGCATATTGAGGATCGCATGCAGCTAGCGTAGTGTACGTGTGCGGTACGTGCATGCCCGTATGTAGGCCTACGTACTACGTAACTGTATCTACACTGATTACACAAGCCAGAAAGAGAATCGCAGTGGATCCATATGTAAGTATGGCTATATTTTTCATACATATATAGACTTCTAGGCCTACTTAGACCTACCCAACAATCCTCCAACCAAAAAGATCTACTTGGATGTTGTATAAAACAAATAGTGCAGGGTCTTTACTCGTGCAATGGAACGAGATTTCCCACTCGGTGAAAGATGAGGCGCACTATTCAACTTGGCTTCGCCTCGTTGAATAGAGCGCCTCTATCTTTCACCTCGTCCGAAATCTCGTACCATTGCACTCGTGACCATTCACTATTTGTATACTAACTATCTTGAGGAGTCTGCACTGTTGAATGCTTTTGTTAAACACATATATGGCAGCATACAAATGCTGTGAATCATCATCATCATCCTGTCTGCCACAGTCATGATGCCCCTAGTGTGTTTGTCAATGTGCTTTTTAGCCAGGGACAGTTTACTTACGTATCTCTTTATAATTATGTGCCATGGTGTTGTTAAGCCTCCTGCATGCCACATTATTCTGAGACAACAATGTAATCATGCTTTGAGGAAACAGTCTGCTTTTCAAATCTATGCAACTTCTGTAGATTTGTGTTACCTTGGATATGTAATAAGCAAAAGTTGTGGAGAAAAATGCCAAGCTCTACTTCGATGTAAATTGTATGACAAATCTGTGTGTTTTTTTTCTTCTTTCTTTCAATATGGCCAGTAGCTATATCATTGTAGAGACAAGACTTTTGCGCACAAAACAGCAATGAAAACGTAGAATTTACTTGTAAATCCAGTAGGAACCACTACTTGATAGTCATCTCATATACTCAAGCTACATGTGACTGGAATGGAATCGCAAGAAACGCTTTCATTGCACTGTTGCATGTGGCAACTTATCGATCAGTGTGGGCAGGTTTGTGCGTTTGAGCAGAATACTTTGTATGCGAACTTGGCACGCCGTCAAGAAAGTCAGTTGTGTGAACTTGGGACATAGAGAGTTTAATGACATTTGCCCTTAGTACAACTTCCATCATCCATCCTTAAATGTCAGATATATGTAACTGTGGTAACACTTAATAGTGTTTTTAATCTGTAAATGTGATATGCAATCCTCAATCATGTTAAATTTGTGTAAAGAGCCCAAACACTCCTGTTTATACACTGTGCCTATGCAGTCTGAACAACGGCTGTGTATTTATTCATGTATTTATTTGTTTATATGTTTAATAAGGGGGGGGGGGAGAGAAGAAAATTGTTGTCTTTTCACACAACTCTTCTCTCTGTTTACATGATGTAAATAATAGTGTAGGACGTTCATTGTTTGACGCTGTAAATTCAGAAGGCTCACCACGGAATATGGCATGTAGGATAGACAATCCTTTCAAAAGGAGATCCTGAGTTTTAATCTTGCTAGGATGCTTGCCTTCTTGGATGGGTTGAATTGTTCAAAACTTGTTTCCATTTACACTGGAATATAATTTCATATTAAGTGACCATTTCCATTTGGAAGAATGTAATGGCAGGGTCTGCAGAGTTATCTATCAGTAAAGAAAGTACTGTGGAAAAATGGGACCATTGATATGTGGTAAGGGACCAGGCTGAACTAATACATGTAGCTCCCTGCATTATGAGGTATGTGTACCTTGTTCATTTGATATTAACATTTCATGTGTTAAAGTTCAAACTTCATGTAAATCATGGTTGAGATCTTTGAGGTGGGCTATACAAGCATGCTCATTATTATTTATTCATTTTTCTTTTTTTTTTTTGATACAAGTGCTAAGCACTTGATTACCATGAACTGCTCCTGGAAAGCAGGTATTGCTAAAAAACCTTACATCCATGTCTTTGTTCAATGTCGTCGTTGGATTTTTGTGCACTGGCCACTCGGGCTTTATGTGCCCCAAAACTAAAGCATGTCTGATGGTACTGTTTGAAGTGTCCAAGCATGAAGATCACTTTGTTGCTGTGGTTTGCATGTATTGGACAGAGATTTGCAATATACCAACTAGTGCAGCTGGTCAGCTTGCATGATGCGTTTTTGTTTGTTTATTTTTTTGATGAATGAGAATCCCCATAATACTTGTTTTCACCATGCATTGGTATGTTATAGTAGGGTTTGCACAAATGCAGGGAAATAACTGTATTTTGTTTGTTTGTTTGTAAAGAATTTGTAAGGATGTCGTCAGCACAAATGCTGAATTGAGAGTGCAGATTTTTGAATTGAGAGCATGTACAATGTACATCAGGTGCATTTAACAAGAATTTGTATTTACTTCTGTTTGATGAAAAGTTACTCAGAATGAATATGCTACAAATGCAGAAACTGCTACTTTTAGCCAGACAAGATCTTTGATTTGTTTGTGTCATCATGAATGTCCAAAATTGAGTCATTGGCTCAATAGCAGTTTTTTTTTTTTTTTTTTTTAATTGGAAAAAAAAAGTGTCTACGTTGTGGATATTTTGAGAGTAGAAGAGGTTATCTGCATGCTGATGATATTCCAATCTAAATTTATGATCACAGCAGAATCTTCTGCCCGTTTCAGAGTTGCAAAATTTTTTGTAGGAAGCCAGCTTGTCATTGTGATGCCTGATACCTAATATCCTAATCTCTAATGACCCTTTCCTTTGTCATTTGCTTGTAGTGGCCACAGTAGCCAGTATGCACGAGATACATAATTGCTATAACGACTGTCATGTCGAAAATCGGCAACTCTTCAGGATGAAGTGCAGATTTAGCAAATAAAGGTTGTTTTTATACCATTGTTCCGTTTGCCCCATGATATGTATTTCAAGCTTTAATTGTCTGAATTTTAATTCATGGCATCAATATCTTTGTGTCTCAATATTTTTGTGGGTCCATTTGAGCTTGCTTTTGATTTACAGATTTGGAGAGACTTTGCTGTGTTTCATGGCATGGATATGATGTGATATATCCGTCACTAGTATGGCTATCATTTATTTATTTATTTATTTATTTTTCAAGGGAATGGACTAGGCAAAAGGTGGCGTGTAAAATTTATATATAATGAACATACAAAGTGTAATATGTATAAATTTTACACGCCAACCTTTTGCCTAGTCCATTCCTAAAAAAAGATATACATATATTTTTTTTCTTTTCTTTTTTTTTTCAGTTGCTTATTTACAGCATCTAGTCAAAGATTGAATCAATGAATATCTGCCAAAAATGATTTTACAGTAATATTTCAATGTACGATTGTGGTTTGCCCTCATTCATTTTTTTTTTTAATTTACCAACTTGGTGCATGCAACTGTGAATAGTTGGTCATGGGTGTTGAATGCTGAGTGATTATCCATTGTACATGCAGATATAGAAATGTATGAGAAGTTAAGGATCGACATGGATGAACCCACATAGTGAGTACAGAACTGGTTCAAGAGTAAGAATGCATTTCAGTATTGATGATACAATTTGTAGCAAAGCATATCTTAATGCAAGCCAAGGTATTGCTTTGTGTTTGCTAGTGCTGTTGATGTTATCATAAAATAGCACAGGACATCCTGGAATTTGTGTAGTTTAAAATTAACCTTTAATTAAGTGCTTTGTTTGCAAGATTTATGCTCAGGTACCAAAGGAATTAACCTCATGATTGAACATAATATGTTGAATTTTGGTTTCTTTCATTTTGGTAATATTCTCAAAAATTAATGTTTTGTTGTTTGATAAGAGGTTATCTGATTGCCTTTTAATAGGAACTGCTGCATGCTCAATGCATGTTTGTTGTCATCATTTGGTCGGTGATGTCATTATACATGGTATTATTTTTTTCCTTTCTTTTTATTCAGATGATGAAATTATTTGCAAGCAAGCATATTTACCACATTGGACATACAATTTTGTTTGTGTAATGCAGAGAGTAAAGCCACCAACAACTCCTATATGCAACTCCTAGTACTGATCTACATGTGTATGCAGAAAGCATAGTGGCCCGTTTACCAGTGACTAGGTCAGTGTAGACCTTTCTCTTTCGGCAGTACCCCATAATGGCACATGTCCCAACAGCAGCAACTACTTTTCTCTATTCCCATTAGTTCTCTAGCAGTCATTCAGACCAGGGGCATGATGTGTAATGGGTTGATGCATTTGCCCACTCGTGCTTGTCTGTATACCGAACGGGGCCATTGTTTGGCATGTGTATTTGATCCATGCCTACTTGTGTTGTCTCTGTGTCGAACGGAGCCATTTTTGGGCATGTGTACGGGACTGGACCACATCACTGAGTTTGCACCCTGCTCTTTGTGAAGAGGAGGAAGTCAAGCAGGATGGCTTGCATGATGTGTGTGACTGATAGATTAGGCTCTCTCAAATATGATGGGACTTCCTTTATTTGAGGGTTAGGGTGTTCTTCATCTTAAGTACTTAGACTCTCTTTAATAGAGGGCATGGCATGGCAGAACAGCATTTCTCAGCTTGACTTACTGGTCCTCCAGTCTTCCTCTTCTTCTTCTTCTTCTTCTTCTCCTGGTTAAATCTACCTCCTTCAATGAGCTGAAGATTCTTGCAGACTGTGTTAATGCAGTATTTACAGTATGATAATAGTTTATGTACAGATATTTACAAGCACATAACAAATACAAAGAACAAAGACTAGCCACTGTGATCAACCGTTAGTCAGTTACGGAATGCACCCATAGATGGCGCTGAAACAATTTCTGAGAACAGGGAATTCCAGCTCCTAACTGTTCTTGGAAAGAACAAATGGCGATGTGATTCAGTTCTTTAGTATGATATTTGATAGGAATGTGGATGGGTAGCTCTCGTCAACTGTGTAACCCGCTTGATATTATATAGTCCTGTGCCGAAAGATGAGTAAGATTATAGTTTAAATAGCCCGTCATTTTCTCTGCACTGTTCCAGAGTGGTCCCATCAAGTTCTTATAGCATTTTAGTGACATCGAGGTATTATGGTACATGTATTTTTATCTAAGCCACGTGATGGCAAAGTAGACATCCTACTGACTGAACCATCTCACCTTACCTATGCATAATAGTTCAGGGCAGTAACAGTGGCAGAGTGGCATACAGAGATTGTACTTATCAGTCAATGACATTGCCTAGGTCCAGACAGTTTGTTTTTTCGATATGTTTGAGAAGCTTCGTACCGGAGCATTCTTGCCTCTGTACAACCATTTCAATGTGTAATGATGACAGCATAATTTTTGTTGTCAAAGATTTCTACTCTGATGCATGTACCGTAATTACAGCTGTAGCTCGACAGTTTGAATCATTTTCGTCTTTCTTTGCAGATAATAAAGGAGTATGAATGAGTCAAAGAGTCTGACGTTCAAATACCTAGCTGTCTTGTCTTGTAGTCTTTGCTGTAGAAGAATGAGGATGTGGTGCATTGAAACAAAGGGAAGTCACTAATGCCAGAGTGTGGTTGTGAAGGATGTTATGGGAAGCCATTGGAGTTGATTGATTGCTTTCTGTAAGCCTGTGTGTGCCTGGAGTGTCGATTGGCACAGAAAATCCCATAGCATTGTACAATGTACACAATCTCCAAAGTCCCTAGCACAGAGAGGCTTAAATGCCATGCCTTTTGCAAAGGCATCTCGCAGTAGTTTGTGGACTCGCAAAACAGTGAATGGATGTGACTGTGCATGTTTGCAATTTATTGCTAGCTGCCTTTGCAAAAGCCGACATTCCACTTTGCTGAGGTTGTCTTTGATAAAACTGATACATGTACAGTAATGTCAGTTCATGCAAAAAAGAAATGAAAAACAAATTAAAACAAAATTGATATCTGACTCGAACAATGATTATAAAACTTGTTAAATTTCATTTGATGTCCAATCATCATCTTCTGCAGATCAGAGTAGGTGGTGAAATACACCGCCGGTGCCACATTTTAAAAAGTGTGTGTGTGTGGGGGGGGGGGGGGGGGGCACTTCCGGGTTTCGTGAGCTAACAAGCGGGTAAAAAAAAGGCCTTCAGCGCAACATCTAGCTGGTGTCACTTACAGTGGCGTATCTAGGGGGGGGGGCAAGGGGGGCACGTGCCCCGGGCGCCACTCCTTGGGGGCGCAAAAAAAAAGAAGAAAGAAAAAAGAAAAAAGGAAGAAAAAAGGAAAAAAGAAAAAGAAAAAAAGAAGAAGTAGTAGTAGAAGAAGAAGAAACAACTCACCGGAAGGGGGGGGGGAGGAAGAATGGTGTGGGGGGGGGGGGGGGCAGAAAACCAAATCAAAAAAAGATAAAAACAAAACATAATGATGACTCGGACAAAATGACAATGTTTATTGTGTTCACACAAGAATTCCATGTTATGTAAGCTGAAATACAACAATTTTCGGCTCGCTCGCTGCGCTCGCTCTCTAAACTTTATATAGAAGAAGAAGGTGAGAACAAAATGTGATGATGGCGCGGACAAAATGACAATGTCTATTGTGTTCACACATGTCATTTTATGTTTAGGAGGCAAAATGTTTCACGGAGCAGCGGCTGCAATTTCTTTCGTTCTGAAGCGATCGCCAATTGGATCAAAAGGAGGCGCCAACGGTTTCAAAAATACGGGGGGGGGGGGGAGCGCCAAAAAAAATCAAACAAGATAAGAACAAAACGTAATGATGACGTGGAAATATACACATTTCGGCTCACTCACTCGTACTAATTTAGAGTATTTCTTCAAGTCCTCAGTTTGTTGGTAAAAATCGTTATCTATAAGGCCGTCACTATATCTTGATTAGAATTGTAAGATTTGATAAGCAAAAAATGACAAGAGTTCCATGTTTTGTAAGCTGAAATACAAAAATTTTCGGCTCGCTCGCTGCGCTCGCTCGCCAAAATTTATCAAAACAAAAAGGAGATAAAAACAAAACGTAATGATGACGCGGAAATATACAAATTTCGGCTCACTCACTCGTACTAATTTAGAGTATTTTTTCAAGTCTTCAGTTTGTTGGTAAAAATCGTTATCTATAAGGCCGTCAATATATCTTGATTAGAATTGTAAGATTTGATAAGCAAAAAATGACAAGAGTTCCATGCTTTGTAAGCTGAAATACAAAAATTTTCTGCTCGCTCGCTGCGCTCGCCCGCCAAAATTTATCAAAACAAAAAGGAGATGAGAACAAAACGTCATGATGACGCGGAAATATACAAATTTCGGCTCACTCGCGCGTACATGGGGGACATTTCATGAAGCAATTTGTCAGATATCTCGTCTGACAAACTGTTAAAAGCTACTGAAATCCTTGCTTCTGATTGGCTGAGAGCAAATTTTGTCCGACAAGTTGTCGGACAAAATGCTTCATGAAATGCCCCCCTGATTTAGAATATTTTTTAAAGTACTCAGTTTCTTGGTATAGATAAATCGTTATCTATAAGGCCGTCACTATATCTTGATTAGAATTGTAAGATTTGATAAGCAAAAAATGACAAGAATTTTTGTCAGCTGAAATACAAAAATTTTCGGCTCGCTCGCTGCGCTCGCTCGCCAAAATTTATCAAAATTCATTACATTTAAATCACTTTCAAAAGACCCCTTTTAAGGGCTTGAAAAGCATATCATGTGGACTTTGCTTAAAGTCCCTACCGGGATCGGGTTGGGGTTGAACGCTAGTCTTTTTCAGAAATTAGGGACGCAATTTTCGCGCTTGCCCCAGGCGCCGTTTTCCCTAGATACGCCACTGGTCACTTATTATGGGTTTCTTCAGCAGACAAGCAAAAAAAAAAAAAAAAAAAGTCTTCAGTGCATTATTACCGGGCTTAGAGGTTAAGGTTTCATTCTACATGTATTTTCTTTTTCTTCAGCAAAAGCAATTTTGTATGCAGACTGAAAATTCACTGATGAGGGTTGTGAGATAATAACTTCAATAATCACCTGGACTGTTTTGTTTGACTTAAAATCATTGATGACCTTTGGCTTTAACATGGCCTTATGCACATTAATCCGCATGATTAAGTTCACAAACTTTGAAAAAGTAGAAAAGGCTCGACCTAAAAACGGAGATCCCTAGGTGGATCTCAGAGATGAGTCCTGCCAAGTGCTATCATCATGATACATACGTAGTAACAAGTACAGTATTGATATTCAAAGTCCTGAAATTCTTCCGTCGAGGTGTTTTTATTGCAACTGATTGAAAAATCGCCCTACATTGATGTCGATGTCGGGCAATTAGTCAATAAGTTGCAGTATTGATATCATCATTTGTCACGTGAACGGGCATGATGACGTTTCTCCGGAGCACGATGGAGAGATGGACATCTATCCGTCTCTCTGTCAACTTTTTAAAATGACTTTTTGTCTATGCACTAAGAGGAGAGAACTGACCAGTGTTGGCCCTGTGCCCTCAAGAAGCTGAAGACTGTAGTGCATGAGGCCACATGATGGCGCACTTCCACATAACGACGCGTGAAGGGATGATTATAGTTATGGTTGATTCGGGTTTTCAACTTTTTTCTTTTTATGTGAGATCATGAGAAACCTCTTCCTAAGTAATATGAAATATCCAAGAGCATAATAATGTAAGAGGAATCGAAAGTTTATTTGATGAACATTAATAATGAAATGGCTGAGATATTTAAAACAAAGCAATCCTAATACTTGACTGTGGATATATCTAAGCCATTACAAAATAGGTTTTCATCCGAAAACTTGGGATTCCTCTAAGAGTTAATGTATGCTCTTGAACATTAATTTTTATAAAGTGAATTGTAAATATCTCGCAAAAAAAAATTGCTGAATCCTCACCTCAACCAATCATCCCTTTAAGGAAAAGAGAGAGAAAAAAACCCCAAACAAACAGATACTTCAGTTGGAACAGTGAAGTTCAGCTAGATATCCTGTTGATTATGTTTCTTCGTCGATTATTAACGAATTAAACTTTCGTGTGACTCTTCAGGAGCGCTTGTCCAACCTGGAAATTGCACGGAATGAACGCCATTGAAAATGCATGTATCATGCAACTAACTGGTTTTTTTTTTTAATGAAACCTAGAACTCATCAATATTATAGAGTAATTCGTAAGCTATTGTTTCAATATGGTTTTATTAAGTTATCAGGCCTTTGGAGGGTTCAATATATGATTATTTTCTGGCTCTGGTTGCCGCTTTTTTTAGCTTACCCCTTGATCATCACATGTTGATAAATTCGTGTTTAATCGAAATGTGTGGGTTCAGTTATCGCATCAGAAACATCAATGGGTATAAAGAAACTATAAAGAGATTACCAATTATATGATTATTGTTTTGTATAATGAATGGGCTCATTGTAATACCTCCTTCAGAAGGCAGAAAAATTGTACTATTCTTTAACTTTGTCAGGTCAGTAACAATCCAAGTGGATGCGTGCTTTCCATGAAAATGAAAATTTGTGGAATTCTCTTTATGTTTTCTATATAATCATTTCCCTATTCTGTGACATAGCAGGCTGTTGTAGCCTAGCTTCTTGTCCAACGTAAATTTCAACAAAACTACAAAAAGAAAGAAAGAATAAGAAAGAAAGTAAGAAAGAGAAATAACAATTCAGAAATTTTGGACAGATTGCCAGCTTTTTTTTGTTGAAACTTTACAACTGTGTTCTAGTATTATATTGAATCGGGTAAATACCCTTTTGGTTGTCGTGCTACTGGGCGAAATGCGATCTGGCTCTTTGATTTTATGTGGTTTTGTAATCGTAAACATAGAACGAGAGGAAATGGGAAGAGGAGAAATCAAACAGAGAAAATGAGATAAAAAAGGGTTCAAGAGAATTTAGACGGAGAGGAAAAACAAAACGAATGTAGACTGAGGAGTAGGAGAGAAAGAGGAAGGTGGATGAAAAAAAAAATAAGATGAAGGGAAGACGACACCAAATCACTGACGAAGGAAAATGACTGCAGTGACAGTACGATTATCATTATTATTATTATTATTATTATTATCATCATTATCATTATTATTATTATTATTATTATTATTGTTATTAGTAGTAGTAGTAGTAGTAGTAGTAGTAGTAGTAGTATCATCATTATTATTATCATCATTTATTATTATTATTATCAATATTATTGTTATTATTATTATTATTACTATTCATTTGTTTACTCATTTATTTTTTCGACCAGGTAAAGAATATAGCATACAGACCATAAACATTACAAACATGAAACAAACAACTAAAGAAAAAAAAAACCACCAGAATGAACATTACAAAGGAATACACTGTACTGTATATGATTGTTAGACAAAATAATAAAAATGAAATTAACGGAGATCAACAACATGAGGGTCAGGGCACACAAAAGTAGACATTTACTATAGCCCGTAGGGATGCGAACCCACACATGTACTAAGAAATATATAAGGGGAAAATAATATTATGGATTATCATTATAATAGGCCTAAAAATGTATTTCCTTTCTACAACCACACACCTACGAACTGAACAGGGAGATGGGAGAACCTTCTCCTCTTTCTTTTCTTTTTTTGTTCTTATTTTTGCTCCTCTGCTTGATTGTTGCAACAAACAGTATTCCAAAGAACAGTATACTTTTATTCTACTATCCGTTTCTCCTCCACGCAGTTTCGTACGTTTTCTCATTCTTGCGTATAAGAAGGAGAGTCTCTTTCCACCTCCCTGAGTGCTAGCATGGAGGTAGCTCCTCTTTCTACCTCCATGGTACTAGTATATTTCTTTCTTCTGTCAATGCTGATTGATGTGAAAAGGTGCACCCAGGCGTCAAGTGTACTTTACACAGCTTGTTAGTCAATGATTGACTGTTCGGGATCTAGCGCAAGCGACTTTCACGCATAATAACAGTGTACGCAAGTCGTGTACTCCGTGCGTTGATTCATGTGTCGAGGGGAGACGAAGGTAACTATTGTTAACGGTTCTTCTCTGTCTTCTCATAATAACATGTAAGTATTTCGAGCCTTGTTGTAACTATGGGGCGATAAATTACATCGTATCCATATGCCAGTTTCCTACTTATTTTGATTTCTGCTTGTAGATACGAGCGATGGCCCACATCATACGATATCGCGATGTTTATCGCTTGGATACCACTCATATGCTACGTATATCCATCCATCCCAGTGTTATACCGAGTCTCTTCGAACGAAGGTCGTATACACAGGGCGTGCACAGGGCGTACACAGATTGAAATAACGCCTGGGCGCTGTCGCACGGTAAACTCGAGTATACTAAAGCTATTTGTAGTGGAGTGACAGCAGTATCGCAGGACGTGCCTGAAATATAATATGCGAAAGTGAAAGATATTTGTTCACTGCTTCTTGTCACATGCATGATTGTCCATAAATGCGTGTCATTTCGACTGTCACTTGTATAGAGACGACAATCATAAATATTTTGTCGAAGAATGTCTCTCTATATAATTCAGGCTGATGATCTGGAAATCCGAATGCTGGAGCAATGAGAGTATAACATATAGCCACACTGCATTCTTCATTGTCTGATTCATTTGATTTTGTAAAAATAGTCCTGTTTTGTAATGTTTAATGCTAGCAAAATCATTCCATTATTTTGTGATTTTGCGGAATAATTTAGTCAACAGGGAAGTGAATACATATACATTGTACATGTATCATATTGCAATTAGTGTGATAGACCTCAAACGGAGCAAAATGACCTCAAGCTCAACGTACGGTATATATATACTATATAGGCCTACTATCGGCACGAAGAAATATACGTTTAGTTGTAGGTTTTCGTGCTACGAAAGACAACAACACACTGTACATGTTATATGTACATTTAGACTCCTGACTATGCATTTTTAGACTGTGTAAGAACAGCACAGAAAATTATAGTAGTCAAGTGTACCAAGCAATGCTTGTCAGCAGCGTGCTAAAGAAATGTAATACGCTTTATAGATACAGGCTTTGCCCACTGAAATTGAACAGTAGACTTGTGGAAAATTTTGACCTTTTACATCATCCCATCAAGCTTTTATGTGTCTATAGCAGACTGCAGGTCTACTCTCTAAAAAAGATCGAGTGAAAATATTCACTCTTGAAGGAGTGAATAACAGAAAAGAGTGAATTTAGAGTGAAATTGGAGTGAATTTTGAGTGAAAATTTTCATTTTCACTCGTTTTCGAGTGACCTCAGGGATCGCTCCAAAATCTTCGAGTGATCCCTGAGGTCACTCCAAAATGAGTGAAAATGAACATTTTCACTCAAAATTCACTCCAATTTCACTCTAAATTCACTCTTTTCTGTTATTCACTCCTTCAAGAGTGACTATTTTCACTCGATCTTTTTTTAGAGAGTAGGTATAATTATAATGATAAGGTCTACGGCAGTCATTTGTTTGGTAAAGAATTAAAGACTGTGAAAAGGATGAAATCAAAGGTCAGGACATAATAATTGTATAAAACATACAAGTGCGTTGTTCATCACTTCATGATACACTGTAATGTCCACGTGGATTGTGTAAAACTAGCTCCTATATCATGCAGCATACAGCCGTACACACATAGTGTAGGTACTCTATCTGCAATTTTATGCCTATTATGGTAGACTATTATAGGCTCTAACGATGATGCATTATGTAGAGATAGAGAAGAAATTCATGAAGATACGTACATATACTGAGCATTTTGGAAAGTCGGGTAATTGGTATCGAAAACTTCCATATCACGAAAGCCGTAAGTAAATTTTGTAGCATTGATAGTCTAATCATGGTTGAATGCATTTCTGAGCCATCCTTCTGAATTGTGTTGATTTCACTGATCAATATGAAATACATGTACATGAACTGTATACATGCAAGAAACCAGCTCTCAATTTTTTATAAGCTGTGCTCAAGTTAAACAAAATACCCTATAGGATGTTCTCTCTGAATGTTGGTGGTGTGAGGCAGTTTAGTGTAGAAAATTATAAGCATACAGTAAATGTAAACTGTGTTGTTTGCCTTTGGTTTTACTTTCTGTTTGCACGTGCCAATATGCAGTGCTCAGCACACCCACACCTCCACACACGCAGAGAATGATAGGATTCGAGATAGATGCCCCCGCATCAATATTAATGTAGTGACTTTTTGATATACCCAGCGCTTGTTAGATAATGGATTCTACAGTCTGTGAATGAATTGACCAATATACGCCCGTCATGGAGAGTAAGGTTTTATTGAATTGTTGCTCATGGTCAAAGCAAAATAATACACGGATTAGATTGCGGAACACTAAAACTAAAACGAAATGAAATGAACTGAAATGAAATTCAGCTTTTATCAATCTGAATCTGACTCGTGAACCGCAAATAAAGTCTCATTTATAGTAGGTACATACTTGTAACTTGACATGCGAAAAATTCTGAACACGTCGAATGCTATATGTAATGACACACTTGAATTCCCGTCCGATTTTCTTTTCATTTCGGTTTTTTCCCTGTCTCTGGACCTTACGCTCGGTATGTTTCTGCTGTGAAGGAATTTTATAACCTATGTATTCAAGGCCTATGTACGTGACTCCCACCAATTACTGACTTGTGAGACACGACATGTATCTACGTTTGCAAAGCAATGTCACTTGTTCAGTTGAACGTAGATTTTATAATTTCTTGAAATCATCAAACATTTTCGGTGTATAGTCTGACAAGAAATTGCCTTTTCTTACTTGTATACTACATGTACTACGTACATGTATGTTATTGAGCTCGCGTAGGAGTAGTGTTGGATGGTCTGAAGGGGCCGGGGAGGACTTTGTTTACTTTCTCGTTGTATCGAGCTAATCATACAAAATAAAATGAGTGAGTCATCAAGAAGACTAAGTTATAGTGTATACGTCACACAATGAAGTATGAACAAGGTAGAATGCGCATGCCGTACACTTATTTGCTCGAACAAAATTTTAACTTTGATGTTGTTTTCGTAATAATAGCAATAATGATAACAAAAATTAGCGAAGTGAAACTACAACTTAGATCTATAAGCATTGCACGCAGACAGTGAGCGTATTGAGAAGGGGAAAACCCCAAGTCGAGTTGATTTGTGGTGATATAGTAATGTAAGTAAATATTTATTTGTGTCTTTGCATAGATCTTCGATAGAGACTATCTATAGGCAAGATGGCGCCGACGGTAACCATGGAGGAGGTGATGTCGTCCATGTTGAGGATGGAGAAGTGTTTGGAGAAGATCGAGGAAAACGGGAGGGATCAGCCAAATAAGGTGGTTCACAAAAAGCGAAGCGATGACCAGAAGGTGAGGCAATCAAATTCTGTAGAAGAATTTATATTCTAGAAGTTGAAGAAGTTCTTCTTCTTCTTCTTCCTCTTCTTCTTCTTCTTCTTCTTCTTCTTGGAGAAGGACGCACCTTTCACGAGCTCCTGTAAGTTCAAAATTTTCACGCTCTGACCACTTGGTCACCTGATTACAACTCTCATATATGTGAGAGACGGTTTCGTAGCAGTACCTAGACCAAGTCCACCCACAAAATATATGTGTATTTGTTGTATATAAAAGGGTTTTTCATCTAGAATTTCTTGACTTGTGTACGCGGCCATTATGGCCAGCGAGGCTGCACAGGTCCCCCGGGACCAGCCGGGGACTAGTACCTCGCAGCCCGCACCAGCTGCCTCCAATGCTCCCGCTACGCGAACGGAGCCCTTCAGCTCCGTGAGCAGGGACAATGGAATCTATTTCGCTGCCATGCCAGATGTTTCAATTCATGAGTATGTGAAAGCTCTCTCATTGACTACCTCTGCCGAATCTATTATCTCTGCATCACGAATAAGCAATCAGCGCATTGCTGTTTACCTGAAATCACGACAAGCTGTTCTGGAAGCAGTCAACAGCGGGTTGACATACCAAAACACGTTCATACAGATTAACCCCTTGGCACTGCCCACAACCAAGCTTACACTCTCTAATGTGTACCCAGAAATCCCAAATCATGTTCTGTCAAAGCATATCTCAACCTTTTGCAAAGTGGTGTCCCCAATCAGACCCATCCCCCTTGGCTTCAAAGACAAAAACTTCTCCCACATCATGTCTTTTAGACGCCAAGTCCAAGTCATGATTCTGCCCAATGTAACACCACCTGACCATCTGAACATAAGCTACAATGGGGGGACCTACCGCGTCTTCGTGTCTACTGACTCTGTAAGGTGCTTTGAATGCGGCGAGCTTGGTCACGTGAGCCGGGCGTGCAAGAAAGTCGCAAATCAAGACCCCATCGGGAAAGGGAAATCGGACCCCAAACATCCCCCAAAAAAATCAGTAAACCAGCACCCCGACCCCACCACTGCCCCTCCAAAAACCCCTACCCACGGTGCTGGCCCATCAAATGCCAACCATGACCCCACCCCCACTGAATCGCCACACACCCAAAAAGAAAACTCCCCTACCCGCCAACTAAACGAC